>NC_018389.1:1027631-1634826 GCF_000208865.1 Neospora caninum Liverpool
GTCGTCTCGACATGCGTGGCGAGCCCATTCCTGCTTCTGATCGTCTCGGGTTCGCTTACCGCGGGAGTGGACGCAAATGTCCACATTGTCTGCTGACTTGAGTCCCCGAAGAATGACGCCGCTGTGGCAGCCAGGGGAGCGCGCGACTGGACTAGCTCGGCGAAACCCGCGACCGCGTCGGCTTGAATTTGTCTCTGCATGCGCACCTTGCGAATGATACTCTCGGAAACCCTCGCACCGACCTTTTGAGCAGCCCGAGTCAAGGCTTGGAGCTTCAGGTCGCCCTTCACTGCTGCCTGGGTTTCCACGAAGGACGCCACGCTGTCCCCCTGAGGCACTGTCGCCCGGAACTGCACAGGCACCGCAGCAGCCGCACCCGTCGTCGCCTGCTCGGACATGCTTGGCAGGGTCGTTGCCAGCAGTGTCTGGGCAGGGGGGAAAGACAAAGACCTGACAGGGCGCGAGTGGTCGTCTGCAGCGGCTTATATACGACGAGACAACACAGACGCTCATCGAAAGAGTCGTACAGACAGCAGGAAGCAGTGCCCAGTTATTGACTCGATAAAGCAGAGACCAGTACGAACAACACGCAGACGATACGCGCAGCAGCCGTCGTGCGTCTATTACGTAGATAATGCGTGCAAATATCGACAAATGGATGTACACAATTACACGCATTCTTGCACGTGCATAAGCATGTCTATGTACGGGTAGTTCTACATATATATATATATATATATATATGATAAGACAAAGAATATGTTGAAAGGGGAGGGAAGAAAAAGGAGAACGGGGCAGGTTGTGCAACAAGCGAGAATGGGGAGAGGAAAAGAAAAGAAGCCAGAGGAAGAAAGAGAGAACGAGGAAGACGTAATGAACGTGAAGAGTCGAGGAACGGAGACAGGACAGACAGCGACAAACGTACGCGGAGTATCAGGGAGCGAGCCTCATGAGAGACTGAGGGGTGGAAAGGGAGGTCGGTGAGCTCGCATATCTGATTGAAAAGAGCCTCCTATTCAAAGCAGCAGTCACACCACCGACCAGAGTTCCACGAACATAAACTGGAGAGAAACGGGATGAAGCGAAACGCTACCAGTTTGTGTACAAACCTACGCCTGGTGATCGAATGAACAACCTGCATCCCTCAGTCCGTCTAACCCTGCCCATGGTAATAAAATATATATATATATATATATATATATCTTCTGCTGCTCCATATATATATATATATATATATACCTAAGGAGGCCATCGTCGATGGATCCTGATTCCAAGACCCAGAAAACGAGCATACATATATTTATATATGTTTGCGTTTTTTTTGCGTCTATACCAAGACCGTTGCTGGTGCATGTCCAAGTTTCCCATGCAAACCCCTCTGCCGAATTCATATGCCTATTTATACATCTAGATATATAATTGACTTAAGCATATCTATATATATCTATACCTATATCTATCTATATATATGATCCCAGGGAGGGCACAGTAGGGACGGCAGCGTGGAGTTATTGTTTGCAGGGCGATAAGAGCGGCTGTTGAGAGATGGCAGTCAAGTTGATTGTTATTTTCACCTTTGAATCTCCCACAAATGGGGGGCGTCCCATCAGGAGCTCGTAGAGGCAAACCCCGAGACACCAGAGATCAATGCGCATGTCGTAAGGCTCCTTGCGCACTATCTCCGGAGCCAGATCTGCAGTCCACGAACGGCACAACGCAAACGCACATGCAGAGACACCACGCAAACCCGCGCTCAGAGACAAAGACAACGACAAAGAAAATCAACGACTGCGCCGAGGCATGTTCGCGCGGCACACGCCGGGGTGCCGTAAGCGCCCCAGAAAAGCAAACGACGAAGAGGCACGCCGGGTAGAAGAGCGACAGAGCGAACACGAGAGGGAACAAGAGGAAGAGAACGACAGAGAGAACGCGAACAGGAGATGGAGAACCAGAGGGAGAGAGAACAAGGAGGGGAGCGAGGACAAGAGGGAGAGGAAGAAAAAGAGGGAGAGCGAGGATAAGAGGGAGAGGGAGACAGAACAAGAGTGGGAAAAAAGAATAAGAGAAAGACAGAAGTGAGACGCGTAACAATGAAGTGGAGAAACGCTCACACGTTGCCGTCCCGCAGAACGTCGTCCTCTTGTGCGTTGCAGAGAGCAGCCTCAAAGAGGAAGAAGACGAAGGCGAAGGGGAAGAAAAAGGGGAGGAGGAAGAGGGACGTTTATCGATGAAGCTTGCCTCCCGGCTGGGAGAAGGACAATAGCAAGCGAAGCCAAAGTCAGCGATTTTCAGTTGACCGAAGCGATAGAGAGAAGATGGCCGCACAGCATTCGAACAATTTGCGGTTTCTCCGCAGAGGGGCTCTCGTTTGTTTCCAGGTTCGGCGTCGGGCTCGCGGGGGTCTGAAGGCAAGACAAGCGAGAATAGGTGTCTGATCCGCTTCGCTAGCATCAGTCGATCTGCAAATACAGCGATCGAGCGAGAGAAAGCGAGAGAAGCAGGGAGAAAGAGGTAGAGAGAGACACAGCGAGAGAAGGACAGAGGGAGACAGAAACAGGGGCCGAGAGCAGGAAGTAGAAAAGCAAAGAGCAGTAACGTAGCAACGTGCCTTCTCAGTTCGTCTCCCTTTCCAGTCCACTCTCCTAGCGGGGGCCGGATGCGCAAGAGAGATTTCTTAATTCAGGAGCAAGGCACGTATAGTTGGTCGGCTTATACAAAGAAGGAATTTCACATGATTTGGGGGGAACGCCACCAAGCAGTCGCGCCAGCACGTTTTCGAAAGTACGCTCTTTCGTTAAGCGATTCTCCGTTGCTTACCTGGAGAGAGAGACCCCGCCTCCTCAACGTCAAAGTGAAGAAGGAGATTTTCAGGCTTGAGATCTGAGAGAAAAAGCGCAGAGAAAACAGGAGTGTGCCACTGGCGAGCGAAAACAGTCCACAACGAACGAAGACAAAGACGAGAAGGAAGAGGCTGGGCAAGCAAGACAACGTCAACTCCCCTGTGGTTTGCCTTCCAAGAGTCAAAGGGGAACATGCCCTACGTGTCTCTGCACGTATTTTCACACGTACAGTTAGACGTTTGCGCAAATCGAGTTGCACAAAAGACGTGCGCACGCATCCATCCCAAATATGCATATAAATGAGAGACTCACAGAGAAAGAGAGGCTCTCGTGTATTGTCTGTCCAAATACACACATAGAAATACATATATATATATATATACATATACGGCAAGACAAATGCGGTAGGGATATAGGTGGCCTTACCTCTGTGGATAATGCCCTTCCCATGAAGATAGCAGAGCGCATCTGCAAGCTGAAAAACGAGCTGAAAGCGAATACCAAAAGACAGGGGAAGAGTCTGATCAAAGTGAATACCACAAACATCCAAACTTTGTCGTTTACACTCATTACGTTTCCTTAACTTCCCCATCTCCAAAGTCTACTGAATCGCCATCACCAGCATGCATATAGAAATATACACATGTACATAGACTCCAGCGCTGATGCTGTGCATCTGCGCTAGCTACAGAATGTAATCGATACGCTCCTTCCTTGACCGGTTTATGCCCATAGACACGCGGCGTTTCATATATATATATATATATATATATTTAGATTCAGATGCTCACAGCAGAAAAACATCTACACCACGTATGGAGTATGTGTGTATTGTATACAGGTATGCAGGTACATATATATGTATATTATTTATTGGGTCCGCAATATGCCCGTGCGTATTTATTTTTCACACATGCCACTGTAGCCTCAACATGCAGAGAACGTATTTTCAAATGAACTGAGAAGCTTCTTGTCGCTCTTCCCGATGTGTCGCCTTCTGCTTCGCGCGCTCTCTCCCTCTTGTCCCTAGATTCCGCTCTTTTTCCTGCTCATCGGGTGCGACGCACGTGGGCAGCTTCTGTCTCCTGCATGCGCTCGCAGCGCCTGAACGGGAGAAGCTCAGGCACGCACAACACTCGGAAAGGCTTGAAAGTCTAGTGCAGCCTCAGCGGGGGGCAAGCCCGAAGACGCCAGTAGACAGGACGGGAAAAAGGGAGATTACGAGAGAGGGAAAGACCGAGCACAAACCAAGAGAAACAGACAGCGCAACAGACGATCACAGGTCTCGGTTAGTCATCACATTGTCCCGGGGGTGCCAAGCGGAAAGCGGTCAGCTGGAAGAACGAGATCAGCGCACAAAGAAGCAACAGAAGAGAAACAGGTGGGGGAAGCGCGGGACATAAATCGCAATAGGGCGACGGCCAAAAGGGCTCTCACTTGAGTCGGTCACGGAGTGTCCCTCCATTGGCGTATTCGAGAACGAAGTAGAGCTGCTGATCGTCCTCGAAGCTGCTGAAGAACCGCACGATGTTTGGGTGTCTGTGCAAAGGTGCGAAACAAAATCCAGGGACATCAAACACGTCCGCATGAAAACAGGAACTGCCTGAAGAGGCTAGATTCGCGTGCGGCTTCGCATCGATGCTCTTCCCGTTTGCCTCCTCGGCCTTCCACGCGTCGATGTACGGACGCACGTCTCGAAATCTAAAACCACCACGCCATCGGCATATGCAAATGCGTCGTTCTGGACTTTGCAAAAGTCTTCCTTCGCCTATCTTCCACTTATTCACGTACGCCGAAAGCAGATGCATGAAATAGAGAGACAAGCCGAGACACCTGTCGGTGTTCCAGCTTGTCTCGGAGATATGACTCAACTTCTCCGCTACGCATGAGACGTGTGTTCTCGGACTGGCTTTCTATCCTTATCACAAATTTTGCTGACTCGAGCCTCAGGTGAATGTCTCGCTCCTTCTTGATTTGCTCGCGGATTCGCAGTTGGGCAATGGTCGCCTTGGAGAGAACCTTGATGGCAGCAACCGTCTCGCTGTCGGGGAAACCGTTGCCTTCCTCTGTCCTTCTTTCCCCTTCTCTCGTGATCTCGCCTCTTCCTCTCTCCTCCTCCTCGTCCCTTCCCCTCGCCAGCCCCAGCGCAGACGAGGGACAAGCAGCGTGGCCTCGAGCCCGGTAGCGGAAGCGCAGAAGGCGCTCCAGAAGTGGTCCGCCGACGCAGCGAGCTCGATGGACTGTTCCGGTGCTGAGAAGGGAGGAAAGAGGGAAGGACGGACCGCGGCGTGAGAACTGGAAAGACATGGAAGGCAGCAGAAAAGCGGAAACAGACAAAGCCACAAACACGCAGAGAGAAGAGCGCACGCCAAACGGAGAAACCGCTCTAGGTGTGATGGTGGACTAGGCGTGTGTCCACCCCTTTTCCGCCTGCGTTTCTGTTATCCTCTCTCGTTCTCGGTGCATGTTTTTCTCTGGGACGTTCCTCACCGGCCGCAGCCGATTGGCAGATCTCCGTCAGCACAGAAGTCCTCTATTCTTGGCTCGGATCGTTTCGCGGCTGGCGGTTCGTTCTTTCCTCTCGGTCTGACTCCCAGGCCTTCCTCGAAGGCTGTCTCTCCGTCTCCTTCGGCGTGCAGCGCGAGTGCCTCCAGCGAGCGCTTCCCACCGGCCGCGTCCCCGTCTCCTCTCTCCTCGTCCTCGCCGTCAAGTGCCGGTTTTCTGGCTCTCTGGCGCCGCCCTTCGTCTCCAGCTTTGGCTCTCTCTGCTGCTCCGTGGCGGTTTGTTTTGTCCCCCCGGCTCGCCTTGCTGTGTAGTGCGGAAGACGTGGATCGCCTGCCGGCAGTCCGCTCGCTTCCTCCCCTGTCTCCGTTTTGTCCGGTCGTCCCTCCGACCTGTCTCTGCTCTTTCGGCTCCTTCTCGACGCCCGCTGACGACAAACGAGACGAGGAGCCTGCCTCAAAGCCGCTCTGCGAAAGCCACTCCAAGTAAGAGACGCTGTGCAAGAACGAAGACGGGCGCTGCGAAGAGATCACCGAGGCACTTCTCGGACACACAGACGCGTTTTGAACGACCGCAGAGAAGGGTCGACGCGCGCGACAACCAGAAGGCCGAGGCAGTGCAGACGAAGGACGCGGCGCGGGGGGAAGACCCGGCTTCTGCGCAGGCTGACACCGACGCTTCTGGACAGGCGGTAAAGCCGAGCAGGAAGAGGAAGAAGAGGAAGGCGGAACGAGAGATGGGAGAGAAGAACGGAAAGACAGACGGTTAGAAGACGTGCGAGAAGGAAGGGACGAGACAGTTTCACTCGGCCGCTTCTGCAAGTGTGTTCGGCACAGCAGTTGAGGCTGAGAACTTGAACATCGCGCTTTGCTTCCCTCTTTCCCGTCCTCTCTGTCCCGCGATTCTGCTTCTCGTGCCCGCGTGTCTCTTCCTATTGAATGGCTGCTTCTCTTCGGTGGTACCGGCGGCCGAACCCCGGCTCGGGCTGTTCTGTCGCGAGTTTCACTTTTCGGCTTCTGAACCAAATAGGCAGTTGCCCGTCCTCTACCGTCGCCTCCGGCCTCGTGTGCCTCTCTCCCGTTTTCGTCTACTTCTCTTCGTCCTTCGTTGCTTCGCCTCGCGGCCTCGCCCATTTTCCCTCCACTCTCTCGGCTCGGACCACCACAGCCGTGCGTCGCATCGGGAGAGAGAACCGACAGGGAAGAAGAGGCGGACGAGGATGGCAAAGAACGCGTCGACGCGTGCCCAACGGATGGGCAGCGACTCTTTTCGCGTCCCCCTCCCTCTGCGTCAGGCATCTCTGGGCCTCGACGAGATCGCGCACAGGGCGACCGCAGCCTCTTCCTTTGCAGTGCCTTTTCGCTGCCTACGCAGGTTTGTTGCGCGTCTCGGAGATCTGCACCAGAACCGCCGCTCTTCCCTTGACGGGCGCTTTCACCTTTCGCGTCCGGCCTTGCGCTTCCCTTCGCCCCTCGTTCTTGCACGAAGCAGTTAGGCTCCTCCGCAGTGTCTCGACACCTTCGGGACGAAGGCACGCGAGAGGCGGCCTGAGAAGCTACCTGGCTTCCTGGCTTCCCCAAGATTCGCCCGTCCATCCTGCTGCCTGCGTCCTGGCGCGACGTCTCCATTCGGCGCTCGAAATCCTCGTTGTTTTTCGCCTGTGCCTGCAGATCCGCCTGGGCGAGGCACAGCGGCTCGACGAGAGGCAGCGGCCCCGCAGATGACGAGAACCTGGGAGAGACGTCGCAAGCGAGAACCCCTCCAGACTGAGAAACTCTCTCCTTCCCTTCAAGCGCCAGAGAGCTTATGGGGAACGGCCTGCGCAGCGTCGGGCGCGGCTGGCCCCCACTTCCTCCGGTCCCAGGCGAAACCGGAACCGTTCGAGTGTGCGAGGCATTCCCTGTCTCTGCCGATCCTCTGAACTGCTGACCCGACCGGCGAGTCGGAAGCGAAGGCGCCCCGCGCGCTACCTTGGCGCTTCCCGTCTGCTTCCCTGCGCCTTCTTCCCGAGCCGCCTCTCCCTCGCTCCTCCCTCCGCGGTTCGGCCACTGTCCGCCGAAGCGCGACGGCCCCGCGCCCCAGAGTGCTGGATCCACAGCCTTCGCTTCGCTTTCGTCGGCCTGTCGCTTCGCTCTCTCACCGTTGTTTGCGTCGGTCCCTGTCTCCCGGATGGGCGCCTCCCCTCTTTTCTCCTCTACGTCACCGGTGCTTTTTCCGCGGGATCCCCACACCGGGTCTGCCTGGCCGCTGACTTCTTCTCGCTCCGAGTGCGGTGAGAACCAGTGATCGCCCGCCGTCCCTGCCCCGTGGCCTCGCGGCTCTCCGCTTTCGGCTTCTCGCACCTCATCTCGCGGACCTGATCCGTGGCTCGTCCGTCCCATTCGGCGCGCGGCAACTCCAAACGAAGTGCATTTGGTCCTCCCTTCTGCGTGGGCGAAGGCAGCCTCTTTTGCTTCGCCTGCAACCTCTGGGTGTTCTGTCCACTCTGTTTCTGTTTCTTCTCGGATGCCAAAGCGAGGCGAAGAACGCGCGTCTGTCGCTGTCGTGGTTTCTCGGCTTCTCTCCACATGCGAGAAGAAAGAGAAGATCTGATCGTGTGCGTCTTCTCTCCGGCCAGTCCATCCGCCTGCGTCTTCACAGAGAGGATACGCTGGAAACGCGTTCTTCCCCGGGAAGTCTGTGGTGGGAAATGCGCAGGATGAGGGCGACCGCATGCTGTCTCCGTCGATGTGTTCTCCCGTCGCCCCTGCAGCGGCGAAGCCAGAAAGAGCCGAAGATCGGCAGGCGGAGGGGGACTGGCAGGGACGCGCGACACCACACGCTGGCGTCGACGGACCCGAAGAGGAGGCTGCATCGACGGAAGCAGAGGGAAAGGAAGAAGAGGGAAAGGAAGCAGAGGGAAAGGAAGGGAGACAAGTGGAGGAACTCGGGCAGGACGGCGAGCGGCGGGTGTCTCGAGCGCGCGGCACAGAAGGTCGACTAGCAGCAACTGAGGCAGAAGGCTGCTCAGGAGTTCTCCCCCGCGACAACGCAGTTGACGCAGGGACACGCGTTGCATGACAAGACGCGAAAGACGCTGCACACAAAGGGCGAAGGTGCTTCAACGCGAGCTCACGGATTGGTCCTTTCTCTGGGGGCTGGCGAGAAGCGTGCGACCCTCGCGGGCCCAAGGAGCTCTGCCGCGTCTTTTCTTGCTTTTCTCTTCTCTCTTCCTCTCTCTTGGAACGCAGTTCCCGGCCTCGTGCTGCGCCGAGCAAGGCGACACGCGGAAGAAACGGTTCGCTCGCCGGCTGCTCCCGCGACGGCGTCTCCGCCTCGCGAGAGACACATTCCCTTTTCGGCTTTCTTCCTTCCCCCCCACCCTCCTTCACGTCCCTGCAGCGCCCCAGCGCCGTACGAGCGGGTTGCGACGCGTGGCAGCCTCGTTTTTCTTCCGCGCACCTTGGACGAGGCGCCGAACGCCGCGCCGAAGACGCGGGAAACGCACAAGGCGGGACGGAAGGCGAAAGCTGGCGCTTGAGTTCCAGCTTGGAGCGAATCCCGTCACCTCTTCTGGCTGTGGCTGCGCAGGCCTCGCCGCTCCAATTCTTTTGAAGCGGCGGAGTTGCCAAAGAAGACCCGGAGCGCCCGGCCCCGGCTTCTCGCTCGCTTCGGCTCGTCTCTTTGTCCGCGACGCTGCGTCTCCTCTCTTCCGAGGTTGCCGTCGGCAGCTGTCCTTCACACCCTGCGTCGGTAGGCCATTCTGCACAGCCGACTCGGCTCGTCCCCATGGCTGTCTCCCTGGCCACTCGTCCGTGCGTTTCCTCTTCTCGCGGCAGTCTCTGGAGCTGCGTGTCCCCTTTCTCTGGCTCGGGTCTTGCGTCTCCCGCCTCGTGGCGATCGGGGCTTTCTTGGTCGCCGTGCAGTTGGCGCCTGCCTGCCTCCCCTCGAATCTCCTCGCCCCTCTCGCCTTCTTTCTTCACGTGTTCTCCCCTGTCGACTGGCCACGCCCTGACGTAGTGGGCCCTCGCGCGTCCAGCGAGAGCCGACCTAGACGCGCGTGCCTCTCTCTGCTCGGGGAAGGAAAAACGAGCGTCCGTCGCGAGTTCCGGATGCCAATCCGCACCCGACCTGCGTCGCGCGGTCCGCTGCTCCTCCGGCGGAGCGTGAACGTCGCCGCGCTCCTGGCTCGCTCGGACGGCCTCTGCGGCAGGGCGCCCGGGGGGCTCCAAGTTAAACCGTCCGCTATTTTGTCCTTCTTGCTGACGGCGGTTGTGCAGCCAGATGAGGTGACGCCGCTCTTGACGGAAAATGAGCGTTTCGTTTTCTGTCTTTCTGCGAATCTGAAGCGCCGCCTCTACACGCGGACTTGCTTCCCGTCTCCCCCTTGGTTCCTCGCGATCCTCCAGGAGCCAGAGATGTCTCTCTTGGAGGGAACTGCTGCGCAGCTGCCGCCGACGATGCTCCGACTTCTTCATGCGCTCTGCTTCATCTTCCACTCTTTGTCTGGGTCCACCTTCTCGGGTTCGATCTTCATCCTCTCTCCGCTCCTCCGTCGTCTGTCCTTCGGGTCGCCTCTCTTCCTTCTGCGAGAATCCTCGGCGCCTTCCACGCTCCTGCCCTGAAGTTCTCCGCGCGTCCCCGCAGGCGTCATCTCGTCGTCGTCTCGCGCCTTCTTCCACCGGCCGCTCGCCCCTTCCGTCTCGCGCTCTTCCCTCGTCGCTAACGGGAGGCACTGCGTTTTCGAGAGGCGACGGCGGATACCGCCGCTTCCGCTGCTGCGTCGAGTCGGTCGAACCAGCCCGAGAAGACGAGGAGGCAGACGCATGGACGGAAGAGAAGGAAGTCGAGGACGACGACAGAGTGCAAAGAAGAGACGACGAGGAAGCACACGCATCTCTTGGTGAGTGGAATCTTTCTTCGTCTGGTAAAGGCAGCCGCGCTCGCGAACGAAGACAGGCCGAGACAGCGTCCGTTCCCATGCTCCGATCTGCAGATCCACCTGCGCTTTTGTCTCTCTCATTTCTCGTTTCTCCTGGGTTCTGACTTCGCTCGAAGGGCGCGAAAGTGTGTCGAGGAGTTCCGCAAGCCAAGGCCTTGTTGCTCCCAGGCCAAGACTGCACTTCTCTCGGTCGCCTGGGATCTTCTCCGCCTCGCCTTCCCTGCTGGCCTTCCTCTCGCACTGTCTTCCGATCGTCTGCATCGCCCCTCCACCTCTCGCTCCTGTCTCCTTGTTTTCTGTCTCGAGCTATCTCTTCTCTTCTTCCCGCCTCCAGATCAAACACGTCGGTCTCAGCCGCTCCCTGGCCTTGCTCGCCAGTTCCTCCTCCATGGGGTAGCCACGCGGCAGCGCAAACCAGAACACTCGAGGTCGATTTTTCCTTCTCGGTTGCTGAAAAGCAAGAAGGCGAGGCGTACGAGGAAGCCGCGGAGGCAGCGTGTGCACCGCGCGGGGGATCCGCAGGACTGTGGCTGAGAGTTGTGTTGAGGAGCGCCGAGCTCGCAGCGAGGAGTCCAGAAAAGACCCTGGATGCCAGCCCCGAGGCGGCATCTTGGAGAAAAGGCTCCGAATGCTTTTGGGAAGGAAAGGAAGTAACTACCGGGACAGGCAAAAGAGAGGGCGATGAATGCGTCTTCGTTCCTGCGTTTTCGTCAGAAAGAAACGAAGGGAGAGAGGCGAGAGAGGATGCAACCAGACTGGAAGGACAGTCGCAAGCAACGGCGGAAGAAGTGTTTCGTGAGTCCAAAGAAGGAACAGCGGAGGAAGAAGAGGGAGGAGGATTGGACGGCGGCGCCGCGGATTGCCTCCTAGACGCTGGCGCAGCCCTGGAGGGGGGAGGCAGCATGGCGGCAGACAGCAGAGACCGGGGAGACGAGACAGGTCGGGAAAGAGACGAGAACCTAGTTGACGAAAGGACGAGAGGAAAAGAAAAGGAGGAGGAAAAACAGAGCACACAGGCCAACGAGCCTAAGTTAAAAGACTGTAGTCGCGGAAGGACAGGGACAAGCTGGAAGCGCGTTCTACACACCAGTAGAAACAAGGCTGAGGCGCTTCACACATGAAAAGGAGCACAGAGAGAAAGAGAAGACGCCCTCCTTTCCCTGTTCTCGTGTTCTCGAACGTCCTTTAGTTGACTCTTCTTTCCGTCTGCCTGTTCCCGTGGCGTTTGCTCGCTTATTCGTCTAGCTTCCGGTTGTCTCTTCTCCTTCCTTCTCTTCCTTTCTTTCGTCTACCTGTTCCTCCTCTTCCTTCCCCTTGGTTTCCTCATCTCTGCTTCTCTCGCGCGTAGCCTCCTTGGGGCCTCACCCTCTCGCAAGCGGTTCTGCTGGCTCGCGCGGCGACAGCCCGTGTACACACTGCAACGGAGCCTGCCGGCGGAGGAGAGGAAAAGGAGAAAAGAACAGAAGAACCCTTCACCAGGAACAGATCGTGGAAGGGAGGAGAAGGACGAAAGAAAAGGTGGAAGGAATGAAGTGGGGAAAGAGGAATTCGGCATTCTCCAATTCCACATCTTCGTCGAGGCCTGCCACGCAAAATCGCAAGCGGCACACAGACAAATGCGGCGCGCGGTGGGGGGTGGCTGCTGGAGGGCGAGCAAAAAGATTGCAGTCGAAAGGCTGTTCGAAGGCGCGTCCCAAAATGGATTTGAACCGTTTTTCTTCCTGGAAATCGGGACTTCCGCTAGTCTCGCCTCTCCTGCGGACTTTTTACGTCTTTTCTGCTCGCGTGCTTCTCTGCAGCGGGGGCCCAGTCCTTGTCTTGACGCTCCAGGTTCGTCCTGTCGCCTTCTGTTCGTGCCGTCGCTCCCGCCCCTGTTTGTCTTGCTTTCTCGTTTCACTCTCCCGGTTTCCTTCGGCTCCAAACGGCCAGAGAAGACGGCAAGTGTCTTTGCCCTCGGCAGCCGCTCCAGAACCTTCACACGCGAAACCTGTCGTGCGTCTCGGCCTACGTTTCCACGCGAGGGCTCCTCTCGTGAGAGACAGCACGCTTGTGTGTGCGCAAGAGACTGGAAAAAGAGGCAGCCAATCTGCAAAAGTCGCCTCTAGAGAATCGCGGACACACACGGGGCAAGCTGAGAAGTGCGTGGGCCAATGTGTAATAACCTTAATGTAGTAGGATATTGAAATCCAACACTTTTAGCTGTCTAAAAAGCAGTGCTCCACTGCATCCACTCCTCACCTTCGGGAAAAGTGTGCGGGTAGCTACGGCTGCAAACGCCTCGAAAAGTGAAAACGCGAAGGCACGTCCCCCACAGAGAACTTCCCGCTGTTTTTCACGTCGAGGGACCATTCCATTCCCAGACGTCCGAACGCACATTCGCCAGCCACACACTCTTGTCGAAATATGCCGGTGAAGACGCTCACGATACACATTCGGCCGGGGACAGAGACAGCCGAACGACGCTGCCGCCGCGGCGCGCGCCTGTCACCCTCATTTTCTTCTTTGTCTGTAGAACGCAAATGCGTTTTAAGGCGCAGTTTTCCTCAATTCTCAGAGTAACTGTTTCCAACTGATTCTCTCGAGGGGGGCAGCTGGGAACAGACAGCTGGCCGTTTCTCGTTCGGGCGGCAAAAGATCGCGGGGTCCACAAGGCAGAGACTTGTGTCCTTTGCTCCGTTCTCTCTGACGTCTCTAGCCCTCGCTCGCGGAGCAAAGCGAAGGGACTCCCTGGAATGCATGCGCTAGCTGACATCCGTAAATGTGCGACGCTAGGGCCACGGACACTTCGCGGAAGGACCCCCGCAATAGACGACGGGCGTGTAAGTAGACAGACGTAGCCGTTGGTTTGTGTCTGTCGATTTTGGAAGGTGTGCAAAGGGTTTAAACGGACCAAAGCTCCCTTGCGTGGAGCGAGACGCGTTTCCCAGCCTTTGCCGCGTAGACAAGGAAGGAGAAATCTGAAAGTTTACTATCCTTGACAAGACAGAACGCAAAAGAACGGAGAGATACACGAAGGTGCTCCCACTGCGACACGGAGACTTTGGATTATTAAAAAGACGCCGACAGGAAACATTCCTGGGGTGAAAACACAAGAGACACCCAGCGAACGAAAAAAAGTAACTCTGACGTCTTCGGTGTCCTCGCACGCTCATTGGTCCTCGTCGAACGACTGTACCGGAGGTTTTTTTCGCTCCGTTTGCAAATCCCGGGGAATCCGATTTCCTTTCAGAGGGGAACCCAGACCGGTTTTGGGTTGGGTGAACTCCAGTCCACTGTGACGACGGAGTACGTCGATGCGTGCCGGATTATGTACGCATTTCTTCGCGTGTATTTATCCAAATGTGCATTTTGTGTGCAGCTATGTAGAGATAGATAAACGCACATACATCCCTATGCACGCGCGTGACTGCGGTAAAGATCCAGGTAGATTCAGACAGCTGCAGATTTCAGGGCACACAGAGAGTGGAGGCGACGGCCGGTGAGGCTGCGGGTAGCCTGGTGGCAGGCATTCCACAGAAGTCCTCTGTGCACTTGTGACAAAAGCGTTTTTGAAAGATGAGAATCAGATGGAAGTTGTGATGCGGTCGATCGTCTGCTCCATGAGATGGACTAGATCTTCCTGCATTTTCTCTCGATCCTCCTTTTCCCGAGCGATGTCGCGTTGCACCTCGCGAACGACTTCCTCGAACAGAGACAGCAGCGACTGCAGATGCCGTTCACTGCATGCAAAAAAGGCGCGACAAAAAAGAAAGTGCCGCACCCGTCTCGCTCTCTGCAGAGCACGAACAAACGAACACGTCAACGGAGAAGAGATAACCAAAAGGATGAAGCGGAACTCAAACACATGCGTGTGCACATCTAAATGTACAGACGTGTAGGACATTACGCATCCGGCCCTACGTCGACGTGTAGGTGGAGGGAGACGCCAGGATGTAGAAACACGGAAAAAGATCTACCGAAAAGAATCAACTTACCGAGCGACAGAGAAAACAGACGCGGAGAGACTCATACGCATGCATATGCATTTAAGCATGCACATTGTTTCATGGAGGAAGAACTGCAGCCACACAGCAAGGGAGCTCGCCAAAACGGAGACACAAGGAAACGTACCGCGCTTCTCTCTCCGCAGCGAGTTGTCCATTGAGTCTCTCAACCTCCTCCGTTGCATGCTTGAGGATTCTGAATGGAGACAACACAGAATGCACAGGCATGTTCAGATCCATTCGTCGCCGTAGTGAAAGCTGCAAGAAAGAGTATGTTTCGGAGCGTTTGGATGAACATTTTGCCCGGAAGAGACTCATGGATATACTGAGTGCTCTCGAAACCATGCTAACATAATAAAAACTTGGATCCGGTAAACAAAGACATTCAAGATCTAAACCAGTAGCCCAACTCGTAGTACATACTCCCCAGAAAAAGCTTAAAAATAATCCTGTCTCAGAGATTACCACTCCCAGATTCATACAGACTCAAAGAACAACTGTACTTCTGCGTGAACGACAGCTGCATGCATGAGCATATCTATATCTTTCAACACACGCACATATATGTATATATATATATATATATATATACAGCACGAAGAAATTCCACGGCTAGTTTATTCTAACTGGGAAAGAAGTCCATGCGTCCCGCATATATATATATATATATGTTAATATACTTCAAAAGAGAATACGGGTTGCGAGAGAGAAAAAAAGTAGATATGCGCAAACGGGGATCCGCATGCATGTGGAGACGAAACAGATGTATGCGAGAGTTTACCGCCTCTCCATGTTTTCCCTTTCCCGCACTTCCTCCTGAAGGCCGTCGCGGAGGCGGGGAATCTCGACCTGCACGCCACACCAGAGAGAGATGAAACCACGCTGATTCGACGCTTTAGGCATGCGTTTCTTGTACAGCTCCAGCGCGAACGGTCTTCTCCCTTTTCCCTTCTTTCCACTATGTTCTTGGTGTGCGTACTTCACAGTAGTGTCGGAGAGACGCCTCGTGCTCCTCCCGCAGTTGGCCACTCTGGAGAATCTCCTCTCTGCAGGGAAAAATGAATAAGAACAAGGAAAACTGGCGAATGCAAAAGGGAGACTCACAAGACGAGAGCGACCGAGAAGACGAGAGATGAGACGCCAGGGACGCGCGAGAAAAACCGGGAGGCGAGAAAGCACCGGACTCGCATCTGCGCCACTGCCGTCCTTCTCTCTCAAGCACAATAGTTTTCTCGTCCTTCGCAGGCCGACGCTCACGTGGCAGGAAGACGCGGCCCGAGCAGCTGTCTTGGAAAGAAAATCAAACGAATGCCACCGTCAAGGACCGCAAAGACCAAAAAAGCGTCGATGCACTACCATTTTCAGCTACAGCAGGAACAAACTTTAGCCTCGACCTAAAAGCAGAAACTGCAAAGTGTCGGGTAGGTTACGACCCGCACGACGGCTGTCGCGCGACTTGGCCACTGCCTTAGAGACCACACCTCAGCGCCTTTGTTTTCTCTGTGAAGGCATTCATCAAAGAAGTCTCAACTTCTCGTAGGGCCTCCTGCTCCGTCTGCAGCATTCGCGTCAGTCTGAGCGTAGCCAGCGCAGAAAAAGGGACAAGGGAGCGCCGCAATACCGGAAAGAGAAGGAAGCAGCCAGTAAAGGAAGAGAAAAAATCCGCGATGTAAGGAAACAGAGACGGAGTACAACACGGCGACTTTGATGGCAGAACAGAAGAGAAACAGTGGCCGGGTCTATGGCGAATGGCGTCTCGGCGGGAACCGCGCAGACGAGAAACATCAAGGAAGAGGGGACAGCGCGTCGAATGACCCCACGAGCAGCCACGTGTGATCACGAAGGACGCGGATGCCGCACTGGGATTTCAGGAGACAGCGGCACGAACAGCGCTGGGAAAAGCTTCTTCCTGCCTCCAGTCCCACCTGTGTTTTTGTCTACCTTCTCTCCATCTCCTGAGCCTGCTGCTCACGCCGAGCCAAGTCGGTCTCAAGTTCGTCCTGGCGCTCTCGCAGGCCTGCCTCGATTTTTCTCAGCTCCTCTCGGAAGACGGACTGCGCTTCATTGCCCGCGGCGCTGACGTCGGCAACGTCCTCTTCCACGTGTTGCAGTTTCTCGATGAGATGCTGGCAAAAGAGGGAAAGAAAAGCAAACAGGCCTGGACCGGAGAATGGAAACTGAGAAAGAGATCGGAAAGAGAGACAACGCGACGCAACAGAGGCCGCGAGACTAGAGCGAGAAAGGAACGGAGAAAAAGAACGGGAAAACGGCGAATCAGAGAAAGAGCGAAGCGGAAGCAGAGAAAACGGAAGAAGTATGGGCAAGGCGCCGACGAAGACAGCTGGTCCGAACAGTGGAGAGACGAGACTCCATGGGGTTCCTCGCTTCTCGGTGGCGTCCCTACCTGGTAGCGCTGCTGTCTCTGTTTTTCCAGTCCTGCGTGAAGACCAGAGAGTCTTTGCTCCAGTCGATGGAGTCGATCCTGAGGAGCAAGGATTTGGAAAGAACGATACGGCAAGAAATGGAACGGATCCCACCGCACAAAAAGAAGACACCATCTGTTGCTCGAGACCAAACGCAGGGTTGTCTCTGTTTTTCATCGTGTCGTACGGAGAGAAAAGAGGAAAAGCACAAGAAAAAGGAGAAGGGAAAGCGAGCAAACCCTATCGCAGCGGAGAGACGGGGCGGCGTCTCTCTCGTGTCTCCGTCTGACTCCTTCATCGGCCTTCCTCGTTCTAACCACTCACTGATTTGCCGCTGAGGCTCGTGGTTCTCGTCGGGAGGGCCCTCGCGCCGTCACTCCGAGAAGGAAGAGAAGAAACGGAGGCAGAAGTCTGAGCAGACCCGAGACTGGAAAAATGAGACGGTCGATCTCCGAGAGCACTCGCGGCGCTGCTGCTTGCAGAACCATGGCCCAAAGTCGCCGAATGCCCCCTGGAGGGCCCTAGAGAGGCGAGTCGACTGCTCTCCATTTCGTTCCTCATGGGGAACGAGTCGCGCGCGGCGCGAGAGTCTCAGGCGGGGCTGCTGCAGGGCAAAAAACGACGGAGGCGGACAGCGCGACGAAACAGGAAACGTTGCAGGGCGGTGGGAAGAGGCAGGCCAAGAAGACAGCAAGCATCAGAAAAGGAAAAGCAGACTCGAGTTGGTGAAGCATGACTCAGTTCAGAAGGCAAAGCTTTCCAAGCCGGGAATCAGAGGCTGAGATCTCATAATCTAATAGGAAATGTTAAAAAAATGTTTATCATTTAAATAATCTTTTAAATTTAAATTTAATTAATAAGTTGATTTCGGAATGACAGGATTTGAACCTATGACTTTCTATTCCCAAAATAGAAGCGCTGAGGCACACCTGCGCGGAGGATCTCCGAGGGAAGAGAGACAATCCGGCACAGTAGACGAGGGAATGGCCGGTCCAAAAAACAAGAGGAACGAGAAGAACGTGGACGATCAGGAAAGAGTCGCGACAATGCATGGCCACGGCCAGAGGGAGAGAGGCCGACAGAAGGGAGAAGAGAGAGAGGAAGACAAGCAGACAGGAGAGAGGCTGTCAGAGGCTGAGGAAGCGACGGTAGAGCGGCGCGAGGAGACGCAGCAGAGAACGAGTTGATCCTGGGAGGAGAGAGGGCCCATTCTTCGCCTCTACTCCGTGGCAAAGGCAGGGTACGAAGGAGCTCGTCTGTCACGGAGGAAAGGCAGAGTGACGGAACGCCGAGATGTGCATTGTCTGTAGAAACCGCTCAAAGGTGGTGTCAAAGGCCGAGCGAGCGCATGAAAAGTAAAGACAGTTTCCGGGATGGCAGAGCGGAGGAAGGGCGGCAGCAGAGGCCCTCCATAAGCAGGGAGGAACTCGCGATGGGGCTCACACAGATGAGGGGGTATTTTCCACGGTGTCGGGGGAGAGACTATTGGGCTACCCCGAAAGTCCGGTCAAGAAGAAGCAGGGACGGCAAACAGTAGAGGAAAGGTAAGGGGTGACGATGGACCTTTTCACCTACGCGGAAACGGAACGGCAAGTGCTGGCAAGAGGAACGACGAGAGGGTTCTCTCCGCACCTGCCGCCGAATGTGTGCATGTCTGCTGCTAATCCATGTCCAGTGCGGAACCAACCGGTTCTCGGGGAGACATTGTTTTCGGATTCACCACGCGAAAATACTGTTTTTTAACCACACACTCTGAAGAGGTCACCTTCAAACGCCGTCGCTATGTGTCTTGTGAAACTGCGCTGCAGACAAAAACTCCACACAGACTTCACCAGAGAAAAGCCGTCCCGTCCGCGTGCGAGAGAAGAGGGACACCGTCCACGCTGTGGTCGGGTGAACCGAGAAGGCTCCCTTTAAAAAATGCGTTATGCATGTGTCTTGACTCAAGACGGCCTCCAACATGCCTGAAATGCACAGGAAAACGCGTTCGCTGGGGCAACTCTGGAACTCTATCGGACCGAATGTTGCGGGCTGCAGTGTGCTGAAGTTGGCGTCGCCGCATGAAGCGAGGCGGCAGCTCGCTCCGCCGCTCGCACAGCGCCGCTCCAGCGGCACGGCTCAGAAAGCCCCCGCAAGTAGACAGGCCGCACCTTTGCAGCTCCATCTGCACACACGGCTCAACGTCAGACCGACGCATCCGAAAGTGTCGTTTTCTGTAGCGTGGCGGAGACAAGAGCCTGGAAATTAGCAGTGTGTGTCGTGTGTATTGCGAGGGTCATCGGAGTTTCGCGCTCATTGACCTGTACACGTGCCCAGACAGCTGAAGTTCACATAATTCGGCAGTCTATCCGTGACGCTGGTCTCAATTCAGTTTGGTGAGAACGGGGAACACTGGCTGGCGACGGTCCAGTGGCTCACTGTATCTGCTGTCCGCCTGCTAAAACCGCGATACGTTGACAATTCTTCGGTTCGGTCTCATCATCTGCTTGAAAGATGGCGACAAACAAAATTTACAAGCAGTTCACGTCTCGTACGCTCCTCAATTTCTTTGAAGTATCAGCCCTCGCAGACAGCGAAACCAACGAGTCAATCGCTTCAGTTTGTAAGGCAGCCGCGAAAGACCCAGCGATTGTTGGCATCTGCGTGCGGCCCTCCTTTGTCAAGTTTATCAAGCAGCAGGTGGTCAAGTCGGCCCCAGAGGTGGCAAACATCAAAGTATGCGCTGCTGTCAACTTTCCCGATGGGACCGGTACTCCTGACACCGTCTCGGTAGAGGCGGTTGCAGCACTGAAAGATGGGGCCGACGAGATCGAATGTCTTATAGATTGGAGGCAAATGAACGAGGACGTCGCTGACGGAGAGTCTCGTGTTCGGCTCCTCGTTAGTGAAGTGAAAAAGGTAAATGCGATTTGCACTGCTGCTCCGTGGTATGGTGGTCGGTAGCGTTTACAGTTACTCGTAGTCACGTTTGTTTCCCGTCCAGTCTGTACTAGTGTGAGCCTCCGGTTGAAACGAATATGTAGGTCTGCCCATCAGCACTAGGTTGTTGGAAGAAGAGGCTTGGCCGTACTACCGTAAGAACACAATATACAGTCCCAGTAGTATAAAAGAGTCGAGTATTACCCATACATACCGCGCCCCCCGCCCCCGTCAGTAGCGATCACCGCGCTGGCCTAAGTTCCTCTTCGGTCTGGCGGGTTCCACATGCACGCGCGTTTCTTTCTGCAAAATTTGTCCTCTGTTGTAGGTCGTTGCTCCTAAGACGCTTAAAGCAGTTCTAGGAGCTGGAGAACTCCAGGGAGGCGACATTATCAGCAGGGCAGCGGTCGCTGCGCTCGAAGGTGGAGCGGACTTCCTCCAAACATCATCGGGCTTGGGAGCCACACACGCGACCATGTTCATGGTTCACTTAATCTCCATAGCGCTGCGCGACTACATGGTCCGTGAAAGGGAAAGAGTCAACGTCGAGCGCGGCATGCGAGAAGGCGCCGCTGAAGGCGCTGCCGTGAGGCGTGTGGGAATCATGATTGAGGTTGGTGATGTGCACACGGCGGAAACAGCCGATTTCCTGATGCAGATGATTTTCGAGAATGGCCCTGGGTCTATCATTCGAGAAAGATTCCGAGTGGGAGGAAGCTTTAACCTGCTGAAAGAACTGAGAGAATGCTATGAGTCTTGGGACTCAGTAGGAGTCTCTCCGGACACCGCCCCGTGACCTCGAGTGTGCAACTGCGGAAGCTGATGAAGAAGACACGCCTGCAGAAAATCGCCATAGTTGGTGCTTCCGTTTTTTCCAAAAAGTTCGTAAAGACAACGGTGAACCAAGTACAAGCAGCGTGTGCTCGAATTACAGCTGCGGCACCCGATCGTGCTTGAGAGTACTGTGGGTGTACCCCATATAATGACACTGTGACTGTGTTGCACCGCGTAGCGTCATCGCGTCTACCAAACTCACGGATGGTTTTTTCTAAAACTTAAAGCACCTTGCAGAGCAAGCCAGTCGTAATTGGTGTACTCCTGCCAAGCAGGGCGGCGCGACCCCTGACATCACGTTTTGCGTTTGCCCCGGAAAAATTTTGAGGCAAAGCGTCACAGAAGACTTTCCAGAAAGGATAAATGAATTGCCAGCATCAACGTGCCACCATCTCAGGAACCGTACTTAGTCGGGTACGTTTGTGTAATCCTGTTCTTACACCCGATTCACTGTGTAGGAATGTTTATAGGTACCTATAAGCTGGGCGTAGCTGACTGACTAGCGACTTCGGTTGTTTTCTGTTATTAATGTGGACAGTGAGTTCTTGTCTGAAAGGCAGCGGTGACATAGTGACATCCTTACCGTTCTCTTCAAGAGCTTCTTGGACTGGGCAAACTGCACTCGTTTCGCGACCTTTAGGATTTTGCGGGGTGGCGATGTTCCGGCAGCAAACAGGCGCTCCCGGTCACATTCCGCAGCCGACCCGGCGGGCAAATTGCGGGCCTCATCACCAGTAGAAGCATCTGACTGCTGTACTGGTTCAATGCATTCATCGCCTCGTAGTTTCGGAGACGCAGCGTGCAGGGATTGGTGTTCTACGCGCGAGTCACAAAACATCACTGGTCTTGAAGCTCCGACGTGACCAGGGGGACTTTCAGTCATCTGTCTTGCATCAGAAGCATCCGTGTCCGTGGGACGAAAGACCTCTGTTGTACCGGTTATGGCTAAGTACATTCCTAGTGAAGAAGGGAAATGCTTTGCAGCGACACCGACTGTGGTGCGTGAGTGACGTACGGTTGTTAGCGCTGTCGATTGAACGATAATTTGTTTGGTGGCCAGCACTGTATGTTGCGGGGGGGGGCAAAACTCTCCGTATCCGTTTTCTGCCTGAAGCAGATACAGAGATTTTTTTGAAACTAGCGGCATCCGACGCAGTTCTGTCGCCCTCCGAGAACTTGAAACTATTAAGTTGTTCTATAACATTAACCGAAGAGGCATCGCAGTCGGATCGATCCCGCGGGATGAGACAGTTTTCCGGTGGTCGGACTGGAAGAACAATGGGAGCTCGCCGGCGATGTTCCAACTTCATGTTAAGCTTATCGAGGGCGTCCACTTGACTTTGATTTTCTAGATCACATATTTCTCCGTCTCGCTCCCACGTGATCTTCCCTGTCCCCGTTACTTCTGACTCTGGCGTCGGCTTTATGGTTCGGAGTAAATCTCTCGCGTGCTGTAGACAGGCCGCAGATACACGAAGCGACTGGCGAACGGAAAGAAGCTTGAGTGAAGCATCTTCAATCACTTGCAGGTCGGCACACGTCTTGAAAACTTTCGTTGCAATGATCCGCCGGACGTCGTTGGTAACATGAGGCCTGAAAACGTCAGCCATCCAGTATAGAGGAACACAGTGGTCACCTTTCTCGATTCTCACAGCTCGATCAGTTTTGACCGCCAACAGCAGCCTATTGCAGCATTAAGCCGATGTGGTAATACATGGACGCTGTCAAGGCGCTAACCAACAGGGTAGTGAAGTGTCAGGTAGCCAAACGAGACTGAAAGGTGTTGCCATGGCATCTGCTGTTCCCATCAGTGATTGTGTTCATTACCCTTAACGATGGTTTTGGTTGCCTCGGAAGGAAGTTTGTATCCGTGCTGGAAGAACCTAGGTGTGTGGGTGACCCGTTGTAGCCGAGATCAAGACCTTTTACGCACTTACCAGAAAGAATTAAAATCTTCCTGAGTTTTCAAAGGATCTGTCCTCTCAGGTGACGCAACGAATCCCCTCATAGTTGCAGGTGCAGAGAGCCTTGGTAGACAAAAGACCGTGTCGCCCACACCTACACTATCGTTGACGTCGCGGAGTCGAAGAACTCTCGCAGCGAATGGAAATGCTTTGATTGAAAAGGAAAGTGTCTGCCGCGCATCTTGGCAGGGAGAGTCAGATGCTATCTCCACTTCCAGCGAAACGCCGGGCACATTCACGTGAAAACGATCTCTCTTTTCCTGTCCCTTCATGCATCGTGCATCAATGAGGCTCTCCATATTCTCTCCGGTGTGTATCCATGAGCCTGTTTCAAGAAGTCTGCATGTGATGCAGAACCAAAGCAGATTCCGCATGGCGACGTTGTCCATGGCACTTTCTAGTCGAACATGAGATGCCTTCGCAGACAAGGTGGCACGCTCGGATTATTAGCACCGCTGCGTCTAACCTACTGCCTTTGTGAAGTCGACGGAGAATGACTTCTTTATTGTTGTCACCACCTTTTCTGCCAAAGAGGTGGACTCGCGGCTCTTAACGTAAGCCATCAAAATTGTGTTTGCATCTACAGGGCAAGCCATGATCCTGGATTCCCCCAGGAGCTACACAGGCCAACGGGTAACGAATCTCTTTTGTATGCGGTGCAAGCGTGAGCTTACAACCATTAGCCGAGCAACCTGCGTAGAATCTCGAAGCACTGCAAGGCACTCGGTGGCGTGTCTGCAGATCCCTGGCTGTGCACAAGTTGTGGAGTGGAGAACCGAGAGTAGCAGACCTTTCATGGAAACGAATCTTCAAGTATCGGTGAACCAGTGTTCCTCCAAATGATATTTCATAGAGTGCTTCGAAAGCCTCCGTTTGGGGTGCGGACGAGATGCAACGTGGTTCTAAATTTTCGGCTGCCGCTCCCCCAGCACAGCCTATCAGTCATGCATTCCTCTACAGACGTTTGCGTCGTGCAAATAACCGGTCCCTACTTTCCAGAACATCTCTTCCAGCATGATGAGTTATTGAGGCTTTTTGATGCAGACATTGAGAAGAGCCGCCAGACTGCGATACTGCTCGCTTTGCTGAAAATGGAGGGGCAAAAGACCCGCGAGCGCCACCCTTCCCGTATGACTCCATTTCCTGTGTGTCGCGCCGTTGTTTCGTGGAGTTCTCTGAAACGCAGGATAGTGGGTGACGTGAATGCGCACGTTTTTGGCCAGACTGAGCACGAAAACGTCCTGCTGGAAAAAAACAGTATAGCTTTCATGCCATTAAAACAATCAACCGCTTTGGACTAGGACCATGCGCATTGCACGCTGTGCTTCGCCAACGCGGTGTACGGACACTAGGGTCAAAACGGAGCATGCTCGGGTCTTTGATCCAGCTGACAGTAGTAATCGCCACGGTCGCTCCGGTTGTCAGAGTACCTGAACCGGGAGGCGTGTCCTCGAACCATGAGTGCCAGCTTATTGCCTAACGGGGACCGTAGTTTACTGGGTAAAAGACCATTTTTGAACCCCTCACTTGCTGCTTTTGAAGTGCCTTCCGTAGCTGCCTAAAGCTGAAAATAGGAGTGACAACCCCCAAGGCTTCCCGAAGAAAGCGCAACCTGCCCCTTAAATCAGTCGTTATCGTCGTGGTACATTTTGCTGCAGGCCGTGGCAACCGCGAGAAAAGAAGAGGCAGATAACTCTATCGCATCCATGCGGGCACTATTTCGTGTCAATGACGTTGAAAAAGAGCAGGTTGTAGCAGCCGAACGGAAGGTTGGTTAGCCTTGCCGAGCTAGATGGGAATCCTCTCTTCGTGAAAATAGCATTCATGATGTGCGTCTGTAAGATGAGGAGAGTTACAAAGCAACTTGCACGACCCCGACAGTAAGTGCACCTGCAGTGCCTCGCGACTCACGAGCGATCCACCGGAATTGTCACCAGGCAATGGGATAATCTTGGTACTACGTAATTTCCAATCGATGCACCCCTGTCCCGCAACCATGCGAGTGCATGGTGGAAGTATGTGTCTGAAGCATGAATTCATCACTTCTTGAAGCCGATGGACAGCTTTCTAAACTGGGAAGCATGATGTAGTTTAATTAGCTCCAAGCTCTCACAATGCAGAAAAACCACATGAGCTATGAATAAGTCATGTGGTTCGTATACGAAATACAACGATTCGACCGCTTGAAAGACAAGCCATAATGAGCACGAACAGACACTTTCTTGAAAAAGGAACCGTGGAACCTTTGGCGCGAGTGCCTGTACATGGGCTCCTGGGTACAAATTTCGACCGGCTCACAGTAGTAAGGAGCTGATGCTCAGTGACGCGGGAAGAGAGCAAGGGTAACATTGAAAATTGAGACAATTACCCCGTTTAGAACTTAACATACTCGTCATTTTTCCTGCAGCAATTCGGCGACCGAACGTCCCGTGAATCTATTGCCCCTAATTCATCTGTACAAATGGTATATCTAGTTGTGACAATTGGGTCAAACGCTCACTAATTACACGGAGTTTGTTTTGAACCGCGGCCTTTACATTCCCAGTAGCAACACAGCAACCACGACTTTTGTGACAACTGCGGCAGCCTCCCGAGTAGCTTTGGCGACGGAGCAGCATTGTCATAATCATCTTTTGCTTGACCCTCTCAGACGCTTCGGATCGATCTGTTCACAGGCGGGAACGTGAATGTGTCGGGCGGCTTGTAAGCCTTCCACGACCAGATCTGACACATGACACCAGACAACCTCTCCTTCGTATACACTGGACCGCAGTTCAGCCCTGCGGCGTCTGCGAATGCAATGAGGGCAAACCTATCAGTTCATCGCACCCGACAGAATTTGAGTGTCAGTGGAACGTAATCCCTATGAAGTGCGATTAGCAAGTATACAGAGCCATCACTTTATCAGACAATCTCACTGTCCCAGGCAGCATCATCTTTCACTTTTAAGTTTTTCTCATGCGTTCGGATACATACAGAGCTATTATAATTTCGCAACACCACCATAGACTTCGCCACACGACGGGTACGTGGCTTCCCTTATCTATCACTCTGATGTTCTTTTTCTCACCTGGTAAGCATCCGTGTCATCGCAATCGACCATTCGTAGCTGTCTACCAAAGGCTGAGAGGCACTGCTTTGTCTCACGAAACATAAGCTGCCCGCTCGATGTGAAGTCCCACCTGCAAGACCAAGTGCAGCCCACGCCACCACTACATGTCTCTGTTGAAGTAAGTGGGTGTGTTTTCACAGATCTTGGCATCACAGTCTTGGCCACTTAGAAGAACAGGAACGAGGTGGACATGCGTTTGCCCAACCCCGAAGATAAAACGGTATCGCATATTACTGTACCGACGTGTGACCGGAAACAGGAGTACAGCGCTATCTCCTCCTCCTGCCCCGAACGTTATTTGAGGAACCGCTTACCAGAATTGGGACGTTCCTCGGCACCAGTCCAGTTTCCCTGACGGCTGCAAGCAAGCCTCGTCATCGTTCACTGGCATTACGTGTCCGACTTTCCTGAAACAAAAGAGAGAAGCCTCAAGTTGTACCTTGAGTGGAGGGCCATGAATATGCGTACTCGCAGAGATACTACCAAGAATGCTGCTGACACGGAAACGATATGACTCACCTAAAGAACATAAACGTTTGAGTTTCGCCGCCGTGACAACGCCCAAGGCCAACAGCATGTCCAGGAGAGGCCCAGCCCATGTTGTCTAAGCACATTTCTACCTTGGCATTTCTCAAAGGACCTACGAAAATAAAAACGGAAGACATGGTCCCTACAGAAACTGGAAGCACCTACAGGGATAATAGTTGACAAACAAGAGTTCACCCCCAGGGGACGCGACCACGGCAGGCGGTCGATGCTGTCTAGCCAAATTTGCGGTGAATGTCCACTGAAGCAGAAAACTAAAAGAAGGCACCTTTAAAACGGGAGAAAGAGACTGCCCAAAGAAGAGGCAGCACATAAAAAGCACTAGTTCGCACATCGACCGCCTTTTTCCCACAGGTGTCTGGTCTCCGTGCCAGCATTCCGGACAAAACAGAGAACGAGTAATCTTCTTCTCGTAGAATTAAGAATCGGGCGTTCCGCTTACCCCCTGAAAAGCGGGTGACATCGCGCCAGTCTGCACCATCTTTCTCACGGAAGCAATTTTCCAAACTTCATCGGAGCACACACTTCCTCGTTGCGGCCCTCTGAGGTTCCTGTCCCCTCCGTTCTTTCGTTTCCGTTTCCTCGCCAGAGAGCACGGAAATGTCGAGGCACTTACCTAGGTACGGGACGTCGTCGAGGGTGACGACATCTCCCTCAGGGAACACGTTTTCCATGAACCAGCGGAAGCTTTTGCACCCCTTCCGTTTTCTCCACTCTCTTCGTTTTTCGAGGCTTTCAGGTCTGTAGTTGACTTTGGGTTGCCCGATAACTCGCCAGGCCAGATCGGCGTACTCGTCCATCCACATCATCGTCCGCATCTTGTTGATAGCGATGGAGTCGCCTGGACTGCTGTAGCCTGATCCGCCCTTTCGGAAGATGTGGTAGACGCGAGAGCACGGCGCACACTCCAAGACGCCGCCGCACTGCCAGAGTCTGAAACTAAGTTCCAAGTTTTCTGTTCCCCAGAACTGGAAGTCTTCGTCGTAGGCTCCAACGTCGAAGAAAAAGTCTTTGTTCGCGGCAAACAGGCCTCCAGCCATCGCCGGCGAGGTCTGAAACTCGGTCGGAGACGGATAGCGTTCCGCAGGAGGCAGGCGCGCAGTCTGGTGGCCCTCGTACGAGTGCTCCATCATCTTCCAGAGAAACCCGAGTTTGCAGCCGATACCGCCCCCTATGTGATTGAAGGTTTCGGCGTCGATCCCGTCGATCTGGGGCATCACAACGCGCCGCCTGTCTTCTTGGATCCGCAGCAGCAGCGGCTCGAGCCACTGCGGACTGACTTCGATGTGGCTGTCGAGGATCACAAAGATAGGCGCGCGGCTCTCACGTATCCCTTTCATGCGCGCACCGACAATCCCTTTGCGCACGCCGTTGCGGATCAGTCGCACCTTCGCAGGCAGCAGCCCGATGTACTCCACCAGCTGCTGGTTTCCGTCTTCCCGGATGTACGGCAACGTGCTGCCGTCGTCGACGAGAAGCAGCTCCTCCAGCAGCTGCGGAGGGGTGCCATTCAAAACGCTATGTACTGACCGCATCAAAGTGGAGAACGGTTCGTTGTAAAACACAATGATCACTGAGGCCTTTGGCAGCGTGGCCAGGTCGTAGCTCAGGAGCCGGCACGACGGGTGGCGAGCGTCAGGCGCGGCGCGGTCCAGGTCCAGGTGGTCCGACAGATACAGGTTAAAGCCTCCCCCTCGAGCGAGTGCTCGAGGCATATTCAAATCCTGATCACGACAAACACCACGCGGCGCAGGAAGACGATTCCTCTCATGCAGCTACCACCCCACGAGAACGAAACGCCGCGGTAAACACACTCCCTGCTTGGTCAGCCAGGGCCAACATTTGCACTGATTTTCACACTATTTCCTGGGAATGAAAGAGTCCAGGGACCCAAGGAATGCACACAACGCGGCGTTTTGCCGGCGGCTCTGTATTTGAGGCCCGCAACCGCCGTACCTAGAGATGTTGGCATGCATGAAGCATCGAAACAACGCTCCCCCTCTTTGCTCAAACCTACTGCAGGAGGTGGGGGCCCGGGCGTGTACCCCGGTTGACCGTCCGGTTTTCTTCCGAGTCTTCCGTGAAGTCTGCCGGGGCCAGCTCCCTCGAGGATCTCCGACGTGCGGATGTCACCCTGGTGCTGCGCCCCGCTGGCTTCTTCAAAAGATGCTCCGCCTTCCTGCGCATCTCCGGGGGCATGCGCCGTTCGTCGGGCAGCATCGCCGAGGCTTTTGAGAGGCATTGACGAGGAATCTGAGCTCTTGAAGTAGTACTCAGACAGGAAGGCGACATTAACTGACAGCCACGCGACGCCGGCCAGAAGAAGCAGGATCTGGAGGGCCGCCCAGACGTACCTCGCCCACCATGGCGATGTGCGCGGACGAGGCCCCGCCGGAGGAGTCACGTTCTTCATTCTGACGCGCCTTCAATTCGCTTGAAGACAACAGACACGAGCGACCGCGCCCAAGGCCACGGACTCGGTGTTGCTTTTCCGGGAACTGGGGTCAGGGGGAACGAATCGTGGACAAACCAAAGGCATGCATTCAAATGCGCACCACCATGTACGTGGGAGACTTGCGCAGAAAGGGAAAAGACACATATAGGTGTGTGTGGAGGTTTATGTGGCAAGAAGAGAAGGAACCGGCTTGTGTTATTGCCAAAGAGAGGCAAACCGAACAAAGAACCTCAGCGTCCTGACGATGCTCCGAGATCCGCAGCAGAGGAGTAAGGCTGCGAGAAGAACCGGGGGGAAAACGGACACGGAAAAAGAAGACGGAGGGCCGACGAAGGTCGTGACATTCTTCTAGTCGGCCTCTGAGATTCAGCCGGTCAAATTGACTCTCGCTGGCAAATGGCCAGTTTTTCGCACTTAGCGACACCTCCTTCGTGCGTGTCTCAGCAAGCACGAACGTAGAATCGGGGCTTCCGCAAGTCTCGCACACTGTTTTTTTGTTGTAAACAAATATCTACGTCCACATAGAGAGCTGGACGTCCCGCACAGTGCTGAGCCGACAAACCAGCGAAGCAGCTTTGGGTTCTCTATAAGATGAGGATGTGTAGCGATGTGCGCGCAGGCATGTGTGGCTGGTCTGAAAAAAAGTACCCTTTTTGCATCCGCAGAGGACCACTTGCTTCGATTTCCCAGAAAGCAGTCAACTTCGCACTTCGACATCCTCCTGGGCGAAGCCAGAGAGAGAAGCAACAGGCGCCAACTCAGAACTGGAAGTCATACGCGAAGGGGTACGGAAGCGGTCTCGCAGAAAACAAGGCGCCGCTGGATAGACAACAGGCGAAAGAGAAGCAAACCAGAGTTGCAACACTAAACAAAAACGGCCCGTGGACGGGGGGCGGAAGGAGTCGGTTGACTGCGCTTGCACACACGCACACGTACGCAGAGGGACTTCCGCCGCTGCCCAGCTCCTAGCTGGTTCCTGCGGGTTCTCAAGGAAACCGCAATCTAAAGAAGAGCCTGAGAAAGAAGGGGTGGTTTTCCTAGTATGGGCTGGCTTTCGTTTCCACACAGGCGTCCTTTTCTCTCTGTTTCACGCTCCGCACTGGGCGCAGTTTCTGCGAGATCCCGCTGTTTCATCTGCGGCGCATCTTTGCGCAAGACCTCAACCGATCCTTGCTGTCTTGCCGCGCGCCGGCTTTCTCCATCCATCCGGAGAAACGGAGAGACGTGAACCCTTTTTGATTGCCTTTTGCCAAAAAGCGCGATTTCTCCTTTTCTCCCTGGCTTTCCAGGTAAGCAGACGTGCCCACAGCGGAGCAGAACGGCAGTCGCTCACGCGCCTGACTTCTCCCCTCCTGTTCTGGCTCCTGGCCTCTCGTTCGCCTTGGCTTTTCTGCTCCGGATGTCTTCCGCGTTCAGGCGTCCGTCTGTCTTTCTCTTCCCACGGGGCGACTTAAAATTTGCGCTTGCCTGCGATTATCCAAAAAAACGGCAGACACGACAGCGGAGAAAAGCGGCTTCGTGTGCCTCCTGGCAACGACGTGCCTCGGCCGCTGGCTTTTGTGCGACGGCGCCGTCCCTTTCCTGTCTGTGCAGATGCATGTCCGCGCAAGTATAAACGTCCCAACCCTTCTTAAATATATCTACGTGCACCTGTGAAATCATACATACATACACTGCAAACTCCAAATTCATCTAAGGACTCAATACGATCCGGGCGCCTCTGCTGGCGGCCGCCCCTAGACTTTGTTGAGGAGTCAGGTTGATCTCTCTCTGTGACGTGCCCCGTACCTCGGAGAATTCCTTTTGCTTTTCTTCAAAGGGAACACGCGGTCGCCCGCTTGAACATATTTCTCTCAACCAGAGGGAGACCGGGAAAGAAACGTGCACGCGGTCCAAGATCAGCTGCGCCGCTCGTGTTGTTCGAAGTCGTCTTGGAATGGCTCTGAGTCGCGTCCGATGCTCAGTGTGACGAACGGTTGAGTTCGTTCCTGCTTCTGCTCAAGTCGCTGGGCTCACGGGAGGCACCGCAACGCATGCGTCAAGAGTCGCTGTAGAGAATGACTCTGGCAGGTTCCTGAAGAGCTTCGCTCTGGGGTGGCGTAGAAAACATCCCGCCGACACCGATAGCCGCATGCCAAGGAGCGTATACACCGCGCCCAGATTCGATTTCTTCGATCTCTGTTAATTTCGATTGAGATGTGCATGCGCGCCATTCTGGCTCACTGCTGCACTTTCTCGTTCGAAGGTTTGAACGTTTGTTTCCGTCGTCGTCTTCCTTCATGTTGGACGGAGGCGTGTTGATCGGCGCAGTGCTGGGTCTGTGCTTCGGAGTCGTCCTGGTCGTCTTGACCTTGTTCACGTGTGTGGGGCGCATGCTGTGCGGCATGTGTTTCTGCTGTCTGTGCTGGCCTTGCAGATGCTTGTGTGGAAACAAAGACGAGGCATGTGTGTGTGAACCGGTAGACCCAGTCGCCCGCTGCTGTCGAGGAAACCAGGACTCAGAGGATGGAAGCAGTATCGACGGACGGGGACCGGATCTCGAGCCGGTGATTCAGTCCTAAATCTCTTCGGCCATTTGTAGACGCGAGGGCGTGTACTGCCTTGCCTGAATGCGCCGTGCACATGCGCCTGTATTTGCGTATCAGCGTGTGGATACGGGACTGAAAGTTTCAAAGTCGTCTTTCGGCACGTGGAGCCATGTGGGCACTCCCGTGACTTTAGCCCATTCCGTGCTGCGTTTACAGTGCGCGCATAAAACGAGGGAACGGGCGAGGGCGCCGGCGGTTAGAAGCCGTTCTTCTCAGTTTTATTGGTTTTCGGGCCCGACACAAGTGCATTGCAAGAATGAGGCAATTGTAAGAATGAGGGCAGTTGCCGGGGTGCCCCCGAGCGGCGCAGTGGGCGCACGCGGTGCAAAGCTGTCGGCGCATCTTTCTCCAGAGGAAACTCGAGTAGCTAGACAGTCTTCGGTGGAAACGCCGAGCTGAGCGGTTCTGTCAGGACTGCGGCTCGACCACGCGGCAGAGAGCGACGCCTGTCGTCTTTTCCGCGACGCCTCACAGAGGCAGACTCGACACCGGGTCTACGACGCGGTGCCTGTCCCGGGGTCCGCTCGCCTCCTGAGACACAGTGCCGGAGCGGCGTGAGCTGGAAGAGAGCCGAGGGTTCAAAAGCACGCTTCAGCGAGAAAAACTGACTAGAGAGGCACTTTTCTTAGCTCGAAGCCGCGAAACAGAACATAGTCACAGGACAGAAGCGCAGGCAATACCTGCGTTGCCACCAACCACCGGAGTTCTGAGAGCAACCTTCGTTTCTGGCGAGACCTACACAATTCGTGACGGTGACGACAGTCTCGGAGTCAACTTGGAGACGTGACGGCAACTCGAGACTCTCGGAAGGCGGGGCCGAATGCAGCAGTCGCCCAAAATAAAAAACCGGACAGTGCTGCTCACCTTTGCACCCGCTGGGGCTTCACAGACAGCCTCAGTTGCCACTCCAGGGTGTCGTGGCCTCTTCGTCATCTCGCCAGTCTCATCCCCCACCTCACCGAAACCCCTTGCATATATATATATATATATATATATATATATAAATCCCTCTATCGATATACATACATGCAGCTCCACGCCCCACCTACTGCATTTAGAAGCTGTGCACGCAGTCAGACGCGTGCATAGAACTACGACTATGCACACGGGATGACGTCCAGGAGGCGCCGGGGGTAGGCGACCTGTGCGGAGTACGGTGCACGGAATGCTTTTTAGGAACGGCTTTTCGGCTGCGCTGGGCGGGACCCGAAGATTGCTGTGCCAATCCGCACCTCTGTGCTTCCGTGTTTGATGGCTTCAGCCATATCACCACTCATTCCCATGCTCAGTTCGAACCGCTCGTCTGTGTCGCGCTCTGCATCGGAGTCCCCACAATGCTCGTTTCCTTCGGGCGGCTCCGCCTGCACGGCTCGTTTGCCTTCTGCACGGCCGTGCACGTTCTCTGAAGAGCACAAGTCAGCAGCAGGCGGCGAGAAGAGAGCGAGGGAAGTGCAGGCTTGGACATGCCAGTGAAAATGGCACACTCTCGATCTCTCTCAAGCTGCGAATAACTCTCACAGCGATATCTGCCTTTCTCCTAAGTCGAGCAGTCTCTGTGCGCCAAACGACGTCACTGCCCCTAAACAGCGGGCCTCGTTTTCAACTGAGACGGCAGAAATAAGAGAACAAGAGGACGGCAAGACAGCAGGCATGTTTCTTCAGAGGACCGTTCTGGCCCTTTCGCAGTCAGGCAGTCTTCACTAGAAACGCACCTGCGCGAGGCGCAAACACCTGGCGAACGCGAGGAAGCTCCAGGAGGTCCAACCGCAGTTTCGCCAACTTCGCGAACGTCCCTGGAGTTCGTTCCGGGTCTGGATCGCTGGAGGAAAACCGCAAAGGCACAGAAACAAGAAGCGACTCGTCTTGCTTTCGCGCCTCGTTGGATTTCCCTTGCGTTTTCGAGCGCGTTGCCTTGCCCCAGCTCCAGTGTATCCGCGTCGCGAAGCTTCGCGGAAGAAAGCACAAAAAACGCCAAAAACTCGCCGGGCGTCTTGCATCTCCGGACCACTTCCCGGCATCCACTGCGATCCCTGAATCGATTCCAAAGTCGGACTCCCTTCGACTGCGAAGGGAAAAGGAGCGAACGCGCAGGGGCCGCGGCGAGGCCGCGACTCGCTTCGCTCGGCCTCGGTCCCCACGGTCTTCTTCTTCTGGTCACCGGAGCCGGGGAGACCGCAACTGTTTCCAACTGTTTCTCCTTCAGCAAATGCGCCCCATATGGAGAAGCGACTGGGGAGTTCAGCGTCACCACGGAGACTGAACGTCGAGGCATCGCTCAACGAAGAGACAAATTGCCAGATGTAGGCCAATGGGAACATCATAGGCCTCCCTCCACTTTCCGTCGGCCGCTCTCGGTAAACTCCCCGCGCGATCGAGAAAAAAACGCTCACCCGATTGTCATCAGGCCAGAGAACCGAAGGTGGGGACAAGAATCGATGATGTACTCGACCAACTCTCTCACTGCGCTGTCGCCGGACGTACCCGCTGCAAACGGAATCAGGATACAAGAGGCCAGCAAAAACAGTGCGAACACGGAAGAAAGATGCACGCCCTTTTAATATTGAAGGAGAAAGTGTCTGTTAATCGCGTTGTTGAACAGAGACGCAAACGATCGCACATGCGAAATGCACGAAACGTCCTCAGGTCGAATTCCCTCGTCCAAAGGCTCCGCCTCGACTTGGAAAAAACGAAGAGACACGGGGAAGGGAGAAACGAAAGTGAACCTCTCAGACTGGGCGTGCTTGGGAGAACAGCCTCAGCTTCATACCGCAAGTGTGCATACACGCGAAAGAGAATTCTCTGTCTTCTTCCGAATACTCACGAACCACGTCCAAGCAATGCACGCGATTTGGTCTCAGGAAAAAGACGGGGTCTACGGCCGCCTTGAGATACACCTCAGAGTCCGGCTCTATGGCTTGGCTGATTCATCTCTTTCCCTCTAGCAAGAAGCAGTGCCTGCCGCACCCGTTTTTTCGTCTGGATTGTCGTTAGCGTGGAGTCTCACGCCGCTCTTGCTCTCTTCGTCGGATGCGTTGACCTGAGAGAAGGAAGCGAGAAATGAAATGCCACAAGGCGAGGCATGAGAAACCTGGCCCTCGCTTGGGGCTCGCCTCACGCCACACGTTCACAGAACATGGAGACGCAGCGACTCCATGGCGAATGGAGACACGTGGAACGGGAGAAACGGGGTTTTCACTCAGCTTGGTTCCTCATCCCCCGCAGCAAACTCCCGAGCAGCGAGTGCGTGGATGAAAAGAGCTCTATATCGGGGCGCAGAGGAGGGTGAGGTGTACAGACGGAGCGACGGGTTTCGGACACGGGAAGTGCGAGACAGAGGTGTCGAGGCGGAGATGAGCGGAAGGATACTGGAAAACCCAAAGTAGCCCACCACCAGACCAGAAAAGCGTTTCTTTACGGTTTTGGGTTTACGGGAGCCCGACGAGCGGCGCCAGCATCCCGAGCCGCCACAGTCACTGTGGATTCCGATGGCGAGAAAACGAGCGCAAAGAGAGAACTGGAAACTCCACTGAGAGCTGAAAAAACCCGACAGCTTCGCAGCGTCGGATCCACCCTCCACCAGCGAGAGTCACAGAGCCTCACCAACACCCGCCCGCAGAGACGCAGTCACTCCCCAGACGTCACCAACGCGGATGGCTCTAAACGCGAAGGCAGAAGCACACAGGCATACCCAGATACAACTGCTCACTGATGGAGCCGTTTATATAGTTATGTAATCGATGCACCAATCAATATCTATCTAGTTCTCCACTATATATATATATATATATATATATATATATAGGTATATATATATATATATATATATATAGGTATATATATAGCTATGGCTATGGGGACATGGAGGGAGCGGCATGGGTCAACGTGTGTGTAGTAGGACGAGGAGGTATGCGCAGCTTGGGCGGGAGGGAGGACTTGGCAGAGCGTTCATCATTGTTCACATTTGTTTTCCAGATAACGGTCGAGCTACCCACCTGAACCAGAACTCTGAGCGGCGCGCCGTTTCGCTGAGGGAGGACGGCCGCGGCGGCGTCGTTGAGGGTTTTGGCTAGTTTCTTCGAATCAACGGTTTCCACGGCGTACAGTCTGGGGCATGCAGTGAGGAGTTGCTTGACTTTATTCGACTGGAGATGACCTGAAGCAGACGAGCAAGGCGCCCATACGCATGCATCCACAGCAGCGAGGCTGCTCCCAGACTGCAGCCGCCTCTGTGCGGTCCAGCGTTGGCCCGCTGTGTGTGCGTCGCGTGTCTCGCGTCTTTTGGTTTCGATACACGCCCAGTAGAGAGTCCGCGCCTCCCCATAAGGTCTAGAGCGACTCTTGATGTTCTGTACGCCGGCGTTGTGGGGCGAACAAGGTCCCCCTTCTTTGAGAAAAGGGGGAAAACACGCGGCTCACCGATCATGTGCCATTCCAAGTCGAGCTCGCGAAGCTGCGCCGCCTTGTCCACCAACTCTTGAACGTAGTTCTCCCCAAAATGTCTCTGCCCCGCCTGCGCTGCAGCGGCGACAGCCGCCGCGGGGTGGTGCTTGCTCACGGCCAGGATCCGCACTTTGAGGCGGCCGGCGGCAGCCCCTGTTGCCGCCGAAGAAGTCGCCGAAGGAGAAGATGCGGAGGGCGGGGCGTGGCGAGAAGCGAGCGCACGGACTTCGCCGCGCACTCTTTGCAGATTCTCGCGAATTCGGCAGTCGAGGGAAGCAGCGTCGGTCGCCATCTCTGCTGCGTCCTCCCCTCGAGAGAAAGGCACGTTTCGCGTTCGAGAGGCGCTGGCCAGAAGACAGCAGAGCGGCTCGGGCTGTCTGTCGTGCAGGGGCGAGGAAGACGAGCTAGAGAAGAACGAAGAAAACGGAGAGAAGAAAGAGGAAGAGACAAAAACGGAAGAGGAACAGAAGGAAGAAGCGGGTGTTCTGTGGAGAGGACGAGGAAGAGAGGGAGGGAAGACGCGTCTGGAGAACATTCGAGCGGGGAAGAAAAGCCAGCTCCGGTGCATTTGTTGTCGAATCAGCCGGAAAAGCTCACGGAAAATCGCGGAAGAGTCTTGTAGACCTCGAGGGAGACGATGCCTTTCCACTGATCTACGATGAGACCAGCGAGTCCAGAGAGAAGGACAAGCGAGAGAGAAGGACAAGCGAGAGAGAAGGACAAGCGAGAGAGAAGGACAGGCGTACGAGAGACGGACGTACGAGAGGCAGGCGTAGGACAGACGGACTTACGAGACACAGGAGGAGTCGTGCGTTTTCGAGCAGTGCAGAGAGCAGCAGTAAGTCACCCGGGGAAGGCTGTTCAAGTGTTGGGACTCGGGAGAAGCGGCTTCGAGGAAGTCGCGAGGAAAGGCCCTCCCGGCGTATCGACTAAGTGGCGCCTGTCTCCAGGGGCGGGGTCTCCAGGCTGTCTTTCCTGGATTCTTGTGGCGTCTCTGCAATCTTTTCACACGCCAGCGTGTCCTGCGGTGACTTGTCTTCTGCTTCTTATGCGTGTGTAGAGGAGGACACGTCTCCGCGCGGGTGCTCAGTCTACTGCTCTGCCTTCGGGTCTTCGCCTGGCGAGAAAATCCGAGGCGGAAAGGCTGAACACCGACGGACGTTTTGCGTCACCAATGCCCCGCTTCGGAACAGCTGCTGGTAGGGCGCCTTGCAAAAAAACAGGCGAAATTCACTGCCCGAGAGCCCGCCCTCGCGCTTCTTCTTACCCGCCAACTAGAGAGAGTCCCCCATTTCAGGAAGGAGATTTGTGTGTGCACATTTCTGTTTTCTCTCGCTTTTTTCGCGGCTCAAAAAACTTGCCTCGACGGGAACGCGAGCGGAGGAGACTGTCTCGGGTTGCAGTCTCTCCGTCGATTCTGAGAAAAGTCGCGCGACACACTCGTGGCAGACAGGCGTTTCTGCGCCTCGACACCCACACAGCATGCAGGGCACCGGCTCTGAAAAGGCGGGAGAACGCCCCAACTCGAGCAGGCCGAAGCGGTCTGTTCTCAAAAGAAAAACTGGCTGGGAGGCTAGCGGTGTACTCTTTTCTTTCCCCGATCGATTGCTCTCTCCCAGTCGCGCGCAGTTGCGGCTTCGCGTCTCCTCTGCTGGGCTCCTTTCCGCTGACGTGTTCTCGAGGGCGACTTCGCCCTCTCTCTGCTTTCTCGCAGTCCGCTGGCCTTCACTTCCAGTTTGCGTCTCGCTTGCGGCTGTGCGTCTGTATCCGTCGCTTCTTCTCAGTCTCTCGTGTCTTTGTCGTCCCTTCCTCTCAAGAGACTCGCCCGCCTCTCAAGCTTCGCTGTCGTGCAAAAGTGGAGGGCGGAGCGCGTCTCCTCTGCGGGCGCGTTGCTTGTCTTGTTATCTCTACGCAAGTCTCTCTCCTCTTCACCGTCTGTCGCACCGCATCTTGCTTTCTCTCGTTCCCCGCGTCTCTCGCGTTCCCCTCTCTCCCTGTCTGCCTGCGGAAAACTCCAGTCAACGCGCCTCGGCTCGCCACCCCCGTCACCTGCCGTCCCGAAACCCAGCCTCTGTCTCTCTCTCCGTCTCTCTCTCTGTCTCTCTGTATCTCTCTGTCTCTCTCTCTGTCTCTCTCTATTTCTTCCCCACCTTCTTCCTTCTTGGTCCACCAGGATCAGGAGTTCGGTCGTCCCTGTTGGGCGCTTGCGATCGCGCGGCGAATTCTCGCGCGGCCCTCTTGCCCGTCCACGCTTTCAGAGTTTTCAGTCGCTCTCAAAGAGAAGAAATCGTTTCTCACACCACTTCGAGACCAAACTCACTTGGTCCCTGCCTCTCCTCGCGCCTTCCGCTTCCCAAGCTCTTTCTCTCAAACACCCTCGCGAACTGCTCGGGTCGGACTCGAGGCTGCTGGGAGCTGCCGCGACCCTCTCGACCGTCACTCCATGCCTCTCCCCCCCCGTGGAGGCGATCCCCAGTGGTGCTGATCTTCTCTTTCTCTTCTTCCGCCTTCTTGCAGGAGCGCAGGTCGGAAGCATGGGGCAGGAGAGCGAAAACATCCTCGACGCTCTCCGAGCGGTCACAGCAGGAAAAGTCGACGATGGGACTTTAGAGTACATGGCCGGTAAGACCAGGAAAGTGGTGCACACAAAAACAGAGCCAAGGGGCGGCACAACCTTCGCATGAGGCAAGAGCAGAAGCCTATACATATATACATATATATATATATATATATTTGTATATATATTTGTATATATCTGGATAGGCATGTACCTCCATGTAGAAATATCTATGCGTGGGTATCTGGTCTCATGCATGTGCATATACATATATATACGTATACATATATTTATAGTCTCTGCCTGTCAGTTTCTCTCGTTTTCCTTTTTCCTACCTTAGTTGTGCGTGTTTAGGGGCCTTTCGGGGGGAACGGGGACGCGCGGAGAGCAAAAACGCGCGTTTTTCGGTTTTTCTCTTTTCGAGTCCCGGATGAAGCGGGAGACGCCCACCACAGGTGTTTGTCACGCTGTCCACGCGAGGTCGAGTTTCCCCCTGTTTCGCTCTCCCAGGCATGCTCGAGGAGGAGGGCCTTGCGCAGCTGTCGGTGACCACCGCGGTCGACCTCATCGGCGACTTCCTCCACGACGCAGGCGTTTCGAAAAACGAACAGGAGGCACGGGTATGTCCAAAAAGAGACAGCTCACGTCGAACAGAGACATGGGAGCGAGTGCGAGAAGAGACGCACGCGAGCCGGGGTGAAGCAGAGACACAGACAGGTCGACTCACGTCGGACCTCCATTTGTCTCGGCCCAGGAGACTAAAGAAGGGGCGAGAGCGCCGGCGGCGCAGACCGTTCACGGTGTACAGACATCTGGGCACCGAGAAAAAAAGAACGCCGCCGCAGAAAACGCAGGGCGCGCGGGAGAGGCGGTTGTGCCGGAGCTGCTCGGCAGCCCTTTGGCAGGTGTTTCGTGGAAGAAGGGCGATTCCGAGACGTCGAGTGAGAAGATGATGGACAGACAGGGACGGACAGGACGTGTGGATTCACGGAAGCTGGCTTTTCGGACCACGACAAGAAATGCGGGAGAGCATCTTTCTGCCTGTCTCGTTTCCCACGCCCCGCGTGCTTGTTGATGCGCTTTTTCACCCCTTCTTCCCGTTGGTCTCATCTCCTCTTTCTCTCCTCCTCTCCTTCGCTCTACCGCCGTTGCCCTATCTCCTTCCTCTTTCTCCCTCTGTGTCGTTGGGTCTTTCTCCTCGTTTCTGTGTTTTGCCGGGAGCGCCTGCGCGAGGCGTCTTTGCCTACGCTTCGAGCAGCCACGGGAAGCGTCGCTTTCTCTGCCTTCTCTTCACTTTTCCTTTTGCCTGCCGCTCCCGTTCAGGCGGTCTGCGAGAAGCTGCTGAGTCTGCTGCGAAAGGACGCGCCTGGCGGCAAAGACGCGGGAGACCCGAACGAAAAGCAGCACGGCAACTCGGCAGGAGACGACGCTTTAGACGGCGCCAAGCGCACAGATGGAGACGGTGAGGCTCCAGAGAAACCGACGCACGCCTCGCGCGCTCTCCGCCGCAAACGCTCCTTCGTCTCGCGCTCTCTTCCCTTCTCTCTGCACTGTTGGATCCCAGCCTGTCTCCTTTTTTTTGAGAATCGTCTCTCTCTGCCCGTCCAGAGCTTATTCCTGCTTCCCCTGCGTTTCCTGAATGTGTGCGTGTATGTGCGTGTGCATGCGTGCGTCGTTTTGTGTATGCCTCTGCGTTGATGTGGGTGCATGCGTGCACTGGGTCTGTTCTGCAGGCTCTCTGTCGAAGCCTCGGGACTTTGCGATGCCGATGAAACTCGGCGACATGGCGGGCGGTCTCGGCGTCCGTTCGTTTGACGATCCGTTCCTCGGTCTCCAACAGAGCTCGGCGAAGGTGAACTACAACGCGCCGGTCCTCTACGGCACAGACCCCGAAGGCGCTGCAGCCGCTGCAGCCGCTGCGCAGCAGCAGCAGTGCATGCAGCAGCAGCGCGAACGCCACCTGCGGCAGTTGAAGGAGTGGGAGAAGAACAAACCTCCGCTCCCGCCTCCCAAAAGAAAGCACGGAGACAAACAACTGAAGAAAATGGGTGAGGGAAACAGGCTCGCGAGAACCTCGCGCTCGGAGGCAACACGGGTACAGATCGAGGCTTCGGTCGCTGGCCATCTCTACAGACAGAAAGCGGCAGCCTTACACACACACACACACTCCCCTGCACATGAGGACAGCCACACTTACAGACACGTCTGCATGCACAACATATATATATATATATATATATATATATATATATATATATGTTGTTCGGGCATGGCTTACGACAGGCTCACTACGTACACAGTCACAGCGAGACGTAGGTCCTTTCGGAGGGGTCGCAACGCGGGGAGTAGCTGGAGAGAGGGGAGTAGAAGTTTCGACCGGCGCTCTCCCTGTAGGATTTCTCTTTCCACGGAACGGCTGACCATGCCTGCAGGAGAGGGCATCCTCGTCGACAGCTTCTCCATCGCCGTCGCAGGCCGAGAATTGCTGATCGACGCCCAGCTGAAACTTGTGAAGGGACGACGCTACGGGCTTGTGGGCAGGTCAGTGCGACTCGCCCCGACTTTTGGTGCACCGCTTTCGCCTGGTTTTAGCCAGACCCAGCGGCTACCCGGAGTGCGTGAAACGCGGTGTGCGCATTCTGATCTAACTGTCCCTCCTAGAAGCCTCTCCGCATCTTCGGATCTTCAGCTGTTTCTCGCTTTCGCTCTGTCTCCACGAGGTATTCGTGTAGGTCGCGCAGGATGTCGGGCCGTGTGTTGGCTGTCTGTGGACTTGCCTATGGAGCGACTCGTCTTCAATGGAGCCGAGTGCCGCCGCGCAAGTGCTGGCTGTTGCTTGGACGCGTAGACTTGCCGATTTGTCTTCGTAACTGCCTGTCTTTTCATCCGTCTGTCGTGAATCTAGCCGTCTGCGGCTGCGCTGCGGAGTGGTCTCTGCGCCGCATGCATCCCAGGTGCTTTCGTGCTGCCGGCACGGCACATGTTCGCGTTTTCACACCGGGGGCGCCTTCCTGACTCCTTGCGCCCCGAGAAACGCGTACGGTGTTCCCTTTCCCAGAGCAACCCTTTCGCCGAATTTCTTCGTTTTCCCTTTTCCTCAGAACTGTCCCAAGTTCGTCCCTAGATGGCACAGAGGCTCACGTATCCATTTCCCGGATTTCGCGGTCCTTCTCCGCTCTGTGCATGCGGTCAGGGGTATGGACTGGCTCGGCATTCCTTCTCACGTCTCGGTCGACTCGTGTCAGGCTCGAGATGCGTTTTGCTTTGCGTCAAATTTTGCGGCTCGCAGAAATGGTATCGGGAAGAGTACACTGCTCTCGGCGCTGGCTCGCCAAGAAATCCACGGCGTCGATCCAGATATAGCGATCGGGATGGTGGAGCAAGGTGAGCGCAAACGCGAAAGCTGAAGAAGATCACAGCCGTGTTTTCTGGAGCTTCTTGCACCCGGCGCCTCTCTCTCTGCGTTTTCCAACGCACTATATGAAGCGCTGCCGTCGAGGCTGGGCTTCCCGGCGGCCTTGGCTCTGTCTCTTCCTCTTCACAGCCCTTGTGTCCGTCTCGCTTTTGGGCGTGCCTGGAACGCCTCCTGTGATTCGATTTTGCCTTTGCTCTCTTCCGCTTCAACGACCTGTAGTTCTGCTCCACGACGCGCCCGGAGAAGACGCATCGCATCTTCTAATTCTACATGTTCTTCCACGTGTTCTTCTCCCACATCGTCTTGGCTCGCCGCCTTTCCCCCTTTTCGTCTTCTCCGCTCTGTCCTTCTCTTCTGTTTCGTCTTCCCCTTCTTCTCTTGGTGCTTCACACGTGGTTTTTTCACCTTTTTCCTGCGTTTGCCCTCAGAGCACCTCTGGGGGTCTGAGACCGTGCTGGACGCGGTGCTGGCAGTCGACGAAGATCGCCTGCGCCTGCTGGAGGAGGAGGAAGTGCTGCTGAAGCAAGAAGATCAAGTGAGAGAAGGATGACTTGCCGTGTCCCTCGGCCTATTTCTGCCCAGGGGGGGATCACAGGAGACACCACAAAGGAGAAATCCAGTTTGTTTGCTGCCGTCGGTGCGTCTCCCCTGAATTTTAGGGCCGAGGGATTGCGGGAGGCAGGGAGAGGCACGCCGCTGTCAACGCCCATTGCAGATTGTTTTCGACCGTGAGGTCCTGTCTAGGCGACATAGTGTCGTCTTTGTGAGGAGTGGTTTCTATTTCCTCACATACTTCAGCAACGAAACTCTTTTCTTTTTTGCGAGAAGATGTGGGGACGTATGGTCGATGAGGCGACAGCGAGAGCCTGTCTGTGTGTCGCTGCGGCTGTAACGGTCTCCACAGGAAGTGTCTGCTGGAAGAAGCATCCCTTTTGGTGCTTTCGAAAGCGCGCTCTCTTCCTGCTTGTAAACGCGTCACCTTCCAAACTGTTCTGCGTGCTGAGTTTCATTTGCGTGTCGCCTGCATGCAGTCGGATAAGGTCGGCCGACGCCTCGGAGTGATCTACGAGAGACTCCAAGAGATCGATGCAGCGAACGCAGAGAAGACGGCGGCGACGATTCTGCGGGGTCTCGGCTTCACAGAGAGCATGCAAGTAAGCGTCGCAGAGAACCAGGCAGAAAGCAGGAAAGCCAGGCGGCTTCTGGCCTGCCGTTTCTCCCGGAGGCTCCTTTGTTCTCTCTGTTTATCCCTTCTTTCCGCGGTTTCCGCCGCGACGAGTCTCTATCATACATGAAGTAGCCTGTCACCCGTGTCGAACGGCAACGCGCAGTTTCGGCCATCCGTCTCTCGTACAACTCCTTGGCCGGCATCACCTCGCCCCCCACTTGTCTCCACCCCCTTGTGGAGGGATGGGCGCAGCTCGGCACATCCTTCGAGTCCACACCTGTCCAACTGCGTTTTCGCTCTGTGCTGCAGCACATGAGAGTGACGGCGCTCTCAGGAGGCTGGCGCATGCGCGTGCTCCTCGCGCGCTGTCTGTTCAGCAACCCGGACGTGCTTTTGCTCGATGAGCCGACGAACCACTTGGACTTGGAAGCGGTCCAGTGGCTGACGAACTATCTGTCCGTTAACGAGGGACCCGCTGGCGACGCACAAACGATGCGGTGCGGCAAAGACAAAATCGTCATTGTCGTTTCGCACGCACGCGAATTTCTCAACGACGTAAGGAAGCGAAAAAAGACCAAATGCGTCCTCAGAAGAACTCGCCGGACGCTAGGTTCTGACGCGCGAAACAGCCACACCGAACGCCCAGTCCTTCTCAGCTTTCTCTTCCTTCGCTCTCGGTGTTTCTGCTTCCTCCCCGTTCTTCGCTCGATGCTGCCTCTAGGGTCCTTCAGTGGGATTTACACCGCTCTCTCCCGCCCGCTCCGCTGGTTTTGCTTTCTCTCGTGGCTTCTTGGCGTTTTTTCTCCCTTCTCGTGTGGCCGCGGGGGTGCGTCCCTGTTCTCGAAACGGTTCCCTTACGTCAGCTCCAACACGGGATTCTCTGCCTGGCTCTCCTCGCGCGGGTGCATGCGTCTCAGGTGTGCACAGACATGATTCACTTCACGAACCAAAGCCTGACTTACTACAAGGGTGACTTCGACACCTTTGAGTCGGTACGAGCCGCGCAACTCCTTCAGCAGCAGCGACAGGCCGAGGCGCAACAAGCGAAAATCAAGCACGTACAATCCTTCATCGACAAATTCCGATACAATGCCAAACGGTCAGCCTCTTCACCGCATGCATCTGAATATACACATACAAAAGGAGTAACGAGATATATGCGTCCAGAGACAATAGAGCGGTGCAGGCTTTAATTGCCTTCACTTCCACCCAGACTGGAAACCATATATATATATATACATATATATATATATATATCTATTTTATATATATTTTGTATATGCGTATAGCCTGCGTAGCACTGAGGACGCCGAGTGTATCCGTGTATACTGCATTCCGCGGAACGGCAGGTGGTTCTGTGAGGTTGCGCTGGTAACGGGGAGGAGCCTTTTGATTGCTGGATGCGAACGTTGTCTCCTGTCGCGTTTGGCGCAGACGCGTTCGGCGAGCTGTTTGCTTGGTGCGGTTGTCGGATTTCGCGTCAGGGGGGCTGTTTGCTGCGTGTGGGTGTGTGCGGCCGCGCGGGGTGTCTGCAGCGCGTCTTTGGTTCAGAGTCGCATCAAACTGCTGAGCAAGTTGCCGATGCTGGACATGGTGGCGGAAGATCCTTCTCTCCACTTTAACTTCAAAGAGCCCGAGGTATTGGCAGCGCCCTTGCTCCAGGCCGAGGAAGTCACGTTCAGTTACGCGCCTCGGAAGGCCGACGGCGACGAGGCTGCGCAGGACGCAAAGGCAGACGGCCAGGAGACTCCCGACGCAGCCTCCGGCGAGCACGCGGAACAGAACACTCAGAAGAAGGAGGGAGGAAAACTGATCGTTCGCGGCCTCAATCTCAACGTCGACATGGACTCCCGAATTGCGGTACGCAGCCACCCAGCGAGACACAGCGAGCGAAAGGGTCCCCCCTGCTGGACCATCCTCATCCGGCGTCTTCTAGCGAACGCGCGAACGTGTTCACCAGGACGTCTGCTCTGCCCATGCGCATGCAAAATGCCTTCTGGTGTGCCTCACGCCGTTGGACCTAGATGGACACACCGTCCTCTTGAGGCGCATGCAATTATGTGGAGCTCTGCTCCCTCATTGCTATCCGGGAGTACTTGCATGTACATTTACATATACATACATACATACATACATACATACATACATACATACATACATATACATACATACATATATATGCGCCAATATCAATCTACCGGTATTTGTAGAGATAGATGCAAAGATGGCTGAATCCGTGGCTTTGTCTGGCGGTGTCTCCGACCCGGCACCTGGAGGACTCGTGAAGACACGTGAGCGAGGGAGCCGCAGTGACGTCGGCGCAGCAGTGTGTCTTCTCTTTCGGGTGTGTCTGTACAGCTGTGTGGTGTGAACGGAAGCGGGAAAAGTACCATTTTGAAGCTTCTCGTTGGCTCAGAGCAGCCCACAAAGGGAATGGTGCACCGGAACGGCAAGCTGAGAATCGGGTACTTCACCCAGCAGCACGTGGACCAACTCGACCTGACTCTCAACGCCGTACAGTCCCTGCAAATGAGGTAGGAGGAGCATCCAAGCAGAAAGAACGTGCACGGTGACAATCCGTCTACTCAAGTGGTAACAGTCTGTTTGCGCACAGAGACCTACGCCGACTTTATATATATATATATATATATATATATATATGTGGGCATGTATGCATGTGTCAATATATATATATATATATATATGTCTTCGTATATAGATGCGCGTGTCTGTGGTTAAGTCGGTGTGGATGGGCACGAGCCCAGAGACGTCGCGGTCACTGGACACAGTTTAGAATGTGAAGAGGAAAGGGAGAGAAACTTCCTTAGACATGACGGGGACGAACAGGAACGCATTCCTACACGCATGTGTTTTGCGCTATCGAGAGGGAGAGCTGCCGACGACAACACAGGGCAGGAGAAAGATGGCTCGAAGGTTAAATGTCTTTCCATGTGGCGGGCGATACACGTGGACGCAAAGCTGATTCGAGCAGCAGATTCGAGAGGGGTAGAGAGGTGCGGAGATATACAGAGACGTAGATTAACAGGGGGTAAGGGCGTCGACGGGAGACGAGGTTGTGTCAACAGACACCTTGATGCTGCAGAGAGACGGCCCGACTGCTGTAGTTTTTTTCCTTTTCGTTTCTTCGCCTTTGCGTTTCCATTTACATTTGGTGGCGCTTCCCTGGGCGTTTGCCCGAAACCTGACGCTTTCAGATATCCGGAAGCAGGCCTCAAGGACGAAGCCGCGCGAACGTACCTGGGCCAGTTCGGCATCAGCGGTCTATTGGCGCTCGAGCCTTTGTACATTCTCTCCGGAGGTCAAAAAAGTCGTGTTGCCATCGCTCTCATGGCGTTCAACAACCCCCACATTTTGGTACGTGTTACGGCAGGTCGATACGTCGATATGCACAGGCGTACAAGGTTGTAGGTAATCCATTCGTTTCTTATGGATCGTGCGGACATGCATGCACTGGGCCACATCCATATCTTTCCATATTCTTTTCACCAAGTTAACGAGCTGCGTTGCCATCGCGCTCCTACATCACCTAAATTGTCGTCCTAGTCACGGAGAGATATCTCTTTCATATGTACATATATATATATATATATATATATATATTTAGGTATATTTAGGTACATGCCTGAATAGTGTTTGTTTTCTTTTTGTCAGATTCTCGATGAGCCGACGAACCATCTCGATCTGGATGCTGTCCAAGTAAGCAAAACACGTACCGAGAGACAGGGAAGAAGCCACGGCAGCTGGGCGCAGCGGCGAATTGCTCCCCCGGCGCCGTGCCTCAGCCTGCGTTGCCGTATTCTATTCCTGTGTATGGATGCATCCCAATCCCTCAAAGAAATATATCCACATGCATATCTGTGTGGACACAAGCTCACAGCCATCTCTATAAATGCACATTTATTTGTAGGTCACTGGACCGCGCGTTTCCATAGGTAGCGCTGCAGAGGAACAGGAAGGTTTGAGAGGCGCTACGTGCTCGTTGGCGTGACCGGCGACTGGCCGTGTGGTTCGTGGTTTTCTCTCAGAGTTTTTCGCGATCTTCTTTTGCGCGCTGCAGGCCCTGATTGCGGCGCTGAACAACTTCAAAGGCGGCGTTCTCCTGGTTAGCCACGACAGCCACCTTCTCTCGTGCGTCGTCGAAGAAATTTTCTACATGGACGAACAGGCTCACAAGTTGCAAAAGTACCACGGCGACTTCTTGAAATATCGCAAGGAGCTCTTGAAGCGGGCAAAGGCAGCAGCCGCTGCCCAAGCGAACCACTGACGCTGGGAAGGGAACCAAGGGGCGGGTTTTTGCGGTGGACCGCAAATCCAGGTGTCCCCCTGGTAGACATTTAGAGATGAAGGAGAGCGCGGCACGCAGGGAGTCGGCTCGTTTTGCTTTGCGACAAGAGGAGAGTGGTTCTTGCGCGTGGTTCGAATGGCCATCGGTGGGGATCGTCTTTCCGCAGGCTCGGGAGCCTGTATACAGACACCTGTCGGCCCCGGTCAGAGCCTATCCGTACCTTTAAACAAGCATGTGGCTACATGCGCGCTCATGCACGTGTCCATCGCGACACCCTGGACGGTTCGTCTACGTAAGGGGGGCGGAAAGCTCCGGCAGTCTCGGTTTTTTTTCCTTTTCTGCAACTGTCGCCACGCTGCGAGGCTCTCCTCTCAACGCCCAGTCGAGTCTTCTCCACGTCTGCGGCCCGTTACCTCGCACCACCGAACTTCCACTGGCTCGAAACCATCAGGAATCTCACGCTTGCGTTCGAATCTGCTCGCCACACCAACCAGCGAAACGGAGTCACAAGTTTATAAAATAAGGAATTGCAAAGGCACAGTCACACCGCTCGTCCCGTAACAAAAAGACATAACGGTCGTATGTCGGTTGCTGGGAACACCAAACCTAGTATTTAGGCCCCCTGCCTCCCTCGGATCTGCACGACCGTGGGGCTGCGCTCCCTGTACATGCCAGCGGTCATAAAGACAGAAGCGAACATGTGCGAATCTTCAATTGCAAAGTGCCCTGCAAACCTGTCCAGTGGGCTTTACCTCCAGAGAGTGCGTCCACCGTATATACACGTGCGCTTATCTAATTGATTTACAGGTATATATCTATGTATCTGGAAGGGTTTATGGGTCCACGTGCATGCATCCGGAAAGCCAACTGGGTTGAGAGAGAGTGATCCGCAATCTTTCCCCGTTACCGTAGAGGGGACTCAAGTAAGTATGTTTTTAAGCATTTCAACGAGAGAGGGTTTTGACGCGTATTTTTTGCTGAAACGAAACCAAGAGATAGACCGTTGATACGCAACAGCTCTGTGGCACACAAGCGTCCCCTTTTGAGAAGGGCGTGCCTCTCTCTCTCTCTCTCTCTCTATATATATATATATATATGTACAGCTGCTTTTGCTCCACATATCCACACACCTGTGGTTATGCGCAGGTCCACACGTGTATGCAGCTGTCACCCCTGGCCGCCGTACGAGACCAACGTCCGTTGGACGAAGCGGGGACCAGTTCCCACGTAGGCGTTGCTGGGCGCGGGGGAAATCTGTACTTCCTGGCCCCCCCCCCCCCCCTCTAAAGGGCCATATGAGTATGCGCGAGCAGGTACAATTATTTATCTCCGTGTAGATTCTCTGCTCTGCATGGGTCTGACAGTATAGCGAGCCGGTCTAGGGCAGGCGCTGTGGCCATCGGTTTCTCGAGGCACAGTTCAACCTAATGGAGCCCGGGGGGTGAAAGGAGAAGGAGAGAGTTGGGTGTCTCCGTACCGTCTTATTCTCCGCCTTTAACTGGGAGAAAAATCCCGTATTTTGGGTCCCAGCCTGAGTGTCCTAAACTCCTTTAGGAAAAGGAAGAGGAAAAACAGACGGATGCCGGTGAAGTCGCCAGTCCGTGTGCCTTGCTCTTTTCCCGTTCTCTGCGTTCCGCATGCAGTTCCTTCGTCAAGCGCTTTTCGTGATGCCGGCTCTTTTTTTCAGGAAAACCGGGTGGCTTCTCTGTGCGCCCGAGTCTCGCTATTCTCGTCTGACTGCGGGTTGTCAAGAAGGCGCTTAAATTCCACTTACCGGCGATCTTGGTCTTGATTCGTGGTTCCTCTGGAAGTCCGCGTCTCGCGTGAGTGGTTCCTCCCCGCCCCTCATCTTCCGTCTCTCTCCTTGAGAACGAACGACCTTTTTCGCCGCGCAAAACCAGAAAAACGTTTTGATTTTGAGGCAAGCAGAAATCGCATGCTCTTTAGGGCCACAAAGTCGACTTCTCAATTTGCTTCAGCGTGCGAGATTTGCTTTTCTCGCCCCATTTTTCTCGGCAAAAATCGAGTAAGCGCAGAAGCCAGCTGTCTGCCCACAAAGGTCTGGTTTTCCCCCTGTTCCCCAAAGAATCGAACCGTCGACCATTTCTTCTACATTTGAAGAGAGACCGACCGTTTTCCCCTCCCTTTTCCCGTGTATTTTTCCCATCGGCTATCTTTTTTCAGCCCGGCTCTCGTCTCCCTGGCAGCCAAAGGCCGTTCGTCGTGGTTCCGCTACACCGTTCGGAAGAGACGCGGTTTTCTTGCGCTCGTTGTTAGTCCCTACGGCGCACGCACGCTCGACACAAGCAGGCAACGACCTCGTCTTTCTCCCTTCTCTTTCTACGGCATTGTTACAAACATTTTTCATGAACCAAGCCACTGTGGCCGGCGTCTGTACACTCGGTTTTCCCAATATGGCGACGCGTAAGTGAAGAACTTCACACAAAACGCAACTAAAGGAAGGTCCACGTAGGCACATTCCCGGACATCCCGACTGCTTCCGGCACTTGGAGCATCGCAGAACATTGTCCGGAAAGGAAGCAGTTTCTGGTCTCCCGAGGTGCTCGCAACGTGGCCTCGAGGACAGTGACGGTGTGAGAGTGCAAAGGCGTGCACTGGAGCCGTCTCGGCACTTTCAACCGCGTCCTTTGGGTGGATACGAATGACACATCTAAATTCCCATGTGTTTACAGACGGGGAAGCACATGTAGAATACGCATCTGCAAAACAGAAATTGTTCTGGACACCACCACATCCACCCGACCCTACGTAGAACTGTAGCTCCAGGCGGTAACTCGTCCACATATGGAGTATACACACACATGTATATATGTATATATGGATGGCTGTTCACCAAAGAAAAACGTGTTTCCGCCTGCTTTTTCAGGTGCGCAATTTGAATCGAGCAACGAAGTGGGCGTTTTTGCGAAGCTCACGAACTCGTACTGTCTCGTGGCTCTCGGAGGCTCAGAGCACTTTTACAGCACCCTCGAGGCTGAGTTGGCCCCACACATTCCCGTCGTCCACGCCACCGTGGGCGGCACTCGAGTGATTGGTCGGGTCTGTGTAGGTAAGCGCCCTGCACATGTGGTGCACAGGCTCTCTCGTCACCGTGTTACCCGTGTTGGTGTCTCTTTTTTCAGTTCCCCACGCTCTTCCCTAACCTCTCCATGTGCACGCTGTGTGAATTTGCAGATATAAACATGTGTGGGTTTCCGTGTGCGTGGTTAACCGTTGAGACTTCGATCTCGTCACGTGTGAGCGTTCCATGAATCTCGTGCTGGTCCTCGTGGCGGCAGGGCGGCGGCTCTGTAGTGAAGAGAGGAGAACAGCAGTCCGGGCTGTTGTCGCCCTGCCGCGTTTTTTCCCCGACCTTGCCGCGGGGCGGGAGCGCTGTGTGGTAAGAATCTGGCATCGACTCCACCAGAAAAAGCCTGTAAACAAGGTGCTTTCTTGGGAGTCTTTAAGCGGAGTATTTCTAGCTCGACGGTCGTGGCTTGCCGAACCACCCAAGCGTGCAGCAGGCTCGAGACTCGAAACCGTTTCAGCTTCTTGCGCCACGCTGCGCCGCTGCGTGTCTCCGCTGCAGGCAACCGCCGAGGGCTTATCGTCCCCTCCATCACGACGGACCAGGAATTGCAGCACCTGCGCAACTCTCTCCCCGACTCGGTGGAGATCCGCCGAGTCGAGGAGCGGCTGTCGGCGCTCGGGAACAACGTCGCCTGCAACGACTACGTGGCTTTGCTTCACACAGACATGGACAAGGAAACAGAGGAAATCGTGCAGGACGTGCTGGGCGTCGAGGCCTTTCGGGCGACGATTGGGAAGCAGACGCTCGTCGGCAGCTACTGCCATTTCACCAACCAGGGCGGACTGGTGCGTTTGCTTGAGTGGCGAGGAAGCGCAGTTGCACGGTCGTCGGTGGCGGGCGGAGAAAATGCAGGTTGAAATGCGTGGTCGGCCTGGTTACCTGGGCGCAGAGGAAGGGAGGCGCGGGCAGCACAGATAGGGGGACAACGAGAGGAGCAAGGCTGATCAGGAAGAACGCGCAAAAAGGCTGCAGCGTGCGGTGGTCTCTCCCTGTGCCGCAGAGCTGTCCGTCGTTCCCTCCACGTTTTAGCGCCGGCGTCAGCCCGCGTTTGACTCCACGCGGGGATTCGCGGGGTCTTCTGCTGTTTGGCTGCTGCAGGTGCACGTCATGACTCCGGTAGAAGACATGGAAGAACTCTCCCAGCTTCTTCAGGTGCCTCTCACGGCGGGAACCGTGAACCGCGGGTCCGACTTGGTTGGCGCAGGTGAGCCGTGCGTTTTCGTTTGTTCAGCCAAGCGTCCCTTGTTAGCTCCGTGGGAGCCGTGCGAACAGCAGTTACTTCCCATCGGGCGCGTGTGTTTCCCTGTAGGTATCTATACCACCTTGCATTTGTCCATGGTGGACACATGCGTATAGCTACGCGTGTCCTCGTACAGGTGTGCATGCGCGTATAGGTGTCGGCAGTTTCCACGCAGTGATGCTCCGCGCTGCACTGAAGCACCAGAGAGTCTGGAAGACTCAGACCGGGAAGCGACGGGGGCTCCCCGTCTGTTTTTTGTCTTGCCCGAGGACTGTCCCCGTTTCTCGCACTTGAAGTTGTCTTGCGCATTTCGCTCTGAAACGTTGTGATGCTTCCCGTCCGTTTCTTGTCGTTGGGGGCTTTTTGGTGTGGTAAGCCGCGGCTCTGTGTGGCACAGAGAGGGGAACAAACACTCGATTCCTGGGGCGATTTCCGCAGGAAGCAGGCCAACGCGATTCCGTTACCGCAAAAGTTGCCGCTTCTCCTCACATGTTGGGGTGTCGGACGTTAAATGTCTGTCTTTTTAACTTGATTTTTCAACTGCTGCAGGCCTAATTGCGAATGACTGGGCCGCCTTCTGCGGCATGGACACCACGGCGACGGAGTTGGCAGTGGTCGAGAGGATCTTCAAAATCGCCACGCGGAATCAACAGAAACTGAACTTGGTGGACGACCTAACTCTCCGCTCCTCTCTGATCGACACACTGTCTTAAGAGAACAGAAGACACGTCCCGTTCATTCTTCGCAAACAGCTCTATTGGCATCCTTACACGTGTTCTCGTCTCTCAACGAGGACGCATCTGTTTACCTACTCTTGCCCTTGTATCCTGAAGTGTGGGGAACGTTTGCCTCCTTGCGCGCGACGATCAGTTTGGACGGTCAGTAGCCCTGAGCTCAGAACAGCTGCCGCTGTCTTTTACTCCCTGTCTTACACTCGCATCGAATTGAAAAGACATCAAAGTATTCTTCGTCTGCCTTTTTTCTTGGCACCCTTCTACGTGGGAATATGCATATGTGTGTTTCTCCGTCTATCTCTCTATCTTTCTTGTAACACTTGGATGATGTGTTGTGCTCTGGAGGCATGCATGGTTGCTACCCGGCGTCCTCAAAGGTGACGCGGCATCGCTTTCCTTGCTTTCTTCTACGTAGACTAGACTTTCGCTCTCCGGAACGGAAGCCAATGTATACCGTATTTTCTCATTTAGGCTGTCGCGTGAGTAAATCTATTTTCTTTCTTCGCTCTTCGCGGGGCCGCGGGAAAGCCTTGTGCCTGACCGCGTGTGCAGAAACAGAAGAACGGGCACGCGTTTTTATGTCGATTTCTGTCGCTGCAAAGAGGTGAAAAACGGCGGGGAACGCAGGCGGAAGGGCAATCTTTGTGTTCCCGTCTGTCGCGGGAGGTGGGCTGGAGGTGGGACATGTGGGGAAGGGCTCAACGTCGAGGTGTTGGGTCATCCAAGAATGGGTACGTCTGGTGGCTGTGTTGCCGGAATGCTTTTGCCGTTCCCCTCGCAGCAAAGAAAATAGGAGTGAGGAAGGGAACGGAGCAGAAAGAACGCGCGAGGTTTAGGGGGCTCCATCCTCGGGGCCCCGTGCCGGTGGTCATGCTTAAACGGCACGATGCGTGAGCATTTATACTTCGTGTATGTGCTATATGGGCATGTGAAGATATCGTGCTGGCTTTTCTGTGAACGGGGAAGTGCGGTCTAGAAGTCGGCCCCTGTTGTGCGATGGCCAGCACTAAGTGAGAGGCTCGATCGGTTCTACGCTCAATGCACGTATTTGGATGTAGATCCAGAGATGTATGGGTTGGTGCCAGCCAAGGAATCGTGCGTGTGGATGTGCTGTTCCGCTGAGACCCGAGAACCCCTATCGGTTTTACCAGGTTAGGTTCGAACGCGCCCTCTTTCTTCCCATGCTGTTCGCTTTTCCCGCGACGAGAAGGCGCGTCACCAGTTCCTCCAGCTGTTCGTTTTTCGTGATACGTGGGCGACCGTCGTGACACGACCGTCGTCCTCCTGCGGGAAGTTAATGCCGCGTACAGAACGACTTCTGCAGGAAACGGCACTACGGTCTATGATATGGTGACAAAAGCTCAGTCAGGAAAAGCTACACGTATTTGTCCAGAAGTATTTCGAACCGGTAAGAAATTGGATCCCTCCGTCGGATCGAAAGACTGCGGTGACCATTGGGGAGAACTTGCAGAGGTCTATAGGCCAACGCAGATACACATATAAAGGTGTACTTGTAAAGGTGATGCATCACAGCGCACGAGGACACAGATTCATACGTCGTGTCTGTTCACTCTCAGATGGAGTGTGGGAGGCTGGCAGCCAAGAAGCTGGTACGGTCCCAAATACAGGGTTTTGTCTCTTGTTTCGGGTGCCAGCATCCGTTAGGTTGACCTTCACGCGGGTGCAAAAGGCACATGAGGCTACAAATCGAAATTAAATCGTGGAAAATAACTGGGAAAAACTATCATCCTGCAGGGAAGGAAAAACAGGGTTGTAATGCAGTGGGGCTCTTTTGCCCCACTATCTCATCCAGATCACGATCAGGGACCCGTCAGTACTCTGATTGGTGGTACGCCTTTCAAAAGGAGCCTGAATACGTCAACTTGTGCGACGGTATCCAAGCTAGACTGAATGTTCAGCAAATGAAGATCGACTTTCCTCCCATGAGAGGAAAACGGCTCGCCTGGTTCGCCGTTCAGTCGAGACTGCCACTGCGACCGAGAATAGTAGTGTTGCTTAGATGGTGTTTTCTACAGTTCGGTAGTCACTGCGTACGGGGTTGGAGTACAATTCCCGATAAAATCTAGGATGGAAAACACGTTCCTCCACGCCAGAAGCACATCCCCTAGAAAATAGCCTCGTTAGCAGCATAAGAGTGGCAACGTCCCCCTACTGTGGAACGAAACAGTCAGTAGCGAGAGAAAAACGATTCTCACAGCTCGTACCGTCTGTGCCACCCTACTGGGAGAGGCAAGCGCTTTGCGCTTGGACCATTTGCTGCCTGCCTCGGTTGAGGAGGTACGGGGACTTTAACCACCGTTGAGATGTCTCACGGCTTCTCTCGACGGACAACGCAGTATGCGTCCAGATTCGCAAGATTCGGAAGATCCTCTGTCAGTGTTGGAAGAACCAACATTCACAGTCGGCAAACTGCAGGGAAAAAGGAGTCCAACGTCAGACCCGACATCGACATGTACCCGGGTGTATATACACACATATATATGGGCCACAGTGTTATGGTCCGGTTTCACATCTGCCATATTCTGCTTTGTTTTCTCTAGGGAGAAGAAAGCAGAGACACTCTCCCTCTCGGCTATTGATTCGGATTCCATCTATCCCTCACATTTGTGGACGAACGGGAGCATGCTTTTAATTTGTGGCGCCAAGGTTTGAGGCAGATGAGCCTGTGTGTGATGTTGACTCGCTTCGGAACAGAACAAAAGACGTAAACAGATAGGACTTTTTTTTCCTGTCTCTGAACAAATGTATCATCTTGTCCAAAGAAAGAACAATCTCCTTCACCTGGCTCCCAACTCACCGCGGCACATCGTCTTCCCGTCAGCGACAATAACTCGCTCTTTTTGCGTCTCAGTCACTAGCAGTCTCCCAGATCGAAAGATTTTGCTCAGTACCTGTCGCGCTGGGTTGAAGTGAAAAAGATGCTTTTCTTCTAAACAAAGACTGGGGACTGCACGCAAATTTGCGGATTTTATTTTGACAGGGTACACGCATGCATGCAGCGAAACAGCGCAGCCCAGTTGACACTATCGATTCTTGTTTGCCCACAAACTCCGCCGCCTTTTTCTGCCTTTCCATTGCAGCGACTGAGAGGCTTTTAAAGAAGAGGAAGATATGCAAGGTTTCTGGCGTTCTGATACGTGAAGAATTGCATGTCAAACCGAATCCCACTCACCACGATCTGGGGATATCGTCCTGGTTTTATCGGCGAGGAAGGCAGAAACGTCGACTTCCCCGCTTGGCGTCGTAGTCCCTTCTTGTTCTCTCACTTTTTGCCAAAGTTTTCGCCTAGTCACAGACTTGCAGTTTCATTTTTGAGACAAGTGAGCGTTCGTCTGTCCGATTTGCTCCTTTTCGGACTAGTTTTTGTTAGGCGTGACGGACTTGGCTCTGCAGCCTGCTTGAGTTAACCACTGCCTAGCGGGCGCTCATATCCTGGCTTTTGGGGAGCAGACGGCCCCCATTTGGAGCTAATACGTTGTAACGTTTCTCAAGACTGGAGTCTCCTGATTCATATTCCTTCTCCGTGTCATCCTTTGCCTGGGTGTCTCGCTCCGTTGCACCATTGTTCCCTTGCCAGCCTTCTCCGTGGGTTTCTCCGGCACGCCGTGGAGGAACAAATTCGCGCGGAGATGGCAATGGAGAAGAGAAAACTCAGTCGCTCGAAACGCGGGAACGCCTCAGCATGGGCGGTGGGAACGGAAGCCCCTGACCCTGGGGTTGCCGTCGGTCGACGCTTTTCTGCAGATTGCGGGCTCTCCGAAACGGCCGACACTCATGTGAACAGGGAGTCGGCGAGCGACAGCCGTTCCCTTCACCAGAGAAAGAGACGCAAGCTAGTGGGGGAGGGAAAAAGACAAAAGGGTGCAGAGGAAGCGGACTCTTCTGCAACTTCGTCTGACACCGTCGGACGTGGGGTGGCGACTCAGCGACGGCAACATCCGATCAGTCAGCAGACGGAGCAGAGAGGAGAGCGCGCGAAAGGTGACAACTCTCCCGGTGGAGTGTCGCCTCGAGCATCTCGAGAACAGAAAAAGAGAACCGGCTCGCCGGCAGGAGGTGACGACAGGAGAAACCGCGCACAGCAAGAGAGCAGGAAGCGAAGGGGAAGAGAACTTGACATTTTCTCCGACGACAATGGCGAGAAAGGAAAGGGGAAGTCTTCGGGAAACAACAGAAACGCGTCTGCAGGTCGCCAAGAGAGGAAGGAACGTCCAGGTGGAAAGGCGCGATGGACTGATCGGGCTGTTGACGTACCTCCGGACTACCGGTCTTCACGTCTGATTGTCAAGAACTTGCCGCCGTACATCACGACGACGGAGCTGAAGCAAAAGCTGACGTCTCTGGGCGGGGAAATAACCGACGTTTGTTTGTTGCGCAATGAACGAGGGAAAAGCCGTCAGTGTGCGTTCGTCGGCTTCAAGACGCAGCAGCAAGCGGCGAATGTCAAAGACCATTTCCACAACACTTTTATTCACACTCGAAAGGTCGAGATTTCTTTCGCGCTGCCTCGTGCCACGCCCTTTTCTTCAGAACGCGGAAAAGCCGGTGCCGACACGCCGGGAGGCCCGAAGGCAGCAAACGCCAAGAAACAAGAATCTGAATCAGCCAAGTCTGCGTTAAGTGGGAAGAAAGTCGTGAAAAGAGAGGAGCTTCGGCGAGGCCGAGGAGAGGCGAAGGGAAAGGTAAAAGTGATGGAGGAGGAGCCAGTGGGCGCGCGGAAGGCGGGAGTCTCGAGTGTCAGGACACGCGTGCTCTTCGACGACGGCAGTGACAGCGAGGCGAGTAGTGGACAGAACGCCTCGGGTGGAAGCGAAGACGAGAAGAAAGACAAAAAACGGACTGGAGGGGAGAAGGCGGCCGTGTCGGAAACCGCTCAGGGCACTGAAAACGCGAAAATAGGGGACGATGACGAAGCCGACGATCTCGCTTGGCTCCGCCAACAGAGTGCCCGCGCCGCCCGGGAGGAGTCAGACTTCAAAGCGAACGACGGACAAGATGAAGATGATCTCCACTCCATGTCGACTGGACCGAGCAAAGCGCAGGCGGGAGAAGGTCTGGACACATCTGGTGGAACAAAGAACGAAGAACTCGATTTCGCACTTCTCGGGTCTCACGGCCGCTTGCTGATTCAGAACCTTCCCTTCGCCACGGCAGTGGACGAGCTGCGTGCTTTGTGTGAGGAGTACGGAGAAGTTGCGGAGGCGCACCTAGTGGTTGATGAAGAGACCCGTAAACCGCGAGGCTTTGGGTTTGTCACGTTTGTCTTCCCTGAACATGCAGTCGCTGCTTTGCCGCGTTTGAACGGGTCTATTTTCCAAGGACGTCTTCTTGGAGCTTTTCCTGCGCGGCCAGACACCACGCGAGAGCGGCGTCTGCAGCTGCGCGAAGAGCGTCGCCTGGCCCGACAGAAAAAGCTCGCTGGAAGCAGCTACAAGGCTCGGAAACTCGAACAGTTAGTCAACCAAGACGAACGCTTCGCGGAGGAAAAGGTGTGGAACTTGCTGTATGTCTCGGCAAATTCGGCTGCTGACGCCGTGTTGACCGAGCTGCAGGCAGACAAAGCCGCGTTGCTGTTGGACGGGGAAGACGGAGGAAGAAAAGGAAAAGTCCTCAAGGACGAGGGCGCAAACGTGGCCGGGAAAAACACGGCAGCGGCTACGGTTGCGCTCATGGAAGCCCATCTGCTCAATCAGACAAAGGCGTGGATTAAGGCAGAGGGGATCTCGCTTCAGGCTTTCGAGCGACGCGGAAATACACTCCTTACTGCCGCGTATCGACAAAATAACGAAAGAGGTCAGAACGGCAGTTGCCTGGACGCCGGTAAGGACACTGGTGACTCAAGGACCGCCAGTAGTTGTGGAGGACGAGGGGATGCGGAGGACGGGGGAGGGAGTGACTGCACGAGGTCGCGGGACACGTTGATTGTGAAGCACCTACCCACGGCACACGTGGACGGGGCGGAGTTGCTACGTCTTTTCGAGCGGGTCGGCCCGCTGGCTCGGTTTCTCCTCGCGCCCTCCAAAACGGTTGCCATTGTTCAGTATGAACGTGAGAAAGACGCCGAGGTGGCGTTTCGACGCCTGGCGTATCGACAGTACAAAAATGTCCCTCTTTTCCTCGAGAAGGCGCCAGTGAATGTGTTCGTTGAAAGGGAAGAAGAAATGCAGGCAGCGCGGAAGAGGGCCGCGGAAGAAGTTCGTGCAGCGAAGGTAGCCGATAGAAGTGTCAGCAGCGACTGTTTATCCCAAAAGGAAAGAAAGAAGCCTGCGGGAAGTGACAGTCAAAGAAACGCGTCGGGCGAGCCAGGCCAGGAGAGGAAGCCAGCGGGGCACAGCACGCGCAGAAACGCGGCAGAGTCGGGTGGGGAAGGAGCCTGTCGGCAATTGAAGGGCTCGGAGAGTCTCGAGTCTTCACCTGAAGGTAGACCAGCAACACAAGAGCCGCGTACGAGTTTGAAGAAGCGGAAGGTGAAGGATATCGAGGAACTTATAGGAAACGACGCAACTGGGGACGACTTTGAAGAGGAGGTCCAAGGGGTTAGTCTATTCGTCAAGAATGTTAATTTCTCGACTTCTGAGGCGACGCTCAACGACGTTTTCGCTGGATGTCCAGGCCTTCGCCGGACGAAACTGATGACAAAGAAGAAAGCCATAACGAGCAATGCCACCGGAAGCACAGAGAACGGAGATGACCCACAATCTGCCGCTTCGCTGTCCATGGGTTACGCCTTTGTTGAGTTCGATTCGGCGGCGAACGCTCTGGCGGCGTGTAAGCGCATGCAGGGCGTAGTCGTGGATGACCACGTGCTGCAAATCTCGATTTCCAGGGCCTCAGGTGCACATCGGAGAGTGCCTGGAACGGGAGCGAAAGCGCGGGGTGGAGCCAGCAGCGCGGGTGGCAAGGGTCACCAAGCTCAAAGCAACAAAGTATTGGTCAAGAATTTAGCTTTCCAAGCCTCTGCCTCCGATCTTAGAGGCCTCTTCTCGGCGTATGGAAATGTCACACGCGTTTGCATCCCTAGGCAGCACGAGGGGCGCAGCAGAGGCTTTGCGTTTGTCGATTTCGCCACAAAACAAGAAGCACAGAACGCAGTCGATGCTCTTAGTGGCAGCCATCTGTATGGAAGAAGACTTGTCCTCGAGCCAGCAAATCAGGAACACGTGTCCAAAAAGGCAGCGATCTGACAAGACGAAATTTGTGACGGTTCCGTGTATGCGCCTAGTCAGTACCGCTCTCACCTGCTGTCATTTTGGTGCGAGTTCTTTTCGCGTTGTATTTACGGTTTGCCTCTCAAAAGCCGTGGTCAAAGACTGCCTCATGTAAGTGCTACTACACGTTCTCTGCACATGTGTCTCCAGACGGCCGTACACACAGAATAATCGTAGTCAGACTGTATCTTCTGGTTGCAAAGAGAGACAAGCGGACGACAATCGCACTGCGGTATCCCAGACTAAGGGTCGTCCGTCTCACATTTTCTGGCACCCTCCGAATCTCACAAACGTGTGTTCGTCTCGAAAAACAACCTTTCTTCAGCGCGAGTTTATAGCTTGCACAGTCGCAGCCGGTCCCGGCGAAGCATGGTTTATCCCCGACTGTCTCTCCGAGTGGTGGTGGGGGACCACTCCTTCTCGAAGTCTGCTGGCATCACTTTTTAAACATCCATCCGGGCCTTCTTTTCGGTGAGAGGACCAGTTGCTGGCCTATTGCGATTTTCCTCTCCCTTCCTCTTCCCCGACTTGAAACACGGTGGTAGAGAAGCCCACGAACGCTGTGAGTCGTCAAGTTGAGGAATCGTAGCTGGGGCCGCGATTGACGAGTGCCGGCATTCAAACTTTGCAACCCATCCAGACACGCGGAAAAAGCGGACGAAGAATCGACCGCTCCCCCTTGTCACTGGATATGTTAGAACTGAGTTTTTCTGTTGTCCGCGGCCAAAGCCTTATCGTCACCGAATGGGCCCTGCACGAGTATGAAAGTTGCTCGTTATGAATGAGGTTATTTATGCTTGCGATCTTCGGCACAGCCTAAACACACAATCCTTGGATGCCATGCCAGCACTGGGGGCACAGTCATATCGCGGTTCCTCAGCATTTCGCAGAGCCGTGTCATCGTGTGACCAAGCCACAGGAAGCGTGAAGGCTACTGTGGGGCATTTCCATCAGATACAAACACTTTGTACCTCACGCAGAACTACATGTGTTGTTTTGTACACTATAAATAGAAATGACTGCTCATCATAGTGACCAGCGCGGGGCAGAGGTATCCGCACGGTTTCCCTATGACTTCCGCTTCCTTGGAGCTCGCTGTGGACAGATAGGGAGAATTGTTCTTTAACGCTTCAGGTACGAACGTGCACTTATTATGGGTATTGGGATATAATGTTTTCGTCCAGATTCGAGGAGATGAATCAACATTGCCACGGAGGTACATCTTCAACATCAACACACCAGCTTTCCTGCTTTTTTTCACACATGCCTTCGAGCTGCCACCTTTGGAAACGGATACATTGCTCACCTGTTTCACAGGGTCAGCCGGGCAGGAAAGATGAACAAGCAAACGTTTTTCGGTTGACAAAAGGAAGCAATATTGCACATCCAATTCTGGACGGGAATGAAGACCTAGTTTTCGGTCGAGCAGAGCGTATTAAGCTCCGTTTCACAAATGCGACCTTATATGAGGCAACAGATGTCTGAAAATTACATGAGGGGGGTAACATATTCGCTTTTCACTCATCGGGACCTTTTCGGTCCGGGCCCGCGGTCCCCCCACGGCGCATTCCCGTCTTTTCGCTTTCCACAAAAGAATCCCAAGCACAACAAGTGAAGCAGCATCGGGAGAATCACAATTCTTCTCATGCAGCGCGTTTCCGCTGCTTTGACGGGCACTTTCAGCACCGTCCAGCCTGTGTGACCTTCCTCGTTGAGGGATTCACGTACAGCTACGAAATTAGGCGTCTTCGCAACCCCCAACCTTGCATCCGTGGCAGTCCTGCCTAGGTGCCGCCGCTGCGCTAGGATTGCCCGAAAAAAAAAACAAACGCGTCTGACCACTGTTTTTGCGGGCTGTTCGAAATAAGCATGAAACCACATAGTCATCCTTCAGAGAAGGGAAACACTGCCCAAACGACCATCAGGTGAGCTCCTGGCGTCAATTGGCAACCTTTCTTCTGCGGAGATTTGCAAAAATACCATCAGACAGTCCGAACGCCCGGGGTGGAGGGCGTGCAATGTGAAGGTCGCTCTGGACGCCCTCGTGGATCCCCGCAAAGGCTAGTCTGGACTGTCACGAAGACTGATATGGTTATTCACTGCGTGGGGTAAGAATCTACACGCAACCGAATACAAATGAGAACTTCGAGGAAGCAGGAAGCCGGGGGGAAGCGAACCCTGGAACTTAACGGCCCCGAACGGCTCCCCGCTTCTCCTGGCTTGCCTCAAGCCCCCAGCGCATGACCTCACACGCGCCCCATCCAGAGTCGCTCCGCGTCATTGCCACGAGCAGCCCTTGCCCGGCAAGAGCTAACATGCTTACAGGTCCAAAGACCGTACACCCCAGTCCAGCTTCCCAGATACGCATCTTAAGGACGGCGCCTTAAAACGCAGGGGCCCTGGGGACAGCTTGTTTGTCTGTGCCACGGCGGATGTGGAGAGGATCCACCCGCACGCAAAGGCTTGGTTGGACTCATCGTTGTCGCTCGGGATCAGACAAAGGACCGAGGACGAGAGACGCCCCAGTCTGGTGCAGCGAGAGAGAACACCGCCAAATTCCAGGTTCCCTGACAGACCACTACGAGCTTTTGTGTCTTGAACGGAGTCACTCAGCCAAGACAAACCCGACGCTTTAATCTGCGGTTTGTCCGCGCGACAGCCACAGCGTGTGCACCTCTCTCATCGGAGTGCGCCATGAGACAGCACCACGGCAGTCGCTTAACGGCTGTCACTGAAACTTCTGCGTCTTCACTTGCCATGCCCGCTGGACAAAAAGAAATTTATCTGAATCTTCCCCGAAGACTCGGGTCTCACGACGAACCCTCCTCGTCGCTATCAGGGATCTTCTCTCGGTCGGACTTTTTGTGCCCGCTGAAAAGACTATTCGCTGTTATTGAGCCAAGGTTAACCACGCTACTTTGCGACGTTTTCTTCACCATGCTCGACTCGGAGAGAAGACGATTGCTCTGCTCCTCATTTTCACGTCCCTCCAACCTTGGAGCATTATCCTGGCGGCCCCCTGCTGATTCTTGAGCCGCCACTCGAGCGCGCTGGCGGTTCAGCTCCGCTGTCAATACGGCGATTTTCTCTTTCAGTTCGATGATTTGCTTCATCAAGTTCTGTTGCTGGGTTTCGAAATCCCGCTGCTGTTGAATAAGCTGCTGCTTCAGCTTCGAGCTGAGATCGTCAGCGTTATCTGAGCCAGAGGCTCCTAATGTTGTTTTGTTCTGCATTTCTGAGTCACGTCGTCTTGATCTGCGAAACATGCATGACACGGCAAGCACTGGAAGAATACGATGTGCACATGCTCGTTGATTTTCGTTTTGACTGCTTTTTCGCCCGGTGGGAGTTCCCCTCTGAGCAGCGGAGACACTGCCGTAATGACATGCGGACCTCCGGAAGCAGACATCTGCTGGTCACAAGCACCCGGATGTGGCAGAGTCTCCTCCCGTTGCCCAACCCCCAGCAAATTTTGATCGAGTCTCGACCCGCCCTCACAACTAACAGCGTACAATAGTAGAGACGTGGCTGTTGTGCAGCAGCACGTGAAAGCTGGCATCGTAAAAGCTAAATAACCCCTATCACGTTGTTGTCGCATGTCGGAAATCTATGACGCTGGCTCTTTGTATCACGAGTTCGTTTTCACTGAATGAAAACAACTCTCTTGCGCCAATGCGCGCTCCATTCTGCGACTAGAACCAACTTCAACAGGGTAGAGGCTCGTGACGATGAGAGGATGGACGGCTTTGCCGTCATACGAGAAAAGCAGGCATCGTGTAATTGTTGGATGGGCTGCAGTGCCTTACATTGAGTGTCGCGAATGGCCCAAATCAGCTGAGGCATTCACAACACACACAAAATTCCATGGAAATAGAAATGCACGCGAACAGGAGCGCTACGGTCGCCAGTCGGTCTGCCTGAACTACACGAGAGTCAGCAACCTCGAGATGAGGAACTCATATCGACGTCAGACTCCCGCACCGCCCCTCCGCGAGCTATTTTCTGCTCTCAGATCGTTCGCACTGAACGGGAGAGACTGTGTCCGATTCCACGGCGAGCTCAAGAATACGTTTGTGGTGCCTCTGTCGGCACCTGATACGGCTGTTTCACAAGCGGCTGCATGCTTCAACAGGCATTAGTTCCTTGCTTGCGCACTAACGACTTCTCTCAAAAGTCCAACAAACTGAACCGGGCAAATCCACCTTGAAAAGGGCCAAGCACCTGGAACGTTAACCCGCCGTGGCAGGGGAGGTTCAAACATCACTTACCACCACTGTGGCCTTGCGGCGCTAAAATGTCATTGGCGGTAAGCACATGGATGTCGAGGTCAACATCAACACCTTGTCCCTTGATATCATACGCGAGCGCGGCAGAAGACAAAACCACGTTGACGCCCTCGTTCGTAAATTCCTCCCATCGCGCCATATTCTGCTCGAGATTGTGCATCAGCTGCGGTCTGTAAACAAAGTGGCCAAGCGAGACAGCAGAATGGAACCCCCTAGAACATATGTCCTGGAAAGAATCAGAGCCTCGCTTGTCGGAACAAAGGCACACAGTTTGTGCCCCGCGGCACGCGTTCAGGCAAGCCTTCCTTCTCGCCTGGCTGAAGAGCAGCAACTTTCGACTAACAGCAGCGTTTATATCGCCACCTAGTCTCCCACGCGCGCAGACACGTCACAACCCTGCCGAGAGATCACATACGCGGACCGTGTTCCTACCGGAAGCGGAAAAGCTTCTGCGACGCTCACTCCCCTTCACGCCCGCTCTTAGCAAAGGCAAGCTGCGCGCATCTTCAGATCTAAGGCTCGCACTTGAAAAAAGACGGGAGTCACAGGAAAGTTCTCTCAGCAGTTCTACCAACGGAAGCAGCGTAATCTTTTTCCGGCTCTCACATGATCTTTTGCGACAGGTCACATTCACCCAATTCAACCATAAGAGGCTTGACGACGTAGCCGAGGAAGCCATGCTGGCACTTGGCGAACGACGGATGATCTTCTCGGTCACAGAGAGGCGAGATGTGCAAGCCCATGCGGCGTTCTTCTTCGCCCTGGAGATAGAATTCAGTGACAACTCGTGAGGCCCACTCAAAGTGCTGGTCCCATTCAGTCACCGCATGCCCGAGATCGGACGCGCGAATGCAGATTTCCGCAGCCAGCCTGCAAGCATAGCAAAATCGGTTTGGGAAACCCTTTAGGCCATACCCAACAAGTGACTCCGCAGCGAAGGGAAGCAGAAACCACTGCAATCGCGACTTCCTTTTCGGTCGTGAAAACAAACCAACGAGAGAGCGACAGGGCGCAGTGGCCAAACCGATATCTGTGTACTGGTAGAAACGTTTTACAGTCATGGGGATCGTCGGTGCGGCAAACTCCCCTTCCTATCCGGGTGAATCGCTAGCAGGCCCTCAAAACCAGTCAAGAAAGTAGTCAACGATTGCCATGAAGCCGGAGGCCTTGGGGGAGAACTCTTGTACGCAAATGCGAATGGAACAAATCGGAGCATAATCCGATGTCCTGAACCACCGTCCCTCCAGGTCAAGAGGCCATGAGAAAAACGTGACTTCTCCTAGTGTACGGTGACGCACCACTGATCTTCCGCGACTTTGTGGAAATTGAAACCCGCAGCCTGGCGCCGGTTCCGGAACCGGCTAAGGAAGTCGAAATGCGTTTTCATGTCCGTGGCGAGAATTAGGTCGATCATGTTTGCTCGAACTTGCTTAAATTCCTGAAGACACGAACCAGAAATCCCCAAAAATCCAGTATTGACATGAGGTTGTGCACGAATAAATTCAAGAAATAGAACGAACGCCTCAACAGGTGAGACGCCGCCTGCTAGTTGTGCATGGTCGGTGCTGCTCGAAGGCTCTTCTAACGTCAGTTGAGTAGGCATCGGGGGACCTACAGAATAGCTACCGTTCTCGACGCTGACAAAAATACACAGGTGAAGTTTTCGCTCTCATCGCCAACGCAATACCCCCGAAAGACTGACGAACGCTGCGTCCACTTTGACCGTGGCATCGATATTTCACAGGGCTGCCTTGAAGAAAGAAACATAAAGTGTATCCAACTATGTGTACATGCACTATACACATGCATATGTATGTACATATTCGCAACTTTCGCGCATAATCATAGAAAAATATAACTCGAGGGTTTCGGGTGCGCATCTGGAACCCTTTCGACGTGGCCCGGTCACAGAAACCTACAGCGTCCGAAAGATACGCGAAGACGTTGCATTCGGCTCTTCCGAGGACACGGAAACCAAGTGCAGAATGAAAGTTCTCCAGCACTGCCCTGTCGTTGTACAGCACCGCCTGAACACAACATCCTTGGTACATGTGTCTTTATGGGATCTTGTGCGGGAACTTCCGAAAGCCGAAGAGTACACAGCACGGTCTCAGGGGTTCAAACGATTCCTTCCGTTGCTACCCAATAAAACGTAGCAGGAACCTACCTGAGGTCGGTCAGGAGCTTGGCCTACGCAACACCGGGAAAAAGCTAAGGTGGAAAGTCCTTCCCACGGGAACCCCACTGGGAGGCTCGAGAAAGTGCGGGGTCCAACACTGAAACAAAAGCTACATAAGATTCGGCACGACGGACATTCCCACGGAGGCCCTACGGCCTTCTCGGCTGTGTGCTGCTCGTCACTCTTCGAAAGGCCAGGAGATCCGTGTCTCCATGCCGGAGAACGTTTGAAACCCTGGACCTCTGAGCAGAAACTCGCTCTTACCAGCGGAGCGCCCGAGGCAACAAAAAAGTTGTTGTTTCTGCCCGGATGACCGATGTCGTGGCAGAGGGCAGCCACTGCACACGCTGCGGCGGAGATGGAGTTCATTCTGCACCAGACAGACACGAACGAGTACATTGGCAGAGACGCTGAACAGCTTTTGAATTCAGTAGACCAATGGAGACTCTGCACCAAGTGAAAATGACAGCAGACGGTGTGCTGCAGCTCACTCGCGGTTGACTCCGAGGGCGCGAAGCAAACAACCCATATAGTGAGCCACCTGCAACAAAAACAAACAAGAAAACCGGTGTCGCCGCTTGCATTGGCGTGATGCATTAGGCCTTTCGACCGGAAAAAAGCAAACACACGGAAAGGGAGTACAGCAGGCGATAAGAAAGGCCTATCCGTGCGTGACTGGTCCAGGCGTGATCTCTATGTGACACAGCCTCCTGTGCTTCAGGCATTTTTGTGAAGCTGGAACAATGGCCAGGGTCTATTATCAGGCAAAGTGCCCGGACACCAGCGTCGTTTCTCGAAAGGCCTGACGCTATTTCTATTCTCCAGCTCACTCAAATAGGCGGAAACCACAGGCGGCAGCCGTCCCTTCGGCCCTGAGCTTACCATTGCACCGTGAATCTGGTTGTGATAGGAATTGTCTCGGTACAGGCTTTGAGCTGTGTGCAGGAACTGGCAAAGAACTTTGTCTTCACATCCCCAGTCACAGACGATTCGACTCAGCAAGACGTAGCCAACCTCCGACAGAACCGAGTCTGGGCACTGTTTGCTGAACTGGCGTCACAGGCAGGCAGAGAGACACGAAAAGAATGCAAGATCACCAACGAAACGTTGCTTCAAGCGAGCGACAAAAACTCTACATAACGGAGATACCGATTTGCGACTAAAAGATCAATGCCACTGCGCTCAAGACACAGATGTACCAAAGAGCTGAGGTTTCGGTGCTGTCGGGTGGGAAATTCGTGCACCACCCACAGTCGCTTGGTTGCTGCCATTCAACTAGTGATGTCAGTCGGGCCACAGTTCCTTGCTGCTTGAACTCCACACTCACCTCCAGAATGTTGTAGCTGATGTCGATGCCAACCACGGGAAGAAGGTCGATAGTCTGCGAGAACAAAGCATTTTTGACCGCGGATGCACTTGAGTCACAGTCAACTGCAAAGAAGACCTTCTGAATAGATGAAACGCAACCCCTTGCAGAAGGCCGTCCGCTACCACCCCGCTGTTCGTATCCTTCGTGGCTGGGCCAGCACGACTCTATATCGCCAAGTTATCGCTACGAGGTCCCCCGAGACCCAAGCGTCGGCTTGACGTCCATGCAGTGGCAAGCAGGTTTCGTCGCGCCGCCCAACACAAGCGACAAATCGAAAGCCAGAAATCATTCGGAACATATCAACACATAAAAGTGCAATAGGAGAGCTTCCACACCGAACTTACGTATTTGGTCGCCAGTACGCCGGACATCTTTGGAAGTTCCACTGCGGAAAGACACAAGAACAGGTCTTGAACGGACGAGCCAGTGCGCTCTCCTGTCATCGCAATATGTACTGAGCCAGTCGGTTTCCTCACGTCACGTCTGCGATTCCTCAGCACGGTGCGAGTCAGCCTGGCGCTCGTCGCCTCACGAACGCCCAGTTACAATTCCGTCGCAACGCAAACGAACAGACTCTCTACCACGCACATGCAACACGCCATTTCTATGGTCCTCGCAGGCCCCCGTGAGATCGAAGGCCAGGCCCTCGCGACTACAACCGGAGCAAAATATACACATACTGACTTACCACCAGACGCCTCACCAACGAAGGTTCCGCCTCCGAAACCGTTTGGGCGGAACGCCCTCCCCACACAGGCGGCGGGACTGCAGCGAGTTTCTACGAAGCCACTGAAGATTTTCCCAAGACGCCACAGAGCCTGCCCACCAAAAAGACCGGCAACGAGGACCACACAAAACTTACAGGAAGCTTTCACAACAGCGTTTTTGTCGTCAAACGATGCTGAACCCGATGCACCCTTCTCGAACAGGCTCTTGACTGCAGTCCGAGACGATCCCTGTGGTCCAGAGACAAGGCATATCCTTTTGACTCGAGGCTCCACGTCCATGGCTTTAATGAACTCCTAAAAAGGGAGAGGGACACAGACACACCACATAGCACCGTGCACAGGACTCTGCATTCGAGCACACGGTTATGTGGTAAACCATCCTGGAAACGGCCAGCGTCACCAGCTCCGCGGGCACTATTTTCCCCCTATACCAAAATGGAAAGCCGTGGCATCGAACGGTGCGAAGCTGGACACTCTGACTGCGTGCCCATATCCCGTTCTGTTTCGTTTGAATCTTATGAAACCCTAGCATCCTCCAACCCGAGAGAAATGTACACACTGCCCTCGCATCGCCCCCCCCCCCCCCCCCCCGCCATCTCGTGGAATCGCGCTGTCAATCGAGCCGCCATTCATGTCCTCCCAGTGCCAGACAGCGCCTGAAATAGACCGTCGCTGACCTCTTGCTTCAGGGTGTCGTCCACCTGGACTGTGTACAAGTTCCACGAATTCGTGAGAAGCTTCATCGCTTCCTCCACGAGCTCGAGCGCCTGGCTGACCTCCGTGGTCACATCGTACTCCTTACAGCGCAGCTTGGCTTGCATGAGAATGGTTCGAATCTGAGCGCGTGCAAAGTAGGAAAAATTCTCACTTGGCACAGACCACAAACTGACTGCATCGTAGAGGCCGCAAAACAAGCGTGATTGCGTGCGAATTGCAAGAACCAGGCTCCGGGGGCCACGCTTTCAATCGGCAACATCTACTCCAAAGGTTATCGTCCCTGGGAACGCATCGCAGCTAGGCGTCTCCTAGAGCGGAAGCTTCAGAAGACCATCCTTTCTTAGCCGATACACCGGCTCTTCCCGCATAAAAAACGAAGTACGGCTGACTGATACTGTAACAGAGAGACGCACGATAGCCATCTTCATCCAAACAAGGACCCCACCACAACTGACACAAAGCATCTGACTGCGAATGGTGGCACGTCGGATCGCCATCAAGAATATCACACCGCGATGCATGCTAATTTCATTTACCTCGTTGAAAGACGCTCGTAAGTCATCTAGCCCGCTAGTGGCATGCTTCTTCTGAGCCTTCTTCCTCTCCTGGTGAATTTGCATCAGTTTTTTCCTCATCGTCTAGGAAATAGCAGCACATATAGGAAACGAAAACCCTGCGCATGTCATGTCCGCATCGTATCCCCGACCATCCGCGCGCCCCCTATTAACGAGAAGGTCTTTCGACTAATTGCTCACCACCTCGGGCCAGCGACAACTCACCAAAAATGGTCGCAGCATTTCTCCTAAACAGTCTTACCACTCTCTCCACGACTTTCCTGAGTCCATTTTCGTTCGTTGCTCACTTCGGCATACACTCCTCAGGCAGCCGTGTGTAACCACAGATCGGTCCTCCGTCTCAGGTAACGCAGACACTGCGTGGTCTCAGAGGAGCTACCGTGAAATAGGATCGTTTCATCTGTTCTGGTGTAGTGTTTTACTTACATACCACTCGTAGAAGAGGCCGCGGCGCTGCACTTCACCCAGGAATTCACCCGCCAGTCCGAGCACGTAGCATGTCACCATCGTGCTCATTCGATACAGCCTTGAGAAGAACAGACGAAGGCCGACGGGAATAACATGGGAGTGCGTGCTGCTAGCGCACGAGGCAATAGGAGCCACACGCTACCGACCAGAGGAAACCGTGAGAGGACACTCGACTGTACAGTACAGACTCCTTCCACTGGTTACGCTGGGCACATGCAATGCATCAGGAACAAAGCTGGGAACACAACCAAAGGTGTCTACGTGATGCTGACCCAATGAGCGCGAGGGCTGATGGTAGTGCACACGAATACGCTTGTCGATCGACTGGAAGCCACCATCCCATCCGAAATCCACAAAAGATGCGCACGAACGATTTACGAGATTCATGATGGGATATTACACAGACCCGAAACGGCAACGGCTGCAACCGACACAAACGCAGTAGCCCGACCCTCTCTCAAGCTGGCCATGACCTGCAACCAAACCGATGGGAGGAGAATTATTGACTACGGGTATCTGAACACGATTGCATGCATACTTCACACGCGCGACGTCTTCCCGCTCTTTCTACCCTTACCGAGAAGCCCAGATTTACAGTCTTTTGACTAGCACAGCGACTCCGTCTCACCGGTAAACTTACGCGGGGAAAATCAGTACTGAAAATCTACCCACGCCCATGAGGGTGACGATACAGTTCAGGATCACGAGGATTGTTTGATGAATTGCAATGTAACGATTCCTTGACGGCAGTATGCCAGAGAACAGGAGAGTAATGACATAGTAGTAGGCATCCGCGACGCTGCTTAGGAGGATCTCATTCAGGACGACAAACAAGGCGAATCGAGGGTCGTTGATACAATTTTTCATTTGATAGTCCGGATCCTTATACAGGTTCAAACTGAGGGGTAGAAAATCCTTGCCGAGCATCTTCCACGCGTCGCCCCAGTAGAGTTGTATTTTCGTGGCGAAAACAATAATCCAAATGGTTACATATGACATAGTGACAATAATGTAACTCGACTGCTCCTGCCGCGGCTGGACAAACGAAATTTTGTAGCTGAACATGAACCAAATGATAGATACGAAGGTAAAATTGAACAAGAGATGGAAACCGAAGAATGCTGCGGGGGATCCAGATAGGTACACAGGGGAATTGGCAGCCAGCAGGAAAAGAATATAATCAAACGCAGTGACGGCAAAGCATACAACTCCGGTGAATGCATTCCTATACTTGAACAGTCGAGTATTGTTATACTCGAATTCCTCTTCGATCTTCTTGTCACAAAATCTAAGACCCCAAAAGTTCAGGCTCGTCCGCAGAGGTCGGCGTTTCAACTGTTCGCCGCTCGTTGTACATGAAGACGCAGATACAGCGGAAGTGACGCTCTTCACTGTCGTCGCCTCCGTTTCCTGTGGTTTGATCGCTACAGCCACAGCAGAGAAGACCATCAAAGTTCCACAATTCGTGTGCACGGGCCGTTGAGTGGTGTTGGGGGCTACTCAGTCAACATCAGACACAGGTAATCTCCGGACGGCGTTCAAGCAGTTCTTGCGAGTGCCTCATTGGTACCGTCACAGTCCTGCAAGCCCATGGATTCATCCTGCAGATGAGAAGAGTGCTCAGGCTACGTGTCTAACAAAGTCGTGTGCTACTGCCTTGTGGAGAAGGAAGCCCTCATGGGTACTTGAGTTGGTGAAAACCAGCTACCCGATGTGAAAGAGACTCACTCTGCGAAAAAAACCGGGGTTTCGATCGAACAGACCGCGGGTCTCGTTCTGTAAATGCTTGTTTTTCAGATTCCTCCTTGAGGACAAAGTTCACTTCGTTTTCCCAGAGGGGCATCATGAAGTCCATGAACCGCTCCCAGCACCCCTTAGAGCTCTTCTTTCCGAAAAGCTGAGGGCCTGTGAGCTCATCGCCCTCGCCCTTCTCATGGGCATCCTCATCGCCTTCAGGTGGCTTCAGATGGCGATTGACCAAAATTGACTTGAGCTCGGCAGGTGGTTCGCCTCGGGGAGAGCGCCTGGAGGGTGCAACCGAGGTCGCTTTGCTACCCACGCTTATGTTACTCGGAGCATACGCAGCTCCGGTCGCATTTGAGCGACCGTGCGCAAAATTGCCATCGTTTTTCGGCGGCAGCAACTCATTCTCGGTTGAATGAGCCTCCGAGGGATTGATCGGGGTTTGTGAATTCCCCTTCAAGAGCCGTCGCTCCTCCATACCCTGTACCCTAAATGTGTAACAGGTGTTTCGAGTTGATGTTTTTCGTTGTTTGACCTGAGCCGCTCAATCTGAAAACCTTGTCTGCCCGCTGCAAGCCAGGTAATGACGGCACTCACGTGTTTAGAGAGCATCTCACGAGGGACTGCACACATACGAAAAAGATTCACTCCTGAGGATTCGATTCCCCTCTCGGCGACATCAAAGGGTCTTGACGGCGTAGCCGATGAGATGTCAAGAACGAAGGTCTCGTGGGGGCAAAAAATGGTTATGGGTAGCTTGGTGCCCAATACAGGACGTCGAGTCAGGTTCCCCAGAGACCCCAACGTCTTGAATAGAACCACAGCAAACGATTGAAGCACCTGCAGCGGACAGTTAACATGCTTCACCAGCTCCACCTCTTGTTCTCGATCTCCGGCTGCGGTAACCGGAAGACGGTCAAGATCAGAAGGGGGGGTGACTAAAAAAACTGGGCCTCCCCGACTCCGCCATCCCAAGTCTCTGTAAGAAGCCCCGAAACTTTCGAGACGTCAATTTCCTAGTGGAAGCTCGACAGTATCACGAGGACCTCATTAACCTGTAGACGGGCACACGGTGGCAGAAAAAACGTGACGGAGGAAAAGGCCCAGAGATTCTACCCTGGTGACTGGTCCGACCTTTAGCCGGTAGTAGTGCCAGCCACGCTCCTCCGAAATGAAGAATTGGGTTAGTACCCTAGCGGTACACCGCAGTCGATGTACAACTTAGGAATTACAGTTTTTATGCTATCGACGACAGCAAGACGCCTGAAGGCAGAACGTGCGCTCTCGAATGAAGAGAAGCCACGCCTACCGTAATACGGAACAAAGCATGGAAGGCAACCCCAAGAAAAATAGTGGGACTACCATCTCTCAAGGGAAAAATAAAATAATCGTAAAGAGGCAGAGGAGATACCCAGAAACTTTTGCGTGACCAACAGTCATTTAAGGTGCAGCAACGCCGGTCTCCCTACTAAGATGTGGCCCAGTTCCCGTGGAGAGGTGATGGGTCGTGCAAACCGCCGTGGCCCGCGCGATCCCGTCGGCCGGTGCCAGGAAGAAGGCAGGCGAGCTAGCTGCTGCGGACAGTGAATAACTTCACAAAAACAGTGAGAATGAATGGTCAAAATGGAATCAACTTTCACTTGGGTCTGTGGGAAAGCGCCAGAAAAACAAAGCGACCATAGCGGGGATAGCTGACTGGACAATGGGATGGAGGGGCACAGCACCCCGGATGCGACGTCCAGTCACGGAGACCCAGCCTTGTTGCAGCCCCTGGGGCATGAGCAGGCAAGATTAACGCTGCGAAATTTTGTTCGCTAAATAATTCGGAACTCGACCGGAACCCCCTCCCCTCCCCCCCTGTCAATGCAACATATCAGATGCCGTAGTTTCCTCGGGGCTCTCCATTATTTTCTCACGTACGTGGGTAATTCAGCAGTTCAGGTCTCCAATGGCGGGAGAGCAACCGTCTACCTACTATCGGTGTGCTCTGCTTTTAAGGTAATCTGCGCCAGTGAATCACTTGCGCAACTTCATGCCACGCCTATTCTCGTAATGGTTCTGAGACAGTAGGATTCCAGATGCAGTAACATCGTTGGGGAGACCATACAAAACGCCCGTTCCGCAGCTTAAAAAAGTCTCTCCCCGGCGCGTCCCAGTCCCAGGGGCACACTGAACGGGAGGCAGTTCGACGTTTCTCTGAATATATCCATTTCTAGTTCTTCTAGTTTTTTACGCGGTACGAAAGCTTACCCTAGTTCTGATGTTCTATTGAATCACAAAGGTTTACGGAGCTGTAGGTGCACGCTGAATTTATTGTTTATCTTCACAATAGAGTAGCGGCAGTCTTCCCCTAATACCGGCGCGTACTACCTCATCACATTCCATTCAGACACGTTATGGCTGTGTGAAAGTAACGACGGAAGTTCTACACCTTTCAAAAGGGGTTTAAAAACGCGATGTGTTTACAGTCGTAACCCTTCACGTCACGTCTGCGGGCGATCCTATCGTTCCATACCGCTGTCTCTGGGTACGACGGACTTTTTCTTTAGCCCCTGATACCATCGCATTCTTCTGGAGTGCAAAAAAACGGGACTCTATTGCGATGCAAAAGGCGACTTCAAGTGAGAACCAGAATGTCCATTACTATAATCAGAGATTCTAGGCTGGTCCGCATCGGAACTACGCAGGGGGCTCCGCCGAGTGAAACCCCTACCTACTGCGTAGAAGCATACGCTTGAACAAGGGAGCTACACTGCCCCCTCCACACCTTGTCCCTTTTCCTGGAAAGTGAACAAAAGCCACCCAGATTAGCTCGTGCGCGGTCACAAACAAGAAAATGTGCTATGCAGCTGTCCGATTATGAATACAGGACCGAGTTACGCGTAAGCGGCTATGTCCTACCGCCGTCGATGTGAAAATTCTGCTTCGAGGAGGACAGTTCCCAAATCGAAAGAAGTTATTTCTTGCCTCGCGCTCCTCAACAACACCGATAAGGGCACGTCTACGAATTCAAACTTTCCTTTGACCCTCAAAGAACCTTTTACCTGGGGGCGTAAATGCATAAAAGTGCTGTCACGCACTAAGGAACTCCCCCGTTTGTCTCACCCGCGTATCAGCTCCACCGCGGATGCCTTTCTTCGGTAGGAGGGAAGAGATGAATTATCTGAACGGTAATGTCGTCAACAGAATGACCGTCCTGCTCTAACCAGCGCTTCCAAGCTTCTCGGCTGAGCTCTTCAGCAGCTTCGTCAGCCTGCCGCCACAGAAGAAACAAAAGTGCTACACACGGAGACGGTTATTTATACTTAAATCTGACCAAACAAAGCAAAACTGATTCATGCCAGGGCGACTAGTGAGCACCTAAATTTGTAAATCAGAACATACCTGATATATGCTATAGCGGCTGACGATCTCAACCACTTCATCCGGAGTCATGAATTCCCATACACCATCCGTGCACATGATCACGACTTCATCCCGATCCTCTAGCAGATCAATGTCGGACACATCTGGTTCTGGAGTCACTCCGGCGCAGTGGCCCATTGAATCGCCGATGGATCTGCGCACAAGAAAAAGGCACATTCCGCGAACTGAGCTTTCAACCCCCATCAAATCAACCATCAAATGGAGAGTACGGAAACAGAAACAACGTCCCGCGTGGTGGGTCCTTACCGTGACATGGCAAGCCCCGGGTAGTTCTTGCCTTTCAGAAACACACGATGAGGAATATGGCCGGTGGGGCGTCGCACTTCTCCCCCGTTCCTCTCTATTCGCGCTCGTTCCACAGGATCATCTGGTTTGTGGTCTTTCGTCACACAGTCTGCAACAAGTCTTCCTTGCTGGTTCCGCCGGGCTAGAACAACCCTGGAATCTCCCACATGGGCGAAGAATAGTTTGCGTTCTTGTCGCCGATGCAAAACGACAGAAGCAGTTGACCCGCTAGATGCACTGTCGAATTTCTGAGCCTCAGAAGCGTCCTTTAACATGGAATTCACTTGAACAAAAGCGCGGTGTAGCGCTACCTTCGGATCACTCGTAACCATGTATTCGTGGATGATATTCGGTAGGTGCCACTGCACAAAATTTGCCACCAAATGACCTCCAGGGCCATGCCCGTCAAACACACCATACAGACCCCATTCGTCGCACTGATATGCAAAAAAGTCATCCTGATTGAAGAAACCCTTCTTCAGACCCTTTCTACACGACGTTGCGATCCCCAACTCCACAAACAGTGCCGCAGATACTTCTCCGTTCAACAAGAGACGAGCTTTCTCCTGATAAGGACGCTCCTTCTTGCTAGTGAGCTTTCCAGCTGCTGCAGCACGACGACACTCATGATGTGATCCTTGCTTTTGATGCCTTCTGCTGGGCACGCCATCCGGACTGCGGTTTTCATTTAGTGAGAGCGCCGATCGGCCTGGAGACGATCTAATTCTGTCGCGGGCATCTTCGCTTCCGAATGAGACCTTTCCCGGGGTCCTACCTGCCGTCAAAGCTAGTATATCGGTATCAACTACGGCTCCAGCTGCCTTTCCCTTTACCGGAGCAGACGATAACTCGTGACGCACGACCTCATTCGAATCTCTTAGCGAATCTTGTGAGTCAGAAGCTGGTGATATCAACACGCTGGCGTTCGCAACTGTGCCACTCCCACGCTTTTCTGCCATCCCTGTGACCGAGCGGGACAACTGCTGGTCAGAGTTCTTCGAGGTTGGTCTGTCGCAAAAGTTTACCAAATCCCCTGTTTGTCCAGTGAACTGCTGCACCGTGGGAGATGCTTCCCGTCCGGCCTCGGATTTGACTTTCTCAGGGGGCACACAGGGACGGGAATCATGGTTGAGCGTCTGACTCCCATCCCACTCTGTCGTACCATACTTTTGAGTCGAAGCGCTCGACCGTTTTGTCAATGAAGCAAGAACACGAGCGGCACCTGGGACATGAAACGACCGGCGGATCTGCAGATGCGGCATTGAGAGCACTGCAGGAATTTTGTTGACAGCAACCGCACGATTCTCGGCCCAGAGTGAATAACAGCTAAAGACAAGGAAAGATAGTGCACCGCCAGGGTTCTTATGCACGTCCGACAACACGTATGCATGATACCACCTCCGGGTGAATAACTCGTGACAGTTAGACCTCACAAAACAGCTCTGTACTGTATGCGTTCACACCACATCCGACTCCATCAATTGCCACGCGCTAACATTGCGCCAGTGGGAACGGCGTTGCACCATTTTGAATCCCATGAACGTTTGCCAGCGACAGGCAAAACGCTGTCCCTACCAGAATGACATCCGCGTCAGTCAAGTGTGCAGCTGCAAACACAAGCATGGTGGTCGCGTCGTGCATGCCAGTTGAAGGCGATGCGACGGCCATCGGATTGAATTAGATCTATCAAGCGACAAAACTAGCACAGCCCAGGGATTCTGAATCTGCCCACGATTTGAACAGGAAATGGCTCGTTTCACAGAAGTGGTTTGGTTAGCCACTCGGCTAACACTAGTCACATCGAAGGCGACACACACAATCTGTCGCTTCCGGAAAAAGCAATTCACGTAGCACGGCATTTGATACGTAATGCTGGAGCTGACCTTTCTGCTGTAGTTGGCCGAACACGAGACGGGGTGGTAACGGGTCGACCTCAAAGGCGCCAAAACACATCAATACACGGAAAAATCCTTTAGCGACGTAGCAAACAGCCAGTACTCGCACACAATACGCTCATGGAAAAAGGAAAAGAAATCGATGCGTGAACTTATCTGTTGACTACATCGGTGTTGCGTCGGAGGTTCCGCATGCAACTGAGCCAGCTACTGAGGACCAGTGGCCCCCTTCCTCCGGTGAAAAAGGTAGCCGATGGACCGGATTACCTGAGAAGCGCCTTTGTACAGCCTCTAGTGGCGCACACCCCACTGAACCTGGTGAGTCTGCCTCACCGCTAGCTACCGGATGTGGACTACGGATAGTCAAAATGCGTATTTGATTCTTTCTCCGCAGAACTCATGTTCTACCGGGGGCACTCACACTTCTGTATTTTGGAGTGCCGGACTTTGTGAGTGACGTCGCCCAGTTCTTTGACGCTACTGCGGCAGCAGTGGCAAACCCAACCCCTCGTTGTGGAGTAGTTAACCCCCAATGTCGTTTCTGTCATAGTGTAAGTACAGAACTACCATGCCCTCGCCAGTGAGGAGGCACGCGAAAACGATGAGGGAGCAGCTTTGCGGATAACATATACCACTGGCGCGTGGGCACGGGCGAGTTAAGAAATTCTATCGCTGAGAAACTGAGAACAAACCGTCATGATGGCGGTACCTACGCTAAGAAACGTTGTCACCTGGTGGTTGTGTTTCACTGTAGCTTTGTACGTAACACATGCCGAAGCCGGATTTCAATTCCCCGACCTCACCACTCACCCCATTAAACAACACGCTATTCCAGTGGAAGAATTCTTTCCGATCAACCGGTAAGCGATGATACATTTTCAACTATCCTGCCCGCATCGCTGGTAATGCCCTTTTTTCAGTCCCGGTGAAACTGATGAAGGCGCAGCAAGCGCGAGTAAAGCGGGTTCGAGTAGCAGAGGAACAAAAGGCGCCCCTGGAGATGACGAGGAAGTAGCATCGCCCATGCGTTCTGGGTTCAGGCAGTTACCCACAATGCGGGGTTTTGTTTATTTATTTTCTGCAATTTGCTTCATCCTCTCCCTCCGCGGACTGAGCACTCCAGAGACCGCGAAGAGAGGAAACATACTGGGGTAAGAAAACGCCGATTAAGTCGTGGCCTTGCCGCTCAGCGGAACGGATGTGCTGTAGGATGACAGGCATGGGAGCAGCCATTCTTATCACGTTTTTAACAGAGGGTTTCGGGAGACACTACATAGCCTTCTTCTTGACGATAGCACCAGCAACAGCCGTCGGCCTCTACATCGCGCAATCTGTCAACATGGTACAGATGCCCCAACTGGTTGCATTGTTCCACAGTTTTGTGGGTTTGGCCGCTATGCTGGTACGTGCCTTCGAGTCAACTTGCTGGCGACCACGGAAGATTTACGTTTCAAATTTACATTTCAACAGGTCGGTGTTTCAAGCTTTCACGCAGGCCCTGGCGAAAATGGTGAAAATATAACTCGTTCGGCGGAAATCGTTTTTGGGGAGTTCATAGCTGCGGTCACCTTCACCGGCTCACGTTAGCGTTGTGCTCTTCTTTTCTGCCTTCTGATTTCTGGACAAAATAGATTTCAGTCGCTGCGGCCGCTAAACTGCACGAACTCATGGACCCGAAGTCGCTGAAGATCCCCGGCAGACATCCGATAAACGTCCTAACAATATCAGGAGTCGCTGTTCTAGGAATCACCTTCTCCGCAACCGGGGACCCCGATACCAAACTTATTTGCTTGTGAGTTGGGAATACTTCAGAAAACCAGTTTTTTACACACCTAAGTCTCAATCCTTCGCAGGTACACGCTGATAATGTTGAGCCTCTGGCTTGGCTTTCACCTAGTGGCTTCCATTGGCGGTGCTGATATGCCAGTGGTGATCAGCATGCTGAATTCCTACTCGGGATTCGCTACTGCAGCGAGGTGAACTCTCATGCTGACGCGATCCTACGTGAATCGAAACGAAGTGAATCGTGTCGTAGTGGTTTCATGCTGGATAACAATTTGCTGATCATCGCGGGATCCCTCATTGGATCGTCTGGCGCAATCTTGTCGTATATCATGTGGTAGGTGGCATGTTTTGTTTTTAAGACGGAAGGAGTTCCATAGCAAATGCCTTGGAAGCCGTGGCATGAACCGCGATTTGTGGAGTGTAGTCCTTGGAGGATGGGAAGAAGCTGTTGCAGAAGGAGTAACCGGAATCGAGGGAGTGGTCAGGGAAATCAGCCCTGACTCGGTGAGCGACACAACGGAAACCGTGGTGTGGGCGTGTTCGTAGCACTGTAATGCGTCAGGCGGCAGAAGAGGTTCTCGTTGCGAAAAAAGTGCTCATAGTGCCTGGATACGGGATGGCGGTTAGCCGATGCCAGTCCGATGTAGCGGATATTACTCAGGTAACCACGATCACAAGACACGAGGAAGAAGTGACCTTGATGCTGCATACCAGATCCTTTTATCTCGAGGTGTGGAGGTTGAATTTGGCATCCATCCAGTCGCGGGGCGAATGCCAGGTAGGAGAGTGCGAACGTTCGGGCAAGTCAGAGAGACATGAGGAGTTCTCTCGCAGGTCACATGAACGTGCTACTTGCTGAGGCAGATGTGCCATACCGCATCGTGAAAGAAATGTCAGAAGTTAACAAGCAGATGTCGGAATACGATGTAGCTATTGTGGTTGGGGCGAACGATACTGTAAATCCAGCCTCATTAGAGCCTAGCACAAAAATCTACGGAATGCCAGTGATCGAGGTCTGGAAGGCAAAACGAGTTATCGTCCTGAAACGATCACTTGCCCCTGGCTACGCCGCTATCGACAACCCTTTGTTCTTTCTCGACAACACGAGGATGCTTTTCGGAAATGCAAAGGATACAACCGCCGCGATATTTGCTAGTCTGAGCCAGGTTAGTTTCGGGAATGGTAAAGCACAGAGACAAACGCCAGCCTGCTATCATTTCAGCGAGCTGCATTTGTTGGGAAAAGCGATGTTTTCCTTGATCTTGAGGCGGGTGCACGTGCACTAGAGGAAGGCCGCCGCGAGACGCTGCCCACTACATGGCCAAGCCCCAAAAGATCTGTCGGTGTCCTGAAGGATACGAATGGGCGTGGAACTCCACTAGTGTCGTTGGCGCCACGGTTCGTGAAGAGACTTCGGAAACAGGCTTTCAGGTGCTGTCTCTTGCCTGTGAGGTAGATCATCGTTACATTCGAGACTCCTTTTCATTCAGGGTCATCGTTGAAGCCGGAGCGGGAGCAGAAGCAAGCTTTTCAGATGACGATTATCTGGTAACTGGAAATTCGTTGTTCGTTGACTGCAGTGAGCATATGCTCGATTAAACTGCAGAAAGCTGGAGCGGAAATCGTGCCAAACGCTGACACAGTGATAAGCAAAAGTGATGTAATACTGAAGGTCTCAGTCCCTTCTGAAGATCTTATACGTCGAATCCCACGCGGCAAAGTCCTTATCAGCCATGTTTTCCCAGGACAGTAAGTCATTGTTCGAACTGGTTGATGGCTTGAGTCGTGAGCACACGCCACCACTCAGGAACGCACCACTTCTGGAGTTAATGGCTTCTCAAGGATTGACAGGCAAGTGCATTACGGTCAAACAACTTCTGATTCGGTGACGCTTGCCGTCAGTGCTAGCCGTTGATGAGGTTCCAAGAATTACGAGAGCCCAGAATGTCGATGTTAAGTAAGGGTACCAGCGCATCGTCTCTTACCACGCATCCTGTGCAGCTGAATCTCTCTTCAGATCTTCAATGCAGGGGCTGCAGGTGAAACACCACACTTAGCAGGGGGCGCCGCTACCTTCTCGTACTTAACAGATCTTGGATTGCTTCAGGGCTATAGGGCAGTGCTGGAGGCGTTCGCTGCATTCCCTCGACTAAGCAAAGCGTCTATCACTGCCGCTGGTGAGTTTGACAGCAACAACCGTATCGAGAGCAGCGTGGAAGAACGCTTGACTCCAGGTCGGGTTGACGCGGCCAGAGTGCTAGTGCTAGGAGCGGGTGTTGCGGGGCTTCAAGCAATATCAACTGCTCACGGCCTTCAAGCTCAAGTCTTCGCTTACGATGTTCGATCAGCGACACGCGAAGAAGTTGAATCGTGCGGCGGGACTTTCCTTTCAGTAGAAGTCGTCAGTGAAACATTTATTCATGTGCTGCTTTTCCTTCGTAACTTGCCGCAATATCAGGAGGAGGAGGGGGAAGTCGAGGGCGGCTATGCGAGGGAGATGGGCGAAGCACATGAAAGGGCACAAAAAAAGATGCTTTCCCGAGTCGTGCCCAACGTTGATGTCATTATCTGTACGGCAGCGATCCACGGGAAGCCGTCGCCGAAGCTGATTTCTAATGATATGCTTGCGGGGATGCGCCCCGGATCGGTTGTTATTGACCTTGCGACAGAGTTTGGCGATCGGAGAAGCGGATGGGGAGGAAATGTCGAAGGTTCTCCCACCGATGGGGAAACACAGGTTCATGGAGTTACTGTTATGGGAAGATCCCATATAGAGACACACATGTAAGGTAATTGTTAACCCTGTGACTACGAAGACTTTTCACGCGCCTTTGTGTGCAGGCCTACCCAAGCATCGGAACTGTTTTCCATGAACATGTCAAACCTGTTGGAGGAGCTTGGTGGGGGAGATAACTTCCGGATAGATCTGACCAACGAGGTCATCCAGGGATTGTGCTGCGTCCACGAAGGAAGTGAGCTTGAAAGGCTACATCATACGCGTTATATCAACGATGAACGGTATGACTTGGACAGGAGTTTCATGGGCTCCGCCGCAGCCTCTGCCACGGCGCCCACCTACACCATCGGCGCGCTTTTCACCCCGGATGCCTCCGAAGGAATTGTCCTTGGTCGACCAGCTGCTGACGTCCGATGCTTTCTTCGCAATGACCCTTGTTTTCACGGCGGCATTTGCGGGACTCCTGGGAGGTTAGACAACATGATACAAAAGTGGTTGCCTCACAGAATCGTTGTCGTTGTTCCAGTTACTCTGAACGCCGTGGAGCTAAAGCATTTCACACTGTTTGCGCTGTCCCTGATAGTGGGGTACTACAGGTCAGTACTCTGCTTCTGCTCGTTACCACGAGATGTCTTCTATTTCAATTCTTCTTCGATCAGTGTATGGTCCGTGACACCAGCCCTTCACACTCCTCTGATGAGCGTCACAAACGCGGTTAGCAACGACGGAAGCCTTCGCCGGAGAGTTCGCTCATACATCATAATATTTGCAGCTGTCTGGAGTCATCATCATCGGTTCAATGCTGGGTGAGTTCCTCACGGAAAGCCATCTTTCATCCTTAACTTGAACCGGCGGACTGGTGCAGAATACGGACCATCTATAACCAGCGCATCTGCAATCTGCGCCCTGTGTGCGACGTTTCTATCTTCACTCAACATTGCGGGTAGGTGCCCTCTGGCAGATATGTTGAAACAGTTCTTTGCATATAGCTTGGAATTGCCTCAGGAGGATTTTATGTCACTCAGCGCATGCTGCAAATGTTTCAGATTGCATAAGCCAGTCGTTTGCATATGCATGAACACCATTGTGAAGGTCCTCCATGCACGCAGGGATTGACAAGGAGGATGCAACAGAACGGTTATTTGCGCGGTGACACAACAGTCTAGAGCGGCATGCGCCACAAACTGACTGCAACTACAATTCAAATCAGTACAGTGAACCCTTAAATTGGCGCGCAGCGCATACAGAATTCCCTGAACTCCTGTATATAATGGCGTAGTTCTGCCTCGTGTGCGGAAGAGTTTCGTAGGCACGTGCAGCGTAGACATGCAACAACCTGGGTGTACTCGTCTGCAGTGCAATTGGCACGAATGGCCCTCATTAACAGCACGCTTTCATTCTGCAGACAAAACCTGTTGAAGCAACACACACATGAGGCACATCACCGAGATGCTGACGCTCGACAAACACTGTCGAGCTGACAACGTGTGGAGAGATCGGCATGTCGAACGTGTGGATGGTCCTCACCTCTGTGTCTCTGTAAGCCGCTCGGTGTTTCCTTGGTTGCCAACAATGTTGAACGGTCGGGGATCCCAACTATCTGCCGCTGGAGATATGAATGTGATATAGATCATCAGAAGGCGACAAAGTACTTCGGGCACGTAGCAAATGCAGTGCATACCCAACTCGACAAATAGCTGCCGAATCAGGGCGATACCTGAAATTCAAGCCGGACAACGCACGATGAGGAGTCGTAAGGCTGCAATAATTACAGGGTGAAGTTGATGCGCCGACCGTTCGCAGTAAAAGCCCCCATACTTGCCTTCAGTGATTGCAACCGGTGTGAGTGATTCAACTCCTCGTAGACCAATCTTCATTAAATCCTTTGCGATGTAAATGACAGCGATCTTCGCTCGTCTGACAACCGCTTGAAAGTGCCACATACAAGTTGCGAGACATGTGGGCTCGTGCCCCAGGGTGACAATGCACATGTTCGTGACAAACTGCAGTCTACAAGGAGTTTGGAACACACACACGCACACGCACACAAATTAATTCCAGGACTCGCTGTACATCTCACACAAAAGAATGCTTGCAGTCCGCTGCTCTGCCCTTGTCGACGGTCACTTACTCCGAAAGAAAACTGCTCTCTGTGGGGTCCGGAAAAAGGACTTCAAAAGCGGATACCACCGCCGACATGTACGCCTCCACACAGGTGGGTATTTCGTTACAGATGGGGAAGCCATCGTGAATTGCCTACACCAAGAAGAGAAGAGCACAGGGGGGATGATAATTGCAGTTCACCGCGCAACTCCACTCCACCCCATCACTATGTCAACTGGCGATATCAGCAAAATGCGACAACGTACCCGCAGCAAGGGAGAATGGAATGCCAAGGCATCTGAAGACACACATACTACACGTTTAACAATGAAATCAGTCTGGGGTTCTACCAGGAAGGATACAGTCTTTTGTTGCACGTTAGGACACACGGTTCCCTGCAAGACATGTCCTGGATCTTACCGTTGCATTCAGGAAAGGAGCTCACCTGAGGGCGACAGGAGTGTGCTGGAGATGGAAAAGCATATCCATCCTAAGCGACGAACATGTGCTGGACGGGGGAAATTCAAAGGACAAGGACAAGACAAATGGAGAGACGCTTCACATGTTTCGTTTTTATCTAACACGAGGAAATACTTTGGGTGGTCACCGTTTTTGTGAGATGCTTACGTTGCGGGATGTCAACAAGGCGAAGGAGAATTGGAATCGTTAGTCTTGAGTAATCGGTGGTTTCGTGTTCCTGAAAACCGGGAGCGCCAGAGAGTGAACAGGGTGTCGTAACAGAGAATACATCAAAAACGCTTGTGGTCACTGCAGATGGTCCCTTATTGTTTGCAACTGCCTTACCGCTAAAGAACGTAGGAGCTCGAGAAAGACGCGGGCAACAAACCAGCTTAGAAGCATTGCACCTGTATCTCCAAGGTGGCTAGCAAAATCATACGTTGTTCTTCTATCCTGTGTGGTCGCTTGACCGAGAGTATTACGGGGAAACGCGGCCGCGTGCCGCACCACGTTCTCGTAATCTAAGCCATCCGGAAGGCATTTGACTCCTGTAGAAATAGGCAGCACTCCGCAGATAGAGAGCAACGTGACTGCTAGCACAGCAAGCTCTTGCATAGACCATCCTGACACTGATGACCCCAAGCGACCAGTGTACTATGTACAACGTGACTGTAGAGGAATGATGCAGCCGAGAAAAACGGATCCCGACGAGCCGTCTTCGAAACGAAACGTACCGGAAATTTTGTCTCGAAAGAAGTCTGGCGTAGTTTCTGTTTGAGCCGCTGCCACGTCGACAGCAAGCTCGAGGGGCAGCATTTGCCTCCTGTGTGGACACCTGGATCCGTCAAACGCTCGAGGCAGCTGTTTGCAGCTCAGGAGCAGAGAGCAAGTCCGACAGATTAAACGTGTACGGATGCCTTCTGTCAGAAACGGCTGACGTATCGTCGGTGGGAGTGAAGAGGAGACAGCGGGTGTCGCTGCATCGCGCAGAGCTTGAAGAATTTCTACAAACACAGCATCAGACAATGTGCAGCACGGCCATCCGAGGAATGTTGAACGAACAAATTCGGCCGCCACTGCCTCACTGACAATTCCGCCTTTTTGGTTCCAGCAGCCTACCGGCACTGAGAGAGATGACTCTTGAACTACGCCATGCATCGAGAAGGGGGAAATCAACTTTGGCCGTTGATGCAGATTCACTACCTCCTAGTGATTGAAGCGGAACCAGCAGCGCCTGCAAGCAATATACGAAAAGACCCCACATATACTGTGGCATGCGGAGGGAATTTTAGGTGATCGCCATGAACATCGTGTATGCGTGTGGCTCGGCCACGTAACGAAAGCACTCAAGTCAAAAGAGACCTACACAGCGCATTCGAACGTCAAGTCGGCTTCACACAGACAGTCACGCTCCTCACTCGCGCGACTCTCATATGTTTCGCACAGTCTACGGATCAAACCCGCTCCAAGAGGAAGGGCGATGTTCCTGACGCTACATCAGAGCGGTGGCGAAGCTGTCCTGACTTGCCTCAATAAGAGCGGCTACACGCAAGACGGCATCGCGAATCGAGCGTTCGGGGGTGATTCGTTGCTTGTTTGGTAATTCGGGCTTGTTAAAGCCTGGGCTGAAGGTGCCAGCAACTTTTGCGACTCCGTCGTCGAAGACGAGCTCGTATCCTTCCATGGACGACGGCAGGAGGCGTTCGTACGGCTTAGTTCGGTTGCTTGCGCCCACTAAATCTTCTGGCTTCCATAGCATGTTGGGAGGTGTGCAAATGCCAATCACTTTCTCTACAAGGTCTGTTTCAAACTCCTCGACCGGAGCCCGATAGCGCTCAGTATCCGTAGACTCAGCCGCATCCAGAATTACCGCACGAACAAGCTTTAGACTAGCAAGCAATCCTTTCTCGTACAGCTCTGTTTGCTCTTTTTGATGCTTATCTGAGGTTGTGTCTCTCGTTTCCACGCCAGAAGGCGCGCTTAACAAGCACCCTGGCGTTTGTCCGGGTGGCGGTCGCGCAGCAGCAGCGACGAAGTGTGCGACGCTGCAGAGAAGAGATGGAAGATTGACAAAGACAAGAGAAAGACCTGCGCGGTGTCTCGCACGCGAAACACATTCTTCGGCGGTTTCTCCAGATGCTTCCACGCCACCGTCGTCTGCTGGAGGCGGCTGTCGCCTTTCGAGGGCCTTGTCCAACGAAGACGCGTCGCGCCGAGCAGCCGAGAGACGCCTCTCCATTGCGTCCCGAGTCTGCTTTAGAAGCGCAGCACAAGAATCGAGACCTCTGCCGCCTTGAGACGGCGACGCGAGTACGGATTCAATGGCAGCCAAAAGTCCTGAAAACAAATCCCACAGACAGCTCGGGAAGGAACGTGGAGCGCGCGGGTGTCTATTCTTGAACTGAGCAAGGTCAAAAGCACTCGGGTTGCGCCCGGCCGCAGGCTCCCCGCCGAATGCGCAGTCCGCGTCTGTCAGTTCCAAGCGCGTGGATATCCTGTCCATCGCACCTGGAATTTTGGTGAACCACGGTGCTCTACTTTAGAGTGACGACCGATGCGGAGAAACACAGGAAGAATGAATTCTGCAGTGAACCAGGCAGGAGCGCGTCGGAGCTGAAAGGGCTTTACTGACGAGTGCACCTGCATGCCCAATGCACTGTTCTGAGTTAGCTGTACCTGCGAATGGACACTTGGTGTCAGCTCTAAAGCACTCCATACAGCTATGCACGTAATGGATACACGCTTCGCCACACACACACACACACTCGTTAGCGCTGGCTCTGGCTCTCCACCTTCGCACTTGCCCCGAAGCGAGGCAACGAAAAGAACGCACCGTCCAGCGCCTGTTCAATGTCTGCGACGGCCTCCCAACCGGCTCTAATCGCCTCCGCAGAATTGTCTGACCAGTGAGCGCGTTCTTCCCCGGCTGCATCAGAGACGCCTGCGTTCCCGTCGTCGCACAGCACCGCGTGTGATCCGTCCCCGGTGTCTGCGCAGCACGGCTCTTTGCCCTCTGTTTCCCAGAAAGTAACCACCGCGTGCAGGAGAAGATGACTCCAAGCGAGACGGGCGTCGTCAAGTTCGCCTTTGGACTGCGTGGAAGCAGCCGAGGCGGCGGCGCAGCGGTCTAGGTGCCTGCTCATCTGAGAAAGACACGTCGGAGATAAAACTGCACGCCTGAGTTTCGCATGACACACGCGATTTCTCACGCCCTCCTCGCTTTCCAACGTGGCGCCTTGCGAAGACGAAGGGATACATGGGAGACCGGATGTCCCCACGGAGGATTTCCTCTCAGTGCCTTCATCCGTCCTGGCCTGCGCAGAGACCAGTTTTGATTCTCCATTGAGGCTAGGAAATCCAAGCGTTCCGGACAACTCCTGAATGTGCTTCTTTAACAGACTTGGAGAGCAAATGGCTACTGGCCCGGCGACCAACCGGTCAAACACAACAGATGAGGACTGCACACACGTGTCAGCTACTCTTTCTTCGCCGCCCATCTCCCCGCACGTTGTGAGGTTCATCTGACTGTTTGCTTTCGCCCGACTATCAGCAGACGGCATCGCATCGGATTCGGCCATTCCGGCGAGACTTGGCCGCTCGAAGATGCAGCAGGCATCTTTCGCAAGGCAGTCAAGGCCCCGTGTGCGGCACCATACAGCGCAGAGCGATATGTAGTAGTCCGAAGCCTCCTTAAATTCCAAAAAGAAATGTAGAAACGTTCTCACACTGAGCCGCTACGGCATGGGATGGTCACGTCGGAAACGCGCACATCAGGACGCAGCCAGAGAGGACACACAAGAAACGTAGAAGCTCCAGCGCGACTTCCCGGCCTATGAAAGAAAGCGTTTTTCAAGTTTATTGGGGAAGAGAGCAGGGGCGTGTTCACTGCGAGGCGGAAGGACGGCGAAGGCGAGGTCCCATGTGTGTCGATGCTTGGCGGCTGCATGCACGCGAATGTATCCTCGCTGAAGAGCAGGCAAAAGGCACACTGATTGAGGTACATTGCCTTATTTTTACGGTTCACGCAAGAGACAAACTTCACCTCTCGCTGCAAAGAAGACAGTCCGATTTGAGTGATTTCCCGGTACGTTATAGGCAGTGCAGAAACGGGATTGCAGAGCGCATGCATGTTCGTTTCAACTCGAAGCTGAATAAATTGAACGACCTTGGGGTGTGACGCTGTATGCATCCGCTCCTTTTCTCTCTTTTCCCATTGAGGCCCTCATTGGCACATTTGAGTCCTCTTTTCCTTTTGCGTCTGCTAACGCCCTTTCCTGACTCGTCTCCTCTTTCCTTTGTGCTTTTGCGTGAGCAAACAAGTGCATCAGGCCGTCGCCCGCTTCCGCGTCTACCGGGGCTTCCTCGCCGGTTTTGCAACTCGTCTTTTGAGATTTTTCTTTGAGTAGAAAGAAAGACCGCACTGCTTCATCCCGTCTCGGATGGCGTTCCTGCAGCGCCGACCCCACCTCCTCTGCTTGTCACCCGATCTTGTCACCGTTCCAGGTACAAAATTCATCGACTGAGAGGTCCATTACTGGGTGGGGGCTTTGGCGGAAAGGCCGCACGAACCGCAAGTGACTCGGCCTGTTTTTTCTCTCGCGTTTCCCGTGTTCCTCCTCGACGTTTGGGGCCGCGACAACTGCACTGTTCGTCACACTGTGTTGAGGGCGCGAAAATTCCGAGACCGGGGCTGAGTTTCGAAGAAAGATGCCGCCTCCCACTCGTTTCCTGTGGCAGTCTTGACGTCCCGAGAGTAGGCAGAGATTCTTCGACGAGAAAAAGCATCCGCCGCACAGCCGTTTCGTATCATGTAGCACGGGAATTTTGTGGAGACGCCTGCGGGGGTAGCTCGATAACCTTCCTCTGCTGTACGTACAACTCCTTTGTCTCTCCAAGATGGGTACCGAACTCCTTTCCGCTGCACGCGATGTCGACGGCAAGAAAGCAGGTGCTGCAGCAGGCAGCAAATTTGGGTCTTCAGAACCCGGGTCTGAAAAGACTTTGGTAAAAAAGACGTTTCCCCACAGACCGCAGCCGCTTGGTCGCCACCCGCGGTATCCCCATAGCAAATCCGGGAAGGTGTTGCGTAAGGCAAATTACTTGCAGCGTCTCCGCGTTGTCGAAGGCGCCGGCCGCACCCCCAGCGTTGAGCCGTTCGACAAAATCATTCTTTCATTCGACTTCTACCGGGACATTCACGACGAGAAGTGCCGCAGAAAAGAGACGAGCTCTGCTGCCCCCACCCCCGCTTCCCGATCTTCAGTTGCCAAAACCGGTGACGCTTCGCAGACAACCGGAAAGGAATCGGTCCTTGAACCCGAACAACGCGGCGGCGGACACTCGACATCCCAGCCGCACGTCCAAGACGAACCTGCGGAGGGCGAAACGGGCGAAGCCTCGGGAGATGTCGGTTCTGCGTGTGTGCGCGAAGAGGGCCCTGCGTCGACGCCCGATTGCAGTGCAAGTGACCAACCAGGTCCAAGTCTTTCTCGAGCGTCAGAGGATGACTCGGAAGACGAAGACAGCGACGACGAATTTGGAGTCTCGAAGTTACGGACTGTACCGACGTACTTCAACTCCGCAGAAGATTACGTCAACACATTCTTTCCTCTCTTCATTCAAGAAGCGAAGCAGTCCATTCACCGGGCGAAAAAGATGGAAATGAGCAAGGCTGAACGCTTTATCCAGGTTAGTCGGCGGACTGGCCAGAGAGAACGGTTTGCGTGTATGTCGCGAGTCGCGGGATGAAAATGCGTGCTTGCCCAAACTAACGATGTAGTTGTCTCGGGACAGGATCCACGTCGGCTGCCACCGCCGTCCTCTTGCCGCCAGGCGAAGCACTGGCATCGTTTTCATCGCTGGTGGAGTCTCTTTTCCTAGAGAGAGTGCAACAACGGCGGGGGGGGGGGGGGGGGTACCTGCCACTCGCAGCTGGGATCGAGTGTTCTCGAGCATTGCAGACAGGGGTTCCCCGAGTCTCTCCGCACATGCTTATGATCGTTGGCCTTGGCTGTGCGTTCGGCTGTCTCGCTTCGCGCTTCTCCCCAGGTTAGCGGTGAGCCGCAAGGCGACTTCATCTACCTCACGCTCGAACGGGCGCAGATGCTCAGCCCTCACTCCAGTCACTACTGCCACAACGATCTCGTTGTACTCTACATTCCTGAGGAGCAGAACCGCCAGTCGGATCTGTCCAGCGCCTCGACAGCGCCGCGCCTTTCTCTCGCGCCGTCGTCGGGGAGTCAGGCTCTGCGGGCGGAGGAGGAAACGAAGGCCGGGGTGTCCGTACAGGAGCTCTTTGGCCCGGAGGACACGTCGACGATGAAGCCTGAGGACACCGAGTTGCAGCTGGAACAGGCCAGCAGGGAACGAGGCGACGCGAGCCATGACCTCAGCACGGTTCACAAGGTTCACATGCTCGGCGTCGTCCATCAGTCGCTACGGAGCACCCTGGTTGTGAAGATTTTGATGCCGCTTCTGTCTCACCCCGAGGAGACGGACGGGTCTTCTTGTGAGTCCCCGGACGAAGGCACAGGCCACAGGAACGGGCGAAGAAGGCCTTTGAGCGGGTCGGAGCAGGACAAGGACGGCCCGAACAGCGACGACGACGACGTTGCGGATGCAGAAATCGAGCGACGCAAGACACGCGAGGCGCTTCGACGAGCGAGAAGGCAACAGCGACGGAAGGCCAGGCGCGAGAGAATTCTCGCGTTGACTGAGGCCCTCAATGATTCGCAAACGCCGTGGCGAGTATGCAGAGTTATGGGTCTCACTACGCTCCATCGAGAGTTCCAGGTACGATCGCGTTCGATCCAGTGCAGCGGCTTTGCCTTTTGAAGGACTGACACAGCTACGCCTGGACCCTCGTGATAGAGTCGACTTGCACCCTCTCGAGGAACAAAACTCTGCCGGCGATTCCCTGAACTGGATGGAGGGGACTTGCAGGCGCCACCCCCCCTTTTCGGCGACCGAATGCATTGAATTCACAGTGGCTACGCCTGTAACAACTCTGGGAAGTCGTGCCACGCTATGCTTTCGTCTCCTGGGGAGCATATCGAAGCGTGGAGCTCACCCGGTACACTCTCTCGTATGGCGACGCCCCCGAGGCCCCGAACGGGACGCGGAAAGCTGTAAATCGTTATGCACCGCTTGAGCTGTTCCGTGCATGTCGCTCTGCTCTAAACTTATATCCTCGCTGCGTACTCGTCGTGGGACAGATCCGTGCGCCGTTCGACGCGACTTGGAGGGAAGAGGCGGCTTGGCTGCCAGTCTGTGTATGTTTCATCCGCACTGCATGGACGTCTGCTGTGTTTCGCTTTCGTGGAGGAACGGTGTGTGGAAACGGCCGTGGTGTTCGTCTTTCGCGTGTGGTACACCCCTGCGCACAGGGTTTAATGTCGGTCCCCGATCTCCTTATCAAGAAACAAATTCTGTGTCCGAGCCGTGGAGCTCTCGGGTCGTTGACCGCGCCGCTGCAGAATCCCCTGCTGGAAGATGTGGCAGCACAAGACGCTTCTGAGTCACGGCCGGGCGACGGTGATCACTCTGGAGATGAAGGTGTCGGTGGCTTCCCGTCGACAGCGGCGTCGAAGGACCGAGACAACGCAGAACAGGTGGGGCATTCCCAGAGCGTGAATCGGCGATAAAATGAAAGGAGAGACGGAGGGGAGCGTCTCCGAAGTGGCAAGCCGGACGTTTTCCCCGTGCCTGCCGCGTTTCACCGGGGTTTCTCAGTAGAACTTCTGAGTTCTCTGGGGGTGCCCGCACCTTTTCGGACGCGGCAGCTGTGCCTACATCTGGTGTGTGTCTCGTGGTTTTTTCTCGTGGGGTGTGCAGGCGAACGACGATGCATCGGCTCTTTCGACTCGCCAGAAGCTGTTTATCTCCTCGAAGCTGCGGGAGTCCCTCCACCAACTGTATAACACCAGCCAACTGGATGCCTTGAACGACTGCTTGAAGATCCAAGGCGTGACGCTTATCCAAGGCCCTCCCGGGACAGGGAAGACGACGACCATTATGGCGGTGATATCTGTCGTTTTGAATGCCCAGATGGAGAGCAACGACAGAAGCGCAGTTGGGGTGAACACGGCGGCCAAAGCCCCGGGAGCAGACGAAGTCGAGGCGAGCGCAGCCGGGGGTAGCCTTGGAAATTGCGGGCAATGCGCAAAGCTTGACGAAACAGAAGAGGAAAGAGCAAAACGACGGGAGGCCGAAGAGTTAGAAATCAAGAAGTGCCTGGCACGCGCTCAGCCCTGGCTCTCTGCCAGTAGGTCCCGACGCTGCTTGTGACGTGTTCACTGTAGAAGCGGGAGAGGGACACTTAGGGGACGGTTTCCTGCGAGTCTCGCGAGTCCGTTTCTGACCGGACCAAGTCCATTCGTGCTTTGGTGCAGAGTCCTGGGGCAACGTCCGATTCAGCGCGGGGTGCTCGTATGGCTCTCCGGCGCGAACAAGACTCGTGTGTGCCAGGATGGGGAGCATAGTTTCGCCGTAGCCCCACGTTTGCACTTGCAAGACGATGTCGGACACCTCGAAAACGGTGATGCAAGGGCTCGCAGCCCGCGAGGAGTGAATGCTTACTCTTTTCCTTTGGCATGTCTCTTCGTGCCAGCAGCTGTGGAATCCGCGGAAACCGAATTCTCTCTCGCCTTTACGGATTCGTGCCGCTTCTCTCGGCATTCTGTGCTTCAGGGGAGTACGTTCCATGGATGGACGAGGTCGTCTGCATGACTGAAGACTTGGAAGGCAGCGACGCCAACTGGAGTGCCTCAGCCACGGCGAATGGAGTCAGCGATTCCCAGCGGGTTTTCCTTGACAAAGGAAGAAATGCGCTGCTGCCCAAGTAAGCGGAACCACCCGCAGACTCCTTTCTTTTCGCGCTCTGTGATGCTGCAGACTCTTTGCTCGGCCGTGGCTGACTGCACGCCATCTTCATTTCGAGAAAGCGTCCTGTGCATATATGGTTTGATGTCTGCGTGCTAAGCTCTCGTGTGGATTCCGGCTTTGCGCGAGCTCCGCGCAGGCCTCGTCTCGCTTCCTCTCTCCCGGGTGGCGTGTCCGTGAGTCGCCCGTGCCAGTGAGACTGCCGTTCGGACCAAACTTGCCGGCTCACCCGATATGGTCCGTCGTCCATTTCCGTTTTGCAGCCGCGTGCTCGTGTGCGCGCCTTCGAATGCCGCCATCGATGAAATTTTGAAGCGTCTCGTGGCGGAGCCCAGCAAGGGAGGCGGCATTTTCGATTCACAAGGCAAACGCTACACTCCCTCAGTAAGGTTCCTCGTCGCTGGTCCTGGGGCGTCCGAGCTGTGCTGCAGCTCAACGCTATCTTTGGGAACTGACCACAAAGCCTTGGTTCAATCATCCCGTGCAGCAATGGGCGGGGGGTATGGTCCTGGAGCAGAAGCTGACTGGCCAAATGTCTGAGGGGGTTAGCGATTCCTAGGCAGCGTGCATCTGCAGCCATTTGCAGCAGGCGCTCCCGTGAATTGTTTTTCGTTTCTGCGGAGTCTGAACGCAAGCAAGTGTATCCGCTCGCTGCTGAACTTCGAGAAACGCTCTGGTGGCGTGGGCGAGCTACCCAAGCTTAGGTGCTCCCTGGCGAAACGCTATTCAGGTGCTTGCACTGCGCAGGAGGCGTTGGAGCTTTTTTCCGTTTGTGACCGCAACCAAGTGTGTCTGCAAGCGGGTTGGGTCTGTCGCATGTCCCTGCTGTCCTGCGCAGGTTGTTCGCGTCGGTCCGAACGTCCACCCAGACTTGGTTCACTACAGTCTGGAGTATAAGGCGAATCAGCTGATGAAGGCGAAAGGCGCCACACATTTCTCGGCACTTGCGGTCAGTTTTCACGGCCCATTTCTGCTCTCAAACGTTTCTGTGGGGCACTAGGATACGTAAAGAGGTGCCGGCCTCTTTACGGACGAAACAGTGCACTTGCTTGTTGACGACGCAGCCGATCGTTCCGGAACTCCTCTGGAATGCAGACGGCTGATATACCCATTTTAAATCGTATAGCGCTATTCCGTTTTTACAATTTGGTACCCGCCGGTGTAGACACACGGGTGCCGGACAAGTTCTCAGGAGACTGGATGCGCACTCCGCGTCCACACATGTTGTCCCGTTCTGTGTGGCGAGGAAGCGGTGTTAGTCTCGATCATCTTGGCGGGTGGATCCTGACAGCGGGAAACGCGCTCATAGAGGCGTATTGGAGGGTTCGACACAGATAGGTAGACAAGTTTTTCGCGTCTACATTTTTGTGTCATCCCAGGACGGTAGTACTATCAAGCCTAAACTGGCCCCCCTCGCTGAAAGAGTTGGTTGTGAGACCCCACCGTCAGCGACACTGCCGCTGCTCCGTGTGTCTGCTTTTTCGTCGTATTCATAGGCAATCAAGGCCGAAATTCTTCAGGAAAGCCGCATCGTATGCGCCACGCTCTCAGTCTGTGGCTGCCGAGACATCGCCGCCGCCACGGAGGCCTTCGACACGGTTGTCATTGACGAGGCTTCTCAAGTGAGCTCCGGAACTTTGCAGCCGCGTTCGTTGTGTGTTTTGTCAAAGGAACTGTGTATGCGTTTCAGTAAAGCGGTGCTTGCTGCGGTCTGGTGTACCAGATGAAATGATCCTGTACACTCGTGGGTCCGCCAAAACCGTTCTAAGCTAATGCTTGTCAGCCTGCATTTACCTCGCGGCTCTCGGTGCATGCAGAAGGCCACACTGCTGAGGTCGCTGTTCCACTGTGAAACGGCTGTTTCCATTGTCTCGCCAATTTGCAGAAGGCCTCGCTTCTGCTGAAAGTGATCAGCGGTACGCCCGTGCCGCGCCTCCATTTGTTGCCGCGAAGGCGATTCCGCGCGTGCTATCGGTGACGTGGGCGGTGGATCCGTCTGCAGTCGCGGCTGCGTTGTGCATTTTTTTGACTCATTGCTCGCTTTCGGTTTCTTCTTACAGGGAGTGGAGATGTCGACACTCATTCCGTTGCGGCTCGGCTGCCGGCGGCTCATCCTTGTTGGTGATCCTCGGCAGTTGCCTGCAACGATTTTCTCGCGGGTGGCCATTCAACATGTGAGCTCTCCATTCGGTCGCTTACTCCTTCGAAAAAACCTTCCTGCATCCTGTCCCTCAGTGACGAGGCGTTCCCCTCGGATTCGGAGCCTACGTGCGCAGTGGCTTCTGAGGGGCCAACGAACTGCCGTCGATCATTCGACACCGTCCTCAGAGGCGCTGAAAGCTCACAAAGGCGTTGCAAGCGTTGTTCCATTGGGAAGGTGGGGAGTGTGTCTGACGTAGACGCCGCAGCAGGGGACGGCACGTTCAGGAGATGGTGGCTTGGCAGATGCCACGCGCTCTGCCGAAACGTCTCCGCTCCGGCTCTGCTGTCTGCCTTTTTTGCAGCGGTATGATCAGTCGCTCTTCCAACGCCTTGAGGCGGCTGGGCATAAAGTCAACATGCTCAGTGTGCAGTACCGCATGCATCCATGCATCAGCAAATTTGCGAGTAGCACCTTCTACCAAAACCAGCTTCAAGATGCGGAAAACATTGTCGGTCTTGTTCGCCCGCCAATCCCGTGGTATTCGATTCCGATTTTCAAGCCCCTGGTGTTCTTCGCCATTAACACGAGTCACACGGTAAGCGAGCCAAAGGGATGTTCCAAAGTTTCAGCTGAAATGCTCCGCCAGTGGAGGCCTGTATAAAACCCGGAAGCTACACCACTGTTCCTGGTGGCCAGTTCAGACACGCGTTGTGTGTCGCGGGTCTTATTCAGCACGTTGCCGGACTCTCCATATAAGCAGAACGTCGGTGGATCTGGCTGTACGCCATCAAACGACCTTCTGTTACAAAACGCGTGGTCACCCCCTTGCACACGCGGTCTCTGTGTGCCTCCCTGTCGGTGCTCTTGTGCAGGAGGAGAACACCTCTCTTGTCAACGTGGATGAGGCGAACTTCGTCTGTCAGCTGGTCGACCTGCTGAAACGCATCGTAAGTCAAGGCTAGCCTGCTGCACCAAAGGCGGTCAAGTACGTCTTCGCTGTCGCCGTATGTTGCGATGATTCGTATTTCCACCGTCCGTGACCTGGGAGACTCGAACTGTTAAGAGTGGCAGACTTCAGAAGAGGTTTCTGTTTCCCCCAGAGAGCACGCGAAGAGGTGCGTGCTGTGTGTGTGTGTGTGGGCTTCCGTGCAGTTCGTTGCGCTAGGCCAGACGGACTGGGAAGGAAAGGTAGCGGTGATCAGTCCGTATGCGCAGCAGGTGTCGTTGCTCCGACAGCGCATCAAGGCACAGCTAAGGATAACCGACAATAAACCCTGCCCGATCGATGTCAATACAGTTGATGGATTCCAGGTTAGGAACTGAGGCAATAGGGCTACCTGCGGTCGCACTAGCTTTGTTCAGTGGCAAGGTTGTTTGCGGAAGGAAGCGTCCCCACGGCTGCTGGAACTGTCGGCAGGGACACGCAGTTTCTGTGCAGTCCACTGCAGGGGGAAATCTTTTCGTTCCCAAGGGTGTGACCGTCTATGTTTTGGCCGCGGATCTATTTTTTTCGGACCCTCTACTGTTCGAGAACGACGCAGCGAACAGCACAGGTGCCCGCTTGAGGTGGCGTGTCTTCCCAGAGGTGACCTGTAAAAAGAATATGAAGTGTAGGGCGTGCCGGCGCTTAATGAAAACGCTGTGTAAATTGACGTATGGCGGCGCAGGACTCGAGATGCATGGCTGTCTGCCCAGCGTGCGGGATCGTGCTTTCTTCTCTCTGTAGGGACAAGAGAAGGATCTGATTATCTTCTCTGCGGTTCGCGCACAATATACGAGCCCGACGACTGCTGCAACAAAATTAGACACGTCAATAGGTTTTTTGGCTGACGAAAGGCGTATCAACGTCGCCCTGACGAGAGGACGTACAAACCTGTGGTAAGGGAGTGCAGGAAGCTGCTGCCGCCTCAGCAGCTGCTGCGGTTGCAGTTCAACTCGAAGCCTTCATTTTGCTTGATGGGCTCTGGCTGGATTCAACTCACCAGTTTTTCGCTCTACTGGGAGCAATTTCTCTTGTATGGCAGCGGGTAGTCCGGCCTTCGTCAACGCAGTGTAATGTTTTTTGAAGGCCAAACTGCTGGACGTGCGACAGTGGAAAATTTCGGAGATGTTGCTGCTTCGATTCAACAGGGGTAGCTACTCAAGGGAGGGAGCTCACGGACAGTGTCGCCTTCTCCGAACAGCAGTTGTGTCTAATGGAACTAGAGCACGTGGTGCGTCTCTCTTGTTCCTGGTCCTCACAGGATCGTAGGCAACGGGCGCTTTTTGATGAGCAACCACCATTGGCGGTGCCTATGGAAGTACACGAAGGAGCTTGGCACATTAATTTCGATTGAAGAAAAATTCATGAAGACGGAGCTTCTGCTTGCTAAGTGGCTGCTGAAGTTCACCAACAAACACCCGGTGAGGATGGCAGCTCCAAGGGGTTGTTTCCCGGATGCTCTGGCCTAACGAAATATTGCGTGTAGCCCTTTTCTCGCCACGGATACGAACCACAGGCTCTTTACCAGACAACTCGTGAATTGATCTCTCCCCATTTCCCCGGCGCATTTCGACTGAAAACGAATTTTTGTGTTGCAGGCGGAGAAAAATATGCTGGACGAGCAGGTGCCGACTTTCCTGCCCGCTCTGGAGACGGATGTCAAGGAGTGCGCAGCAGCCAGGAAGGCAAGAAAAGTCTCCACCGAGGACGTGACTTCAGTCTCTCCAGGAAACGAGTGAACACCTTCGCTCCAAAGCTATACAGAAGCGGTTTTATTCTGTATTGCTCGTTGAGAACAGTCCAGTGTAGCAGGCTGGTCGATGTGTAACAGTTTCGCGGCGGTGCGCTTTTTCGTTCCTTACCGTTGTCTTTGGCCGTTTCAGGCTGGAACGCACAAAGGACCATATAGTGTCAATGCCTCCTGGCCGCTGTTCCTGATGACAGGGGCAGCTACCAGCGCGATGAACCTTGAGTGGACACCGCACTAAGTGGTTTCGTTCCGACTTCTGAACGCTAATCTTTCGCTGTTTGGTAGCCGAAAGATTCCGTGGATAGGTACATACGTGAAAGAGATCTAGGCTTGTGGAACTGTCGCTGACGGCGATAAGATATCACATCCACTGAAGGGGAAACATACATCCTGTTTCACACTTTTTCTTACCGTGGACAAAATCGTGCACCACGCAAGTAACACTACTAGATCATAGCAATGCGACGGGTGTAGGTAAAGGCAGCACTTTTACTGACGTGCGGAACTCGAGGCGTGCGAGGCACATGTTTTTTCTGCCGATCTACCGACCTTGCTTAGGAAATCTCGGTGCGTTGCTCTCCTCTGAGCGGCCCTCGAGTGGGCGTGGTAACGGGGCTGGGAGAGCAAAGACATGGATGTGCCACTGTGGTCTTTTCCTGACTCTGCGTTCGTGATACTTTCGCGCGCAGCGTACTGAACGGCCGGTGGTATGCCCGGCAGCGCATTCGGCCCTACCATCAAATTGCAAACGTGCTCCACATTTCCAGATAGAACAACAACTGAAGACACTGAGGAGCATTAGTCCTGCGTCTGCTCTTTATGCACTTGATAAGGCCATATTGTATCGGTACGCATGGAACAGTTTCGAGTGTGTCGTCCACCACCAATTTCACGCTTAGCACGGAGGGTGTCAGGCTTCCGAAGCTGGTGCTAGGATTAACAGTGAAGGAACATCTTGCCCAAAGACGTTTTTTCAGTCGAAAGCACTTTTAAGGGGTAACCATCCACAACCCGAGTGGTTCGGCGGAGGTCGTTGCAACCGGGAGCGAGGTGATGTTTACACTCAGTGACACGCGAAAGTTGATTTCGAAGGTGTGTTGCATGTATCTGTAGACAAATCTTGTGAACATTCCGCTGTTCCTTTGGTTTGTTACGCGAGACGCACTGTCGAAACTCGGGCATCGCCTCTCTCACCCCCTTGCTGTGTGCAGCGCTCATCGTTCTCTCGTGCAGACTACGGCTGCTGCATCTCGGGTTTCCGCAAATCTGCCTTCTTATGGGAGGGTTGACCTGTCACCCAAAGGCAAAATCAATACTTTGGCTGCTTCTGGCTTAACCTAAGAGCAAAGGAGGAAAGTGCGCCTCTGCACATCAACGGAGTTCGTGCGCTCCTCCGCGGACTCGGAGCTGTGTCCACACCGAATCCGTGCGTGCATGGCCCGTATTGGTAGAAGCCGCGCGGACCCGAGTGGAAATTTTGGTATTGGCCTTCTGGGCATCAGGCCATTCACTCTTTTCTCCTGTAACTGGCTTGTGTGTCTTTAAAAGATTGACACTCGTTCCCTTGGACGTCGAATTCGTTTCAAGAGGGCTTCAGACTCAGTCCCTGCCTTATGGTGTTTTAAGCGCCACTCGCGGGATTCGCGGGACGCACTTTTTAGCTCACCAGCAGCGGTGGGTGCGCTGTGTTCAACCGCATGCGGGGTAGCCGTTTCGCAGTCGAGCGGCGGCCCAGCCGTTCACTGAGACATATCCTGCTGCACACAGAGACCAGCACTTGGACATCAAGCGTCTTTCTTGCGATCCCTTCCTAGTTTTTCACCGTCCAATTTACGTGTGTGGCTGCTTGAAACACACGGGTGAAAGCTTTCTCCTCAGAAGCGTGAGGACAATTCCGCCCAGAGACGCCTACACCGTCCTGTGGGGTCCGTGCGCGAGACGTGTCCGAGGCCGCGTGTCGCCGCGCACGTTGTCTATTGGTCGATCCGAGTGGGGCGGCGCGCGCGTCGTTCTCCACGGTAATTGTCAAAGACAGCACATGTTGCATTTCTTTCCGAAGCGAGATTTGCATTTTCATTCAGTATACAAAAGTAGTAGCTGCCGTTGACGTGTCTTCCTGGGCCTTGTGCTGGCGCCGTCAGTGCGATATTCAGGGACTGTTGAGTAACGAATCTGCGGCCTTGCGCTTCTCCGAGTTCCGCAAACGAATCGGGCGCCGGACCCCCCCCCCCCCTCTCTCTCCACTCCCAGCAGTGCGGATTCACCGTGGTCCGTAGGCAGAGAACCCTGGCGGTGCGGAGAGAGACTCTGCGCGCCGCATCCGCGACGCTGCCAGGAGGGTTTCTAGGCTTCCTTTCTCGAGAGAATACCGCGGCAGAGCTATGCTTCAGCTGCTTTCCATAGTTATTCCGGTGGTCTGGTTTCACGTTCCCTTCCTGTGGAAGTGGAACCTGAAAGCTCCTGTCTCACCTGTCTCAACTCCCCAGCCGCCTCGATTTCGGCGCCACCGTCCGATTGGAGTGGCGAACCTGTTCAACTTGCTTCCCTGGCGGCGGAGTTGCAGCGGGCCCCGGCTCTGGAGAGGAGGTTTGGCCGATCACAAGGCTGGAACCCCTGAGTCGGGTACGTTTTCTGGCGTCTGCATCTGTTTTGTTTGCTTCTGTAAAACAGGAAAAAGAAAGGGATTCTTTCCCTCACAGCAGGGTGAATCCCGAACGTTCAGCTTTTGTACCCCCGGGAGGGTTCGTTCTTCTCCCGTCTGGAGATGAAGCGAACAGCCCGGTCATCCAGTGCTGCGGCACACCAGAAAGTTCGCGCCGCCGCAGAGGCTCTTCCCGTCTAGGCATCACCAGTATATGTTGGCACCAGCTGGCATCGATATCACCCCTCTGGGAGAAAAAAATACAAAAACGTGGTTTCCTTCTGACGTCCCATGGCGGATGACTCTCGATTGAGGGTTATTCAACCGAAAAGCACTGGCCGGAGCGGATTCGGCGGCTCTCTGTGCACGACTGTCTCATCGCCTACCCCGTCTACTACACCCCCGCAACGGAACGGCCGCGAAGCGGAACGTGCACATGGACACAAGAGCTCAACTCGCGAACCTTCTGACCTGGTTAGTTCGCGTTTCACTAAGGAACTGTTCCAAGGAGAGCACGGTGCGACGAAAACTGACAGCAAACTCGGCCCGGGCGCGCGGCGGGCCGAAGTCAAGAGGAGCGGAAGAAGGATGCCTCCGCGCCCGACTGCTGCAGGCTCAGGCGGATCAGAGGAGGCGCAGGAAGCTTCAATGTCAACCAAACAGACGGTATGTGAGCATGTGTCTTGCTCTCCGGACTCGGAGGGAAGCAGTACAGTTCATGCAGCAGACATACTGAAGGCGGTGGCAGATCGCTTGTCCCCATTGGCTGCAGCCCCGCTCGGCTCGAGTATGCTTCCGGAGCATCACGAGTGTTCCGACAGCGTCAGAGAGATGACAACGTCGTTGAAGTGTCCTGAAGAGAAACTCCGTCTCAGCGACAAACGAGGAGGTCCAGGCATAAAAGACATTTCACCGATTTCCCGTCTTTCCTCAAGAAGCACGGTGTGGCACCAGAGTGATGTGCTCAACCGCGACTTCCGCTCGTTTTCGAGTGTTGGATTTGAACCGGAGGACCTCCTGCAAAGAGTTGTATCCGTGTCTGGAGAATCGGATGATCCAAAAGACAAGGAACGCTTCTCTGCCGCCGCTGAGAAATCTGTTGACGGAATTTTCGGCGATTCGATCATTGGCGGCGACACCGGATACTTTGCGCGGCACAGCCAAAAAACAGCCCCTGAGTCGGTCGGCAGCAGGTGTAACGAGTCGAGCCGCGAAATGCCCGTGAATGTTCTTTCGTTGCACGAGAGGCAGGGGGACGACGCGTCGTTTGCTGGGGACAGTGGTGACCGAGATGCCGGAAACGGTCGCCGTCCGAGTAATCCGTCCTCGCTTCGCGCTCTCGCCAGCGCCGGTTCGGAGGCAGTCCTGGTTGGCCTCGGCGACAGCGTCCGCGGATGGCGAGGGCCTGATCGTTTCCCTCAAACGGATTGTATCCTCCGGCGACCCGTTAGTGTCGGTGGAATGGACCATGGTCGGAGCCCGAGGGATTCGCTGGCCGCTAACGAAGCCTCGTTGAAGGCGCCGAACGGCACGAGTCCCTCTCACGCTGACCATCTGAGCTCGATCCTGCGCAGTCGGTTCGCGCAGCAACTCGCTCTTCAACAGCTTCAAGAGGAAGACCACCCGTGGTGGCGCCCCGAGAGAACGCCGCATCTTCGGTCGAGCTCCCGCGCTGCGGAATGCCATTCGGCGAGTGGCGTCGGCGCAGCTTCGTGGATGTCACGTGCCGGCAGACACGAGGAGGCGGTGAAGCCGAAAAGGGCTGTGGGCCTCGAGTCTTCGGAAACGGTAACCAGCATTTCCAGCGCGAGTCGCCGGCGACAACGATCGTCGCCTGTGGAGGGCTCTTTCTTTTCCGATTCCGGCGAAGCGGATGCAGTGGGGGAAAGCGATGACAGTGGCGCTGCGGATGCGCATCTCCGTGGTGCGAAGCGGCAACGATGGGACTCCGAGGAAGAGGACGAGGAAGACGCAGAAGAAGTCAACGGCCCCGTCAACGACCCCGGAGAAGAGACGAGAGTCCAGCTTGTGCGCGAAGCGCGAAAGTTCCCGCCTTTCCGGGGCGTCTACTTTGACACCCGACGGGGCAATCTGTCTTGGCGGTGTAGCTGGAAGGTGCACGGGAAGAAGAGGAGCCGCAGCTGGAGTGTAATGAAGTTCGGCATGGCACGCGCCCGGGCGAAGGCCATTGCCGAGCGGATAAAACATGCGCCGCCTGCCTACTCACAGAGTCCGCTGTCATCGATGAACTCTCAAACAGGTAGCGAGGCCAGCCCGTCTTTACACGCTTCGCCACTGCTTCCAGCTCTCATGCGTTCTTCCCGAGGAGTCCGGCCAGGTGCGCCACACGCCTCCGGCGTCTCTCCCTCGTCGCGGTCTCACGGTGCCTCACCTGCAGCAGGCCTTGGAGCCTCGCCGCTGCATCAGGAACCTGTGGGAAGCTGCTCACAGTCGTCGTTGCAGGCGTCCCGCAGTAACCAACTTGGTGCGGAGGAGGAACTTACCTGTGGGAAAAGGTCTGTCGGGAGGATGCCCGGCGGAACGCGAGAGAGGACGCTGCATTCGGAAGACCACGAAGACGACGGCGAGCCGTTGACTGCAGTGCTTCGACGAGTCTTGTCCATGAAAGAGTCACAGAGCCGCAGCCTCGAGGAAAGCCAAGCAAAAGTGTCGAAACGGCCTTGCCATGCACACGCATGCATGTATGGACGACCAGACTCTTCAGACGGGCCCCGTGAAGAACAGAATGCACTGTCAAAAGCAGACCTTTCTTCCATCCTTAAGAGTTGCAGCTCACCATTCGGCGCACGCAGGGTCAGCGTTCGAGACGTTGCAGAGCCACCGTGTAGGTGTGCTCATTCTTCGCCGCAGGTGGCGAATGGCGATGGAGATCTGAGTCAGCTGCTGAACCAAACGGCTGCTGCGTGCTGCTCTCTGCCCGGCTATAATTCTCTTTCGCCGGAGGGAGAAAAACCATCCGTCAACGGAGTCCTTCACTGTCTCAGAGAGAACTCGCGGGTAGCCACGCTGCTGGCTCATCGTTCTCCTGTGAATCCGTCATCGCTGAGCGATCTAGCTGGCGACGACACAGTGCTGGCGACTCCAGAGGATCTGCACAGGGCTGTGGCTTTGTTGGAAAGAGCGCCTCTGAGCGGAAACCCAGACGGGGACTTTTTGCCTTTCGGGCAAAACCTTAGGAACCGGGCGTCGATGGATTTCCGTCGAACTCGGGATGACGCGTTCGACGAAGAAGCGTGCGAGGGAACGCGGCTGGAGACTCCCACATTGGTCCCGGTTGTCGGAGACGCGTGCCTCGATGACAAGTGCTCAGACGAAGTCGTCAAGGAACCGAAATGTGAAGGCCTCAAGGGCAGAGCTGAAGGAGGTCTGAGCGTCCCCGAGAAAGAAACCGAGTTCCCGTCTGCGCACGCAGGTGCCGATTCCTTGGCAGGTGCGTCCACAACTACGTCGGCTGATGAGAGAAGCAAGCTGGCTCTTGGCGCAGGACCAGAAAGCAGCCCCTGGTGTCCTGCTCAAATTCCCGTGCGATCCGCGGAAGCCCTCCTGCGACGCGTTGTTTCTGCAGCCACAGCTGCAAGTGCTGGGAGGGACAAGGCAGAACAAGAACCCACCCAGGGCAACCCAGCAGGGACGGTGACTCGGGAATCTCCGGACGCGGACGACAGCGGCAGTGGCGGGGATATCAGCACAAGCATAAACCCGCAATTATGTAACGAGATCGAGTGTACGGGGAACGGATTGCGAGCAGCGAGTGCCGCAGCGCCAGAAAGGCCTACTACCGACGCCACGGGAACTTGCCGCGAAGTGGGATTTGTTGTTGATTCCGCGTCTGATAAGATGGATCCCAGTGCTAACGCGGAATCTGCGGGGCTGGGAGAAGCGGCTGCGCCTGGTGCTCGAGAGGGACGTTCCAGTGCGTATCCGGGTGGGGGGGGGCTGACGCCGACGACTTCTGAAAGGCTCACCAAAGACGCTAGTGGCCAAAGTACGGTCTTGGTACATCGGGCTCGCGTTCTAGAGGTTCTACAGAATCTCAAGGAATTCAGTCTCCCTCTAGCTAGTAAAGGACAGTGTCAAACAATTCAGTGCGCTTCGGCGTCGCTTGTATTGCTTACGGGTTCTGCGGCAAAGGACGGGCGCGCCGGGGAAAAGGGATCTTTCTCCAGTCGACATGGCGATTTGCAGTTCACAGCGTGGTGTTCCGGAGCACTTGACGACCTTGCGGCTGCTGCACGGACAGGCGACGTGAGGCAACTGGAACCTCTCACAGTGCTACTTGGTGGCTGTCTTGCCGAGCTCCGTCTGCCCGCGTCGCTGTCCGAGTCGGAGCAGCTCGCTTTGCTGGCGTCGGTCATGACGTACTATTGCAACCGCTTTGACTGCTCCCGCGGAAATCAAGAGGTCGTTTCCCCGTCCGTAGCGGACGCGGCGGCGTAAAGCACAGGTTCGCTGGTGGGTTGGGAACCTGGAAAAGAACTGCAGCCGTCGGGTGTTTGGAGTTGACGCGGATTTTGCGTGAGGGTTTGTCAACTGACTGCCTTTTTGTTTCGGCGGCAAACGTCTGTGGCCGAAACAAGAGAGGGATTCTTGCTCAGAAATCCAAGTCGCCACTGTTCCGCGGGAAGGAGTTACCGGATTGGCAGGTCTCCGGGAGTCTGGCTATCGTAAACGAATGAAGCAATGGGAACTGATGCAGCGTCTGCGAATCTGTGGTTCAACCCCCCAGGTCGGATCAGGGCTTCCGGCGGCAGGACGGCAATTTTCTTCAGCCGGTTCCCTGAGCGTTGCCGCGGACGATATTTCATACTGTTGTTCAGGAAATCAGCCCGGTGGCAGTGTATGTGTGTGGCTTCGATTCTTAGCCTCGCGCGAGGCAACCGTCTGGTGGCCATCTTCCCAGCGTAAGTTTTGAGGAAACGCGGCCGTGCGTTGCGGTAGCGTTTAGTGTGTAAGCAGCTTTTTTTGAGCCTTTCAGACCCTATGGCGAAAGGACTTCCTATGTCTGCTGTCATCGGCGGCGTCGCAGGTCGAGGTGAATACGCCCAAGCAATGTACATGTTGTCAGGGGAGCTTGGTCGGTGTGCTGTCAGACTTGCGGTCCGTAACTGCGGAGTCCGACGCTGGCTGACGGTGGCGAGCCTGTCTGGGATGTACGGTGTTGCGCTGGGTGACACGCAGGATACGCCTCCATGTAATTTATGTAAACCATGGTCATGCTTTCGCAGGGACTTGGAATTTTACTGCTGGGCAATCCGACATTTCACGGCGATCTGCTATGTCGGTGATGTATACTTATTTCGGGCCGCGGAGAAACGTTCTGGATTAACAGACCCCCACGCATGCAGCTGAGTTTGGCTGTTAAATGCAGATGCTCTCACGTTCGCATAAAAAACAATATGGATGTCCCGGGGCGTGGTTGTGCCTGAGCATACGGCGCGTGCCGTGTCGTTGACCCAAGTGGTGTTTCGGTTACAGTAATGGGTACTAGCAAGCTGTGACACTGTTTTGTGGTGAGGCACGAAGGGGGGGTTCGTTGAGGATACCGTGGTAACGGCCGTGTAGTTGTGAACAAGAGCATGTGCGGACTGAGATGCCTGTGTCCTTGACAGATCCAGAATGGTTTCATCATGTTTTGCGTGAAGTAGTTTCGGTTGGTGAGAGTCCCCGTAATACTGTCACACTGGAAAATGGCCCTTTTGGCCTCAGGGGCTCGCCAGGCATCAGCGAAGTCCGGGTAGATTCTTAATATCGAAGTCACGTGCGTGGTACACAGGATCAGCAAAAGACGCATGCCACATCGGAGTCAACAGGAGAGTTAGAAGTCCACGCCCCTTCCCCGGGTGTTGACCCATGCCTCAGCACGTAGCCGCTCTGACTAATATATACTTCCGGCGCAAATAAAGTGTACTGTATCTCCTCTCCACTCAGACAGCACATGAGGGCGCACTGCTTCTTTCCACGCAGGCGCCGTTCCCTGTTAACCAAAATGGTAATAAGTTTTTTCGGTGGATGTCCCGAAGGACGGTAATCGCAGCGAACGCCCACCAGTGAGGGTGACTTATCCTGGTGGTCGAGTTCCGGAGCCCTCCCGGGGAAACAGAGAGGTTGTATTTGATCGATAGAACCGAGTAGTGTCTGTACGAATATGCGCCATAAAAACGGTACGACGGTAGAACTACCGTCTCAGTTCCCGAAGGCACCCGGAACTGATCCGAAAGCCGAAATGGAGTCGAGGCCGTAGTGTGCGCCTCTTACCGTGTGAGTGCTACGGGAGTCCAGAACGGTCCGGAACCCGCGCACTGTGTAAATTTGTCCGTTTCATCCAAATCGGCTCACCACTGGGAGCCACTCATTTTTCGCATGCAAGAATTTCTATACTGTGCATGATAGGAGAGTGCCTCTTGCGTCCCCCACCGACAAATAGACTCAACAGGCAACAGTGGAAAGTACGATTCTGTGCTCTAGCAGGTACGCAGCGCTGCTGGATTCCACGCGACTCGGACGCCACGGCCGCTGAGATATGTTTTTTGTGTGCTGGACGCTGCAGCACCACTTGTTGATGGCAGGGACTCATCGGAGGTTAAACTTCCATGATGATACTTTCATCTTGGCGTTCTCGATAACAAACGTAGCCTCAGGCGACTGAAGCATCGGAAATCTCTCTTTTCTTTCGGTGTTGATCTGCTGAACAACAGAGCATAAGAGCGCAAAAAAGCTCGAAACATGGGTCCCAAGAAGTCTCTGCACGCTTGACAAATCCAGCTGGAGACAAAACGGACCTCTTGAGAATGGTGAGCAAATGCCTCCCGGTGCTGTACTGAGTGTGGCACGCATTACCACTCTGCGCAGGTCCGACTTCCCGCCCTGCTTCCAACTTCGCAAGCTGCTCGTACCCATTTTGATGGCCACGTTCCTTAGGATACGGCCATGGCGGGTTAGTGTGGTTCTCGGGGAGTGAGAGGAATACTATTCTTTCTTAACTCCAATCCTGTGTACTAAGCCGCCCGCACAGAGGATACCGATTCCCCGGCACTGGCGATCTACGTCAGTGCGGAGGCTGCGTCAGGCTCTCTCCCTTGAAGAAAATCTCTCTTCTAACCCATTACCTTTTCAAAACCGTTCAGCAACCACAGTGGACCCGATAAATCGATCCCGATTTGTAGCGGCCATTCAGCGTCCCTGTTTTGACTCCGGGCAACACATGCATCGACACAAACCTGTCGATGTACCGAAGGCATCGCGAGGAAGTATGCTTGTGTGCGCCTGTGAAATACTCACGCCAAGTGTTGGAGAGCTCCGCAGTCACAGATATGAGTGAGCATACCGAGAAAACAATAAGTGCTCTCTGTCTTTTCGGTGGTTATCTCAGCCGAGCAAAGCGCTCGGCCTGAGGTGACTCTGAGCCCGCCGGAGCATGCATGCAGTGTGTCCGACAGGCTGTTTGTTTCTTTTTTGCAACGGTAGTCTACTGGTGGCTCTCCGTCATCTGTTCCACTTTCTCGCCCCGTCACTTTGACAGAAATTTGTAGCCTTTCTCATCTTTTCGATTCCAATGTTGGCACATTTCTTTTCTGCCGCACTTCTTGCAAAGTTGTCGCCGGACATAGGAGGCTCATTGGGTTGTGAAAAAAATGACGACTAATGTGTCCCCTCTGGGGTACCCGTGATTCCCAGAGCCGTCTCAAATCCTATGCATTGGGTAGGGGGCCGTTGGGTGTTTCTTCAGTGCAGTGACTATATTTCATCGCGCTTGCCAGGCCACAAACACACTCTTCTTTTGTTTGCCATCTTTACTCATACCGCGGATCTGAGAGTCCTGTACAAGTATCTTGACTGGAACCTGGCATTAGTGTCCATCACAAACCTGGGTGGCCTGAACGAGAGTCCCCTTTGTATTATTATCGTCCTTTCGGAGTGTTGACTGCTATCCAGTCTAGCCTGAGCGACTCCTTGCCGAGTCCTATCCTGAGGTAACCAGTACGGTATAATTCTGCGGTTCGGTGCACAGATTATGTGCAGCGGGCGACGAGGGATGCCCATACCCTTCTCGTGGCCATGCGTAGTGTATGCACACGCGATAGAGTGGTGTGTGATGTGTGCAAACTGTCAGCAACTCCTTTGCGAGGCGGCAGTTCGCGGTCCTGTCTCTGTCGAGCGATCCCCCCTATTATTAACGGCAGTTTTCTGTGCGGGCGGTTTTCTCTCCCAACGCAACCAGGAACATCTCTGATGCTCAGAAAGATACTCATAATGGAGAGGCCACCGAATTCCTTTGATTTAGACGGTGTTTCGGAATTCTTCGCCTCGGAGCGCCCGCCAGTGGAGCTTCCTGCGGTTTCCGCAGCAGTTTCACAGTTCTTGAGTTCGATCCCTGATCATGACACGTCAGTGGACTCTGAGTTTCCAAAACAGGGGGTAGCCTTCATTACGTCCGGCGGGACAGATGTGCCCATTGAAGTAAGCTGAAGCTTTTTTTGGGTCGCTGAAGTCCAATGAACAATCTTCCGAAGCAGCTCAACATGAATCCGGTCTAAAGGACGACGCTCTCTCCGCATTGCAGTGGAAAGAACCGTATACCGCCATTTACCGAGACGCGGGCGTATGTGTGCTGCCTCATTCGCATGAGAGGGGGGCACTTTCAGGAAAACCGGACACAAATGTCCTTTTTCTAAAATGGTCTTTGGTTGTGGCTGTGAGTCCCAGGCAAGGGCAGCAATTCATTTGAGGTCAATTGTTGGCGGCCACGCTGGACGCGCAATCCTGTTTACCAAAAAGAAGAAGCTTTGATAGGCCCTTTGCACTTTGATCATGGTAGAACAAGTTTCAATTGTTATCCATTCACTTTCGGCTACCACACGGCCGGAAGCTGTCGGCAGCGGCAAGAGTCGCCAGTCTTCACACGGCCATCCGACTGCGCCGGAAGAAATGTACTTTTCATCAGTGCACTGCAGTGCCTATCGGTGGAAAGGCTGAATGTATGAGTAGATAAACATATCCATACCAAGCTTTTAGCAGCTGTCAAACGACGCTGAGCACCGTTGGGCAAAACCAGAGGCTGTTCGCTGGGATGGGCCTTGCTTTTGCAACTGCATTTTTGCTGTCGTCATCTTGATCTCGGAAGCGGCGGCCGCCGTGAGTCGCCATAGGAGGAGAGAGGCCGAATCAGTTCAAATGGAAGCCAGTTCGCGTTGCTGTGTTGCTGCCTGATTTCCCCGCAGAGAAACACCATTCGCTTCATTGCGAATTTCAGCACAGGCAGGCGAGGAGCAGCGCTGTGCGAGCAGTTTCTGTTGGATGGCTACTTTGTTATTTTCCTCTCGTCCCCGAACTCGGCCCAGCCATTCGTTCGCCGTGTTCTTCCACATCGGCCGAGCCCTGCGTTCCTTGACAGTGTCCAGCTGCCGTCAGACAAGGGAGCAGAGTGTAGCAGTGAGCCACCGTGCTTTACTCTCGGAGCCGATTCTGGACATGCTCGGCAGCATTCTGTCGCGCGGAACGGCGCGCAGCAGATGCCGCCGCCTACCATTGCGGGAGAGAGCGCGGACAGTGCAGTTGCCGCTCCGAGTGGAGATACCCCCGGGACAGGTTCCGCTGTCGGTGACTCGGCAGGGAACTGCACACATATCGGACAGGGCCGTGCCAGCGGTCTCCCTGCTCGGTATCGGGTGTGTAATCAGGACGCAGAAGCAGCGGTCCGGTCGTACAGGCGCTGCAAAGACCGCCTTCTGTGTGTGTCCTTTCAGACGGTAACGGAATACCTCTTCTTGTGGCAGGAAATCCTAAGTCGGTGCCGTTCACTTGGAGACAGCTTGGTAGTCTGCGCATGCGCGGCTGTTGCCGACTTTTACATTCCTGTCTCTCGCATGCCGACGCACAAATTGGAAAGCCGCCTCCCTACCCACAAGTCATGCGGGAAGACATCCAGGGATGCGGCTTCTGTGGAGGCAGAAGCAGAGAGGAGAAAAAACCGGCGAATTGAGCACCAGGCGCTGCCCACAAGCTCGGGAATCGAAGCGTCTAGGCTGTCCCAGACCAGCAAGGGTCAACAGCAGAGAAAAACTGACTGTGACGGTCCCCAGATGGCCCTCACCTCTGCTGACCAGGGAGAAGGGACGAGCGACAACGGTGCAGGCTTACCTAGGAAGCAAGCTGCATGCTCCGGAGAGGTCTTGGAGACGGCTGCTGGCGAAAAGCACGACGACGTAAAAAAGATATTGAATTCCAGCTCCGCTGTTGGTGTCGGGCGGCCAACAGAGGAAACGCCGTCAGGCACTCAGACTGGCGTCACTCTCGAGCTTCAGCAGGTGCCGAAGATGCTCGGGCTGGTGAAGCATCTGAATCCACATTGTGTTTTCATGTCCTTCAAGCTCGAGACGAATGCGGATACGCTTCACGGCAAAGCCCGCCGGTCTCTTCGTCTGTACAGTTGCGACATGGTTGTCGCCAATCTTCTTCATTCAAGACATCAGAGCGTCACAGTGTTTGTGAATCCAGATGACACAGCGCCGCCCCTCGAGATCACCGCTGACGGGGGGGCCGGCTGTTTGGGAGATAAAGAAGGAAGAGACGGTGCGAACGACTTGCTGGTGAGTCTAGACATGAACTCGTGTAGGTGATCCGACCCGGACGATAAATAAACGGATACCGTAGGATATCCTTGATATCCTTGTGGTGGATTGGTGGACCCGCGAGACGGGTTCGTCTCGGCGGATCTAAATCAAGAATATATATATATATATATGCGCGTACAGGTAGGCCAAAACAAAGGACTCTATAGAGAAGCATCCACGTTTGTGTTGCTGCCTGCTAACCGACCTTTGCGGTCGGCCGCATGCACGGGAAAGCACATGAATTAGCTTTGTTGTGGGTCTGTTTGGAAGTGGGACACATATCGACAAGGCAGCGCAGAAGCTCAAGTGCTGATCCGGCTCGTACGCGCTGTGCTGCTCTGTACCGTGTTTTCATCCGAGCTTTTTTCTCTGGTGTTCGAAGGGACCAACTGTCTGCTGTGTCCCATGTTTCTGCAGGGTGCAGGCTCGATTGAAGCCCAACTCGTTCAGTTGGTGAACCAGCTGCACGCAAGAGAGCAGCGCAAAAAGGCGCAGATGTCCCACAGGCAAGACATCTAGATTTTTGCTGTGGAGAGGAGGCACCCTTTCGTCCGGATGCTGGCTTTTTCCTAAGGGAGAGTGCTCATCACTGGGCCCAGAAACCGGTGGAACGAAGCTTGTGAATTATTGCAATAGTTCACTGATGAGAAAGGAAATAACGTCGCCGTGTGAGGCATGTGTTCAATTTGGGCTCCGAACGCCGTGCTGTCGCCACTGTCGTCTGAGATTCCGACAAAACGCTTGTTAGTCTCCACGGCGTTTTCATTGAGACTCCCTCTGTAGTAAGGGGGACGTCTAGCATACGGCCTTTGTGGCGAGCAGCATACGGCTAGGTGGACTGTTCGGGTAGATCCGTTTTGGTAAATCAAGTAGGCGGCATGTGGTATACCGGCCTTCCACTGTGTCGCACGGAGGGTACAGTTCATAGCTACCGCGGAATTGGAGACTCAGGACCCCTCGAAACAGCCAGTTTTTGTCATTTGAAACTCGTTTTCCAGATACTCAGAGCAGCTTGAAGCCTTGCTCAGTGAGTTTAGGCATAAGCTCCAATCGAAATGTTCCCGTAACGCTGTCTCAACCTTTCTCTGGGTATCATGCTTGAAAGGGCCGTCCTTATTGAATACAATTCGTAGTCGAATGCACGGTAAGCATTCCGCTCATAAGGAAGCAAGCCGCAACTCCCACCCTGTGTGTTCGTCCTCCATTTAGAATTTAACGTCGTTGATAGAAACACGCGTTTCCGGTGCCGTGTACACAGATTACCACATATATACCGTGTACTGCCTCCGGTCTCCACGCTTCCTGGAAACGGAAGGATAAAGGCGGTGCATCACGACAAGAGTCTCTTTCTTTCTCTCCATCAGGCATCTGGAAGATCGCGCCTGCAGATTTTACGTTGGAGCGGGACTGGTCGGCCGAGGGCAAGATCCTTCCACGAAACCCTCGTTTTCACTCCCCCTCACCGCAGCTGCAGTCCTACCCGATCTTATCGAGTGCTCTTTGAAAGGTGTAGGTTTTCAACGGATTTCGCCTTGCACGTAGAAGTCATGCGACATGGAAATATGCTCAGGAACCGTGTACTCAGTGCGCCTGGTTTTCCTTCAAGGACGCCAGGGGGCTAGCACCCAAGTGACGCGTTGCCCGAGAAACACACGTTCACTTGCGGTCCCCTGGGATTACGGACGGCACCAACCCACGCGTCACCACAGTCTGATTCTCCAGAGAACGTGTGTCGAGAAACACACGTTCACTTGCGGTCCCCTGGGATTACGGACGGCACCAACCCACGCGCCACCACAGTCTGATTCTCCAGAGAACGTGTGTCGAGAAACACACGTTCACTTGCGGTCCCCTGGGATTACGGACGGCACCAACCCACGCGCCACCACAGTCTGCTTCTCCAGAGAACGTGTGTCGAGAAACACACGTTCACTTGCGGTCCCCTCGGATTACGGACGGCACCAACCCACGCGCCACCACAGTCTGCTTCTCCAGAGAACGTGTGTCGAGAAACACACGTTCACTTGCGGTCCCCTCGGATTACGGACGGCACCAACCCACGCGTCACCACAGTCTGATTCTCCAGAGAACGTGTGTCGAGAAACACACGTTCACTTGCGGTCCCCTCGGATTACGGACGGCACCAACCCACGCGTCACCACAGTCTGCTTCTCCAGAGAACGTGTGTGTGGTCAGACGAGGTGCTGGTACCGATAGGTACAAATCATCCTCTTAATTTCCTGTAACTCCCGTTCACCACTCAAGCTCTGGTTGCGCGCCAGCCGTGCACACCGAACCGCCTGCGAGAAAACAGTGGACGGAACAACAGCATCTGCGTGATCATCATCTGATTCAAGCTCTAGAGCAGCACCGGAATTTTCGCGGGTTGTGCATTATGCCCAAATAGTGAAACGCCTCCGAAGAAAAACCACGGTGCCTCAGCTCTGTGCTGTTTGAGGACCACTTACTTGCGCGACTTCGGATCTCGTCCTCCGCGTGTGCAAGGCGTTCCAAGGTTTGGAGTGGTAGCGCCGTCCGGTGGTCATCGTCCCTAACGGAAGGCATAACAGAGAATTGCGTTCTTCCTTCTTGGCCCCCCAATAATTCACAACTACGCACCTTTGGGGGGACGTTCCTACACAGCCACCCCAGTCTAAGAGACACAGCTCGGCGACAGACCTCGACAACAGCTCGTACAGAGACCTAACCTTCAACTCGCTTTGTCACTGTGTTCATTCCGCAACGGGGGCTTCGCCCGAGTATATGTTACTGATTGCTTTCAACTGTGCCTTTTCCATATACGAGCGAGTACAGCTAAGCTTCCAACGAGCATAGAACTGGCGGCGAAAGTACCTCGCATTTCTTTCTCGCTCGCAACACATTGCAAACAACAGTGGGTGCATCGGTGCGAACAGTGTCCTGCCACCAAAAACGGAACGAATCCGTCAGTGGACTTGGGGTTGACCTGGATCACTGGTTATGACGGACTTCCGTGAAACTTACAACGCAAACGCAGATCTTGCTTATCGGAATTTTCGCCGTTCCATCCATACGCCTCCGTGAGTTCTCGCCTTACCATACGAAAATCAGGCTACGGTTCGACGCATGAAGAACCTCCGTCAAAGCCAGCTCCGCAGGCGATGTCGCTCTCGTTCTGCAACAGATAGCCAAAAAAAAGAACCGAATCGCTCGTAACCCCGTCCATAAATGCATGCAAGTCAGTCTGCGCCTCGCTGTGGCATCTCGCCATGTGCAAGGTCCCTTTACCGAATGACACGAACGAACTCCAGCTGCTAAACGCATTCGTGAAACATAGCTATATGCGAGACAGCATGCATGGGTATTCCGCAGGAGCCGTGGCCGTTCATGACCGCCTCAACTGTAATTTGTTCCTGTATGCGTTTATCGTTCTGCCGCGAGTGGATACGCTACCGTTGATGTCTTGTACCAGCGCGGCGAACAGACGCACCCCGATTTTGGGACTTTCTCCGCTTCTTCCGTGCAGATTCCACATTCACAAGCGTCTCGTAGGCGGCGGAGAGAGACGGTGCACACGTCGATGGAGACAGCGTGAGGATCCGACGTGCTGGCCTTTCCTGCACGGAAATCGAACCATGCAACGACAAATAAACACTATGTGCCACTGCTTCTCTAAACCGTCGTGGCGGCAAGACTGCAAGATGGGCGTTTCGGCCGCTTTTGCCTACGACACAGTTGCGGACACTCAATTGCATGGCGCCTCGTCATTGCTGCTTCACCTGTACAGAGTCTTTGCGGAAAAACTCACCGGCTGCAGCCACATGATCATCGTCAGGATCCCCGGTAGAGGATGTCCAGCGTTTTTCTGAATCGTCGGCGCGTGTTCTGTGAATTCTCCTTGGTAGACCTATCTGGACACAAGAATCGCCAGTAAGCGTGACGGAGGGGCCGACGTAGCCGTAGCGCAAAGTCGAAAGTTCGCGCACGACGATGGCAGCTAGGTCATGAAACACCGAATAGACCTGTTGAAGCAGCAAGCTCGCACCAAATGAGGCAGGAAATGGCGCGATGCAGGCGAATGTTGTCTTCACGCGAACGCGCCTAAGATGCGAAAGTGCATGCGTTCAGTAATGACTTGAAAGCCACGTCCTGCTGAAGTGCTCTTCGAGAACTGTCCCAGCAGCGCAACAATCGACTATACCGCGGACAGGCGGCAAGTCTTGCCGCACCACAGAGATGACACCAACACTAGTGAGCACTTGATGCGTTTCACTCCGGATGGGAAGCCGCAAACGCATCTCTTGTATGGGCTGGTCGTGTTCCTTTCATCCTCACTTTATCTTCCGGAACTTGGCGGAGCCGTTCTACAACAGGGAACGTGCAGGTTTCTCCGGCGCTCTGTGCATTTTTCGTAGGTTGGTCACCAGCCGACGCTTCGTCCCCAACAACTTCTGACAGACGAGGATCGAGAGGAATTTGAACGACATGCGGCGCCTCCGCAAGATCCGCAAGTTTCTCCACGTTTTGCTGCCCGGGAAAAAGGATGTGTTTCTTTTGGCATCCGTCACACACGAAGTGGGCCATGTTCTCCACGACGCATATGGTGGGGATACCGAGTTCGTTGAACATCTTAATTCCTCTCTCCGCATCTGCCGTGCTAGCAACCCACAGCAAAAACATGTTTGAAAGCGCCACAATTCAAAAAAATTACGCGCACCTTACCACCTTTTGCAGCCGTACCTGCGCGCCTCTGTGGTAACCTAAGTTTGCCGCTTTCGAGGATACGTCCAGATGCATGAGTTGTCTACGAAATTAAGTAAAGTGCGATAATCAAGTTCCGCAGCCACCAAAAGGAAACGAGTACTCCGCAAACTGACACGCGGTGGATACCACAGAAATCTCCGCCAATACGTCAGAAATGGCAGCGTTATTACCACGATGCACTTCTCGACGGAGAGGCACCATCCTGTGACTTAGATCGAAAATCGGCATTTTTTCGTCGCTCCGAATGCACAAAAAAGGACATCGTAGCCCGGCGGGTACCTTAGCGTTTGAGGCGTCGTCACAACAACGCAGGCATCAATTTTCACTGTCTGAGAAAGGGTGATATGAATGTCGCCCGTTCCAGGAGGGAAATCGATGACGAGGTAGTCGAGATCTCGCCAGGCAGTGCCTGTCAACAGCTGCTCGATGACGCTGCTTGCAAATGGGCCACGTAGAGCGGAGAAACCCTAAGCATTGCAAACACAATTCGTCGCGCCAGGTGGCCTTAATCGTTCCACACGTCAAGGAAGATCAAACGGCATCCAACATTTATCTCCCTAGTTTCCATTTCTCATTCACAACGCGGTACGGTGAGTTGATATGCCGTGAGAGGTTGCCGGTAAAATCGTCGGTTCAAACGCGTTGCGTAGAAGCGCAAGTCACGTCCCCAGTCCTTCCGACACACGAGGCGGAGAGTAGAGCCGAAGTGGTTTTTCCGCTCGGATGTTCTAGCGCGTTTTCCACAGGACAGGCCATGCGAGGACTTGCAATTCCGCATGTACCACCAATTCATTATACGGCGAGGACGACGGACGGGCTGACTCACTTGGGACCCGGAATTCCTAATGAATCCGTACGACATGATTTTGACGCCATTGTGGACCAAAGGACGCAATTTCGGCTGGGCGTTCTCGACGTCTTGGTCTCCAGCCGAGTGCTTTTTCTTCGTGTCCGTTTCGCCTCGTTGACTCCTCGTCGGTTCGAAGGCAATGGGACTCCCGCGGCTACTGTTTGCCCGGGAATGCCCCCGATCCTTACTTCTCTTTGGCCTGAATACCACTTCGGACGTGTGCTCCTCTGAAGGTTCTCCCTCGCTTTCTTCCTCAAAATACACGTCCGTGTCTGGAAGCGGAAGCAGAACAGGAAGACTTGGGCCGTACAAGTCAGCGTCAAGAAGCCCAACCTTTGCGCCCAACCGCCGCAGCATAAATGCCAAGTTGACAGCGACTGTCGACTTTCCAACGCCTCCTTTGCAGGACGTTACCGCAAGCACGAACGAAACGCATTTCAGCCCATCACCGGCACTACGAGATGCCGTAGATCCTGAGGGCTTTTGACTCTCCAACTGTATGTCGACCTGAACAAAAGGGACAAACGCACGCCGGCGACAAATGAGCGTGACGCAGAAAACCGTTCAACCTCTCACAAAACACGAAACGCCTGTATTTTCCCTAGAATATCAGGAGTGCCATAACAGACCACACCGTCACCTTTCCACGCGGTAGGTGACACAAAGGAATTTTCCCGACCCCCCCTGTTTTTGAAGCGCATCTTTGAACGCGTGCTGCAAATTCATCCAAGACGCAGGAACATTCATTACGGCGCCTCGCTTAGACAAACCACTGCCTCCCCCTGTGTTCTTCGGTTGTTCATGGCCATATTTCTGCACGCGTAATGGCAGAAAAAGGCTCCCTTGTTCCGCTTCGTTTGTTGTGACAGACTCCAGCTCTCTCCGACTCTAAACGGTAGTTGTAATCAGCTGGACTGCTGGCCGTGCAAAATGGTATACAAGAAAACACGCGTAACGATCCCTCGTGGTTTCGGGTTCCCGAAGAAGCAAGGGAACGCGGAGACTGCGGAAACAACAGAAACACGACGGACTTTGACCTTCAACTGCTAGGTCTTCTTTTCCTGCAGTTCTTCCGAGCTAGCTGAGGTCTGGTTCCGCCTTTTTCCAGCCTCACTTGGTGAACCCATTCGAGGGCGCGAAGGCGCGCCGTACAAGTAGCGACGAAGACATCTTTGACTGGGCAGGCAGGAGTCGTGAGCCGCAAACGAAACTTTACGGAGCCCGCGTGCTCGTGTATCTCTAAATCCCGTACGAAACCTAAAGCGACAATGTCCTTGTGAAGGTCGGGATCAATGACCGTCCTTAGCTGATCCAAGACTTCGTCTCTTAACCGTTGAATCCGGCATGCATCTGCAGACGTGTGGAACGCGGCGGATGGAAGCTCTTCGCCATCGACATTCCTGTCGACGGCCGCTTGACGGCCATCATCTCGATTCATGACGGCAGAAAACGGAAGGAACGTTCACATCCACAGTGACAACTAGCCACGCAAAAAAGGCAAGTGGAGCCAGCATGCAGCATGTTCGGTGGCGTCAAAAAGCGGAAATTGGAACCGGACCGAGGAAAAATGACGCTGTCCGTGCATCTGAGTACGGAAAATGTAACTCTCATGTCGCCTTTGCATGCGCATGCATCTCGATGCTGACGGAAAAAGCGGCGACGCGCTCTTGCCGCGACGCTTAGGAGAAAAGCAAACACCTGCTGTTTGAAAAGCATGAGAGAGCAGCGCCCTCTTTAACAGATGCAAAGGAGTAGAATCGGGCAGCGCCGTTTTCGAATCATCCGGATAAACGGCTGTTCGTTTTTGGTGTCTCGTGGCATACGACAGCAGAAAAGCGGTTGGCTTTCGTCGACGCTACGATACGCCAGAGCCACGATCGGAATGGCTTACCACGTATCTATTACAAAAAGGTCCGAAAGTCGAAGGTCGTTTCCATAAATTGACTCTCTACGGAACCCGCCAGTGTGACAGAGACGCAAGGGTCATGTGAGGTAGCCACAGGTTCGTAGCCGCTAACTGGAGCAGCAGTGAAATGCGCACGATGAGGATGCACAAATCGCGAGTTCCTTCTCCTCGAGAGACGAGGAGAAAAGCGCTGAACAGTCTCTGCTCTTTGACTGTTACGAAGCAGGTTGTCACCTCTGAAGATGCAGGGGTTCTGGACTTTGTTCTCCAACTCGGGTTGCAGGAACCGGGACGAGGAAAGGATGTCTTTAAAGGCCGAATCGTAGCTCGTCAACCACGCAAGCTCCAGGTGTGCTTTCAACAGAGCTACTGGAGTCTTCTCAGGACGCAGCCTCATCATGTGCTAGTGAATTCTGCCAGTGGCCGCAAATTCGCGCGGAGTGACTCAAACGGAAATGGCGAATGGATCCCCGCGGAGTAACATGAAGTCCTGCATGTCGAGTGTCTGCGAAACGCGGCCACACAAAAGATACGTGCAAGCTTCTGAAACCTTGGCACCCAACGAGACCGTCACTAGAGGGGTGCGTTGCCTGTTCTGGAGCGACGACGAAGAGGGCTCTCAATGTCGCGTCGCCGTGATGCTTCGACACGCAAGGCCCCGAACAGCGGTGAATTTGAAAGTGAGAGTCACCGTCAGCAAAGCGCCAAACTGAAAATCATTGTGCTTGCTGGCGATGGCAGCAAAAGCGCATTTGTTTCTCGGCGCAAATCTCGAAAGTGCGTGTGTGGGAGGAATCCTCATCGGCACTGTGGACTGGCTCGCGTTCTGCAGGTAGACGTCTTCTGACAGATTCAGCCAATCCGTCGCAATTCAGCATCTTTACATCAAAGGCACATGAGCAAAAAACGTCCACACGCATCCATGCTCGCGCTGGAAAGCCGCAAACCGTGCACGCGAGTTTGTTGTAACGGTACGGCGAGCTGTGCAATGTGTGCCTCACCATTTAGCAAGTAAGAACGGAAGCTCGTCTCTCTGTCTTAATCAGTCTCATGTCCCTAGGGAAACTCTAAGCCTGGACGTAACAACGACAAGAGCTAAACCAATGGGGAGTAGCCGCTTCAGAAATTTACCTACGGGCGCTAGATAGGCCGCAGAAAGGTACATGCGTTTGGGTTTGACTGTTCCGTCTTCCGGAGACCGCATGACGTGAAGGGTTAATTCATGGAAAATGGTCTCAGCATACCAGCAAGACATATGTACCTGACCCCGTGAGGCATAGGCAGTTCAATTTCTACACCTGAGAAAGGCTGTATGCCTCACTGCGGAGAAGATGAACGAATCGGGACCCGGTTCCAGATTGCGTGAGCGGCAATCCCGGAGAACGGTGTCGGCTCGACTCGGAACATGAATTCGATTTTGAGACGCACACATTTCCATCTCAACGCCCGAAACAGCAATATGTATCATCACGGAAAACGGAATCACCGAGTAGAAACTCGATGCACGAAGTCCTGGCTCAGCGCCCGCAGCAACGCCATCCACCGCGTTGTGCCTCACAAGCCTCGAGATGATACGAAGCTTGCGTGCACACAGGATACCTAAACACCCGGACCGGCGATTTTCCCGTCGAAAAAGGCCTTCCTTTTCGGCGCGGGGCTAAGAGGACGCGCTCACGAAGCACGTAGATATTTCTACGTCGGCACGTGGGATTTGCAGCTCAAAACTGGCCGCGGAGATTCATCATTGCACACACGAGAGAGACACGAACCCTCGATACGGCGAATAGAGAAAAGTCTAGCTGGGCCCACACATTGCAGAGCTGAGGTCTCGGGTCAGGTTGCACCAACTCCCCGTGTTTGCCGCTTCAGGGGAGAGTCACTTTGATCGCGGGGTGGAGATCAGGTTTCACGAAGTCGGAGACGACCGCGGCGATAACTTTTTCGAGTTCTGCCGCGCCTTGTTCGGGATTCGATGAGCTCGTCTCTGCGTAATATTTCAGCTTCGGCTCAGTCCCGCTGCCACGGAGCGTAACTACAGCTCCGTTATCCAAGTACACAGTCAGCATCTCGCAGTTTGGGGGGAACGTGCACGTTTCCCCACTGTCGTAACTGCGGCCGACATCTCGGATTCGTCGGATCGCGAAAGGCCCCAGATGCGTTGGGTACTGTCCCCCGTTGGCAAAATCCTTGAAAAGCCCTTGGATCACGGGCGGATCGGGACAGATGAAGTACGAGTTCTTCGTCACGAAATACCCGTACCGCTTTCGCAAGGACATTAGAAAGTCCATCACGGTCTGGCCTCGCGCGTAGAGGTCGGTCGCCATCTGCATCCACACCGCTGCTGCACTTACACCGTCTTTGTCTCGGACTCGCTGGCTGAGAGCGTAACCCAAAGCCTCTTCGTACACAAAAACCGGCGTCAGGCCTTCCGCCTCCATTTCAATTGCCTTGTTCTCCATCCACTTGAATCCGGTCATGGTCTCGGCAAATCTGCAGCCGTTGTCCTGAAAGCGCGACGCAGGTTCCCAACAAATCAACAGCTGCTGCAACGAGCCCACGACAACGTCCGCACGCAGCCGCAGAGACACTTCGAAGCACTCGTTCTCCCACCTCGTCAGATCCAGCTACGCAAGAAAGAGACACCGAACAACTTCAACCGGAGAGGAAAACTGAAGCGTCACTGCCTGTCCTAAGCAGCGGGATGACGCTGCAGTGGCTGACGCAGAAACTATCGGAAGCTCCAGCGTTGCCTTCAACTCCTGCTCCGAACGCAGATACTCACCTTGGCAATCTTTTGAAGCATCCGCGAAGAGACAGCAGAGCATATCAGTGCCATGTTCGATTTGGCAATTCCCTGGCCTTCTCTTAATTCTATTGCGTACGCCCCAAGGATAGCCCCCAACTCGTCTCCCGTAAACTGATACCAGCGACCGCTGAAGACACAAAACAAAACTCCGCACAGGCCATTTCGGCTAGTGAAAACCACACCGTGGGGCTACAGAACCTGTGGCGACAGCATCATACGCGTGTCGTCCACGAAGAGAGAGACATTTCCGAACGTGAATCGGAGACTGGCATGCAAGACGGAAGAAAGAAGCGCACCCCGCGATCAGCAGCGACCGTCCGACGAATTTAGCTTCTGCCGGAACCGAATTTGCACGTATTTACGAGAATCGGACAAAGTGCCGCTCTTTCTCTGGCCGTCAGACCCACACAGTGGAAAACATCCTGCTCGACAGGATGCAATGCATTCGCAAAAACGCATAGGGGCCTTGTGGTCTCCCGGCTCGTCCTCGGGCGTTTTCCAGGGCTGGCATCTCTCCTCATGCCAGTGGTACACCGCTGGGCAGAGCGAGCGCCTGGTTCTTCCTCGTCGCCGACAGTCGGCCCTGCAGATATAGACAGCGGAAAGTTGCCTGGCGACCCGCCTCCTCTGGGAGGATGGCTGAAACACACACTCACTCGCATTTCTCGGCGGCGGCAAAGCGATCGGCATCTGGGTCGTTGGCAATTACCAGCGTCAGGCCGTGAGCGTCGGCCTCCTTGAACGCCATGTCCAGCGCGCCGTGCTCTTCAGGATTCGGGAACGCCACGGTGGGGAACTCCGGATCTGGAGTGCACTGCGCATCCACTGCACACAACCGCGCGGGAAGGAGACCCACGCACGCGTCTACAGAGAGTTCCGCGAGAACAACAAGCGCTGGCACGCCTGAGGGATGAGGCGAAGGCCACTAAGAGCTGTTTGTGCGCCTTCATGCGCGAACAAAGGTGGGGCCGTGCAGCCTCCGCGGCCACGACAGAGACCAGGAGGAACCACGCAACCTGTCTGACAGGCCTGGTGGACAGGATGCTTCCAGGCGATTCGGGAGGGGGGCTGAAAAGAAAGAAGCGGAGCTGAAAGAGACGACTCTTCCTTGGAGAGAACCCAACCCAGGCGACGGTCCTCCACACACCGATACGTTCACTCCTTCCGGCTACGCTCAGAAAAGAGCCTCGCCTTGCCTGTGAGGAGATTGTCTTTGAAGCCGAACGCCGCGATCATCTTCTTGACCATCGGCTCGCCGACGCCGTGCATGGCGGTGTACATGAACTTCACGCTGCCTGCTTCGCGTTTCGGAACGCAGAGGTCTGCCGCAATGTCCTTGATATACGCGTCAACGAACGTGTTCAACGGATCTTCCAACAAAGAACTTTTCGCGGCCTTCTCCGTCAGCCTCCCAGTCTTGTTGTCGAAAAAGTCGTCCACGTCGCTCCAGAAATCCTGAACACACGCATGCAGTGTGAGACACCCCGCATCGCAAGGAAAGACAGGAACGCATGCGAAACGGGTCAAACAAAACAGGCGCCCAGGATCAACAGCACAGCACCACCTCGACTCTAAAAACGGGAAAATGGAGACAGGAGAAAACCGTATTGCCTGCGGTTGTTCATTTTTCACGAGCAGTTTCCTCTCACAGGCATAAGCTGACTCTTTGCTACTACTCCCTTTCTGCACTGAAGGGGGCTCTTTAAAGTCGACGCGCTTCCGTGACCGCAGTGCACGAAGCTTCTGTGCAAAGTGCAGCATCTTTGTCCTTTGGCGGCTGTGAAAGGATCCCGCAGAGTTCTTATTGGCAACCGAGACGGCAGACGGCGCCAGACTCACTTTTCACCCTGCATGCCACTGCCGGCATTCTCGCCGTGAAAAGCGCGGTCGGCGAGGATAGGCCTCAGTTTGCCGAGACCATTGTTACAAAGCTTACGAGGGCAACACTGCACTCTCCAAATCTTCCCTTCTGGTTCCAGTGAAAACCCAACTCGGAATGTCTCAGTTGCATTCACAGCATTCGGCTTCCCGCTATGTTTATGTAGATAGTTGTAGGACTGCTAACCGTTTGTCCCTTGGCAAAACAACTGGAGGTCCAAGTGTCTGTACACGAATGAACACCCACAGGCCCCTCCCTGCAACTGGAAACTTGGGTCCGACGCTTACGAGGTTGCTGTTGATGAAAGCGGAGATCTCGCTGTCCATCGGCGGGATGATTTGTGCGCCGTTCGCCGCGTACACCTTGTAGCCGTTGTCAGCCTTGGGGTTGTGGGAGGCTGTGATCATAATACCGGCGATGCAGTTCGCCGACACAACCGTGTAGGGCACCATGGGCGTGTGCACGATGTCGCCAAACAGTCGCACGCGAACCCCTTTGCTCAAGAACACCGCAGCCGTGAGCTGAGCGAACCTGAACAAAGCGAAAAACTCTGCACGACGCATGAGCACCCGGCGCGACTCTGGAGGGGATTTACAGACTGTGCGACCGCATTCTTTCTTCGACTGTACGAGCAAACTGGATGCACAGAGGAAAAGTCAAGAGAGCTCGAAAGCAGACTGCTCGCAGAGAATCGCACCCCATCCTCGTCGAGAGAAGGCGTGGCGTTCTGCCTAAGGCGGGGCCTTGTGGAGCTGTGGTAACAGCGCCTATATCAAGATACGCCGATAGGCATTCACCTGCACACATATATCTATATATATGAGACTAAGCTGTGGAAATGGAGCAGAACAAGAGATGGATTTTCAAAGTGGGCAGGACTCAAAACGGTCGCCAATTCACCTTCTGGAGTTATGTCGCGCATCGAAGCCAATCACAACCCCGCGATCTTTGCCATCTTCTCCAAAGAGGTCCATGAGGAAAGCACAGTATCCCTGAAAGAGAAGGGGAGAAACGACACTATCAGGAGTTAGAAAAAGAGGAAAGGAGGCAGCACTTGGCTGCGAAGGAGTGCACACACAGAAGATACGACATCTGGACAAAACGGGCCATCGGAGCAGCAGTCCTGACGCAAAGTGTGTGGCCAGGCTGTGCGATCACCAGGTGCTTCACTGGGGCGGCCCTGTCCTTGTTCGTCACTACCGAATCGTAGACAGTTCACGTATTGAGCCAAGCGGATTTAGATGGACCACCACTCCAAAACAACTGGATAGACTTTGCGTGTGTCTGTGCCGCTATCCCTAGAAGGGCATGCGGTGGAGCGACGTTAAACTGCTGCCTCTTTTCGGTAGAACTCACCTGAGTAGTCTGCTGAATGGTCACGTCGTTCATCCTGCTGAAGCCGGCACCCATTCGACCGCGCAAACCCGCCTGCGGGAGTCCCGAACACCGGCGCACCAACTGACATACGTTCGCTCTCTGCGGAAGGTGCGTTTCGAGTTATGACGCGCGTGGCCATCCGAAACCTTCTCGAGGTCGCTGCCCCAGATCTACCAAACTCTCGAAAACCAGCGCATTCTCACTCGCACAGGCCTACGTCTCGAATGGACTACCCACACACAACTAGCACGTGTGCCTGTAGATGCATTTGCGACATGTACGTTTAAAGGGGATATGACAAAGTTCAGGTCTCTTCGCGAAGGATGTGTACGACATTGTCTGTTCCCCTCTGTTGTCTACGCAGAGCAGCGTAGGACTGTTTACCGTTCCGAATTCGAGCCGTGCGAGAAACAGTTTCGCGAGTTCATCTTCGGACAAATTTTTGAGCATCTCCCGAGTTTCGTTCTGTGTTTCTTCTCTCCGGTCCACCGAACACCAGAACTTGACGGCGGCCTCCAAGGCGCCGTTCACAAACTTCCTTTCTGCGACTCCAGACATCGTTTGAGGCGCCCGAGTCGGGAAGCGAACTTTGTTGCGAAAGCGTTGAGGCACTTCGGCCCTGTGGTGTCGAGGAAACAGCAGTCCGCGAGTGCGGAAATTCGAAAGGTTAATCTCACAAAAAGGGAAGAAAGGGGGGAAAATGAACTGACGAGGGGAACGGTCACGCACAGGAGAGACAGGACGGAGACAACAGACGCAGAAACCGCGTCGAGTTGTTTCTCTCGCTGTGAGACGCTTTCTCGCGGAAGCGTGACCCACGCCTCCGCGGGGTCGGCGTGCGACGGGCATGGGAAACGTCGCGGAAGTCTCGTTGCCGCGTTGAAGCCGCGTGTGTCATTCTCCTCTTCTCGCGAAATCTTGGAAAAGAAAGCGCGCACAGAAAGCGACATTTGTGTCGTTGTCTTCAAATCCGCCCTACTAGACGAGCTGAAGGTGTACCTAGCCAGGACCGTCCCCCCTCTGGGTTTAAAAAAACAGCCCCGTTCTCGTCTCTCGCGCGCGTTTAAAAGGCGCGGTTTCACGGGGAACCGAGAACTCGAGTGGCATTTCTACAGAGTTTCCGTTGCGGCTCTCCCGCCCGGTTCGTGCACGCATTCTTTCAGGGTTTAGGATATTCGACGGGTCGAGAAACCTGGGAAGGACGGGCGTCTGACCTGAGCACGCCCCCCCAGAGAGGATTTCGGCAGACAACCGATACGTTCGTCTCATCCCTTGGTGTCCTTTGAACAAAAATCGAATTCAAACAAGCTGACTTTCGCCTTTTTTATTCGGCACACAAGGTACATATGAATGTATATATGTATACTATGGGCGCAGCAAATGCCACTGCGTGTGTTCGTGTATGCGCACCGATCGTTCCGGAGACGCACTTTCCCGCATCATCGAAAGGGTGAGGAATTGATTCCATAGGTCCTCGAGGGTAGTCTATATTAGTCCCTGTATATATGTTGAAGTATAGACACGTAGATGATTATTTGCCTATAGAAGTGTAGGCGATTTCAAAGGAAAAGAACTTATTCAATCTCTCTGTACACCCTAGCCCTCCATCCGGGAAGAAGCTGCTGAAGCCACCACGCAACGCCACGTATAACTGGTTCTTCGACACGTCCCATGTTTCAATGTTACAGATTTCCCTTCGTACACGCCGAAACATTTCCCCGAAACAGAGACGAGAATGGACCGTGTTCCCGCCTTTTCTGTGCAACTCTTGTTGCAAGTGTACGTCAGAAGGGTGGAGTTTGTATTGTCAAAAAATGCGAGATATCAAGGGGCGACGTACGCCCTCCGAAAGCGCTGTCGAGCTCGCAGACGAAAATGCTTCGGTAGACAACAGTTAACGAGATGATACCTGAAAACGCTGTCTCCATTGATGAAGCTACTTGAATCGTGCTCGCCACACAGACACGAGCCCCATGCCAGTCTCCCTCTCCAACAGCACTGCACGCATGCGCACACATCTCTCTACCTATATACTTATGCATATGCGAATGAACAGATACATGCACACAAATGCACACACATCGGGGAGACACGTCTGGTTCTCGAATCACACATACGAAAAGTTGAGGCATTCCCTTTGGCAGTGAAGCCGGAAGACGGTAGAGCACAAGCATTTTTCTTCGTACGGGCAACGCGTTTTCTCCAGGAAACCCCGACGTGTGCGCGCACATGCGCAATGCATGTAGAGAGAAACGTTCAGCCCTCACGTCCCTGCTAGAAGGTGGTTTCTCAAGCATCGCTATATCAGGGTTCCAAGTGGCAAGAGAGAAACAAAGCTCCACAGTTGTCTCTCAAAAGCGGCAAAAGTCACAAGTCGTAAAAGCTTTCGTATACAGAAAAAGCACTGTCCGCCTGCAATAACAGAAAATCCCTAGCGTTTACCCAAATCACAAGACAAGGGGTCCAAGATGGGTGACCTCATCAGCGGACTGCAGAGCGGTCATTTAGCTGCGCCCGTTTTGGACAAAGGCGCTCGCATCTTGCTGATGCCTCCAGAAAGGGACGTAAAAACCCTTAAATGGGACGCGTCCGAAAAACACACCCTGATCCCTTTCTCTACGCCGACAGCCCTCGCGAAAGGTCGAAGCGGTCGCCCTTCCAGCTGCGTGAGTGCATGCATGGAACCGTGGCGGGTGCACGTGAGCAAGAAGACTTTACGCTCTCTGATCGTGTGCGTCCCTGTTGTGGTGACGTACGAATTCGTGCACATGCTTACCCACATGCATGCATATTTGTAGTTACACATATATACAGATAAGGATACATGTGTGTGCATATACGTAGGTGCACAGAGATGCTGTGTGCCAAGACCTCCCCTCTGTGTGTTCAGAGATTCGTGCAGCGTGTGCACTCGGCTTTTTTTCCTGCAAACTCGCGGCGGCCGGCCTTGGAATCAGCGGCCTCGGCGTTTCCCCTAGAACGTGACTTCGTCCAAAGACCTGGCGGAAAGGAGCGCCTCGGGAGGCGCGCCCTGCCGACACCGCGACGGTCCTACAACGGCAACTGCAGATCTCTCGCGTCCTTGCAGTTGCACAACTTCTTCACCATCTGCCACGCGGCCCCCCCGATGAACTTGAGCATGTGCTTCCCACCCGGAATGTACGACACCAAGAACGAGGCGAGTGCCAGCATTTGCACGACCGAAAAGATGAGAGTAAGGACGTAAGACTTTGCCCACAGTGTTGCGTAGAGAGTGAGAACGAGAGACAGACCGTATGCGATCGTGAACGGTAGCCTGAGAGAAGACAGGCACGCATCAGGAAACCACTCATGCACACGGCAAACACAGGCAGCGCCAGAATCCCCGTATCTCCTACAGCTGGGCGATGGAGCTGAAAAAGGAAAGGAACGAGCAGGAAAAAGATCCCGGAGGAGAGACAAGACGGCCCCACCGTTTGCTCGCAGGACAGAGGTGATGGTCAGACAGCACAGCCATAAAGAGACAAGACACAGATTAGCCGAGACACAAGAGAAACCGATAGGAAGGCAGAGAAGGGCCTTGCCACGCACAAGAGCATCCGGTTTCCTAGAAATGCAATCTATGACCTACCCCACTGTCCTTGGCATTACGCGACAGCTATCAACATTCGCTTTCACAAGATCCCATTTCGCTCATCCGTTTCTTCCGACTCTCTACACTGGATTGGCCTTCAAGCACCAGATGCCGGAAGGCAAATCGACACAGACGGCCTAGCCGAGTGCGCAGCAGAGGAAGTGGAGCACAGGAAAACCACACGGCAGAGAAGACAGTCATCCCAGGTCCTCTAGAGTCATCACGTACATATCTTTGTATATATATATATATATATATATATATATATATATTATACGGCGTGGTTGGAAAAAAATAGGGGAGAGAAGAAAGGGAGAGCGCGTTTCCACGCGTTTCTTTACGTGTATTTCCAGACGCGTACAACTGCACGAGCTGCCTCGTTTGTGTGCATACGCGGCACAAGAAGCAATCTACGCGTGCTTCAGTCTTCAGCAGGATCTGAGCACATTGGACACGGCGGGTTTCCCCCCGTTTCGTCCTTTCCCCCTTTGGGTGGCGAGCGCCGAGGCGCAGGGGAAACGGTCTTACCTTGCAGCTTCGGAGAGGTGAGCGACGAGGGCCGTGACGCCGCGGAGCAACGCGAGACTGACCATGAAGCAGACGGATCCCATCGTGAACAGGAGGGCGAATTTGGCGGGGGCGAAGACGAGCAGAGGCAGGGTGAGGAAGGCGAGAAACATGAAGAGCACTCCGACGCCTGCGACGAGACCAAAGAGAAGGAGATGCTGCGTGGAGAGGGGCGACTCTGTGACGGACTGCGTAGTCGCGGCGACGACGGTCTGGGCGCCGCCGAGAATGCGGGTCGCCCCTTCTTTGACCGCCGACATGCCTGAGGCCAGCAGACCTTGCTCCTCCTGCGCGTTGGCGGCGTTCTGGCCAGGAAGGCCGCTCCTCCCAGCCTGCGCCAAGGCGGCGGCGACGTTGTCCATTGACCCCCGAGGCGGTTTGCTCAGCGGGTTCCAGCTCTTGTCAGTGAAGGAGCCAAAGGCAGAAGAGCTGCGCGTCGAGGCGAAGGTCGTGTCCGCCCCGCTGCCTTTGCCCTCAAATATCTTGCCGAAGATCAAGTTCTGCATGCTGGAAGACTCTGTCTTGGGCGGCGGCGCGCACTCGCCGGCCGGGTTGCTCGGATCCAAGGAAATCATCCCGAAAGACTCGCCGCTCTTCGCGCCCGCCCCCCCCGAGTAGGAGGCGGAGCCGTAGAATGAGAGGTTCTCTCCAAAGTCGCCAAAGGGCTGATTCATCGTTGCGACTGGGGAACTGCGCAAATAAAAAGGCCGCAACGAGACCTGAGGTCCACGCCGGAGAAGCGGGGCACCACACGGACGCGTCAGACGCACACCAAACTCGCTATCCTCCCAGAAACGTTTTCGAGTCAGTTTTTTTCCCTAGGCGCGCATTCTTTCCAACCGGTGAGGCCGTGTAAAAGTATGCACGTGAAAAAACAGGTAGATTGAAAGTGGGTTCGGTACCGGTACGGACTGTCAGCAAACGAAACGCGGGGAACAGAGGAGCGGTAAATCACGGAAGGTCCACGACGGCTTAGCGAGAGTCTCTTTCAGCGAGGCGAATACGTAAACAGACCGAGAGAAAACGCGAGAGGAGAGAGTCAGTGGGGGTCCGGGACAAAAAAAGACACGAGACGCCAACGGAAGGACGGCGGCGACGCCAGAGTCTGCCCGGCAAAAAACGCTTGAGAAATGGCCTACCCTCGAATATCAGGTTTCTGTGAGTTCTCGTGGCTGCAAAAAAAGGGTACCTGGCACTTAGGTTCTCAAAACTGCAGGTTCGAGGTCCTTTCACACGACAGACCGTAGCGGATACTCGACCAGGCGACGCAGTCAGGGAAAAAATATGAACCCGCTGCCAACCTTTGAGGAACGAACGAGAGTCAAGCTCAGAATGAAAGGCCACAGGCTAACTACTTTTGAAGAGAGAAAACCGGGGGAAAACTTGTAGGAAACCGCCATGTACGCCAGGGAGGGCCTCGTTTTTGCTCCCGAGAGAAACGCCGCGCATGCACTTGCGCAACTGTTGCGAGAAAAGGCAGAAAAGGGCTATAACGGGCAAGACCAGCCCTGAGGAACGCGTGGCCACGCTATTCGGATGAAACCTACGGTTTCCGATAGTGCCGTTTCCCCTTCTTTCGCTGAACCTACAAAACATCCCGACGCATGCCGGGGGTGACCGAAAGACTATATTAAACGGCGGCGAGGTCTCGTCTTGGCAGTGACGCGCTGACAAACCTCCTCTACGTTCTGGACGATGGCCGGCCAGACACTCGTTTATAAGAGGAATGACCTGCTGCGAAGGCAGAAGTTGGAAGATGAGAGAGGGGAAGACTACTGAAAGGTTGTGCTGAAGGGTGAAAGGCAACTTTTTCGTGCTCCGGCGTCGAGGAGTCTTGTATGATACTTCAACGGCATTCGCCGGGTAGAGGCCTGTCTTCCGGTCGACACGAGTGAGAAAAGAATACCGTTACCTGATTTGAGGGATGCACGCGGAAAAGCCAGTGCAGAAATCCAGGCTAATCCGACACAAAGGTGTAGGACGGCGCGGAACGATGCAGATCAACGATCCGGTCAAGGGAGGGGAAGACATGAGAGTTCTGAAAAATCCTCGAGCAAGCAATAGCCCTTGTCGAGATTTTGAGTCCCGCGTAACGCAACAAAAGTATCCAGATAAAGCAAGGTTACCAGGACTGATTCTCGAATGTCGAAATAATATTGCCTGTCATGACGCTTCCACGCTGTGGCGGTTGCAGAGGCTTACTAGTTACATATGTTACACTTCACGTTGCTGAAATCATGGCGCATATCTATCTGTCTCTATATCTATCCTTATCTCCACATGTGGCGAGATAAGGATAGACGACGAAACATGCGGGCTCGTATGTACCTATTGACGTAAGTAAAGTGTAGTATATATAGTTCCAAACTCTACAGAAGAGCTTCATTTATAGAGGATCTGTGATCAGGAGGGACTCTCTGTCACGCGGAAACTGTGGACGCCTTCGTCCATGGCCGTGTTCGCAGCGCGAATCGTCAACGGATTTCAGACTAGGGTCTGTCGACAAGAGAGACTCAGACAGTTTGTCATGAATCAACAAAATTCTTTTCTCGACACAACCTAGGAAACGCGATCTCTGCCGCAGTTGAAGGCCACCGCTAAAAACAACCCCAGCCTTTTCCTCACAACGCATATCGAGCGCGCCGACCCGAAACCAGAAGCAACATGGCTACAGGCAATTTATGTAGTCTCACAGACTCGATTGTATTTCACGCACGCAAATGCAAACTCCTATTCACGCAGTATATCCGTAAACATGGACAATTATGATTTCTACTCCATGTACAGACACTTGTTTGCAGACGTGGATACTCTCCCTGGACCTGTATCCAACAAGTCCGTCAGCATGCACGTGCAGAGCTCAAATCGTTCCCAACAGCGTGATTACTGCTTGTGGAGAAGATTCATCACGTGTCGTTGACGCCAATTTCCGCGAGGGCCTTTCTCATACAGGGCCACGATTCGAAGCCTACGGGATCTCACAAAGCTCGTACTGGAAACAACAACGGGCTAGCACACAAATCGCCATACATGAACACTCCGCCACTGTGATAGCAGAACGGACAGACTTGGAAAAAAGAAAGCCGCGTCCGGGTTGGAAAAGAGGGTTGGTCACCTATTGCGGAGTGGCGAGTAGTGAGCGTACATAAAAAGCGCAGCAGCGCTGTTTGAAGAAATTTGAAAAAAAAGGAACGCCAAACACGGCCACATCGTCCCTTAATCAGATACGCCAAGAGAAAAAACTAAAAAAGTACACGCACATCTGTGCACAACGACCCTCGCAGTGGGCTGTCACTGCGGGTATTTCAGAGAATTTCTCATGTTTCGCCTATTCTGTCACTTTGTGTTCCAGTCGCAGTTCGGGGCGCTCTTCGTAGTACAGTGCCTCCTCTTGATCTCCGATATGATTCAACGTGATGTACACGTCCGTTCCAATGCCGAAATGGGACTGAGAAACCATCGGCAGGACACGTGCAAAACAGGGAAAAGGCGCCAACAATTTCGTCTGCCTCAAAAACGTACACCGCACGGCGAATAACTTGACAAATGTCTCTGCAGGTGCAAAAATATGCAGACAACTGCATGCATATTTAGATGTATAAGCATGCATACACCTGTGCACCTACTGGTAAGGGGAAGAAAAAGGGCACCCGTGCGCCCTCTACACGTATGCGTGTGTATCCAGTTTATGTACAAGCATACCAAAGACACATGCAGAGAAGCATATCCCCAAACTCGCGGTCGGGACTCTGTCCGTTCAGACTCTAGCGCAAATTCGTATTCTCCCCCGGCCCCCCCCCGTAGGTAGCGTTTCCCTGCTCACGTCCTCGGTGCGATACAGCTGTTGTGGAGTAGAGAACTGCTCGCTCGATCTTCTCTCTGGTTCTCACCTGAACATGAATGTCTCCTCCGAAGTAGCGAGCGAACGCGCGAGCTAATGGAAGACCGAAGCCTGTTCAAACTCCGCACATGCGCATACCTCCACAAACTTACTTTCGTGGAAAGAAATGTGCACGTGGATGCAGATGCACATACACCACGTCTCCCGACCGCTCCAACAGAAAACAACGAATCGCAGACCCCTCCACACAAATAGGATCGAGAAGAAACCAATCGCACCCCTGCGTGAATCCGAATGCCTCAGTAATTCCATGCTACCTCAAACCACACATAACAGACACAGGCATTTATATATATATATATATATATATATATATTTATATATATGCATATGCACTGTATTGGACCTAGAAGCGCAGTTAGACCGCTGCAAGGAAACTGTATGAACACATGCACGCACATGTAGGGATGTGGATCCCTGTGATGTCCTCGTGCTGCCTGTTTCCTCCGCTTCGTCTCCTGGCCTTCATGCTCTCCTCCCTGCTCGGCTAGCCCTCTCTGTCCCGGTGTTCCTCCTCTCTTCCTGCTTTCTCACAGCGATCCCAGAGACGCCTTTTCTTCTCCGGATTCGGAGCCGAGTTGCACAAAAGCGAGCGGACCCGAGAAATAATCATCTGACCACGGACATGTGTATGCGTGTCCGTGCGTTTTCGGGGGGTTGACAGTTCTATCTCGACACAAGTGTGCACTTGGGTCGACCGGAAAAAACCGACTCGTCTCTCCGCGGCGCTTCAGAGCGGACGCGACTATGACTGACCATATCCAGCCATATCGGAGCGGATGAAGTTTTCGCCCATGCCTGAGGACTTCTCCTGCAGCTTTGTGTTGCTGTCTCCGACGGTGCTATACCTGAACCGAAAAAACCGACAGGAACGAACAACAGAGCTGAAAAAGAGTCCTCCGGTGTCGCCCGAGCGCACAACCGCGTCGGATGCTGGTTCTGGGCGGCTCTGCGCAGCGGTATAAAAACTTTGCGCGTTCCAGGTTTTTAGTTGGCGGCGACGTCTAAACGGTGGACGCCTTCTGTCTTGTGACAAATCCTTCTCAACGCCCTTCCGCGTCTGCTCATCCAAGCAGAGAACGACCGTGTAACGAGACGAACGGCTCTGTATACATATAAAACTACTTGTGCGTATGCACGCATGCAGGTACACTATCCTTCCTAGAGATGTGCACAGAGACAGGCACACGTGTTTTCGCACGAGTACGAGAAGAGGCAACGGGTTCTGTGGAGGTCCGCTCAAGTTCCGCTCGACACCACACCAGGTGCTGGTGTCGGTGTGCAGTGCGCTGTCTGAGCCGATTTAGACAGCGCCGCTACAAAAGACCTTCGATTTTCCGGGGTTCTGGGTATAGCCAGTTGAGCTGCCATGTACCACAACGGAATTTGTTTAACGAGGGAAAATAACGAAATGTAGCTGCACTCTGTGCAGGGGCTGCGAGAACGCGGTTCACGCTAACCTGTCTGACGTCTTACCCGAAGCTCCAGATGTCCTGAAGCTTTGGTGGAGGAACGCCGCCACCTACGCGGAAAAAACCATGAATGGCAAAAGGCGACGCAGCCTCTACATTTCGAGTCACAAAGTGCTGACGAATCAACAAAGCATTCAAAGCTCCAACTCAGATAATACACCTAGATTAACAGGGGAGGGCATAGATACTAACAAACCACCGGTTTTGGATAGTATTACGTTTAACGCCGCAGAATATGCTAGCCATTCACCGCCGACACGGGCTGTCAAAGAGCATATAGATATGTACACTGGCTAATGTCAGTGCAAGACGCGAATAGAAATGAAACATTCGAGTCACCGACGGACGACGTCGCTTCTTTCTGAACATGCAGAAAATTCCGGATTGCAACGAGACGAATGTTACACGAAGATACTGCAGTTCAAACCTGTTTGACTTTCAGCGAGAAAAGGCATACCACGCTGAGGACGAGCACGCCCCTAGCGACGACAGGCAGTCTAAACAAAGCCCCGACAAAGGCAATACGCTGTGTCGGCATGCATACATACGCATATGTGTCTGTTTGCGTACAGAGATGCACGGTTTTGTGTTGTATGCATGCAGACGGCTGTATAGAACGTTCACCTTTCCAAGGCACCCATGCGCGTGGGAAAAGCCACAGAGATGTAGATTCAGATTTCCACGTTGCAGGCTCGTACCTTTGTCGGAGATTTTTATCACGACCTCTCGCTTGCCCTTGTATACTTCAACTTTCACTTCAGGTAGGTCCTCGTCTTCCTGGATCATGCCTGATACACACGACGACACACTTTGCTCGTTCAGCCATACTTCGCAGGAAACGACCCGGGCAACGACGGCGATGCGACTCGCACGGGACTGAACTCACAGATGCGTGCGCCCGCGGCCGTACGCCTCTCCACATCTTTCCAAAGAGATACACTCACAGCCGGAGGAACCTACAGCGCGATGGAAAAGTATGTCGACACCCACGTACACGTTGTTTTTGCACACACGCTCAAACGAGAGGCCTCGAAATGCATGCATAAGCTGCAGCAGGGACCAAAACGGTAACGGACAACCCGCCATTTTCCCGACATGCCGACGCCCCTTCTCTAACGGGCGTGGGGGGGGAGGGTGAACAATGCTGGGATACTCATCGTATTAACTAGTGCACATCTATGGGAGATTGCTGAACCTCAAAGCGAGGAGCACGACAGTCGGCACGGAAGCCAGCGCGAGAACAGAGAAAAATCGACGAAAATTCAAAGGGTTTGCATCATCGCGGCAAGTCCTCACCTCTAGTCGTGGCGTCGACGAGAGAGTTCCCCATCGTGTGGAACTCCACAGTCGCTCGCAGTGCGTTCTTCAGAACCTCCGTGACAATGAGCGCCAGGTGGTCGGGGATCGTGGCGAATTTCATGTCGGTGTTTCCTGCGCGAAACCGGATCCAACTCGCCACAGCCACCCTCGTGCATCCCCCGTGCCTGGTGGGGACGGTCAAACCGGCGTCACTCAAAACGTAAGATCTGACCTTTTCGAAAATTACGCCCATATTCTATATATATGTATATATATGTATAGGGAGGCATGGACACAGAAAAGCGCTCAGGCGGCGTGCACGTTGAACCTCCTGAAGAGTACCCCAGCTGGAACTGCCAAAGAGTCTTGCCATATGAACGACACGACTCCCGTTCCGGTCACCGCAGGAGAGCCCCACTGTGGAGGCGCAGCTTTTCTGTGTCGGTCACGGGGCGAGCGCCTCGGCTACGGATGTTGGCGGTTCGTGAAGCGCAGCGCGATCGCACGGAGGGAAATGGGAACTTAACGTGCGAAAACACAGCTGGAACAAACAGAAGACCAACGTCGAACTCGAGACCAAAAAGGCGAGGTGAACTCACAACGCACCTGAAATGACGACAGGCGGAGCGAGACCGTAGGAGTGTCGGCAAGACTCGCACACGTCCTTGCTTCTCTGCTCGATGATCTTCGCCGCGTGGCAGTTCAAGTGGATGATCCCTTGCCATCCTTCCTGCATGCATCAAAGGGACACCAAAACGGTGCTGCGACGCGGCACCGCCAGTGCGCGAAAAGGGTTCTACGCCTCCGCCAACCCAGTCCCTTCCTTCTTAACATGTGTGAAGAGCATCACAGACGGAGAGAGAGGCAGCCGTGGATTTCGGAGACAGAATTCCATTCTGGTGCAAGTAAACAGAGGCGCGCGCAATGAAATGCATCTCTTCATGCAGACCCATGCAGGCCTGTGCACGCCCACACTCGTACATAAATGAACGCATGCGAGTGGAACAGCGCCGTCGCGGGGGCATCAAACACACACAGATTCATCTCTGTGCACAAAACCCCAGACGCGGTCGTGCATGGCTAGCACGGCTACATGGTGTTCCCGACGATGAAGCGACTTGCAACGAGCTCTGAGGGACACTGGCGCCACCGCCTTTCCCCGGCGTCACGCTGCTCTCTCCCCATGCTACAGAAAAAGTGCATGATGACCGCAGCTATAATCTGATACTCGACGCGAGGTAGTCTCCTTAGAGGCGCATGCATGCGTGTATATGCATAGATTTGCAGTGTGCGGATGCGGCGATTGCCTTCGAGAGCGCCTGAGGCGACGCTGTGTTGGCGGCGCGCGGGAGCGTTCCAGTCGCCCAACCTGTTTGCGCTGCAGGTGAACCAGCTGGTCTATCATGACGCGCCTGCCGATTCGGAAGTAGAAGAAGCGCTCTAAGAAGGAATTCAAATCGATATCTCGGCAGACTCGACGAAGCTGGCGAACGCCCTGACCCATCAGGTCAACCGTGCGGTCGTGCGTTGACCGCTCCTTCTCGACGAGCCTGCACAGATGGAAACTCCAACTCAAAATCGTGAACTGAGTGAGCACGTGGGTCTCTCTGGTGTTCGTGTTTCGTCTGCATTCTGCCAGGCGGAGACGCACAGACATCCGTCCTCGTTCCCGCCCTCCTTTGTTCCTGCAAGTACACCGGCTAGAACCTCACCTATGCGGAAGAACCGTAATGTCGTACGATAGTGAACTCAACATTGCGCTGTTTTAAGCAGTCTAGTGGGTCGTGTAGAGCACCCATAAAGACCACCACATGACGGCATGTAGATACATTGCTGTCTGTTTGTTGCGGTTGCATGCAGAGCTACCGATAGGGCCTGGGTGTGTATCTGTATACGTGCTTGATTTCGTTTTCCCTGTCTGTGTTGGACGCGTTCTTTGGCACTTACTGGACGAACGCGTTCATGTCGCCGACCGTCTTGAGAGGCGGAAGCCGCCTCATACGGTCAAACGTCTTCACGTAGGTCTCGTAGACAGAATGGACAAGAGGATTTGTCACCGCGACAAACGGGAGACGGTGGAAGTCGTACAGCCGGTGCGACAGGCGCACTGGAAGTTCTTCTCGAATCCACTCGGCCCTAAAGTGGGACGCAGAGTCGAGAGGCACACGCGTGAACTTTTCGCTGTTGCACGGCCCACGACCACGCAGTGCCTCCGCCCCTCGATCGTCTCAGCTCGTGAACAAGGACAAAACCACAGACGGGAAACGGCCCACCCAGACGCACGAATTCGCACATCGACAGGCAAACCCATACACGCAAGCATTCAGAACTGCACGTGCAGATATACGTAGATATACATTTATACGTATACGGATGATGTACCGGTGTCTACGCACGTTCTAAACGAATGGTTTATTTTGCATGCATGTACATGTATCCACATGGACCAAGCGAACCGGTATGCAGGCGTGTATATATATTGGCCTAGGTGGGAGCGGGTACCCTTTAAGGAGCGACGTTTCGTTTGCGGGTTCCAACTGGAGCAGACGTTTGATGGTCATGGGCCGGATCGGCGTGCTGCTCATCTTCTCCACCACCGCGACGGTGTGCCACGAGTTGGCGAGAACGTTTTGCGGCACGAGCAGGGCTGCATGCGCGCCGACGTTGGGACGGGGAGAACTCCACGCGGGCGAGGCTTCCGACTTTGGTGAATCGTTGTGAGTTTGTGCGCGGGAGTGTACGGTTCGAGTGCCGATCGCGCGGCACGGCAGAGAGCCGAGAGCCTTTTCCACACAACGCATGCTGGAGGAAAGAAGAGCGGCAACGCCCAGGAAAGGCGCAGCGCCTGCCGAGCTGGAGGGGGCCAGCATGGCGGCAGAGGCTTCCCCGGTTTCTGCCCCCGTAGACAACTGGGGAAAGACGCCCCTAGGAAAACCACACACAGTCCCACCTTTGTTGCCCAAATCGAAACGCCTGCCAAAAGGCAAAACAAGCGTCTCCGCATCCACAGCGTCAAAACAAGGAAAAGGTGTATGCTTTTTTCACTGCAAATGTCTAAGTGCGTAAGAGCGCATCTATCTACAAAGGGGTAGGGATTCGTGATCAGAGATTGTGGGAGACGCGGCACCCGCAAAAAGAGCGGTGGACGCATTTCGCAGAGTGAAAAAGGTGAAGTGACGTCATCAGTAGAAACCATGTTTTTCCGTGCACGCAACACAGCCGACGGATAGACGTAGAGATACAGTCTCCACCGCTTCGGCATATGCATATATGCAATATAGGGCGGGGACGAAGGACACCGCAGTATCAGACACGAGAATAACCGCGTGGCTTTTGAGAGCGCGCAGGTGAGATTATGCCTACCGATTTTTTTCGCCTTCTTGGAGGTTCTACTGACAGGTGTGGAGCCGAGGCGCACAGTCGAAAACAATCCGCACTTTCCGTTTCCGAAACGATATCAAGCGCGACAGCGCACGAGAGCGTCAACGAACTCAGCGTAGACGCAAACAGAGTCGAGAGAAGCGGAAAGCGCTCGATCTGTCGCCTGACAAAGGCGGGGCACGAGGCGCCCTTGTCCCCGGAACTTGGAACCGGTGAAAAAAACGTGGAACTCTCGCTGCCTTCAAGACTTTGTGGATCTTCTGCGACAAAAGCTGGAGGACACGAAGAGGCGCTCCGGATCTCTTAGGCTCTCGCACGGATCCAACAGACCAAAAACAGGCGGTTCCTGAATTGAGCAAAATGGCTTGCGACGAAGAATGTGAAGTTGTTGGCCGCAGCCTCCAGCTGGCCTTCTTCTTCTGTCTTTGAGGGTTCTTGACACGACGCGAAGCAAAGGCCCAGAGGGCAAAAAGAAGGCAACAAGCGAAGGAACTCTGGCGAGACACGAGCTCCGATTTCCTGGAATGCAGACGACACAAGCGGGAAACTCCGATTTGACCTTGTCCTCAGATCAACCCTCGGGTCCAGAGCTGGTCTTGCCTCACAGACCGCAGTATCGGTTGGGCTTTTTTGCTTGCCGCAGGGTTCTGCTTCCAAATCTGAAGACTCACCGGTTTCGTTTCACTCGAACGGCTAGGACGACAGGAGTGAGATAACCGCATCCATCGCAGTGCTTTCCGAACTTTGCGTTACTCGAATTTGTCAGCTTAGCTCCTCTTTTGCCCGAGTTTCACGTACACCTGGCCCGAGAAGTTTGACAGATTCCTAAAACGGACGGGCAAGAGAGACGGGGTGTTTCGCCTAAAGGCTTTTTAACAAGCTAAGATGCCGCTTTTTGACGAGACACGCGCCCTCTGTTCCCGGATGCATGCATGCACCGCAACACACACTTCTCCAGAAACAGACCCGTATCAGTTTCCGTATCTCGATGAAAAACGGATTTTTCCCTGGCGACGAGACTGTCCTGTCCTTCTCCGCCTTCTCACGGCCTCGTTTTCCAAGTGTGTTGCGAAGACGACTGCTTCTTCGTCACGGAATGAAATCTCGGCTTTTCGGGGACAACTTGGTTCACTCGTGTTCGAGACGTAGTTTTTCAGTCTGGATCTCGATTTGTAGGTTGTCAATTCTTTGCATCCATCCGTCCACGAAGCCGCATGCGTCTGTCTATATGTGTGCTCCGCCTCTCCGCGAAGAAGAGTACATCTACGGAACAGAATCCCCGGCTAGCATCTCAGCCACTAAGGCAGAGCGGCCATGATGCGGCATTGATTTGAACGCAAGAACCCTTAAGAGCGGATTAAGAATTTCTGGAAAGCGAAAATGTCTCTCCTTGTAGTTCTTGGCGTTCTGCTTCTCAGCACGATCACAGGAGGTCAGTGACCAGGCAAGGAGCAACTCTGGCGTGGAAAGTTTCGAAAACGCCAGACAAAAGTGTTCAGGGCAGCGGGGATGCGTCGTTTAGGCGTTCCTTTCAGAGTGCAGACGTTCGCTGTCTATAGAAACGGCTATATGTCTGCTCAGAGTTTCGGATAGATATATATCTGGGCAGATGTGCACACGTGTATGCATCCGCATCTGTGCATTCTTATGTCTCCATTTAGCTGCATATACGCTGTACAGTTGTCAGTGTGAGATCTTGCATTCCGGGCGGGCCGCTGCTTTGGTGCGTTGCATGACCTTTTGTTCTGCGCACACTTTTCTCTTTGTCTTTCCTGCAGAGTCTTCTCCCTTGCTATAGCTCTATTTGTCTTCCATTTTTTCTGTTGAGACAAAAAAGGCTACTCGATGTCGTGGGATTTGTGCCTTCGAGTGTCACCGCGTGCTCCGCCTCCCTTCTTCACAGTGTATAAAGGTTCGTCGTCTGGTGGCAGCTGATCCAAGCTCTCGGCGTTTCGTGGCCCCTGTGTCGCGTGAAATCAGTATTTTTGTCTGCTGAAAGTCCAGCGTTCGCCGCTTTCTCCTTCTCCACTCAGAGGGCTACACGAGCCCGTGGAGCACTTGCAATTCTCACCTGGAGGACGAATCCTCGGCGCCTTATCAGAGAATATCGGAGGCGATCGACCGTGCAGTGCGAGACCGGAAGGAATGCCCTGCAACTGAGGAGGACCGACAGGTTCTTCGCTTTTGTCTAGGCGTAGGCTACCTTATAGAGTGCATCCGAGACAACCCCGCGGTGGAAGGTCAAGGATTTGCTCGGAGTGACGAGACTGACCGATCTCGAATCACCAAGCTCTGCAGCGACCAGCGTAAGTTTTTTTGCCTTTTCCGGGCCCTGTCTCTTCTTTTCTACCGTGACATTCGTGTCCCATGTTGTCTGTTGAAATCGCTGCTCAAAATTGCGTGTTTTTTTCGCCAGCTGTCGAGCGCGAGGCGAAGGCCGGTCCACGGCCCAATGGGATCTTTTTGGTTCTTCACGTTCGCCGACTCCTTTTGCGGGGTAGAGATGCATTCGCTCGCTCTCAACCTGACGCAGGATTCGTTGTGAGCGACACGTTGGTGCCTCCGCTTGCCGGTAGCCTTTTTTCAATTTCCGGACTCAAATCTCAAGCTTCCGACAATGATCTGCGTCGCCGGTGAAAGAAAGTTGCCACAACAAATCTCTGGAAATAGACTGCATGTTCGTAAACCCCCGTAGGCCAGGATCTCCAGAGATGTTTATATATAAATGCACCGACGGATATATGCATGTGCGTACGGCCGCCTTAGAGAAACGTGGGCGTGCTTCCAAGAAATCTGTGTGTGCGCGGCAGTGGCCACAGATAACATAGCTGGGCCTTTCCAGAACCAAACGTATGGCTGTGGTTTCCGATGCGCTGGAGGACACTGTTTTTCATCTGTCTCCGAGAAGCGGGTTGTTTTGGACTTCCTTTTCGCAGTAAGCGCCAGCGACCCACCCGAATATCGGCGCGTAGGGTCTTTGTCGGTCACGGAAGTCGCCTGCACGCATGCCCTCCGCAAGTTCGGACTGCATCGTCGAGGAGGCATAAGATACGACGCTTGCAAGTAAGAACGCACGCCGCTCCCCCTAAGAAACGCGAGGCCTTTCCACGCAAGTGTGTCCAGTTCAGACGACGTTCATCAGCGAAAAATCTTCAATGGCAGCAGTCCCGCGGGTGTTTGCTCCTCGGTTACAGATTTTAGAGTTTAATACACATGCATGTGGCTGGCATGCGAGGTTCACGGGAAGTGTTTTTGACAGGCCTGAAGTCAAAGGGGGGCAATGGTAGCTGCGGGCTGCTGCCGCAAAGGAGGGGAAGGTTTTTTCGAAGGGACCGTTCCCTGTACCGGAAGTCTGCATTTCAGTTGGACGTAGATTTCCAGTATAGTTCTGCGGGGAACACAGTCTCCTCACGGAAGGCGTTGGATAGTTTCATGTCTAGTTTGTGCACGGAAGGAAAACGTGTAATTGTTGAAAGCCAAATTGCCAGCGTTCAAGAGAATGCCACACACAGAGCTGCACGTGGGTGTGGCTAGGCGCCTCTCAGTGGTAGTGGCACGAGCGGTATTGCGGTCATATGTGAACAGGGATAGGCAGATGCGTTTGTCCACAGGCATCGTCATCAATACATTTATGCTGGTGCATGTATGCAAGTCGATGTGCATACATGCATGTTCGTGGTTTGAAAGGAAGCAACACGTTTGAGCAGTGTGCTGGGGATGTGGAAGAATCGGAGCAGTCTCGGTCACACGATTTTCGGGGTTCCGCCCCGTCGAAGTCGGGAAATCGCCACTTTCGGCTGCTTCCGATTCTCCCGTTTTCCTCTGCAGATCGTACGAGAACTGGTCTGTGGCTGACTACTTCCCGGAAGGAAGCTGCACGATCACGCTTATCGCTCTCGGTGTAACAGCTGTTGTGTTGCTGTCCGATAGTCTCACGAAGTTTCTGTAACTTTACTCGTTTCTTCTTTTGTTTCTCTCGTAACATCTCTCTTATGGTGAGAGGGAACGGACGAAACACGCGTTCCTTCGGATTCTGGTCTTCATGTGGCACTCAAGCCTTCACCTTTTTGCGTACCTCCACAAAAGGCAGACGTTTGTTCTTTTGAATTCGTCGTATTGGCATCCCAGCTTCACTTCATGAGGCGGATTCGCGAGACAATTTTTTAGCTGTGATGTCTTTTTCGTTCTCGTGTCACTGCGTTTCACCCGTGTTTCCATTTTTTCATTCGCCCTCTATGTCACTCCGTCACCCAGCAAGCTCTCCGATCCGGAAGAACTGCCTATGTTCGGTATCGCAAATGTTTTCTACTCGAGAAAAAGACGTGGCCATCGTTTTCCTTATCAGGCTACCTCCCCTCCAGCTCCCAATGTCTTTCCTTCCCCCTATGTTTGTTCTCTACGCAAGAAAATATTTGGGAGTCAGAACAAGTCAGCTAGCCTACTTGCCACGTGTCTGCGGGAGTACCTTAGCAGACGAAGTGATGCCCTTTACAGCTTTACAGTCTTTCTTCTCCCATCTGGTGAGAACAGATATCTCGTTTGGAGCTTAATGAACACAACGTCTGCTTGGGCAGCGGTGCTGCAGACGGAGTGAAGGAAACATTGTACGGTTTTGTTCACGACTTCGTTCGAGATGAGTATCTCTACGCGATGTAAATTCGTTGTCAGTAACTGCATGTCATTGCGATACGACGAATGAATCAAGTTTTACGACTGACAAAAGATAACGAAGAAACTGGCTCTCGACAGGAGGAAAAGCAATCACTGTCCGTACTACATACACCTCTGGGCACACTTCTCACGTCCCTTTCTGGTTTCCATGTCCTAAGGTTTTTGGTATAGCTGTGGGGAAAAAGCAACCTGCACGAGGAGAGGAAACAAATATTACTCTTCTTGGATTTTCATAGGCACCGTGACAAAAACTTCGGTATGGATGCGGATAGGGCCGTCTCGACGAATGCATATATATGTATAAACGTGGTATCTGTTTATCAAGAAATAGGCAAATACACTGTTAAAGAACAGAACATATCTGAAAGATGAGCTATCCGTGTAGATCAACAATGGAACCCTGTGAACAATCTCCTTTTCCCAGTATTTTCGAGGCCGCTGGGAGAACTGTATCCATGATAACTTTACACGCCGCCACCCATGAGCTGTTCGAGGGCGGCATCTCTGGCCGCATTTGCGGCTGCATTGCCAACCTGGACGGTGGAACCGAGAGAGGACGGAATGTTCGAAAGTTCGTTGTACCACTTCATTGCTTCGTCCGCAACTAGGTGTGTATTTCCCAAAACGCCAGCAGCCACTTCCTGCGGAGCGACAACCTTTCGCGTTCCGTCGGTATTCGTTTGGATGTTACTTGTAATCAAGTATTCGAACGTGTTCTTCACTTTATTCCTAACTTTTTCTCGATACAAATCGCCGCCGAGGCGAAAGCCTGCTGGGCATGTTGCCCCACGTGCGATTCTCAAACCACCAATCGGACCCAGTTGACTACCTGATGAAGAGAACACGAATAAACGAGGGGGGGAAATATTCCTCGGTCTCAGACACACAGAGAGAAGCTGTAGCAGATCGGTGTCTAGGCAGGTGAGGAAAGACAGTACTATAGACGTTCGCGGTGCAACATATTGAACCATCGAGATACTCTGTACCTTTAAGATCGGTTATCGACCTTTAGTATAGGTAGAGGAGTTGCCTTCTAGCATGTCTTGTTCTACCTGCTCCACACGGCAGCGGCTAATGACTAAAGCAGTGACCTCTACTAAAACAACATCATAATGTCCATATACAGTGTGAACATTCAAGCACTATATGTGCTTTTATCTTTACTTGCTTTGTCCACATATCTGCATCTAGATACGCTAATACATCTAGATAACAAAGACAGTTTTACTTTACCAGATAGGAAATGGTTAGTCGGCATTCCAGTTTATAAAACATCGGAAACGGGCAGTGGGAGTGAAGTGACAGTCAAACTGTGCAAGGTCATCCATACGATGTAGCAGCAGAATTTGAATAGCGTAAAGCCGCAATTGCTGATTCCTCGGTACACATCAACACAGGGGGAAGCGAGTCTACACGAAACAGTTATTTTGCAGCTGTTTTACCTGTCCAAACCTCTCCCATCTTCCTGAGCAGAGGTTTGCTTCAGAAAACCAAAACGTACCTGGGATATGTGGGGACCCTGGTTTAAGGGCGGTCAGTAACTGTAGACTGCGCAGAGCTTGCGATTCGGCTGGTTTCAGTGTGGTGTCTGTGCTCCCAAGAGATCTAAGAATGTCCAGTTGGCGATGCACCTCCTCGGTTGTCCTGGGTCCGGCAATAACACCAAAGAAATTCATACTTTCCCCGTTCTCTTGAAAGACAGCAATTCCATCCGTGCCCAGCTCAATGAACTCTGCCCGTGTTCCCATCTGAGCGTCTGAACGTATAATGTTGTGTGTGGGTGAAGACAAGCCAGAACCAATGAGGCTATCGGACTCTCCCGAAGGACTTTCCGTTGATGTTTGCTCCAGAACCCTGGGAGTTGCAAGACTTGCACTATTTGCCACTCCAAGAAAGCCAGGAATCCAACTTGTTAAAGGAGATGCTCCGAAGGCATTATTAATATTCTGAGTCGTGACCCCCCCTAATGGCGCTGTATGGCCGAGTGTGTCGTCGAGAGGAACTGTACATGCAAAGCGTTGAGGAGGAAACATGTCTTTGCAACATGAAAGTGCTCCCCCGCAAATGTACGGATCTCTGGCGCACTCATCCAAGTTGACGCATGATATCCCATCTGGACTGTCAGTAAAGCCCAGGGCAATATTGCATAAGCACCTGTAACCTCCAACCTCATTCTGACAACGGGAGACAATGCCTTCTGGGTCACAAGCGTTAAGCGTTGGATCCGCACATTCATCAACATCTGTACAAGATACGCCATCCCTAGCGAGCTTGTATCCCTCCCTGCAACCACATTCGAATCCTCCGATTCGGTCGAAACACAGCTGTTCGCACGGATTCATTACACCATCCATGTCCTCGCATTCATTCAAGTCTCTACACCATTTCATCAGGGGATCCATGAACTGTTGTGGGTCCTTGCACACGCATCGATATGTGCCTTCTAGATTGTGGCAGGTCATGGTTAGGGAATGACAATCATTCAGTGCCGGATTCTGGCATTCATCAATATCCAGGCATGTACGTCCATTGGGTGCTGTAAGAAATCCAGGCTTACATTCACATTTGTACGACCCTGGCAGATCGATACACACGGTAGTCCTCGTATCGCAATCATGGCTTCCTGTAGCGCACTCGTTGATATCTACACATCCTTCACCAGCAGCCAGACCGTCGCCAGCATAACCTGGAGGGCAGACGCACGTTGCTTCCCCAATGACAGGGACAGTGGGCACACATTCCGCTTCCGGTACGCAAGGATTGAAGGCAGCGATATTGCAGATGCCTCGGAGAATCGGAGCGAGTTCATCATCTGAACTCCTGAAGTTGGCCGAAGCTGGATTCGTTCTGGTAGTTGCTACTCTTGTCACGTATGATGGCACCGGCGCAGCTGTAGCCAATTGGCGTGCGGCAGGCGACACGTCCCAAGAAGATGAAATTTCCAAAGCATTTTGATTGTCTTCTGGGAGGTCACCAAAGTAAAAAGAGTTCGCTGGAGACAGACTGTGTGTGCGTTCAGTTCCCACAATCATAGAAAAAGAAAAGAGTACGAGCGCGGCCGAAGTACGAAGCCAGTGTCCCTTCATCTTGGAAGGTGATGTCCTCCCGAACACCAAAGTAAAGCACGAGATCGGGAAAGCCTTCAGAATTATGTTACAGTTCCAAACTTCTGTTGGTCTCAGACAGAAGACAAGAATACTGTACATCGGGGTTGGAATCTACAGACACTTGCAATGCCAAGCCCAAAGAACAACCTGATACAATGACGTGCGCGCACAAAAGCGAATCAACAAGAACTGATATGAGACACCCGTGCAAACAGAGCGCCTGTGGGGCTCGTATGGACAACTAACTTTCTCCGTTTCAGTAGTGCCTCGTTCACAATAGTCCAAAGCCCCCACGTGACAGCGGGCAGGTTGAAAAGCGTATGCAGACACGTGGCACGCTACATTCAGCCGGAGAAACCCGTCTTGTACGCGATAAGAGAAAAAATATTACGATCTCACGTGACTAGCAACTCGCGAGCTAGCTGGAAACACCGCTACCCCGAGCAACGCCGCGACAGCCGAACGCCCATTACAAGAGGCTGTCCCTCAGAAGACGAGTGCACCCACAGAAATGTCATAGGGACACAACCAGAAACAACATCGATAGGGTTGCAAAAAGCACACGTGTTCATATAAACCAAGATTGTCGGGACCGATTTTCTAAAGTCACAGCGTTTTTCAGCAGCTTAGGACCTTCACAACTTCATATGGTGCACATAACTCCACTCAGTTACTGCAAACGTTTTAAATGTTCATTTTGACCATATTCAAGCGCCGATTTCCGAATCATCAGATCCCCGGATATGAAATCACTGCAGAGCCCCGAACCTCCATAAGTTCAAACGCGTTGCTCTGCGGGCTTTCGTCGTCATGCCACCACAAAAAAGCATCCGTTTGACCCTATCTGTTGTAGGAAACATTTTGCACCAGCCAGTCCTGAGTAGTCGGCAATACCACGTCAGATGTGATTCTGGAGGGGCAGGCTCTCATTTTATCAGTCACTTAAAATGCCGCTGAAAGCTGTGAATGCAATGTGCAAAGCATGATACTGTTTCTCTAGACTAGGCAGGATGCAAGTACGCCCACCAACGGTATTCCATAGTGAGTGAAGGTTATGCTCGGCACTGGGCTGGGTGGCCACCGTTAGGCGTAACCTGCCTTCGGATCAACACTGGTGACACATCTCCCCACGAAAACCTCAGAACACAGATCGTCAGGAATAGAAAAGCCTTGACGGCGCGGGCCAGTTCCTTACTCATGTTTACCCAGGGTAGATTACACACAACGCTACACATTTGCGGAATGTGCTTGCAATCGGCAGCCGCCCGTTATGTAAGGCGCCTCCATTTTAGTTGAATTTCTAGCGACACTTTGTTAAAGTTCACAGAGGTAACGGTAGAAGCTCGTATACTCCTCCACACCAGCAATTAGATCAGAATAGCGGACGGAATTTAGTCGATCAGAAAAGTATGCAGCGTTGAGACTGTTGCGCGCGCTGCCGTGTCGCGGTCTGAGCGGATCCGGCACCGGAGATTTCCGTGCGACGCGCCCCCCTAATGCACATGGGGAATTACCATTCTGACGTGCACTTGAAATAATCCAAGGCCACTGGAGAGTCGTTTCCGGGTCTGTGTAGTAGGCCACAAAAGGCTTTTCACTCCGCTTGTCAAGCCTAAAGCAGACATGTTTTACGTTTGCTCCTGATTCTGTGTTCGGCGCGTTGTTGGGGGGGGGGGGGGTTGCCTGTAAAATTCCCCACCTTTGGGAGCTCTCGGTTCTCACGGAGGATATTTCACAGAATATATGTATTCTTCTTTTTTAAGGTACAGATAGGTATTCTAGGATTAGGTTCAAGCCCACAGCGGCCTTGTGTGGTACCATGCCTTTACAGACTCCTGCACGTCAACACCACAGGCCACAGAATCCCTGCCGCTACGCTGCTGTCTACGGGGGAGGAAATTAGGGAGCCCCCACGCCATTTGTTCCCGCTGTTTCCTGTGAAATTGCTGTAAGATACCGGATTGCGCAACTCGGCTCCAAACCTTGGGCTATTGCGTGTAAAGGGAAATGTGACAAGGGCAGTGGGCTGATGTGGCGATGCACGAAAGCGGATTCTGCACGCGCCAGGTCACTCTTGTCTACGCGCTCTCGGTGACAGTGTAGCCTGGAGACAGGAGTGATCGCTCCCACCCCCCGATATCGTCTAGCCGGATGCCTGACTCCGAATTCGTTGGCGGAAAAGCTACTGGAAACATCACCTGTTTACTGCTCTGAGAACCAAGGAACTCCACTGAAGGCCAGGGTTTGCCGATGATGGGAAAACACCACACGAGGAGTCTGGGCCTCTGCGTTTTCGCAGGAGCGCGTGGCCAGAAGCCCGGCAACCGGGGAGAGGCCCTAGCGCAGATGCACACGAGAAAAGCTGACGTTTCGCGTCAAAAACGCAGACGCGCGCATTTTTTTTTTCGCAACGGAGCTGCGAATTCCCCTGAGAAACCTGCCCTTTTAGGGCCTTTTAGGGGTGAGAAACTTCCTGCATCTGTGCATGCACGGGTGAAAGCGTCGTTGCTCCTGAAGCACCTTCTCGGCGTTCCCGCGTGTGACGCTTCCGAGATAAGGTGATGGAGTTGTACCCTTGAATGAAAATCCATGTGTGTCCATAGATGCGGAGGCTTTGTTCTCCTAAACCATTTCTGTGCTGAAATCAGCAGACGAGAAATCGGGGAAAAGCAAACCATTTAGATAGCCGGTTGGTGTGTGCTGGTTGAGCATTCGTCCAAACGTGCTCTCAACGTCGCAGAAGATGAGTGGACACTACGTCCAGCACGTCTTCATTGCTCGACGCGGTGAGTAGAAGCAGGGAGTCCTCTGTGTCTGAGTGGAGCCATGAAGAAGAAACCGCAATCTTCTTGGACCGTCACTGGGGTACATACAGCCCAACTATGGAACGGTCAACTGGCCTCCATAGGCCAACCTTCGGGACTGCCGACTCCAAGCTTCACATGTGTTGTGTCGCTTCCGGGTACCCGCCCCCACCGAGCAATTTTCCATCTGGATACTCTGCAAACCCCTTTTACACGTCGACATGTTCTGTGGTTCACACGGAAAGAGGCTGTTCACTGGGACGAATTCATGGCAGCGATCAACCCGCCTTGCCAGACAGGAATGCAGGCGTCTCTGCGTTTTGCAGCTCCGATTTGCATTTCCTGGGTCGCTGAACATGTTTGTTTGCCGTTTACGTCCCAGGTGAGGAAGCCGACCACCTAAACAACTGGATTGGAGTCGGCACTTCGAGACAAGAACGCAGCGCCACATTCCTTTCTCCTGCTGGAGCGAGTCAAGCGGAGTACCTTGGAGAGAATTTTCGAGAAAAGGGTAGGCATGAGGTGCTCTGGTCTGTAGAGTTGCTGGGCCCCCTGGTAGTCCAAGCAATTTCAAACACCGGAAGTCAGACATGCTCAAGGTTGAACCAGTGAAAGTATCTTTTTTTGAGGCAAGATTCGGTTGTATGGCGGGGACAAAATACCAGATGAAATCCTAGTCGATTCTAAAACTGGGGAGCAGAGAGACTGCCGCTGTCAGAGTCCGCTGTACCCTCTGCCCCGAAGATGATTCGAATCAACTGCGGTGAACGGCCTCGCGTTACGCGTGCTGTTTAAATGCAAAAGAAGTGAACTGACCATCTGTTCCGTGCATCACGAACCGGGTCGACGCGAGTTTACAGCTACCCACAAATTATAGGCGAGTGCACACCACCGTTCCGCATTTACATTTTTGAACGTTTCCAGAAGCATACAAAACACTGACCGGCTGCGGGGATCGGGAACGGGGCGAGCAAAAGGGTCGGTTGCAGCTCCGGCACGTTACCGGCATCCCTTTCTTCGGTGGCGTTTTTCGGATTCGTCACGACTTGGATAGCGAGAGCTCCAGAGTGGGCGTTGCACCGTGACTGTCTACAGTGTTGTGGTACGGCCTCTTTGTTTCGAACGTGTCTCTATCTCGTGATCGTTCCCTTTCAGGCGTCACCCACATTTTCGCGGGGTTGACAGAGAGCAGCGTCGAGACAGCTGATGGGGCACAGCGTGCAATTGGCAAAACGTGCAAGACACATGGAGGCAAGGAAACTCTGGAAGAGAACATCATGTATTTTCAAGAGGCGAACGTGAGCACCGAACTTCCTCAGAGAACTCATCAACTGGTTTCCGCGCTAAAAGAGTGGCTCACAAACACGCAAGATGCGTGCCAAGTCGCGGCGTCGACTGTGAAAGACAGAGCAAACTCCCTTGTGACACTCCGTTCCGCGAATGAAAACGTGACGGACACAAGCTCGGTCAGCGCGGGCGAGAGACCTCTAGAGCACAATTTGACCGGTGGCGTCACGGTCAATTGCGAAAGCGAAGCAGGAATGCCAAGCGCGGCCGCGTGCGGTGAACAGACAGAGGGCTTGGTGCCGGAACCTCTCGCCGCTCTCCCGAGCATCGCTCCTCACGCAGATCTTATTTGTGGGCCGGAGAACATTCAGCGGTACAGAGCATATTTGGAGACACTCTAGGGTCTGGCCCGAGCAGCAGCTGCAGGGGCCATCTCGAGACTTAACACCGTTGCCGGAGGACAGAGAAACGTGCGCCGCTACGCAGAAAACGTGGTTTCTTCCCTCAAGCGGCTGAAGCGCCTCTCGAAGGAATGCACTGCCGTGGCTGCGGAATGCGTGAAAGACGTCGCTGCCGTTACCAAGGGCATTTTCAGCGTACTCGAGTTTACTCTCCACCTGGCGGCAACCTCCGTCGGCATGCTGGAAAGCTGCGGAGCCGACACGTTCCCGAGTTGCTGCTCCTCCCAGTTCTCTCATCAAGCGCGCCGAAGCACTCAAGCAAGTCTCCAAGAGCTCTTCGGCGTTCCTTTGTTTTCTGAGGAACATCCATTCGCGATCTTGTGCATATGTACATATGTATATATATATATATATATATATATATATATATATGATTATTCCACATAGCCATAGGATGACATGGAGGAGTGCTCAAGTACATCCATAACTCGATGAGTGCAGTTCGACAAATTATATGGAGGCGGCGATCGACAAGGACTTGCGGTGCAAGCGACTACGCACGAATGTCGTCTCCTCGTACAGGTTGAGCTGAGGCGCTGTCGTGGCTCTCTCTGCATGCCCAACAAATTGACCATGTGAACACATATCTATCTATCTATCTATCTATCTATATATATATATATATATATATACATATATACTGATATACATATACATATGCGCAATGGCCCTACACTATTCATGTGTACATATTTATAAATCGTACACTAAACATGTAGATATGTATATATATGTATATACGTATGTATATGTATCTTCTTCCATACGTTCCCGAACGGCTATGCAGCTATATGTTTATCCACCGCGCGTGCCGCGTGCTCTTTTCTTCCTTGCAGGCGCTTCACAAGCTGCTGAATCACTATCCTTCCAAGAGCGTTGCCTTCATCTGCGACTCCGGCTCGATCGTCCACCTCTTGACGCATTCTCTGCAGAAAGGCAAAGGAAAAAGCGCGGCGGGGTGCTCCCTCGAAAGCGCGCTCTTTTGGGGCGGTGTGCCTTGTGGAAGCGTGACGGAAATTGCTTTGACGAGAGATACACAGGCAGGCAATGCCATTGTCGATGCTCGTCTTGTCAGCGTCGCGAAACAAATCTACAGGGCGCCGCCCCGGAGCGCCTCGTAAGCATATATATATATATATATATATATATTTGCATCCGTGTATGCATGCGCCGACATATAGAGTTGCGTGTATCTAGAGAGCATCCGAAGGACGCTTGCACAGGGATATGGAAAAGCGCAGCTGCGCCGTAGATGCTGCCACGGGTGACTCTTTTGGAATTCGTGCCCTCGAATTTTCTGCGAGCAGAGGCCCCACCTCCAATGTAGATTGGTACAAAGAAGCTACCAAATCCTCCGGACAAAGGACGGCAATGAATAGCGGGTTTGTCAGAAGCAGACTTGTGAGCTTCAAGCCAAAAAGGAGGCTGCGGAGTACCTCAAGAGGGACAGGGGCAGGATCGGCGACGGGAAACTGTAGAGAACAGACACGCAGGAGAAAGGTTTCCGCAGCGCTGCGGAAGTCGTCCCTTTTTGGTCTACTGGAGCTGCTGCTCATGCTGCTGTGGTTCATGCGTTGCGAATAGCCTACTGGGCACTCCAAGGCACCCCTCTTGTGCGGAGATGCTTCTGGAATGCACGTGAGGAGCGATGAACGCTATTGTCGTCTTCCGGTTCCTGTCTGTCTTCGTGGACCCATCTGAGATGAAGCGATGCTGATTCCAAAAGTCTCCGTCTTCCGATGCTCGCTTTTTCAGTCCCTTAATGTGGAGCAAGAGCGGCGACACAGTTCCGAGTTCCTGGGTGAGTGGCAAGTCTCTTAGACACTTTGAGTTGATACTCAATATGTAATGGTGTGCGGACGTGCACCGGTATATGTACTCCACATATATGCATATATGCATATACGTATATATATTGTTCCAATATATATATATATATATACATAAGCACGCATGTACAAGGGCTAGAAGACTCACGATGCATGAGCGTGTACAAGAGTTAGAGCGTGGCCCTTTTCTCTCTAAAGAGAGTCGCCTGCCGCCGATTCACAGCCGGGGGAAAAAGAGGAAGCAGACGCGTTTCTTCTGTCCGTGGAACGGCCGAATCGGCGCTGTCGACAACCTTTCGCTACGAGGGAAGTCGTCCGCATACAGACGGTCCGGCTCATGTTTGTTTTGTCGCTTCATTTTCGCTCGACAGCGTGAGCCGCATGTGTTCTATATGCGTGCATTGGGGCCCTTACGACACGGCTGCGCAGTCGTCTTCCCTCTCTATTTGGTTCGAAAAGGGAGGCAAACAATCCGTTTACGAAGCGCGCAGGAGGGGAAACGTGTTTTGACGTCTCTGGCTCGATTCCACTTTTTGTCAGGCTTTTGGGTTGGGCTGTTATGCCCCGCAACTGGACGCCGCCGAGGAGGTTTTCAGCGACGCAGAGGAAAGAGACGAACGGCACGGCGGCGCATGCGACACGCCGGCCGAGGAAAAGAACTACGAGGAGGACCGAAGCGCAGCAGCCGCTAGCCCCGTCTCCGATCCCGCTCTCGCTTGCTTCATGAATCTTTGCGTGAGACATCCTGTACACGTTTGCGAGCGCTCGCGTTTTCGCGCTTCGCGTGCTAAAAGCGATTTGCGTGGAAAGGAGATGCGTATCTCCGTTTGCATTCAAACGTATGCATGCATATCTCTATAGCGTAAGCACACGTCGAAAGGAAACGCCCTTGCTTCGAAACGACCATCTATTGAATCGCGGTTATATGTTCGAATCTACGGGACACTTATCGTCGCGTTGCAGATGCACCTGACGTTGCCGTAGACAATACGCGGATCGACCAAGAAGACGTAGGAGTCCTGCAATTGTCTCCAGTTTTGGCTGTCACCGGTATTCGCAGGTATACATGCATATATATATATATATATATATATATATATATATATATACATGGAAACGTGCGTATAGTAGGTGCGTCTGTGCTTGTATAGACGGATGTACATATGGTACTTGGGATATGCTCAGGGCTCCAAGGGACGAGTGGAGGCGAACGAGGCTGTTTTGGTGGCGTATATGAAAGGGCTGGCGCCGTCTCCTGAAGATTTGGCTAGATGGGACGCCGAGCATGGCCCCGGGGTGAAGCACTCGCAACTCCAAACGTTCCTCGCTTTCTGCGTCCACACACCCTCCTACCTGGCGTCTGCATTTGCGGCCTACGACGAATCAGTATGCCCAAAACGCACCAACTATAGACCTATATATATAAATGTATATTTATCTGTATGTGTACCATTTGCAATTTTATATCTACATTTTGTCGAAGCAGTGTGGATAATGATCAAATGCCCACACCGTTTGCTGCGCACGAAGGAGTTAGGTGCGCTGCTACCAGATCCACAGTGCGTAACGCCATCTGGGCATCCAAAGGTGGCCTTTGCGAGGCAGGCGCGAAGTGAGCGAATATATGCATGTGCATACCTGTTCTTCTGTGTAGATGTATGCATGTTTGGTGCACTTGAGGAAGAGGGGACTTGGGAGGGGGGAGGACACACGTAATTTCTGTATACACGTCAGGGTAGGGGGAGGTGCACTGGACACATCTGGAGAGCACATCAAGCAGCTCCAGGCCGATGGTCGGTCGTGCTGATGTTTACATCTAAGGCATTTGCCAGTTTTCTCGTGAAGTGGGTTTCCGGTTTCCTATCTTTTCGTCCAGTTTCCGTGTGTTGCTTCTGCAGAACACCGGCTATGTCAGTCGTTTCACTCTGGTTTCGCTGTTGATGGTTCTGACACAAGACCCAAACACGGAGCAACACGTTGACATCCTTCTCAGGTCGGTCCCGACGGATATTTTCGCGGCATCCGTCTCTCCTGTCTCCCAAGCAGCGAATACGCCGCGCAAACGCGTCCTCACGCAACTTAAAAGCAAGCGTTTTCTATGAGGGGAGACGACCCTGTGTGTGTGCCTTCTCTTCTGCGTCTCCTTCGTGTTTGGCTTCGCTTGAACCGGCAAAGCGCCCTCTCCTTCATTAGGACAGTTGGGTATTGACGCGGAATCGGGATAATTTATAGACGAAGCAGAAGGCATCTCTTCCGTGGGAAGAGTGAAGGTATCCTGCAAGTAAAGCATTCGCTGTTTTCCTTGGGATGCAGGAACTGGAGGAATGAGAGTGAAGCCGGTTCTTCCCCGTGATCTGTATCGCCGTCGTGTGTCCTCAGAAAGTTCGGTCTGTACGGTGACGGAAGGAAAGTTAATTACATCAAGTTCGCCGACGCGTAAGTGTTTCGGGCATTTTCGAGACAGGGAAGACATCCCGGAGGAAAACTATGAGAGCCACGATGTCCTGACGAGAAACTGCAAAGCAGAACGTAGTGCGAGTGAGGGTTCACGCCCTGCTGGTGGGGCCCTGACTCTAAAGGACTCAAGGAGACTTTGAACACGAGAAGGCAGGTGACGCTCAAACATGCACATGTGTACCGTACCGAGGGAAACCATCTTCTCCCATTTTGCTCTCTTGAATAACTTACTATCCGTCATCGTCTACGTGAAGAGACATCGCCGTCGTAGGACACCTGTGTATTCACAACTCTCTTCTCGTTACTCATTCGCGAACCGCTACCCGCAAATTGACCGTTCACATAAATGCATGTGCATATCGACTGTCTTGAGGGGCATTACGCGTCGACGATGCCATCCAATGTTCACACGTGCTTGTATGTACAATATATACATGTATATATAAATATTTTTGTTGCATGTATGTACATTCATGTGCAGGGCTGTGTAGAGACACTCAGGACTGTGTTTTTCTGTGTGGCGACTGATTTCCCACGTGTGCGAGTGTATGTCTTGGTTAGCGCGTCGCTCTGCGCTTTGTGCCTCCTCTGCAGGCTTCTGCAGCCAACGCCGAACATCGGAATCGCCCCAAGCCTGGCCGCGCCGCTGGGACCGTCCCTTTCCTCGGCACCTGCTGCGTCGTCGCGCCCGGGTGCATCGTGCAATCAGTCCACGATGGGTGCCGAGGAGAGAGGAACAGAAGAGGATTTCTCCGGCGTGACGCATGTGACAACCGTTGACTCGACAGTTGGAATGACTGCAGTTTCCCCAACGCCAGAATTCCCCGCAGCTCAGTGCGCCTCTTTGGAGGTTCAGGCGTTCGTCGAGTTTGCAGGTTCCAAAACGGCCACTCTCACGCCTGACCAGGCGTGCGAAGCAGCCAAAGAACAGGTGATTCGGCAGTGCTTCCCCGCTAGTTTAACTTCTTCCTTTGCTTTATCGCTAGACAGATGCACAGAGTAGGCATATACGGATATGTTTCAGGTGTAGAGACAGTCGGTGCGAGTTGCGCGGGAACTGCATGAAAAAGTTGAAAGATTTGTATCCGCAGGCTTCTGTGGGCGTTTTCGCGTAGGCAGTCTTTGACCGCTAGTCAATCGGCCACGGGTGTTTATCTCTTGATATTTTGTGCTGCCTCGAATTCCGGGTTTCTTCAGCTGGGCCTCCCAGCCACTCCACAGGACATCGAAGCTTTTGAGCGTGAAAGCGGAGAGAGAGTCCCCAATTCCGTGGACTTGAAAACTTTCCTCAGATCCGTCGCGTTCGCCCCCCCTCGTTACGAGGCTTTCACGCACGCTGCGGTAAATCGAAAAAACGGGAGGTTGCTGCAGTCAACGTGATTTTTCTCTTCACGGAAAACCAGTGCACCACCTAGAGCCCACCTTTCGTGCAAAAAGACCAGTGTCTTCAGAACGCGACGTCATATCCCGCGGACATATCGAGGCTCGGCTCCACCTCTCCTACTTGGAGCATATGGCTCAAAGTTTCACTTCATAAACCACACTGGTGTGAATACTAGGGCCAGCGTAGCCCGGCATTGCTCCTCCAAGCAATGCATATTAATATATATAGAGAGATGTATTGGTATACAGTTGTGAACGTATGCACACATATGTATACGCTACCTCGACGTATGCGTGTGTGAAGCTTTGGGCGTCGCTGTCGTGGAGCAGCTTGCCCGCATCCACGCTTGGCAATGCTTCTGTTGTGTCGCTTCTCTTCTGCGTGTCGTTTTCACAGAGGAATGGCGTCATTTCCCTCTCGGATGCAACCAAGTTGTTCCCCCTTTTCGTAAGTAGAGAGGAATGTCTGCCCCATAGTCGGCGCGACTGAGAATATTAAAAATAATGGGTCGGAAATTCGCGGAAGAGGCACCGCCTCTGACTCTCTAGTGAAGGAAGCGTCACAGTAGCAGCAGGCAAGTTTATCGTTAGGTCGGTCCCTTTTTTCGGGCATTCTGTCTTGAACGGGCGCTGGCAGACTGGGGTTGAAGGACGTTCCTTTGTTCGGTTTTGTTTCTGTGTTTCTGTTGGGCAAACAGGGAGTTCTCGTCGATGTGCATCCGATGGATGCTCAGCAGTTTTCCAGCGGCAAGCAAATCCAGGTGATGGATTATGCAACCTTCCAGCTGTTTACCCACTTCGTCCAAGCTCGGCACGCGGCTTTCCAGCAGCAAGCGGTAAGGTTTTCCCTTTCTTCAAGTTCTGCTGCGCATCCATTCGTTCTGATCTCTCCTAGATTCGCTCGTGAATATATGCGTGGCAGTAATATTCGGAACTGAGAGCTTTTGTGTACATACGTGTATCTCTGTTCAGGCACAAGACGCCACGCCAGGCAAGATCAACTCATCGAGCATTGGTCGGCTGGCGCACATCTTCGGCTTCACTCTGTCTCTGCAAGGACTGGAAGCTTTGCAGAAGGCGAATCCGGCAGGGGTTGACTATTGACTACAACGCGTTTGTTACGCAGCTCGCCGAACTCAAACATCAAAATGACACAAGGAGAAACTACGGGAAGTCTTCGCTTTTTATGATAAAGAGGTACTGGACAACAGAGGACACACTGGAACGAACCGAGAAGAAGTGGACGTTAGACACCAAAGACAACGGTACACCCCATCGCTGCCAGGTGTTCGTTTCTTCACAAAGTCCTCACTTGCCGGGACGCTTCGTGCTTGAACGACGCAGGTTTTCGTGTACAGGAGATAGTCAGCCGGTCACAGCTCGCTTCTTCCATGTTTTCCTTGCTCTTTTGTCCACGGTTTGCACCCCAGAACTCCGGGAAAATTAAACGAAAGACGTTGCTGAACGTGCTCGCCAACTGGGGCGAATCGATGAACGCCGATGAGGCAGAGCGTCTCCTCACGTAAGCAGGCAGAGGCGTTTCGTGTTCATCGTTAGCTAATGAAGCGCGTGAAGGGCTCTTTCTGCGACAAACCCTGCGCGGGAAGGGAAGCCAGCACTTTGTCCCTATTCTTCAGTGTGGGCGCTGAGCAGGCTATGGGGGGGAGGGGGGATCACGTTTCCCCGCATCCTTCAGCAAAGCAGTTTGTGCACTGCATGGGAACTGGCCCATGTGGGAACGGACGTCTAGTCGACACTGCAGAAATATTTGTCGGAGTGAACTGGAAGCCGTAGAAGCACAGATGCTTCCAAAATGGAAATCAAGTGGTTCGTTCGTGCATGGCCCCCACGGACGGTGGAATGTGGCCAGTAGCGAATGCCAGGTGTGCCGTCTGAAGGTTCGCGATGAAACTCAATATGTCTCCGGATGTCCCTCAGGTGAACATGAAGTCGTGGAGTCTGGTTTGGAAAAGCCCACTTGGTATCGACAGAACCGTTCGTATACAGTGTCTGTGTCACTTTTTCTATTACAGGGCACCCGGGGGCGCGGAGGAGTATGTCGACTACAGGGTTTTTGTTTCTAGAATCATGCAGCCGAGCCCTCTACTGCAGTGCTAAGAAGTCCCCGACCAAGTGCCGCAGGAGCGTGCGACTGTTCTCCCTATCACTTGGGGCATTTCCGTATCGAGTGCTGTTTCTTTATCTCACCAGAACATACGCACACGAAATGTCAGTTGATTCACTTTTTTCTATGCGGTTTTTCGCATTGGCATGGGAGAATCGACACGTGACACTGTCATCCGCATCGATGTGCGACCTCGCTGTCACCCCTGCACAGTGCTCCTGTATAAAATCCAAGTTCTATGAAGTGTATATAATGACAACAGCCCTGCGCGTTTGCGGACCTGGAAATATATTCTACCATGGGATGGCGCCATCATATCTGATGAGCTGAAGCACCTCATCAATCCATTTAGGAATGTTTAGTCCTCCGCCACTGCGCCCTCAGAGTAGCTGACCCTCGGTTCATCAAATGCGTCCGGTTGTCCCATCATTCCAGAGTCCCCGCCTGAGAGTGCAAGTCGTCGTCAACATGTGGAGAAAATCGCTCAAAGCCTGAAAGGGGAGACACCGATTGCGCTGCAGTGCGAGCAGACAAAAAAGACAAACAAGCGTTCTGAATACCCTGTCCATCTTTGGTGGCTAACCCGGATTCAGGGCAAGCTTGTGTGAGGTGGTGTGTTCATGAAAAGTTCATGGCCCGGTGAAGGGAGGATCGGGAATGAGTACACGGTGCAGGCAGGTGGAGACATTTCCCACGGATATTCAAAAAGGTACCTATGTTTGCTTGCTAATCGGCATTTCGCAGTGTGAAGATATAATGTATACAGAGCATGATGTATGTGTCCAGCTCAGCGTCGTCGACGTTCATACCCGTTCGGTCACATGCATTTTTCGGTACTGCACCTAATTCCCTGACATGTTCGTATACGAATCTTACGGCAAGACTAACTACTTTCCTCAGTACCTCTCTTTAATGTACTTCGTTGTGAGCGTGGGCAACAGGTAGTTTTCATGGTCTGTACGCAATTCGTCTTCTTATTCCTAGACATACATTGTGCCCGGTGTTGTCTATCGCTGGTATGATGGCACGCATGTGTATCAGGACGGCAACGGGGAACGTTTCGACTGTAGCCACCGTCGCATGATTCGAGTGTGCCAAAGGACCGAAACTAAGGTTCCACCTGGAACCACGTGTCGTAATAGGTGTGCGACTATTTACACTAAACCTTTGTGGATTCAAAAGGGATGTGGCGGTGGGATTTAAGACAGCACAAAAAAGCTGGCACCGTGCGAGGCGCACACTTACCACCGCAGGTCGGTGTCTGGTTTCTCGTATGCGGTTCGTAGTCGTCTTTCGCAGCTTTATAGCCTGACGTTCACGAAAAAGGAGGGAGCAATGAAGGTTGATTTTCCGGTAAAAAAAATCATAGAGTGGCATTCTTCAGTTGAACGAACGGAGAATGCATTTATGTTTCAACAAGCAAGAGAGCGCTTTGATGATGTTGGCAAAGAAGCACCAAAAATATTAGCACCAGCGTTTCTAGACCATTGATTACCACCAAGAGAATGCGAGGGCAAATGACGTGCTTCATAAGTTACGACTACTGCTTTGTCGAAGTTCGAAGTCAAGCGTTTTTGTCAGGTTCTGCTCAGGGGATCAAGACGATAGGCCATTATTTCCAGTAACATCAAACGCAACCTCATCATGCGGATCATAAAAATTTTTGTAGACAGGGTGACCAGATTCTAGCGTAACGGTGACAGGGACTGAAAACGGCTCTATCCCATAGAGGAAGGAACTAAAATTGGAGACAACGGAGGAGAACTTGACCATTACTACATGCCCAAGAATATTACTGCAACACTACAAGCCTCAATACTTTTCGGTAAATGCGTACCTCTTGATACTGCGGGTACTCTCTTGTAAAGTTACTCACCTGTCGCTACAACGAGCATTTTTTGTTGGCTTCTCTTGTCATGTTTCCAGGTACAGTTGACAGTTGGGAAGTTAGTCTTGTTCCAGGGTTTCCTCGAGTCTTTCGGCTTCTGGTATTCTTGTAGCATTCGATTGCCGTCGTCCCCAGGGTGTACTTCATGGATGCCCTCCAGAAAGTGAAAAGCTTTCTGGACCTCGTCTTCAGGAGGAGGCTTCTTTAATCGCGATCCGAACAATTTGGCCAAAAAAGAAATTGCTGACTCTGAAAGACGCATGCATCATGGAAAAACCGTATATTCTGAAATACGCATTTCACCACATTGTAGTCCTGTTGACACAACCAGTCCTGTTCGGGGGGATACGAGAAGCAGAGGGATAGTTATCGTATGTGGTTTCTTAATCATAGCAGGATTTTCTCCCTATTGTCTCCCCTTTTTCTCAACGAACGCAGGTTGTGGGTGCAACATTCACACAGTCCACCCAACAAAAAACAAGTACTCCCAATCCTGGATTAAGTTTTCTCGATCTATTCCTCTTTCTCTCCACAGTATGTGTCCAAGGAAGCTCGGTTGAAGGGGGAAAATGTTTTTAAGGCTCCTGGTTCGATTCTCTGTATTCAATACGCCGTTTTTCTCTCCACTTCTGTGTATTCTCCTACGAAGGAGAAAACTGAGTCGTCGTTGGTTCCGTATTCTCAGTCTGTGGGTTATTTCTGCTGCTCCGAGCGGTTGGTGGTGTAATTAACTCACAACTCAAACACACAAAGGCATAGGACATCCGTTACTTCCGCTCTATACTTCTGTCGTGATAGGCAATCTGATATATTCAGATACTCACAGTGAGACTTACGTTGAAGAACCATACACTGGTGCTCAATCACCAATGGTTGGCTAGCTGGATCGTTAAATTTCTTATTTCCGTCACGTTTGCACTCTTGCACGAAGGCATCCGTGGCGTTCTCCAGTTGCTGGAGGTCCCCTGTCTCACTAAAAGCGTACTTAATGACAGCTGCCACGGTTTTCATGCGATCTTTCATTTTAAGGTTTTTCTTCGGGTTTCCTTCCAATAGAGTGAATCCATAACGAGGAGTCATCGTCACATTTTCACACGCTTTTCTGATCTTCTCCATGAAGTATTCATCGAGTCGCTTTCCTGAGCGCGCGGAAATAACAGAACAGCATCCGCATAAGGTGTATGAATTCTTTGCACCAGCTCCACTAAACGAAAATGTACAAAGTATTCAGATGAAGAGGAATGAAGTCGATACAAACTCCCTGGGATTTGTGGCACCACACAATTGCTATGTAGTTCAGTCGGACTAGGGGTTGTCACTCTTCAACGCGAACTGCCAGGTCGGCGATTCACTGCACCTCGCGAATCGTGCTACATCATCGGTAGACTTCAAGCGTGCAATACTCTATCATGCGGTTAGAATGCACTTGATCTTTAATAGGGTGCTGTCATTGTAGGTGGGTCAATAATTACAGGAGCGATATGTTGGGGCGCTTTCGCCGTAATGTTGCTGCAAACATTGAAACGATGATACTCCCAGAGGAAGGTGTTTGTAAGGAGAAGCTAGAAGAAAAGAGAGAGCTCACCGCGACTGTAAAGAAGAAAAACGAAAAAGAGCTTGGCTTTTGAACTTATATCCCCCTGCATTGAGTCTGTGATGCCAAGCAGCCATAGAACTGGGATCAGCTTGGCTATTCCGTGCAGCGTCTTATATACATCGAGCGATTTCTTGGAAGGTTTGATTCCGTTATAATCGTAACCGGGCATGAGACGTTTCACGTAGTCTTTTGCTTTCTTTTGCATCCAACTGGCAGCACGGTCGAACTCCTTTTCAGTGAAAGTCTGTCCACCTATGGCATCGACGATGTCTTTGAACTTGATTTTCCTTGATTCCTCAACTGAAACTCTGAGGAAAAAGGCTGTACCAAAAACAAACCAAATCAGAGAGACAGCATCCAACGCAACATTGATGTATGATATCCTGGCATGAAGACACTGCTCGTGCCAGTCTCGACATGCAAAGGTACATCTAGATGATTTTAGATATCAACGAATATAAGTGCGAAGGTGTATGCAAACACATATTTTTAATGTGCAGTTTTGCTTGAGTCCCCCAGTGATCACATGCCTCTCCTATGGCTGGCACATTTATCGATTACGTTGACACGGTCAGTTTCTTCGTAGAATCACAATGACGCGTTTATACAGGAGTTCAGTGGATGCTTGCAAAGCACTAGAATTTCACCCGACCAAACACAATACCCTTTTTTTCTCCAAGGATACACGCATGCTGTTGGCCTTCGTACCTATTTGTCCGATGTATGCTGCCAGAGGAAAACGAAACGGAGTAATTTGACCACCCCCATCAATGCCGCATGTGAGGCCTCTGAAGACCACACTGATGGCGGGAGATGTTTTCTCATGCCCTCGCCTCATTCGGCTGCTCGACAGGTCCCCTTCGGTGGCCAGAACGCTAAATCGTGTGTGTGTTACAAAATACGACGCGACTAGCTGAACATTAAGAAGACCAAAACCGAATTTGTCACCGTTTTGCGGATCTCGTTTGAACCAGCTTGCAGCGCATATGTCCATTAAAATGGTTCTGATCACCGAGGAGTGTTGCTCCTTCCCCAAATCAGCAAGGCTTCGGGATAAACCCGCAAGTGTCCCTGCCAATTGATCCAGGAGCGCGATAGTCTTGTTTTCGTATCTGAGTATTGTTCGTAATACTGCAATGCCCACACGGAAACGACACTGCTCAGTTCTTGATATGTCCTGGAAGTAACAGGGTCCTTTCGATAATGCGAGAGGTCGGCATCAAAATAATTCAGTTGGAAACACTACGACGTAAGCACAATATGTGAGTCAAGAGAACAAAAGTAGAAAACTTAAGGTGTTGACGAAAGCAGATGCCGTTTATTGCGTGTTTGGAACCATGCTGGTGGATGAGTACTCTGGAGTCCGGCCTCAGACTGGAAGTACGCACCTAGTCAAGTTTCTACCGTTGGAGTATGGGTCTTAAATATTCTTACTAGATTTTTTTTAGGCCGTGAAAGGAAACCCAGCACTATCTTACCGTCCCCAGTCACGCGATCTCGTTGCTTCGGTTTCGGGCTTCCGATGCCGGTGTCCCATGTCATAGCTCGTGTCAAGCACATATTATTGCACTTGGTCACGTAACCGGTGGGGTGAGTTCCTGAAGGTAAACGGCCCCGAAAGCAACATAGAGGTAAGCTTCTAACATGGAACCTTTGACGCCGTAAACGGCTGGTTTATTCCCTACATAGACAGAATGCACAATAAGAGGCTTGTGTCATTGCCGGTCAAAACGTCAGGCAGTTTTTACAAGCTCTCCGCGGGTTGCATACCTTGTGGAGGCTCTGCGGTGCAGACTTGACTCAGGAATTCCGAAAGAGCTTTTCCTGATGTGTTCGCGACTGCAGACGACAGAAGAGGAAATAACTCGTGAACGGTTCAGTAGTCTTGCCCCCCCCCCCTTCAAGGGAGTGTCAAGCAAGGAAAGTCTGGCATTAGGTCACTCGCTGTGCTTTGCATTTATCAAGCATTGTTTGTTTGTGAGCGCGTTTGGATCTAGCCTTCGGTATACCAACGTTACACTATCGAGAAGGAATCGAATGAAGCGCTTTATGCCGGTCAGCGGGTGTGAACAGCACGTCTGTACCCCATAATGCCAGTCGTGCTTCTCGCATGCAGTAAATTATAACGTGCCTGTTCTCGGTGGACCTGGATTCCTGCTCTTCCAAACATTAGCACACTTGTGGTTTGAGTTTCTTGCAAACGTGAAATCGACAGCAGCCAAACATGCAGATCCCACCGCATCATTTGCCATAATTTCGTTCTGTGTCGGAGTTTTGGTGTGGCCTGTGCCTGCCCCTTGACGAACAACTCGCGCCAACAGGGTACTCGAAGTGCCCAAAGCAGTCGCATATGATGCATCCGTGCAAGCGGGCAAAGCGCCTGTTCTCAGAAGGACCTGCGCCTGTCCGAGCACTGCAGAAGTAACAAGTAGTGACAGGGGTCACGCAGTGGATTGGCTCCACGGCTGTGATCTTGCGTGCTGGTGCCTAAATGTGGCCAGGCGGCATCACTTTGAGAAGGCTGTAATTTTCAGATCGGCCTGAACAGCTGAACACGTATTTCTGAAAAATGTCAAAGCAAGAAGCAGGGAAGAGTCTTACTCTTGAGGACCTCGGAGGTAGACAATGACGGATCCTGAACAGAAGGGTCCTTGTTGGACTTTTGAGTTGGTTTGAGATCCAGCAACTGAGAGCCGAGAACGATTCTTGCTGCATCCGCCAATGCCAACACTGCGATTCGCACAACAGCAAATAGCCACTACACGAGGCAAGATACGTACTCAAAGCGGAATCATCGCTGATGTCCAGCATACTGGTGTCAACTTCAAGGTGCCTACAGAGTGTGGACAGAATGTGGTTGTCCCGGAATCATGGCGTAGCAGCGGCGGACACTCGACCTCGAGGTTGTTGCTCGGCACAGAGTGAAAGTTACTAGCTCTCTGTTATAAATGTACAGTTGTACATGCAGGTATGTTGTCATACAAGCAGTTGTTCGCCCTCCATCTATGCAATGTGGCTCTTCCCATCACATTTGGCCTTCCGTCTGGTGCCTTACGACTAGCCTGAGAGAAATGAAATTGTCAACAAATACCAAGGGCCCCTGTTATGAGCAAATGCATTGCGTGGGGACAGGTACGAGCAGTTTGGTTCAAAACATAGAAATGGAGTATCGCAGCTGCTGTCTGCGAACCGGCGGGTCAGCGGTACTATACCTAGCTATTTAGTCTCTAATAAGCCGATCTTCTCCGGCTTCTCTGAACCAAAATTTATGTCATGAAGTCAGTCAACATTCGCGTGGGCGTATTGTGTGATACGCTTACAGCCTGTAGCGTCTGCTGTTTCCAGCCTGCGAAGGAGGAGTTTCCAGCTCCTTAATTTCATCGATTCTTTGTAGGCCTGATCCCAGCCACGGGCTCTGATTGTGGCCATAATTGTCGTGAAGAGCGCAGGGTCATTCTTCTCGATGTCTCTCCAGCCGTCCGTCAGACACAGATCTGCTATTGTGGCCACAGCTGTTGAGACAGCGGAAAAGGACACGCATGTAGGCAAGATTTGGCGAACACTTGGGGCGATACTAGTGGTGTAACGACGTTGACTGGGACATATAAAAGGGACAGTACAGCGTACCTGGTTCTTCGGTCTTGATAAGACTATCAATGTGGAGCTTCTTCGTTTCTGCACCTTTGCCACACGTTACTTCGTTACCATGTACCGCGTTGACAACCCATATGCCAGGAGAAATGTTGTTCGATTGGCTTAGTTCTTGGATTCGATCGCCAACTTTGAATTCTGGTGAAAGAGGAGGCATCGCACGAATAATGTTTAACAGGGCATTTCCTGCAGAGACGAGATGAGGGTGGCAGAAACACCATTGGTGCTTGCGTTTGTTCGCATCTGTCCGCGTCGCTCACCGTTTCTGTTCAGCAGACTCCATGCCTTAGTTAGCGCGACGCCTGCAAGCGATGGCAATGCAATCAGTATCATGCTGTGCTGTGAAGAAGCCACAGCGGGGTAGGACTCTAATGTACTCTGACGTCCCTGCTCTCCGATGCCACCGCCGTCAGTGAACCTTGGAGCCAGACTGATTTACGGTTCACAATAGTGTCGATAAGCAGCCTCTGCGTTGCAACACTCACGGTTTTTTATACCGACTTCAGCCTCTTACCCGTGTGTTCGGTCTTTATTTTCGCGTGCTCCATATCTCTTAAGGAAGACTTGAGACGCTCAAAAAACGTGTGGATTTCCCCAGACAGAAGTGCGGCTGCACGGATCGCCTCAATCTGTTGCGGAAAATAGGCGGATATCTCCTTAAACCTTACCCCCGTCACCAGCGCGGCACAGTCTGTTGGTTCCCTGATCTGTTTTAAAAGGGATAGGGACCGATGAAGAGCATTCTTCTGGACTGTACGGAGAACATGCACAAGCGCCCAGTGATCGGCGATTGTCGGATGGCTGAGAAGTATACCGTGCCCTTTTTTCCAGTTTCGAATCCGTACCGGGAGGGAAACTGCCAGATTCACGCTATACCGCGGGCTCGTCCGCCGTTCTCCGGTGGGCACGGATGTTCGCCGTTTCATGTCTAGACGCGGGATCGCAGTCTCCCGTAGTTCTTTCGTCGGTTACCCTCTTGCCCCTACTCTGGAATAGCCTACCTTGTTCAAACTCTGACACGATCTGTTCACACTCCTGACCTGTGAGGACATCGCATGGGCATAAGGCACCGTGTATGCGTAAAAACTTCATTGCTATGTTATTTAGAATGCAAAGGCATTTGTATCAACCAAACGTTCCACGTCCTTCGAGTGGCAACAGTGCCCCGATGGGGGGATCACGGGTTGAGTTAACGAACTGCTTCAGTTGGGCAGTGCGCTGAGTCGCTCTTACCCGCCCCAGACACTGCTTTCGCTGAGGACCCGTTCCGTGTAACTTCCGCTTCCGCCGGAGGAGGATGCTTTTCTGAAGGCGGCGGAGGTAAATGTGAGGACTGTGTCCGTGTTTTGCCGTGCTGTTGCCTTTCTTCCGCGTCAGCCCGTTGATGTCCCTGTGAAGCCGGCTCCGGCTTCTCAGCGTTCTCTGGTCCAGATACAACATGTGTCTCGCCAACTTGCGGCAACGGTGGCCCGACTTTAACGGGTCCTGGTGATTGTAAATGTGAGGACTGTGCCCGTGTTTTGTCGAGCTGTTGCCTTTCTTCCTCGTCAGCCCGTTGGTGCTCCTGTGAAGCCGGCGCCGGCTTCTCAGCGTTCTCTGGTCCAGATACAACATGTGTCTCGCCAACTTGCGGCAACGGTGGCCCAACTTTAGCCGGCCCTGGCATGACGTGTGCCTCGACCAGCGGTGGTTGCTTCTCTTTCTCTATATTGATGGCAGGCAACACCACTGGCGTTGCCGCTTTTATATGCTGTTGCTGAGGATTGGGAGTAGGACTGGTAGGAATTCCTTGATATCCATAAACAGTCACTGGTCTGGCAGGACCCATTCCACGGAATGTAATGATGGGCAGCTTTTGTTCTTTCACTTCCCATTTTCGCTGCGATGGGCTGGCCGTTGAAGTTTCGCCGATAGACGTATTCAGTGTTACTGTTTTCTGTGTGGCCTCCACGAAAACGGCGGAAAAAAAGAATATGGCAGCAGCTATCGATGTAGACCGTCGTTGTTGTTGTTGAAGCCGAGGGCCTACAAGCGAATAAGTTCAGAGACCAAGAACAGTGGGGCCGATGATTCTACCATCCGGTCACTCTTTCATTCCCTCTGAGACGTTGTCATGAGCTGAAGACGTGGTGCTCACTTATGGCGGCAACTTCAAGTATGGCACGCTCAACATTCGGTCAGCAGGGTAAGGCAAACCAGCTGAGCCAAGACAAAGAATCAAACATCCTAAACACTCTCTGTGTTCGGTTCACACTTTCTAGAAGCTCCCTGCATTGTTTCCTAGTAGAAGACAGTTTCATACACGCAAAGCCTAAAAGCAATCCGCCATCCTGAGGCAAGCAAAACCGTTCGCACAGACAGCGAGTAATAAGATTCCTCTGCAATGGTACACAGGAAAAGAGCCAGTTCGGACTCCTCACACGGCCAACTTTGATTTCCATTTCCACCGTGTAGCAGTTCCCTCCACAGCCTACATCTTCAGACCATTGCACCCTTGCTAGTTCTCAGGAGGACGTGTAATGAGTTTCACAACGAAACGGAGAACGAGGGGCATACCGCTTGGTAGAAAGAAGCCCTTGCCATTTTTGCCCATCATTGCTCTTGGCGGGGCTCTGATCCGTGCAGGACGAGTGGACGAGTCGGAAGCAGAAGCCGCAGCTGAGACGTGCCGCGCCTACTTTATTTTTACAGAAGTTTCACGTAGAGACAATGCTGCCGTGAGCATCCAAAGCACTGTTCTGGCCTTTGTGGAAAACACAGCACTGTCTGAGATACCTCTCACAACTGATGAATTTGTCAAAGAAGGAGCCGCCTGAAACGCTACTAAGTGGCGGTCTCGAGGGTGGGAGGTAGAACACGAGAATTTTGACAAAGCGGGAGTCCCTAGACCCCCCGACCTTGGAGCTAACGGCGCGAACTACAGGGGTCATAAGGAAATTGATCATGGGAGCCGAGACAGCTGCTCGCTTTTCTGGTGCTATTGTGCGTGTCCTGGCTAGTCAGAAGACGAGACAACTACCAGCTCGCCCAGCGAGCAAGAGCGGATGCTGCGCTCGAGCTGTCAGAGCCGCGGACGTAACTATTCAAGCACAGTGTCTGCTTTCCACTTACACTAATGACTTACCTCCTGCTGGAGGAAGAAATGGCTACGTGTTTGGGTTTTTTTCCCCTGCGTGGTGACCCTTGCTGGAACAGGATGCAGTGCGTCTACGTTTCTCACTATCCCACTACAGTAACACACCACCATCTTCAGTCACAATATTCGTCGAGAATTAAGCCTGTACAGTACCCTTTCGGATCGAGACCCAGAAGGGACAGGCAACAGCTAGAGCGGAAGTAGCCCATGATGGCTTATCGCCGCAGTTAGTGACTGTCCGACGGGCGTCCTATTGTTGCAGATCCATCCCACAAGGTCGAAGCTTCAGCAACTGGCTCCAGAAAAGAACTCGGTGATTACAATTTGGAAGCATGGACCCTGCATCGAAAGCGTGTAGCGAGTGCATTCTACTGTCTTGGATGTTGCACACACGACGCTTCGGGATCCTCAGCTATCCGTGCTGTAACTTCACTCGCGGGCGTGTACGTTTCGGGGCTCTCAACAACTGTGGGCGTGTGCCGTCCGAAAGCTATTTAGAATCTAAAGCTTTCAACAACATTCTGCAAATTCTGACAGTGTGCTATGCCGCATGTGAGTCGTATACGTTCTGCAGTAGAGCGCAAATGTCAGACTCGTGCGTCCTGAACTGCTAAATATCGACTTTGTAGCTCTGACAGACGGATTCATTCTGTGAGAATTGATTTTTTCCGCAGTGGAAGATGACCCAACCTCACCTGGTTGGAGAGCAGTTAGCGCGACTCTGGAGCCGAGTCACCATGGTTTTACATTACATAAGGTGCAACCACTCTGCTAATCACTCAGCCCGTGCCCCCGGTTCATTGTGAAGACGATGGCCGTGATCAGTTCACTCGATTTCGAACGTTTAATGACCAGTGACTACTCTGAGTCATCTTACGAAAAGGAAACTACGACAGAGTCCGGAGACTGGCTAGGGTCAGGGGGAGATTGAGTCACAGTTTGCCCAAGGGGCATGGTTTCACGAAAATCTATTTATTAATGCACGCTGCTATTGACCGGTTTCCTTCCCCGATGCATTGTTGTCCTACACACCTCCGTTTACTTTTCGCAACCGAATGGGTTCGCTCCCCATTATCAACCGACACCCTCTGTCTTGTTGTTTTCCACTGGGACAGATTGCGCGATACAGCAGGCCCTCCCAGGGTTTGTATGGCCCTGGACACTCAGACCCTTGCCGGAAGAAAAGAGACACACACATCGTATGTAGTGTTCTCCGAATGTCTCGCTTCCCCCCACGGAATGGGGATAGCAAATCGATACTCCTTCAAATATTTCACTTGGAGCAGAGTGCCACACCGCTAATCAAAAAGAAATTCAAAAATAGATAAGCTAAAATTAGAAGAAAGCAGAGAGATCAGGGTATATGCTGTGGCCCCCGGGAATTCCGGCAAACTCCGGACTCGAGGTAGTCAAAGGGTCAACCGCATGAGCTGCAGGACACACATGGAAAAAAACAGCTAGCGTTAGAATTCGCGTTCTTGGAAAACTTTTTTCAAGCGAATACAGTCAACTACGGGCCCACGACGGACCTAGGAGAGAGCGCGTGTGTCTTTCCTTCCCAACTGCCTCTCGGGCCGGCCGCATCGTTGCCTGCGCCCCGAGGCGACTTCACTTACCCGGGCAAGTGTCGAAAGAGGGGGGAACCGGGTAGTTGCCTGGTTCTGGGTCCTCTTGCTCTGTAGAATATCAAAAAACAGAATCGGAGGCGGGAAGGGCATTCTGCTGCATAGCAGAATTCGTACTGAGCAATTTTGACTGTCATGTCGATGTGGGATCGGAGGCTATCTGTGAGCGACGAACAGGATTGTCGCCACAGGAAAACCTCCCTCTACGCTTCCAATTGAGATACAACCGAACCAGAGACCGGTTCCGTAGCGTGTTAGACAAAAACAACTCCTGCAGCTAAAAATCTTCCACGCGTGCCGCAGAATGAGCTCGGAAGAAAACGTAATGCTTACTCAGAGCCGCGTAGACCATAGCACGTTGAGTCTCCGGTTTCTCTTTCCACAGGCAATTGAACTCCAGCGTGTGACGTTCTGTATCGTATGGCTTCCTTGTTTTCTTCCACTCAGCGAATCCCTTTAGCAGTCGCCCGCTGTCATCATTGGAATATACCAGGTGGACCTGGCTCAAGAACTCGAAGACCTCGTTAATCTGGTCTTCCGGCACTTGTTTTTTGGAGCCTTTAAATAATTTTCTCAAGAACGAGATAGCGTTCTCTGAAACATCGCACAAGCAGGAAGAACAGAGCGACAGGAGATTCGGCCAGCGTAGATCGACTACACCTGGGGAGAACTATGACAACTACAGTCGCCCAGGAAGATAGGAAGCGATTCATCTCAACGCTGAACAGCCACGAAAATACGTCCCGTGGTTGGGACGTCGCAGAGGCAAGAGCCACGGTGTGATTCCATCTCACGAGAGCGGCACTCACTCTGCAATGTCATACAGTGATGGTGCTCGAACAAGGGCCTGTAACTGGGGTCATTAAAGTCAAAGAGGAGACCCTTGCAGCCCTGTACCAGATTCTCCACGTCCTTGGTGGCCTGATGCATATCACCAGTCTGGGAAACGCCAAACTTGAGACCCGTAACAAGTTTCTGACGGATATCTTCAAGTTTGACTTTAGCTGGTGTCGCTCGAATGTTCGTGCTGATCCACAGGGGCAGGTTCACCGCAGCCTTCTTGCAGTCGAGCTTGATTCGTTCTGCCATTCCATCGACCGGGTCTTTGCCTGAAAGAAAACGGAAATGGGAATGTTTTTGACAACACGTCGACAGTCAATCATCAGCGCCTCAGGCGGCTTGCAGTCGCATCCCCAATTACCGTCACCGATTCCTACAATTTTTGGTTTTCCATGAAATCTCGTTGGAAGAAGGGGCTTGATAGTACTACCGTAAGTTCATAATATACAGGCCCAGCAGTAGCGGTTAAACTATAGAAGAGTCACATACGGTAACATCTCCTCAAAGGCAGACGCGGCGTCTATGTGGACAAGAGGCTGCCGTTTCAGTAGAGCAGGAAGACGGTGGGACCACCCAGGCGTAAGTGTCCCTCCAACCAAAAAACTCCTTCATGCTTCACAGACGAGTAACCACGGCGAATGCAATGCATGCGCATACACTCTGTTTGAAGGAATGCCAGTACCGTCGCGGCGGAGGCAAGCAAAGTCGCGATCAAAGGAAGCCCTCGTAGTAACATGAGGGCGGGTCCTGAGGACCAAGTATTCCATCGAAATGTATCATACCTTTATTGTAGAGAAGATGAGCGAAGAACACCTTCGGAGATGGGGGAGGCACCGGCGAGTTTTGCGGATCCGTAAGGCCGAGCATCCACATCACCACAGCCATTTTGGTGAAGGGGAAAAGCGCATGTTGACGGTTGGCAGCGGGATTCTTTCCGTCAAGGTACCCAGGCATGAATAGCCTTGCAAATTTGATGACTTGGCTCCTGATCCACTTCCTGGAAGCATCAAATTTTTTCTCGTCGAAGACGCCTTGTGCCATCACTGCTGCTGCATTGGCGTATTGCTTCTTCTTTGCCTGTTCCACCTCCACATGCAAAAATGCACCTGGAAGCACCAAACCCCGAAACAAAACCTGGTTGAGATTTTTAGGTAGAAATCCACAGAATTTTTATCCATCGCAATACAAGCCGAATCCTTCCCCTCCAGCACGGTCGCAAAAAAGACCTACTGTTCCGCGCACTAGAGAGGTAGGTTTTGTCAACTGTTCCCAGCCTCGCGTGACAGGAGTTTGCTGTACTGTGTGCTTCGCAAAAGGGTTTTCGACAGTTCATTGTCCTGTTGGCCACCACGCGTTTCAGTTAGCGTGAGACATGAATGCTCTTCAGTCAAGGAATTTTTGCCTCAGTGCTACAGGCACGTTGACGCTTCGTTGTGCAGCCACGTCGTTCTCGGGGGGGAGGGGTCGGGAGCTTACTGGCTTGAAGAAGGAAAGATGCAATGGGAACAGCGTAAGGCGCTTTACAGGTTAGAGTTCTGAACAGACCACTCAGAGGTTCGCTGGTCTCTATCGCAGCGGAGTCAGCACTCTTCAGGCCAGCCTGTGTTGCAGACAAGAGAGCTCGGAAGTGAGTGATGGCGTATGACCCAACAAGGAGAGGATTGTAAAAGTCGAGGCCGAAACCTTGCTGGAGGCTTTCCGCTTTCTGCCGTTTGAACCAGGCCGCGACGCATATGTCCATCTCCAGTTGCTTGAACGGATCCCCCTGGGGATCAAGAGAGATTGCAACATCTGCCATGGAGGCGCCAAGATCTTCAAGCATCAGGAGAGTCTTCCACTCGTATTTCAGAGCCGTCCGAACGACTGCGGTTAACACACACCGGCGGAACCAAGCAGCAGAAAGAAAGGAAAGGGTCTGTGTTCGATTGTGGAATATTTGAGGGAACGACGCTAGACCTACGGCAGCTTGCTCAGTGTCCCGCGTATACATGAAAAACCCACATCTGTATACGACCCGTACGAATATCAAGGTATTCACTCTTGTAGCCTTGAGGCCACTGGAAACATCCACTTACAGTCACCACTGATGCGAACGCTTTGCGATAGGCTTTTTGCCTTTCCATAAGGTTTTGTGCGCTGCCACAGCCGGCGCAAGCAAGCCATGTTGCACTTCTTTGTGTAGGCAACTGGATACCCTGGAAGGTGGAGACAAAGAGACAACCAAACACACGTTCGCCGAATTTCGTGTCAACACCGAACTGCACACCCGTGAGAAAATGCGGTCGTCAACAGACAATGCAGCTCCACTCGAAGGAAAGATACTTCACGGTTCTCAAGAAGAAGAAAATTGCAGCAATAACCTCTAGCCAGTCCTCCGTGGCGCTGCGTGCAGCAGTGGGGGCGGTCGGCATATGGCTCACGCACCTCTTCATCAGTATAGGCATACACATGTAGAATCGGCCGGAAAACACTAGGGAGCGTCCGCTCGCTCTGTCGCACACAGGATCGTCTGTTTGAAAGACAGACCAGATATCCCTCGCTCGAGGTTACCTGTGGGAACCTTTGATTCGCAGCTCTGCGAAAAGAACTCCTTCAGTGCAGTGGCGTTGGTCATACTGACTGTGTGCAGAGAACACAGCGCACACAGCACATGCACAATTTCCGCTGGTGTCGAGTCTTTGGTCCGTACAAGGCATTCGATTTACCGACTAGGCAACTTCATTGCTGTGGGCACGTATTCGTGTACGTAGTATTACATGCGTGTTCCCGAAGCCGTGTTACCACACTCGGATATGTGCGGCCAGCCACAAGAACTCTCCTTTTTCCTTTTCAAAGCCATAGAGAGGGTCTCGCATCTTCGTATTCCCTATCCACCTTACTAATCTTTGGTGGCCAAGCCACTTTGCGTCGCCATTCGGTTGCACACGTGCCCTGGGTTTTGCGAGAAAAGAAAAAGTCGATCGCAGCAAGGCAGGCAGGACCGTCTTCGCCTACATCGATCTCCTTCTCCAGGTCATCCAGCGGGGTCGTTCCGAAATCGGCGACAACTCCCAGGAGATCGGACTCGGCGGCAGCCGTGGCCGCAGAGAGCGGCATGCAGCCCTGCACTGCAGAGGTCTTTTTATATAGATGATACGTTTCCAGAACTGAGGGAAAGGACAGAAAACCAGCATTCCCGCAGCTCGGAATAAGATGTGTTCCCGGCGCAGCGGCTGAGATGCACCCAGCACTACACCCTATAGATATTATGCGGCGGATGCTTCTGAAGAACTGAGCAAGGAATGCACAGCACGAGTCGCGAGGTCTAGAGTCTCTCTTCAGCCAACCGTGTGTGAGTCCGTGTTGCTCGTAGCGGCAAACCACATTCGCCCGACCACTGATGACGAGACACAGCGGAGGAAAATTCGCATCCGGTGATTGGGACTCGCATGCTTACACGTAACGACATGGGTCACCGACAGATATGGTACGGTTAGAGAGACATCCTTTCCGCGGCTCCGCTTCTCCTGCATGCTCATCATTTTCTCCGAACGTGAATGGCGAACTGCATCCGTCAAAGCCAGTGCTGTAGGGAGGGGAAAAAAAGGAAACACGAAATAGGGTACGATCATGATCCGGTCAAAGTCCTGGACCAGCAGGAAATGAAACAGAAGAGATTCAGCGGAACATTCAGGACCACCATCAATCGAAAGCACCGAAACATGAAACTATCACCGACCGACTAGGTGGAACGAGAACACTGCCCACAAGACTTACCTCCAGTAGGCTGCTCTCCCTTTTCCATACTCTTCAATAGTATGCCCCAGGCGCCTTTCGCCTTCGCTTGTGTATAGGCAGTCCACCATCCTTGTTCCCACATGACCTTCTGAAGAGCCTTAAACAGACTGGGATTGTTTTTCTCCACTTCCTTCCAGCTATTTGTTAGAGTCAAGTCTGCAATGGTGGCGTGGTCTGGCGACAAACATACGCAGCCAAAATCAAAGGCATTCACCGCAGTAGTCCGGAGTTGTTTAGAGAGACACGAGATTTGCAAACCTCGCGAGGAACCATGGGCCTTGCTACTCAGCACTGAAGAGAAGCAAACGTCGACGTCGAGCACGACTGTGTCTCTCTACAGAACTACCGGAGCACGGCTCCATTTGCTGAGCCCGCGATCAAGGCCCAGCGCACGCTTCAAGGAGAGATTGTCACTCCTCATTTCAAATGCCTCACAGGAATCAATGGTTTTCACGGCTTTCTCTACATCCAAGATCCGTGTCTCATCTCCATTCTTGCAGTTCAGGCGTTTCCCCGCGACGCTCTCCACGATCCAGGTCCGAGACTGCAGCTGGTTATCGGGGCCTATCTCCTTCACCGTATCACCGATGGCAATCTCTGCAACGTGAACGCAGCGCGTCGCAGGAGGAATCACATTAGGCCACTACGAACCACCATAAGCAGACGTCTCCTGTGACCCACAGTTTTGAGCAACCCCCAGTTCCACAGGACTCCGCTCACAGGTAACGAGTTCCACTCCACATGTGTCTCTCAAGTAGACAGGATGCGCAACACGTTTGCAGCTTAAGCGGCTCTGGGACCCGTTTCCAGCACTGCCTTTGTGGCTGTGGCGGCGAACGGGGCTTCTGGCAAGCGGGAAGTGCCCTACCTGTTCCGAGCAGGTTAATCGCCACATCAAGCGCCGACTCTGATGTACAAAATCAAGGAAAACAGCGGAGCGATGGTGCAGCGCAACGGCAGTGTGCTCGACCCGAACAAAAAGTGCACAGTCATCCCAGGGACGAGGAATGCAGTTGTGTTCAGCAGAGGCCGCAGTCGGGAGCTTCCAAAAAGGAGTGGTGCTCTCACATGGGGGGTGTCGCGAAAATCGATTCCCAGTTCGGTACACATTTGGAGGCGAGACGGAGCGAGTACCCGGGATACCCAGTCCTCACCGCTCGTTCCCTTTTCTCTTCTTATGGAAGCGACAATTTGCTACACGGACAATCTTATGTCTTGACACGGGACTTCAAAACGCGTGTGAAAGCAACAACCGGAGTACCAGTGCGCCGTTCGGGGTAGTTTTGACGAAAGGCCAGTTGAAATCATAAAAGTGAAATAAACTTTCCGCTTTCCCCCTGGCCCTATTTGGATCCATTTTTGGCTTCGTGCAGGTGCCCAGCAACTTACCGCTGTGCGAGTTGCGCATACTACCAGAGCGCATTGCTTTTAGCGTCTTCTCCGTAGACTGGACGAGCAGTCTCATTCGGGCAGAGACCACCACTGTCTCCACGACTTCAGTTCGAACTTCAGGGAACTTTCGATGAATCGGAAGCCCAATTTTCCCGATAATTGACGTTATACACCGGGGGCCATCGTCCAGCTCGTGGACCGCCGCAAGCGCTTCCTTGTAGGCCCGTTGGAATGCTGACGTCACAGGTCGCACCAAGGAGCTGTCAGATAACTGCCCGTGGATGTCAGAAAACAGGGGCTGCGGCTGCATGAGTGAGACGTATAAAGGGGACGGGGTATCACGAGGTAACGCAGATGAGGCGTCTCGTTCGTGTGCGGCCGAGCGTGAAGTGATCTGTAAATTATGCTGGTTATAAACAAATGCTCTACGATATGTAGTGCCCCTCAGCCGCACAACAAACATTGAATGCAGCGAACCTAGCGAATGTCGGCCACGGGACGAGCGAATGCAGGCGCCCTTCCTGAGCTCAAGAGCGGCGTTCCTTAGGTAGCACGAGCAGCAGAGTCCCGTGAAGCACTAACAAATCGCTACAAGGGCGCGGGGAGGGGGCTTGGAGCCCCAGTTTCTTTTCCATGAGCAGCTCCAACGAGCTCTTACTTCGTTCGAAGTGAGACACTTCTGGTCCACACACGGGAACTGAACGCACATATCAAAAAGACACACAGTTTTCAGCTTGGTGCCCATTGAGAGAGTTACTCTTAAGCATCGTGAGAACTCGCGGCCATCAATCGCGACTCGTAGGCCACTGTCTAGGTGCGACCCGCAAGCGATATAGGCACCACCTAGAAAACTTAAAGCCGTCACAAACTTTGCGATACGCCGGTGATCACGTCAAACTACAGCGTCGAGCGTAAAAAGAGGCTGTGTTGAGGGGAGCCACCACACGGGGACTTACGGTTGCTGCCGGGTCTTCCTCTCCGCATGAGAGGCGCTGCTAATTCGGGCGCTGCAGCTGACTTGCCAGCGACAGCATCAGACGATGGCGTGGGAATGTCCTCCTCCCCTGGCCCATCCACTGATACCTCGGGCAATAGGGATCCTGACTCCGCAAGCGGTTCACCTGATTGAGATGCCATCCGACTTGTAGGGGGCTCCTCAGGGGGACCACCGAGGGCAGCCTCCTCCTCAGGAGTCGGCGGTGGCAGTGCAGGGAGGTCCCCAGCTTGCGTTCGCGCCCGCGCCCGCCCTTGGGGACCAGAACGAGTAGTATTTTCAGGACTCAGCGGTTGACGTTGGAGCTCCATGCTTTCTTTCCGGGGTTGGTATGGGGATCCACCGGGGCCAACGTTCTTTACAGGGGCCTCTGATGGAGGCTGAACCGGCCCCGCCTCCTCTTTCGGTTCTACCGGTGCCATGCTTCGGACACTACCTTCACTCTTTGGCGGTGGAGCTGTAGCGCCCGTTTCTGGTCCCTTGTCAGCGCTTGGTTTTAGCAAGACGGGTATGGGTGGAGGTCCGCCGGAAGACGCTCCACTGGGTCTGTCGACTGGTCCTGCTGTCTCCACGTCACCGGTACTACGTGGCATCTTGTCAGCGCTTGGTTTTAGCCAGACGGGTTTGGGTGAAGGTCCACCGGAGGACGCGCCACTGGCTTTGTCGACTGGCCCTGCTGTCTCCACGTCACCGGTACTACGTGGCATCTTGTCAGCGCTTGGTTTTAGCAAGACGGGTATGGCTGAAGGTCCACCGGAGGACGCGCCACTGGCTTTGTCGACTGGCCCTGCTGTCTCCATGTCACCGGTACTACTTGGCATCTTGTCAGCGCTTGGTTTTAGCAAGACGGGTATGGCTGAAGGTCCACCGGAGGACGCGCCCCTGGGTTTGTCGACTGGCCCTGCTGTCTCCACGTCACCGGTACTACGTGGCATCTTGTCAGCGCTTGGTTTTAGCCAGACGGGCTTGGGTGAAGGTCCACCGGAGGACGCGCCACTGGCTTTGTCGACTGGCCCTGCTGTCTCCACGTCACCGGTACTACTTGGCATCTTGTCAGCGCTTGGTTTTAGCAAGACGGGTATGGCTGAAGGTCCACCGGAGGACGCGCCCCTGGGTTTGGCGACTGGCCCTGCTGTCTCCATGTCACCGGTACTACGTGGCATCTTGTCAGCGCTTGGTTTTAGCCAGACGGGCTTGGGTGAAGGTCCACCGGAGGACGCGCCACTGGCTTTGTCGACTGGCCCTGCTGTCGCCACGTCACCGGTACTACTTGGCATCTTGTCAGCGCTTGGTTTTAGCCAGACGGGCTTGGGTGAAGGTCCACCGGAGGACGCGCCACTGGCTTTGTCGACTGGCCCTGCTGTCTCCATGTCACCGGTACTACTTGGCATCTTGTCAGCGCCTGGTTTTAGCCAGACGGGCTTGGGTGAAGGTCCACCGGAGGACGCGCCACTGGCTTTGTCGACTGGCCCTGCTGTCTCCATGTCACCGGTACTACTTGGCATCTTGTCAGCGCTTGGTTTTAGCCAGACGGGCTTGGGTGAAGGTCCACCGGAGGACGCGCCCCTGGGTTTGTCGACTGGCCCTGCTGTCTCCACGTCACCGGTACTACTTGGCATCTTGTCAGCGCTTGGTTTTAGCAAGGCGGGTCTGGGTGGTGTGGGCTTTGATGTGTCATCTTTGGTTTCGTCTCCGACAAATACCATCCTTGCCGTGTGCTTAGATCCATCGTCTGGCAGCACTGGAGCAGGCGGTCCAATTGTAGTTGAGGTTGGGTTTGGCTGGGGTTGCGCGGCTGGAGACCCTGACGCACCGGAAGATGTGGAGGGTGAGGTTGCTTTGTAAAGGTCGATAGCCTTAAAATCGTTAGGGTAAAGCCCTGACCCACCCCGGGAAGGAACCTGAACCCTAACTGCTGCCCATTTTTTCGGTGGAGTGGGCGGTCGAGGCCCAGACCACGAGTTCGTGCGGCGTGGTGTTCCATCTGGTGTCCCGGATGTCCTTGTGCCGTCGAACGAGCCGCGACGGTGTATGAGTCCGTCAGTTGTAGCTTCGACTCCAGTCACAGCAGCCGCAGAGAACAAGCACACGACGAGGACAGCGTAGAGGCCCTTTTTGCTAAATGCGCCTCCGCCTGTCCCCTCCACCAATTGGGAGATCCCTAAAGGAGGAAACACAAGCACAACCGAGATATAACACCAATGTTGTACGAAAAACTTGAAGCACACTCATGTATACTTGGGACATGTCCGTGGCCGAGGATCGCGATCAATTGAGAGCCTCCCAATGAAGACCAGTAGCCTCTTGTTGACGGTCCCTCTCTGCAGTCGGTCCTCTCTGCAGTCGAATACCGGCTGCAGCAGCAGCAGAGGCCGAATGCCCAGTCTCCCACATTTCGATTTTGACGCGTGTACTGCACTGGCGGCAAGCGCCACAGCTTATACACCACGAGCAACGCTGAAAGAAGCTCTTTTCGGGTGATTTTGGCTCGAGTGCCAGTGAGCAGCGCGTGTTTGTTGCTGGAAACCCTCTCTGGTAGCTGCTGGGAGAAAAAAGGACGGCTATGAAAACGAATCTTGAGCGGGCAGGAAGAGTGCCACTTTCTCTAACAAAAGGCGAAGGGTCATATAGCGGTGAGAGCTCCATCGGTTGCTATGGGAAAAGTGTCTTTCGGCTAACCGTACCCGTCCAGGACAGAAACCACAGGCCGATCATGGCGCCCCGGTGCCTTGAGGTCTCTCTTGTCGGCGAACGGGACTCGGAGCCGAGTGACTCGCGAGACGGGCGCAGTCTTCTCGTAGCTCAGGGCGATTACATACCCCACCCAGATGGCCCAGGCGAGACAGGGCGTTTCAAGAGAAATGTTGGACGGGACGCAGCTTCAGACAACGGGCCATTGAAGATGGCAAGTAGAGCAGGCGTTGTCTTTCCTGCCGGGAACACGCGCGCGCGCGCCTGGAGGGTCACGAGTGAGGTTCGCCAAGGGGAACGGCAATGGCCGCTACGGACGGCAAACTATATCGGTAGCTGCGGCCGTTCTTCGCCGCAAAAAATAGGTCTTCAATGGACGGGAAAACTTCCCGAAAAGTAACTATTCATTGCTTGGGCAAAGGGAACGGGGCAGGAACGCGCGGGGTTCGCTCCGCCGCCGGCTCAACGTTCGCTCCCCCGGAATCTGTGTCTTCTGGCCTGCGGTTGACCGACCGAGGGGGATGGGACGGGCTCTGTGGCGTGGCTGTCTGACGCGGATTACGCGAAGCCGTCAACGGACCGCGTCGACGCGGCGCCGCCTTCTTCCTTACCAAATCAAAAGCAAGTCTCCGGACTCAAACACAAACGTCGCGACACATGCGTGGACGGAAATCCGCAGTTAGCTGCCGTCGTTGACCACCAAAAAACCGCCTCCTGACTGATATGTAGTATACGCACGAACTGCCTAGACATTGGCACGGTCCCTTCGCTCCCTGTCCATTTGCTGCGCGCCTCACTAGATACGAATCCCGGCCTGGCGTGCAAAAGTGAATTTCTTCTATCCTGTCTTTGAATAGGTATCAGATCTCAAAACAGAGGCTAACTTCTTGGGGGATCGAGAGAGGGGACAGCAGACTCAAAGACGCAACGTGGTTTCTCGCTGGAGCCAGTTTGGACACTTTAGAGTTTTTTTTTCGCTGGCATTTCGGGGCGCGTTTGACTGTAGGCAGAGCGGAACAGAGGACTGTGCTTGTGCCGGGGGCGGCTGCAGCTTGTTTTATTCAAAAGGCAGTGAACCAGTTGCACGATTTCTGTACTCATACTGACAGGAGTTTCAAGTTTCGAAACAAGTTGTCTTTCTAGATTAATCAGTGGTGGTTGCACGAGGCTTGCTGGTAAAGGATTCCCCGGTGTGTGGTAGACCTCATGACCCGTCGCGTCGACTGCTGGAGTGGCCCTGAAGTACTGTCGCGGCAATGTTTGTGTTCTGACACCGGCGCTCGTCTGTAAAACTCAAACTTCAGCGAGCGGCCAATTCCTGGCGTCCAGCGACCGTCGTGGGGTTTGGGGGCTCCTGGTACGCAGCCCTTACACACGGGAGAGTAGCGGTGTGTGCTTACTCCGTTTTTTAGAAGTGACGTTTGCTTTCATGGCGGCAAAGCACAGCGCACAGATACATGCCTTCAACACTTTAAAACGCTGCCATGGCCTTGCTATTAAGAACTTACAATGTTCCCTATCGCCATGAATATGGAGGCTGGCGTTGCAAAGTATTTGCGTATTAATTCTATGCCTCTCCCTAGCAACTCTTCACTGAAGACTGGCTCTACTGGTATGTAAGCATTCAAGCAATCAGCGTGATGAATCGTGAGCAGGGACGCCACCCCCACCAAGCATTTCTACCCCACTCTCGCTTTCTCTTTCTCTCTTGCATCACGGTCGCCTCCTGTGTCGAAGGGGGAACACATGCGTCCTAACTGCGGTGGGAGAGGCCCGATAAAACACAGCCAGTCACTGTCTGTTGAGGCTGAACAGCATGGATTCTTACTTACTAGGCGCTTCCTCAACGTCGGTGTGTTTCGCCGTTCGGTGCTATGTCCGAATATGTCACTCCATGCGAGATGCCAGCGTGCGTTTCGGTGCCTCGCGCGCCTTACCTTCCTGCCCACTAACATACGACTAATTATTTTTGGAGTGTCCCTCTCTGCTTTGTTACAGAGGAAAAGTAAGTGGCACGATTCCACTCCTGCGTCGACAACAAATTGAAAATCGCGCCATCGACTCGTTGAAGAGTCCGAAGCATTTTATGAAAATCGGATTACTCAAAAACAGCAAGGTCCCCTGTATTTTCTTGGCTGGGTTTCTCCGTACCAACGCGACAGATTCTCTGTTTTCGGGGAGCCGTTCAAAGGAAGATCTGCCGATGATTGCACGTAGGACAGCAGCATGAATGCAATGCTTCTCCATCGGTGACGAGAGCATCCTGTCATACCCCTCGTGAAGGTTTGAGGCAGCTTTCCTGTACAACTGGTATTTTATGGTGTCAGAACAAAGGCTTTTCCGAAGAAACATGTTCTGAACTATCGGGTGTTCTGGAAAGTACTTTTTGGGAGAACGTAAACAACTCAAGATTCGAAACTCCGTGAAAGTTTTGAGAATGGAAGTTTTGTTTTTTTGACAAAAGAAGGGAACGACCACTGTCTGGTTGCCGCTGTTTTACTCTCACTGGACTGGCGGAAACGGCTCAAATCATGCAGAGTTCATGCATGTGGCGCATCAGAAAGGCATTGCGTCGAAACCCCCCTCGTAGCCACAATCGTGTAGACACTGAAGGAACGGGCCGCATTTGATGGGACCTGAAAGACACAGTCAAATCAAGACGCAAGCACGACCGCCCTTTTTTCGGTACCCGCAGAACAATTCAGCTTAAACTGTCCCAGTAAACAGGAGTGTTCGGAGCGTGTCGAAGGCATACATTCTGATGGGGGTTGCGAGCTTGGAGTGGCATGTACCTTTGTTTACCAAAAAATAAATTCTGTGACGCAATCTGAGACACTACCACTGTGCCGTCGAAATGCTGACATCTGTGAAGCAACCAGCCTTTGACTTTTGAATTTCGCGGAGTGGTCCGATAGTTACGATCCTCCTGCTGGGACAGTGTGAATATTCCTTCTGCTTGGGAAGATGGAAATATAGTCCCGGGCGCGTGAGAGTATCTCCATGTTCGACTGAACACTCACCGGGCTTCGAGAACTCCTTCGCCATGTCAGTAACCAGGAGAAGCTGTTTGATGCTCACATCATGGACCTTGCCAGATTCGCAGACCTATACATGGAAAGCACCCAAGAAACACTCCATGGTCTTGTTCCGTCCATTTTGACGACGCCGTTGGAGACTTTGTAGCAAAGCTTATTTCCATTGAGCTTCTCAGGCCCGCAGGTGTTCACTGGTATATTCTGTGTAGTTCTAACCGCAATTCTATGTAATCTGAAACCGAAATATCTAGTCCATGCCACTCTCCATAGCCCGTGCGCGCTCGCGTCTGGTGACCAAGAACTCGATCACTTCGCACTAGCCGAAGATTCCCAGAGAACCGGTGAGCACTCCAGGCAATGGCGTGCTTCTCGAAGGCCAAAAACAAACGACCCCAGGTTCTCTTCTGTCATCTGTTCGGCTCGCACCGCCTTCAGAAAAAGATGGATTATGCTTGCGTCTGAAAAAGGCGCGGCCTCTTTGCCAGTTCTTCGCCACGGGTCTCAGAACATCTGTGGCAACTGTGTCATATCACGGGGACCGGAATACCCTCTAATTAGGCCGCAAAACGCGGGCTGTCTTGGCGCGTCCTACAGGTTGCGGGGGAAAAGCTTGTTTCCTGACAGGCACTCTATAGGCGGGCTGACTGTCCAGAGATTTCTTCCCCCCAAAGATCCGGGAGACCGAGAGAGTGCTAAATCCAAAACACGTGCTGCACTGACCAGCGCAATTTCCTCTGGGGGAAAGACGTGACGATCCCCGCAGTGCGCTTGGAGGACCGTGCGAATTTGGTGAGGCCCGCGAACGAGCGGCACTTGCAACGAAACATTGAACGCTTTGGCAACACCTGCTTCCTGACAAGAAGGAAAGGACGAACACAGAGCCGAGATCACTCTATACTGATGGACTTCTGACTCGAACAGCGAGTGCAAAGCCATCGCAAGACGTCAAAGACAAAAAGGCTACGCCTCGTGTCAACAGTTTTGAGCGACTCTGGAAACCCCTCTCTGAATCGGGAAGAGTCACCGCGCCTGCCTTTCTACAGGCGAACAAGCTGTGCGACGGAAAACCTTCGTACATGGGGCTGTCGTCTCGGGTCCACAAGAGAAAATTCAATTACCTTCATGAATTCGAATTCCGAGGTAGTGGCGAGAATAAGGAGGCGACGGTTTTCTTTGGCAGGCATTTTCTTCACCAGGACCACGAGAGCCTGAAGCACGGCGTTGCTGAACCGCGGACCTATGGGAGTGAAGTCGATGAGCCTTTCGATATTGTCGATCATCACTGCAAACGACACGAGTTTGGATGACCACAGAACACAAAAGACACTCGAAATGGCGCTTTGGCAGAAATGCACACCAGGGTTGAAGACATACACCTGGATCTGCAAGGCGTGTTGGCGAAACTCGCTCACCCGTTCGGTGGCGCGGCCGCAGAGAGGCATCTACGTTTTCCGCGTCCTCACTTTTTGATGACTTATGAGTGCTTCCATTCGTGCTTTCATTCTCGCGCAATTAAAAAGCAAATGCGAGTTGTAGTAGTCTGGGCAACGACGCAACGGAGACAGAGGGAGGAGGGAAAACCGTTTTCTGCCATCAGCTTGCCATGCAGAGACAAAGCTTACACAAGGAAAGAGGGCTTTTGTACGCATCGTCGAACGTCCGTGATAAAGAATTCGTCCGAGCTGCCTCCTGAAAAAAGACAGCGACAGACACATGAATCGGCCGAAGCCGGAGCGAGAGAAGTTCCCATCCACAAAAAGCAGCCCATAGCGGAAGGAGGGGAAAGATCCCGAAATGCTCGCTGCGCTCAAGCTCTCATGTTTTCAGCCTCGCCGACTTTTGCGTGCAAACAGGCGTGGAGGTAAGTATGCCTCTCCAAAGATAGAATGCGTGCGCATGAGTGCACGAATAGGTGCATACGCAGTGAGGAGGAAATACCACATGATGTCTTCTGGTGCTGGGCTCCGCAGCCCGAGAGTGCAACACGGCACCCGCATATATGGCAAACGTATCCCCGCTTCAAGCTCGTGTTGCTTGGAACTGGCATCCGTCTTGTGTCGTCTCCTCCGAACCGTTTTCACCTCCTAACGCCTCATTCTGGACTCAGGCAGTGTGGGAACTTCCGTTGTCTACACGTATCCTCTCATTACGTTTTACAAAACGTGGGGCCATCGTAAAGAGTCGAGCGGAAAATGCACGGGCCGATCGTGACCTAGTCATGTCGAAGTGGTGGTGCTGTTCACTAACTCTTGGCAAACGGAGAGAAAGCGAAGAGAAAACAAGCGTCACACATGCTCGCAGGGAAGTCACGGCACTCCGTTACACACCGAAGTGCTTCCGGACTCCTGAAATGCCCCTGAAGTGCGCACGTTCCTTCTCACCGAGAAACCAACAAAATTGTCAGGCGTGACGAGTTTCATGAAGGGAAACTGCGCTTCCTTGGCGACGTGGGCTGCCAGAGCGGTTTTGCCACATCCTGGAGGGCCGTGAAGGAGAATGGAGAGAACCTGGGTGTTCTCGCTGTCTCGCACCTGAGAAACACGGAGGAAGCGAGAAATCCGAGACGTCGACACCCTACGTGCCGCGGGCGGAGCCGCGTTGTTTCTCTGTAGAGAACCTAGCAGGCGGTCGTAGACAGCGGTGAAGACCACCGTATTGGAGCCGAAAGAACAAAGTACGGCGAGAAAGGCAGAGGGAAAGGCTGGGGCACGAAAACAGAAAGTGACAGCGACGGAGCGCACGCAGCAAACACGGGGCAGGAATACACACACGGCCAGGGCGGACGCAAGTCGAGCACGCTGCGAACTGGAAGCAGGGGAATCCGAGAAGGACAAATTCAAGCAAAAACAAAAAGAGAAGCAAAGCAGGGGAAAGCTTAGGGCGCCTGACTTGCTGGGCGAGTGTCGTGCAGGTCTGGAGAAGATGATCGAACTCGGGACCGTATGAAATAATGCCGTTTCGGAGACAGCCTGCGAGACGATGGAGCACACCAGAGGTGCAAAGAGGAGAGGTGTATTTTGAGACGCCCGCAGGATTTCCCTCATCGAAAAAGGGTCGCGGCAATGAAGTACAGGACGGCAGACCTTCGACATGAGCAACGTTTTCAGTTTTTCTTCCCGATGAGAGGGAGAAGGCCGGCAAAAAAGGCGCAGTCGCCTTACGCCACAGTAGGCAAATTAACCCCTACGCAGATGTGGCTGTGTCCTCGGACACACATGTTTTCTTTAAACCAGTTCCAAGTTACGCTGTGATTTCCGTGGCCACACTGTGCAGCACATGGAGTATAGATGGTGTCTAGCCTGTCTGCAAATTCCCAAATGCATGCCCCTCCGTGTAATCGTGCCAGCCGTAAACAAAGGACTCAACTTCCACATTCCCCGCCGCCCTTACGTTTTGTGCACTCTGAGCTGCAAAAATTAACGTGAATCACTGCCCACAGTGTGCTTGGACAAAATGAAGCGCACAAATGTACATGGCTCTGAGAAGGCCTCTGACATTGAGACGCTAACCAACAGGACACCCGTCGATGATTTCACACCGTTAAATCGTGCTAGGTTCGATATCTTGCGCTGCCTGATCCAAATCGCGCATTAACAGCGCATACACGCAGTCTGCAAATGGGCGCTTGTGTTTGCGCATTGCTATCAAAGTAGGTCGATTTGCACATCCGCGGATTGCGATTGGTGGCGGTGCCTGCGCGAAAGAAACGTTGGATTGTACAGCTGGAAACGTACTGTCGAAGAGGTCTTCCTCTGCGCCGAAGGCGGGTTTAACCTCCGTCAATGCGTTCTCAAAGTCGAGACGCGTTACCTGCGAAAAAAGAGCCGGAAATCGCACGAGCGACTGCCTCGCGACTGTCTCGGGAACGGAAGTGTTTTTTGTGCGCGAGAGTAGAGCCAGCACGCTGAAAAAACGGGGTAATCCCGCAAACCGAAGACGCGGCATCTCTCTGTTTACACAGAAAGACAGCGGGTACGAGACACAAAGCGAAAATCACAAACCCGCGAGGCAAACCTCTAGGTTGGACCTCCTGCGGGGAAACGAACGCGTGGTCGGCGCGGGAACACGGACCCTGGCCCTGAGACCGTATATCAATGCAAACTCCCCAGCAACGAGGCCTCGTTGTCGGGAAGACAAAGATTTCCTCTCGCTTACTTTGATGGTCTCCACATCTGTTGGCTTCGACAAATCCTTCACGTTCACATTTCGTTGAAACGCGTACGAGGCAGCGCTGCGCACGAGGCCCTCGATCTCCGCCCCGGAGAAATTTTTCGTCTCCGCCGCAAGCACCGCCAGGTCGACGTCCTGTCGCAGGCAAGCAGTCGAAAAACAGGCAGCACCACCGTCGTAACGCGAACGGCCCTCGTGAAGAGATGCCGCGCTGGAACCAAGACTTTGGTTCGTCTCTGCAGTGCCGTCCGATGAAAGGGGGGGGCGACAACTCTTCAACGTTTTCAGCTCGACTGAATAGGCTCGGGTTCTCCAGGGTTCGCTGTCTTGCATGCAGTGCTAAAACCGAGGGGCCCTAGAGTGGAGCCTCGCATCTTGAGCCTCGCCGACTTTCCATTTCCACGGAGTCCCCTCGCGCCCCGTCTGTCACCTCGTGGACGTACGTTGCCCAGACGGCCGCTCTCGCGCATTTGCTTCGTGTGGATGCTCAGGATTTGAATTCGGCCTGACTCGTCGGGCAGTCCGATCTCAATGTGAACCTAGAAAAAAACACACGAACTACCGCTTCCGTTGAGTGGGTCTGACCGCACTTGACTATTCTGGCGATCTGTCGCGGCACACGCCTCTCGCACGGCTCCGAAGACGTTCGACAACAACCCGCGCGGCAACTTAGTCGCGGCTGTCGTCGCTTGGAAAGAACTCCGATGGAGACTGCCAAACTGCATCTCGTCAGCGAAAGAGCAGCACGCCGCTGTCTTACCTCAAGACGTCCGGGACGAAGAAGAGCCTCGTCGATCATGTCGATTCGATTGGTCATGCCGATCAACTACGAAAAAAAAGAAGGCGACTGCTTTCCGGTCATCCTGCCGATGGATGTCACTGCAGTCTCCAATGAGACGATCGAAAGCGGATATGTGGGAATCACGCGATCCAGAGCCACTCACATGCACGTCAGTGGCGCAACTGCGTTGCGAAAATCAAGTGCATTGGCGCTCCACGCTTATCTCGGATACGTAAACAGTAAAGGAAGGACACTTTTCCTCGCACGCAGCCTCCCTGTCTCCGCGCAAGAGCCAAAGCCTGCAGACCTCAATCTAGACGCCAAGATCTCCTGCCCTCCACACTGACTTTCCCCATGTTACCTCTACTCTCCTTCTCTTCATCCCGCCTCCCCGTCTCTGGCGCGTCGTTCTGCGCTCCCTTTTCCCCACTCCCTCTTTGTCCGCTCCGCCTCAGTCTCTCTTTCTCTCCTACGCTTCCCGTGTGCCTCTCTGTTCTTTTTATCTCCCTCCCTGTCGGGACTCTCGAGATGCTACACAGGAGAAACCAGCTACAGGCGTCGCCGTGATTGGAGGGCGCGGTCTCTGCAGAAAAAAAACCGCCTGAATCCGTTTGGCCGAAGTCTTCTATAATGCGACTCCACTCACCAGAATATTGTTGAGAGCCTCAACACCGTCAATCTTTGACAGCAGCTGGTTGACAATACTGTCGTTCACACCCTAGGAAAAAAAAAGAGAAGGGAGACACCAGCAATACGTGGGCATGCACATCACTGTAAGAAACCTTTGAGCCGTGCCTCCGTCTCCCTTTAGCTGCAGAAATACGAGCAGTCTCGAGTTTGTGTCCACGTTTATTTATCGATTGCCTTCTATGCACCGTGGCCATTTTCGAACCAATTGCACACGTTTCTTCTCCGTTCGTCTATGGCTGTGTCCCTGCAAGTCTTCCGCTTCCTCCCCATCGCCACGCTGCTCCCCCTTGACATGGCCCAGACGCCTGAAGAGGCAATTCCGTCTGGAAACTGCAAACGAAACGGTGAACGCAGACACTTGTCCAGTGCGTTCGACGTGTGCGAGACTCTCTTGAGAAAGCGGCGTCTGCATTCAGAGGGAACGACGAAGCAAAATCGCGTACCGCAGAAGAAGGGTTCGAGCCGCGTTGTTTGCAAATGGCGTCGATTTCGTCAAAGATGATGATGTGGAGAGAAGCGTTGTCGCCGAGCTGTACATACACAGATTGCCCGTGCCAGGCACCCAACAAACACGAAACGAGACGAGCTTGCGATTTCGTCCCTCTGCCGCTCTCCTATGCTACGAGAGTGAACGCGAATGCGCGGAGAGTTCTGTCTTTCATCATTTGAACAACAAGCCTGCGCGTGCTGAGTAACACAACGCTGCTGGTGTCGTCCGGGCAGCGTCGATTTTGAACACTCACGCCACACGCACCAAACAGGCATAACTACCGCACACAAGCAACAGACTCACATGGAAGGCTGTATGTTCCAACCACACAGATACCTGCTAGTTTTAAATACCCGGCAAGCCTGCCTTCCCGGCTCCGGGGTCGGCGGCAAGGCGGAAGAAGACCCCCCCAGTGCCTCGAGGAGAATTCACAGACTCCACAAGGGGTTGCAAATCAAAGAAGGGAAGTTTCTTCCCTTCCTGCTGGCCTTCTGCCTTGAAGCAGTTTCAACAACGACAGCAAAACGGCAGATCAACGAAGGAACTTGCAGCTTACCTTCCTGTATTCGTCTTCTGCTGCCTTGAACAGGTTGCGAATGTTCTCTTCCGACTGGCCAACGTATTTGTTGAGAATCTCCGGTCCGTTGACGATCACAGGTTCGCGCGCACGAAGGCTCTTCCCGATCTGGCGAGCAATCAGCGTCTTCCCTGTTCCAGGCGGGCCGTACAGCAACATTCCTGTGCGCAGAAAACAGAGGGCTTATACACTGAGCAGAGTGGAGATGCGGCAGGAAGCGAGAATCGAAAGGACGGAAGATAGCGTTTTTCTTTCGGAGAAACCAAACTCTAAGGAGGGAAACCGGCAGAGAAGTGAAACCAACAAACAGAGGAATCTTGAGACAGGCAACAGCCTCTCAGGGAGTTCTATGAAAACTTCAGCGCCTAAAAAACTCGGTGAGACCCCCCGTCGTCCTGAGAATACGTGCAACTGGGGAATCCGAAACAGAGACTTCCTCTTCCATTTTGATGTTCAGCGTTTCCTCTCTGGAACAGTCAACACGGAGGATGGTGAACAGTTACCTCGAACGTGTTTGATTCCCATTTCCTGGACGACGGCAGGAGGAAAAATCCGTGACGCAAAAGCTCTTCGAAAAATCTCGTTGAACTCCTTGTCCAGCCCCCCAATTCCGAGCTCCTCAAAATTGAAATCCGGAGTCAGAATGTTTCTCTGCAGCATGCGTCGACTCTGGACACATACCCGGCCGTCGTCTGCCCCGACAAAAAGCACCTGACTCTTTTCTGTCAGTTGCCCACGTGTCAGCACTGCGAGCGAAAAAACACGGGTATCAGCGATGTCGGAATGAGGACGCCCGAAGGCATTTGCACCAAGGTCGATTCCGCAGAGAAACAGACCCTGTCCCCGTTCCTTAAAGAACTGTGTCACTTGACTCGGAAACAGCCAGCTGTACAGACACCCTATCCCACGGTGAAATATCGATTGCCCCAGGTGTTCGCCTCGGAGAGAGACAAATCCCCCAGGAGCACTTGTTTCCTGTTTTCCCTTGCTTATAATACATGCCCTCCCGGAGCAACGGAAGAACATATTGCTTGTCTCTCTGCTTTGGGCCGTACTATCAGAAGTAAGTGGCATGTCAGATAACCTCTAGCTCCTCAGTTGATATTGCCGCACGACGCAGAAAATGTGAAAGCAACTGATCTCAAAGAGCTTCAACCGTCCCTTACTCTCGAAGGTCCAATGAAGAATAGAAAGGGACACAAAGTCAACAGGGAGTGTCTAAAGACTTGGCGCTGGGATTTTCACCTTTTCGCAACAGGCAAAACGTCTGCTGATGTAAAGAGTAGAAGGCACCTAAATACAGGTATTCATGAAAATATGTATTTAGACCGAAGTCTCCGATGAAGGGCGTAGACATTCAGATGAGAGGGAAGAAGGTGGGCATCTGGGACGCTTACGTCTTGAGCTTTGCCGGCTAGCGCCCTCGAAAGGGAGCATCTCCTTGACGCTGCTAGGAAAGGGAAAAGGACGCCGCCGAACCAGCCGTCGCATGCATGGAAAACGGGTTGGATCAACAAAGGTGAGCAGCCAAAAAGGGGGAAAGACAGCGAGGCGGGCGAATTTAGGAAGTCTTTAGGACAACGATGAACGATGTAGCCTCTCCATGGCAGAGCACGAGCACTGAAAGCGCTTCTCGAGTGTGATCTGTCTTCTGCGTATAGCCACTTCCGCGTCAACCTGAGGAAATGCGCGATCTACGAAGTTGAGCGAGCAGAAACAACACGGAAAAAGCATGCGACACAAGACCTACACACGGGACCGCCACAGCATAGATTAGCTCCAGCCAGCCGGCGCCGTGATAGTACTTTCGTGGAGTATTCGACAGCAGCAGAACCCCCTAGTCAGCATGCGGCACGGGGGGGAACATCCTCGGCAGTCTGCACTGCGCTCGCAAAAAAACAGCTGGAAATGGTGAGGAACGAAAGCACGAGGAAGGGGAGTTGAAGTGGTCCACGATGTGCTGCATGCTCCGCAACGCAGAAACAGGTGCGTCATGTAAGCAGGTATAACTTACGTCATCTTGAGCGCCTGCTTCTCGTCGAGCTTGACAGCCACGCACTGGTGCTGGGTGAAGACTTGCCGACAAAAGAGCGATCGAAATTCCTCTTCCAGCTTGTCATCGTGCACAACGATACGCGACTCTGTTCACAACAACGCCGGGCTCCGCAGCAAATGCTCAAGACGCCTTAAAAGCCTTTTGGCGCAAAACTTCTCACTAGTGGGCTCTCCGGCCAAAGGAGAAATCTCTGCAGGAGGGGGATGTGACAGGTGCACGGCGTATCGTCGAAAAACAAACGATCCATGTAGCTACACAAAAAGCCGGAGCGTGCCGCGTTGACGCAAGGATCACGGAACAGCTGGCTTTTGTGACTTCGACGCGTACATCACACGAAGGGGGTCATGACTCACAGCAAGGACAAGTCCAGAATGGCATGCATCGAACGGCGATCAAGAAAACTTGTGACATTCAGAGGACCGACCATGAGGCGTCGAGGCGGCAAGCGGGTCGCCTCTCAGTACACCGACGGACTGACTTAGAACAGCAAACTGTGCAAAGCCTTGACAGGTTTCTGATACCTGGTTTGAGATAAGTAGAAACCTCGATTTGCATCACTCCAATCTGGTACAGATGCTCGCGGTCCGGCGGAAGCTGAAAAGGGCGAAGCGCAACTTCATCTCTAAGTTGAATTCTTGCGCTCTCCCGCTGACAGGTATTCAAACCAATCTCATTCTCCTGGAGCAATTCATCAGGCCTGCGAGGGTCCGAACAGAGATGTCAACCGTATAAATACGCTTTTTGCTCCAGTTCTCTGTGTTTCTTGCAAGTCAGTCACCAATACCTCAAGGCGTGTCGACATGTAGAAGAAAAGAGAACTGCGGCAGTGAGTCCCCTCTCAGAGAGACAGCAGACTTTGGTCCCTGTCCTTATAAGCTGTGCACCCGGTGTCCTTACCGGTGCTACCAGCCACTAAACATACTTGACCCGGAAATAGTGCAGACCAAGGGTAGTTGTTTGTGCCTGTGGAAGGGAGGAGAAGGCGGCTAGCGCCCCACCACAGGCGTCTCCAGCGCCTTCGGCGACAGGCACCGTCGTAAGGTTCTCTCCCGACCCAGAAATCATGCCAGTCCAGGCCTCATCAACCGGTAAACAAATAGAGGTGCGCAGATGTCATTGTGTGCTTAGAGTCAGGCCGCTACGGAATGGCAAGCAGTTTCCGTCTTGAGTCTGAGGAGTGTCATCTTACATGACAGAGACGACAATGTTCTTCACCTCGCAGAGGAGGGCGTGACCGGACGCATCCCCCGACGACGCTGCCGTCTGTCGGAGACTGGCATACACCCGTGGATTGACGTATGCCTGAGGCAGCAATCATCCGCATGACAGACAGGCTGCCGTCGAAAAGGCGATGGCAAGGCTGTAGTCGAGACCACAGCGAGAATGGGAAAACGGAAAAGCTTAACGCCTTCAGCTGTGCCGTTCACGAGTCCACAACGTGGCTCTGAAACGGCGTAGGGCTGCAATTTGTGGCTTCAGTTCCAGTTGGCCGCGTACGCATAATAGTAAGAGTCTCCCGAAGAGAAGTCGTGGCCGTGACCACCGCACACGTGTCTGGCGGATGCATATCTACTGAACCATGAGCGACAGACTACGTCCGGCGACAAAAAAAAGCACCCGGGAGTCTGGATCGTGCCAGGAGAAAGTTGTGTCGCTGGAAGGGGCTCTGTGGACCAGTGAAGGCCACGTTCAGCACAATTTATCGAAGCTACTTTCTTGCCGAAACGCGTCCGGTGTCCCAGGGTCTCTTACGCAGTTTGTGAATGCCACATCCTTGGACGGCAGCTTAACGGTCGTCAGTACGAATGCCATATTTTTCCAGAAAGTCACGGTCGCGAAACATGGAACTATCCGATTCTGGTGAGAATTGGATTCGCTGAAGAAGTCTCAGTCCAGCCGGCTTGCCCGTAACACTGTACGAGGAGAAAAGTAAAACATGCAGCCGGCAAGACACTGCGCTGCTCTTGACCCTGTAGCTTGATGCTAGCAGACACAATGATCAAGCCAAGCGACCTTCCGCATTGGATTGAACAGGGGCAAAAAGACTAGTCAGTTCACAAAGTGAAGCCAGCACACAATCATTCAGCCTTTCAACGTCACCGTAGGATCTGGCCCACGCCTGGCGTCGAGCGGGAGGCTGTCACGGGTGAACAGCGGGGAGGGTGCATGCGCGGGCGGGAGACATAAACCAATGGGAATCAGAAAAAAAAATCGAGCAAGTGGGACGAGGCGGAAGGCAGAATGCGGCGGTTTGGTCAGTTGCTTCAAGTTACGAAAGAAATCAGGATTCACCTTTAGCCAGTGTCGCTTAGCTGTGATGACTGTCTGTTCGGACTCTAGCTGAGCAAAATTGCACGCCAGTGGGCCTCGATCTCTACGGTACAAGCCGACCAACCGAGACTCTTTGCTGACGCTTCTGCGTCAGCAACAATGCGGCATGTCGCATGTGAGCTCACTCTAACCGCCTTCGTACCCGTTGTGGTCAAGACTAATCCGGTGTGTGTGCAATTGCCTGTTTTTCAAGAGGGACGGTGGCGGCCAACACTTCAGAACAAATACAAGATTCCCATCCACGGTTAGCTGAGTTGTCACGACCGCTGCGTAGGTCAGCGTTCCCATATACCGCGTCATTTTGACATAGAAAACGTAAATGCCGATGGCCTGAGCTGTCTCAGTGCCGCTTGAGACGTTGTTTAGAATCACGGTCAGAAATATTCGGTCTTGTCACATCGGATATGCTCACGAGCCCGCCCATGATTGCTAGGATCTGTCTAAACGCTGCGGAGGGACATGTTTCTACGGTATGTACAAAATCTTCTGTTGAGCCCCGGGGTTTCTTCGTCGGGGATGCTTCACACCATTTCCTCGGGGACGAGGGGAAGCGGGGAGTTAGACACCCACTAGCTTCTTCCCCCCTCCACCCAGAACTACGTTAGAGTATGCGCATCGCTCGCTGATGAGTAGGCGATACGTATTTTCTTGCGATTGTATTGCTTTTGGATGCGTATATTCTCACCTCCGGTTCCTGTGAGCAGGCGAGTTACATCAAACCCGTCACTCAATGTGAATGCACCATTGATGGTGTCCAAGGGATAGCAGTCAAGGTTGCAGAGCTTCAGCAGAGTTTGTTTCTGCTCGTCGGATAGTGATCCCCATTCCTGAGGTCTCTTGCAGGGCCCTGAAAGGATAAGGTAAAGAACAGTCTTGCTGAGAGGCACATATTTGACCCAACCTGTGTATAATGGCCCTGGCTCGCACCACCCTGCATAGCCATCGTGACATTCGCTATCCAATACGCGCGGAGTGGTGAATCCTACCTGGTTGTCCCGGGATTCGCTGCCAGCCGATGGGGCATCCGGAGCAGTTTCGCGTCGCCTGCCCTGTGAACTCAAAAGTTTGCCGGGGCGTCAGGGCAGCCACATACACTGGAGCATACCTTCGCAAGGCCAGGTCACGCGACATCGTTTCTCAAATTCTGGGGAGCTCGATGAAAGCTTTGCGACGCATTGGTTCAGGAGCTCTGTACCTTGTTTCTCGTGCTCAGACATGAAGTCAAAGTGGGTGAGAGAGGGGCATTGCGGCGACGATGCGAAGCCTGGTCAGAGGAAAGTCTGATTAGCGGCAACTTCAATTTGGATGGCGAGGAGGACGCTTCCTACTGTCTGGCGCCCGACACGCCCCAGAACCCATCAGGTTCATCCATCCCACCGGGCAGGGCGCTGTAGAGTATGCTCGCTTGCCTGTCGAACGGGGCGGATACAGCAAAGCATGTATTCCCCTGTGTATACAAACGTACAGGTTGCGACGATTGTCTGCTGTACGCAAGGCCACCGAACATTGCACTCGGCCGCAAAAGCCTGTCGCGCCAGTGGAGTGAGTCGCTGGAGGTCGCGTGTATCTGAACACGCAGGAGCTGACCCCTGCGAAATCGGTGGATAAGGAGTGTAGCAAGGTGATGACCTCGTCAATCCTACCGGGGGAGGCCGGCACATGTGTGCCTCAGCATCATACGACCAGTCCTTGGGGCAGGTATGGGTATAGTCACGAACTGATCTCACGACATCTTGTGGTCCCGAACTACAGCACAAGATACGCAAGTTTCTTACCGCAATCCACCTGCTGGCACGGCCATTCAACCTGGCCTGGATGACCTCGAAATAAGAAAAGAGAAAGTTCCTCTTTCGCTGTCTTCGCGTACATGCAACGGCAAAACGTTCCTTGTCTGCGGCCGAGAAACCAGACAAATCCTGCAGGGGACAGCATCACGAGGGGGGTTGTGCCCTCATTTTGTCCGCGGCTTTCTCACTTGTTCGGCCTCGCAGTGGCCCTTATACTCGCTGAGGATGAAAAACTGCTGAAAGAGTGTCGAGTAAGTTCGCAGATGCTGACACTTACGCTGGGGCAATGCATTTTCCATTGTAGCTCCACCCTTCTGCGCAGGCACAATGCCATGAGCAATCGTCCAACTAGTCACATTGAATTTATTACCCGGGCACTCTAAGGAGTAGTTACGTCCTCCACGCGCATCACAAACGTCATCCATACACGGCCACCGGATTTTGCACTCTGCACAAGCTGGTGTGGATGTTCCACAAGGTGCAGAACAAAAATGTAAGCGTGCCTGCAGAGATCTGCGACTTGTCCTGAGGTGTCTTCACCTCGAAGGCCTGTCACGAAATGGAGTTAATGACATGCTGGTTATCGCAGAACTGCAACGCGAACCAGAATATGAGGGCAAGGGCCGCTGTAGTCTACGGGGGCTCGGCATTCAGTGTCGCTTATTTCTTCCCATCCAGCAGGGCACTGCTTGGCGTCTGCGATGTACTCATATGATCCATTTTATGGCAGTGCTCGGAAGCATCCGCTCTCAGAGTCTCACAGTTTCGAGTACAAGTCAGATCCGCCTACAGAGCACGAAGATCAGGTGAATAGACCGCGAGCGATTCTCGCGTGGCGATGCTTACGACTGGCTCCAGGTCTTGCCACGCCGCTTTTTTCGCCTGTTCTTTCTGGACTCAGACGTGAAACGCTGTCGGACTTTCGAGGCATACGTGCAGGACTATATTTTACCATAACTTGCTGTATTCGCTATGTGATATGAAAACGAATGCAGAGGCAGACTGTGTGTTACCTTTATGGTGAGCGGTATATTCGTGTTCATCAAGGGATAAGTAAAAGGCCGGTTGGGCACAGAGGAAGATGCAGAGCGGAACCCCAGCAACTGATTTGCGAGGGCACCTCCCAGGGTCCGGAGCAGCGAAGCAGGATCAACTATGGTGCAGGCGATTTGCGAACACACTGCTGTATCGCTGTTGGTCAGTCAGCGCTTACAGTTGGGTATGTGCGACTGAGAGAAGGGAAAAGGCTGGATTGACATCGGTGCCGGCAGTGGAATTGGCATTACAGCGGTCGGAGCAGGTGCTCTAGACACAATGGGTACATTCCCTCTCGCAGCATTGACAGGTGTTTGGCTTGCTGCATAAAGCTGCGCAGATGATGCGGTCGCTGTTCCTTGCGGCGTGCCAAGAACAACTGGGCAGTAGTGGCTGACTGACATCCATAACAAAAGAGGCAAGGTTTGAAATAGCACGCACCTGGAAGTTCGCCTGCAGGCGGCGGCACACTCGGTTCCTGCGGTGTAGGCGAAAGCGACCGCCCGCTGAGTGTGGTTGTTTGCCCATAGAGGAGATTCGTGCCTGTTGTTTCTGGCACGGGTACGCCTGGTGCGCTAGGCAGAGAACCGAATGCAGGATCGTTGACAGTGTGCCCTGCGGGTATTGTCCATTGATAGCCTGGATTGGCTATCTTAATGGGATGCCCCCACATATCTCTTTGGTACGGTCCAGCAGTTGGCTCTGGATTCAGGAACAGGCGAGATGTCGTTCGGAACGCCCCCACGCAAGAGGTCAGGGCTATTACTGCAGCCCCACAGAGGCAGACGCTCCCCATGTTTTGCATCATTCACCGTGCTAGGTCACAAGGTACTGCCTCTCCGAAGAACACACCCAGTTTGGACCGCTATTCCGCCACAGATTTCGACTTCTTGTCCAGCGGGAGGCTTCTTACTGCCAGGCGGTGGCTGTACACCCCATTGAGGTCGAGAAGCTGTCTCAGCGCATCAGTGAAATCTCGCGTTTGTTAGGTAATGTTTTGCTATCGGCCCCAGAAGAAGAACAAAACTTAGAACTCTGTTAGTAGCATTTTTCTCGTGAACGAGATAGAGACATTTAATTCCTCAAAAATGTGAAAGGTTCACAACCGGACGGTGGCAGCTCGGCACCATTGTGTCCGCCGTGACTCTGTTGGTGATACTTTATGGCATTCCCTTGGTTCGGTGAATTTACGCTAAGGGCACCTGTCCGTGTGAACGCAACGTTCCGCATGGTCATATTAGTCGGGAGTCAGAGGTAGGCCCACAATTTAGCTCCTTTGATATTCACTGCCCATGCGACATAGTAAGCGGATGTGGCTCGGCCAGAATGCGGAATACATAGTGTCAGCGGGGTGGGGGGGGGGGGCATATTTGACCATCCATCGTGTGACCTCTTAAAACTGCATACTGAAGGCTGACAGTCTTCTGCCCACGCGTCCGACAAGTGCTGGTACAATGGCGCAATCAAGTAAAGGACAGAATGTCACGCTTGCAACTTTGTAGCGTGTCAGTGAGGATGGATATCATTCGAAGAAGAATCTCATGCAGTCACCGGAAGAGAATTAACTGGTCCCTCATCAAAAATCTGTACGCTGAGTTCCATCGGAAAACTAAAATCCACAAAAATTTTGAATGTACAGCGGAGATCGAAGCCGTTGCTTGACGTGAGACGTAGAAATAAAATATTTGGGCAATATCAGACCAAGATAGTATCCGATCTTGTGTATGATTCTACAAGCAGCCCTCACTGTCAGCCACGGCCGCTGCGAAATCACTGTGCTAGGAGAACGGTCGCCGGGGCCAAGAGTGTCCGGTTATCTGGGGCGGCGCGGGCACGCCACTGGCGTGTGAGGGATTGGTACCGCTGTGGTATAGCCACGGAGGCTGAATTTCAGAAACTTGCCGGCCACGCTACACGCTATCGACAGAGCCGAGCACAGGCACCATGGGCAACAAGCGTGTTCCAGCGTGCGACGAACAGAGACTTGGAAGCTGGCCTACTCCAGACTGAAGCCCCCTGAATCTCGCAAATATTCGAGCATGCCTTCTGGAAGAACCGGAGTCTCTGCAGCAGAGAGAGCACACATATCAAAGATACCCTAACACAGTAGAAGAGACATCCTTCACGTACAAATTCATATGATATACGGAACATGACGGTTTCCGACCGGCCCTGAACACACACACTCCAAATTCGCTCTCCTCTGTGTGCCTGATGACAACTGCCCGCCCCCAGGCTACAAAAGCTCAGTTCTCCATACCTCTGTCAGCACTGTTTTTGGTGTAGTAGCTCGTGGCGACATAACGGAACGGAAGAGAGACAGTCTCGCAGCCCCTGTCATCCTGCAGAGAAACACCAGTCCACACTTGGAAGCGAGACGGGCACAGCGTACCAACAGGCAGCGCGCCCCCCTTCGAGGACATTCAATTATTGACGACGCAGTCTGGCATCTCTGCTTTTGTGCCAGTCGCTTACCACGGGTATTTCGGGGTCGTCGACGAATGGGATATCCGAAAGTGGAACCCGATCTGCAAGAAGCCCACGGCACGAAGATGTGTTATGTAACTGGACAGCTAAGAAGAGAGTTCAACGCCTGTAGAGTGCGACACCGACCTGCAGCGTAGCGGAGGCCTCAGAAGGCCCTTCCTCACCTTCTAGGATGATTTTCGTCACCAAGACTGCCGTATTCGTCGTCATTTGCTCTGGTCCTAGATTTCGTGAATGTTGGAGGTCGTGCTTCCGGACCTCCGCTGTTCGATCATCAGAAGGAACATTCCCTGAAACGCAGACAAACCACCAGAAACCGACCTTAGCGCACCGTTTTTTCCCTTGGTTCTGCTCTTCAACTCGTGTCAAGTTTTGCCTCTTTCCAGAAGTTGACGCAAGACCGCCTACCGAGGATGCCTCCAAAAACACAAAGCTGGAACTTCTCTGCGTCTTCAGGTGCCAAGGTTTCTTCGGCGTCCATCTGAAAGAAACAAAATCGCAAGTAGTGAAACATCCCGGTTTTTCCATTTTAGGGGACTTCACTGAATCCTGTTCCATCGGTGAAACCCAAATTAGTCAGCTTCAGAACTCGAAAGAAGCGACTGTCCTTATGGATGAATCAACCGTCCATCGTTATATTCCTTACCAAAGCAGCAAATGCAGTCCGAAAGCCACACCTAAATAAGGTTTCAGAAGACTGCCCGTACTGAAGTGATTTGCGATGTACGCGGGGTCGAGCGATATCTTACCCCAGCACTTCGTGTCTGTGGGCGCACCCCAACCGCGATCGTTTTTTACAGTCCACTCGAGACCTGACAAATCTCTCCACAAGTGTCTCATGGACACTCTGGGAGGCACAGAAGAGCAGGTTTACTGCGCATTGCGTGGGTTTCACTTACGTCTAGTAAGACGGCTTTGTCCCACGCGAAGTCGTCCTTCAATTGGCCAATCGAAGCTGCACAGGACATCACGCCGAATGCCAGTTAAGATTGTTCCCAACAAAATCGGCACTCGCTTCGCCCCCACTACACCAACAGCTATTGATCAAACCAATCGCATCTCACTGCAGGACGAGTGTCTCCCGCTATGGCTGCAGCAGACCGTCCGCCATACCTGTGAGAAACTTCGCATTGTATTTTTTCCTGACGTCCGGAATGTCACTGGAAAAGAAATGGGCACAGAGGAACAGACATTCGCAAAGAGAGATTGCACCCCTGTTGCCCCTGTAGGGGTCTTCCATTCACCGACAGGAAAGGCGCCTTCGCTGTGACTGCGATTGTAAGCATAAGGAAATGTGTGTACACGTTCACAAATACGCATATGTATATATACGTTTTCGGTGAACTAGAACAGAAAAAATAGTCACCAAGATGCGTACCGCCGGCCTTTGGATGATTCCTACCCATTGGACAGCGAATTCCGAATTTCTGCCTGCGTACCTTTCCAGAATGTTGGCGAAGATGACTCGCTCTGGTCCGATGACTTGGCAGATGTGCTCGTACTCAAGACTGCACCATTCCTGCACATGACACGGACAGGTGCCAGGGGCGACTGTCGCGTCGCGTTCAGCCTTACGGGTGCGTTTCCGGAGAAAGAAACCAGTGGGGGGTATCATCGAAAAAAGACAGAGCACCCTTTTGCGACGGAGAGGCAACGTCCCCACCAAACCGTATTGCCCGGCCGGAAAGAAATTGCCCCTATTGTGTGCCCATCTCTTGGCAGGTGTATTCGTCTCATGCTGTTTTCGTTGCAGCCTGCGAAAAAAGCGAGTCCGCTTGGCAATTCGTTGGAGCCGATCTTTGGCACTGGTTGTCTGTTCTTCCTCGGCTGCAAACACGCCCGCCGACAGCCCTACAGCAGCAACTGGGTCTTCCTCCTCGTTTCTAACATTTGTCTACTGCGTGTGCCTCTTCCGCGCCTCTCCTCTGACCCTCTCTACCGCCATTTCCCGTCCATGCTCCGAACGTTCAGGGCGTTCACGTGGGCAGCGTTTTTGCTGGGAGCTGGGCCTGACCTTACTTCAATTTCCTCCTCGATGTTTTCAACGAGGTAACGCCTTTCAGAGAGTTCGGGCGCCATCCTGGTATCCCCCTTTACATTTCTTTTTCCAAAGGGGGAAACAAGAGAGGCACTGGCGGATCAACACCGGCGATCAACCTGCGCAGATATTGGGGCTTTCAGGAAGAGCAGATTGCGGCAAAACCGTCAAGCGCTTGACTGTGACTGTGGGCGGTGGGGGAGGGGGGGTGGTAGGGAGGAATAAGGTAGATGCAAAGAAATCTGAGTCCGTATAACAGGAGATGAAACCAACGAGCTCCTCGGGACGACGGCCGGGTCACGGTCGTTTTCAGACACGACGGAAGGCAAACAGGTATTTCCTTGGTTCAGTCGCCATTGAGCAAGGGATTTTCAGGCGCATTCTTTGCCGCGGACAGAAGGGTTAAAGGACACTCAGTTCCTTCTGAAACAACAAGGCTGGTGACCTGCCTAGCAAACCGCTCAAACTTCGCTGCGCTGCGTGAAGCTGGCACGTGCAGCCACGCCTGCTGTGCGGTTCTACGTTAAAAGTCGGATTGGAAAACGTCGGGGAAATCGGACGAGCGCTGCCTACAACGCAAAGGGTCTCTCCGTCTCTGCTTCCGTCTAAAAAGATCCCAAATTGCGGGCCATGGCCACGGCCTCTCCTCGTTGAGGGTAGCTTTCATGCTCGACGGTTGAAAACCCGCCTACAGACGGTCGCTGCGTCAGACCGCGAGCGAGTCCCTTTCACCCTTGGCGATTATGTTTCTTTTGCTTTGCCTGACGAGATTCCAGATCTCGGTTTCCGGATTTTCTCCTGAGAAATCAAGAGCGGCGATTGAGTGACATGCAAGCTTCAGCCCGCTTTTCGCCAGGTGGGGCGGCGCAGACGATTCGATTCTTGGCTCGCCAGCACATTTTGGAGAGAAAGGAATCGGCAGCACCCCCCTACGCGAAAGTCCGACAACAACCCTCGCATTCCGCTTCTTCAAATCGTTAGTCACATCAACTGTCTGTTGCAGCCGGATTGTACAGAACAGGCCTGGAACGCTTTCCGCTTTCTCTTTTCTCTCGATTTGCCTTTTTCTGATGTCTTGTGTTTCCTCGATCCAACCTTAGCCGACTTTTTTCCCTAGGCGCTTCCTCCCATGGACCCAGAGTGTACGCGTGGAGGGTCGCGTCTTGTCTCCGGTTTCGAAGAATTCACGCAAGTGACTGCATGCCCACGACATGCACCCCTTTTCGCGTATGTCCAGGCAGTCGCCTTCTTTTTTCCTCTGGAAGTATCTTGCGCACGCTTCTCAGTCATCTCGCCTTGCCAGTGTGCATGTGTCGCGCTCCCTTCTTCGTCTGCGAGACACTCCGTCAATTTCGAGTCTGGGCCAGCAGCTCACCAAGACCTGAAGAAAAGTCTCCGTTTTTCGCTTCTTCAGTTCGATGACGCGAACTGCGCGAGTTTTGTTTCTCTTCCTTCCCTTGACAGCTCTTGCGCCGGTGCCTTAACAGTCGCACGTATCCCTTCTTCTGCAACGCCTGCGCGGTTCCCTTCCCCGCTTTCCTCTGTCGCTTCCTCTCTTGTTTTGCCGCTCTGCGCGGCGTGCCTCGGCTACACGGCATTTTCGTAACCCGTTCCCTTTTCGTCCGATTCTTCCGCGGTCTCTACAGGAAGGAAAACTCCCACCAATCTTGTCCCTGGGACGCGTGTCCTGCGGCGAAGTGTACAGCGGCTCTCGCCTGCGGTTTTGCCGTCGAAACGCCAAAGCCTACGAAAGCGCAACTTCCAGAGGAGACAAGAGCTCCAAACCTGCGCGTCTCTCTGCCCTCGGAAATCCGCTGGCTCGCCTCCACGGTTTCGACCCCGTCGCGTTCGGCCTTCACGTCTGCCTGTTGCATTCGACACGGCTTCCACCGCCAGGCCGAGGAGTGAGGCGGCGTTCCTTCTCTTTTGAATATCTTTTTACCCTCCGACTCAGAAAACGTTTCCTCGAAACCTCTCCTTTCCTTCCTCTGGATGCGAAATCGTCTCTCTCCATCCTCGCTGCTTCCGGATATCTCCCCCGTCCCTTCTTTCCTATTGGTCTCCCAGCCACTCCTATTCTCTTGTCCCAACCTTCTCGACTTCCCTCCCAGATTTCAACTGCCTTCGAGACAGTCGAGTTCTCTTGCTGCGGGCTGTCGACATGCTCTAATTGAGCTACCGCTGCCCCGCCTGGGCGTCTCCCGCACCGACGCCCGCTGCGTTGCGATGAATCCCGTTTGTCTTCTTTCTCCGATCTGCCCCTCTGCCGTCTTCTCTCTCTCTGTGTGCCCTCGTCTTTCTTCCTTCTCTCTTCTTCTGTTTGTTTCCTGCGCCTTCTCGCAGCCACTTGCGCCGCAACGCGAGGCGGCCGTGCTCTGTCGCCCATCAGAATGGACCCGGCTCGCACGGCTCCCAGACGTCCGGAGAAACTGTCTCGCTCGCAGAAGCTGCTTGTAAGCCAGGTCACGAGTCTCCTCGCGGCTTCTGAGCAGACCGCCCTCTCGCTGCTTCAGACAGCGAACTGGGATGTCAATGCAGCAGTAGATCTCTTCTTCTCGCAGCGGCCGGGTCCCGCTGGTTCTCAGCCTGCGCCGCTGGTTGAGCCTGCTCGCCGAGGCTCGTCAAACAGACAGCGCCGCGAAGAAGTCCCGCAACCCTTCCTCGCCACTCCTGTCTCGCGCAAAAGGCAGGGCGGATCCAACTCCGTTTCCTGCACGGCAAATCCTGCCTCTGCCCAGGCCGCGAATCCCTCGTCGCCCATTCTCCTCGACGACACGAGCGATGGAGAGACTCCGGAAACGCGCACGCAGGACACAGACTTTGATCCGCTCTCGAAGCTCGACGAAGGCGGCGGAGACCCCGCGGCTGTGCAGGGGAGAGCCCACACAGAGACAGCGCGCGAGCGGGGAGTCGCGGCTTCAGGTCGGTTTTGTCGAAAACGCCATGTGACAGAGGACGGCGTTGCGGAGTCTGGGAAGGCCCAGCTGAAAGAAGACGCCTCCAGACTGGAAAGCCGCCGACAATGGGGGCTCGCGGAGACACGGTTCCACTCTGGCAAGACAGCAGAAGACGTAGACGCGCAGACGGCTCCAGCGGCCGTTCCAGGCTGCCGGGAGAAAGAGTCTCAGACTATTTCTGATGGTCCCGCAGCCAAGCGCGCGAGACCCGGTGCGGAGGCTCTGAGCTGGCGGCCGCGAGGAAGAGAGGTACAGACGGCAGAGGCGGAAAAACTTCTCAAGTTTCTCCAACAAAAGTATGCGTGGAGGCAACAAGAGATTCTGCGAAGCCAAAGCCTCCTCAGCTCGGCGGGAGTCAAAGCGGACTGGACTACCTACGTCGGCTACCTCACTCTCGATGCGACCATCATCACTGCCGCCTTCACCCGCCCGCTTCCTCAGGTCGGTCTCGTTTTCTCTCGCTCGCACACTGGCAAGCGCGGCTTACGCCTCATCTTGAGAGCGTGGGGGAGTTCACAGGGCCTGGACCACATGCAGCTTCCAGTGAAAACCCTAGGCACCTTTCGAGGGGGGCAGCCTCGCTATTTTCCTGCGTGCGGAAAACAGAGATCGTTTCTGGAGAGCATCAGATGCCGTGCGTGGATCTACACAATGGAGGATCTGTGGAGAAGGTTAGTGAGCTCGCGTGCGCCCGCGCCACCAAGCCGGCCCTCGAATAGAAACAGGCAAGGCGAGGGAAGAAGGGACAGCTGCCACGCGCTCCCGACTTTTGCCGCGCGTTGGTTTTTTGGTGATGAGCGACATTTGCGGTCTGGCCTCGTGTGCCTGAGTGCCCTTCAGCCGCAGATGCGCTTTGTCGGGGACGTCCGCGTTCAGCTTCCCGCCGCGAGAGGGACGTTTTTTCTTCCTCGGAAGGCGGCTCCGAAGCTTTACCGCGTGGATCCAGGGTTCGACGAGATTCGCGAGGATGCGCGAAAGCTGTTTGCGGCGAAGAAACTTTCGGGAGATTCCGGCGGCTCTGCGCGCACAGGCAAGAAGCGCACGCTGCCGGCTCTAACGACCCTGCTAGAGAATCTCACAGATGCCTCCTGCACGCTTCGTCTGCTTCTTGGTGAGCGAGAGGCAGGACGAATCCAAAAAAGCCTCTCCAAGGAACTCCTCCTTCTTCTCCTTCTCGATGTCATCAAGGTAAGAAGACACCAGTTTTTTAGGCGCCCTTCGCTTCTGCTGTCTGGCTCTTCGGTCGGTGGTTTTTCATCTCCACTTTCCTTTTCGGCGTCTCCGAAATCCTCGCAGGTCCACATCACGTGGGTCCCTGGGGCGCCTCCCGCCTTTCCTCTCCGTGTCGGCACGACGGTGACTGTGGCGGTCTACGTCTTTTTAACTTCCAATCTCTTCAGCCTCGAAAGGGCGAAAAACAGGTCAGAAACACCAGAAAGAACAGCCCCTGCCGAGAACCCAACGCCACTTCGGTGCATCTGCACTTCTCCGTGTGCTTCTTCGATTCCGCGAACGGCTTCGTCTTCGTCCTCTCTCCCGAAAAGGAACTGCGTAGGCGGTCTCAGGAGGAATCCGTGTCGGTTCGTTGTGCTCCAGGTCGCCGCGCCGTTCTTCACGTCCCGTCCATTTGCTCCTTGTTCGTTTGCGTCCGCGGTCTCTGCGTGCTTCATCTCTCTCCGTTCCCCAGACGCGTCTTGTTCACTTGTGTGCTGTCCGCCCATTTTCAGCGTGAGTTTGGATCTCGGCGGACAGTGCAGCCACGCCCTGGCGACGCTGTTCCAAGCAGTGCGCGCGCCGATGAAGAGCCGAGCGGATCTCGTGGGAGTCCTTCCATCAGCGCCGTGTCCATCTGCGGCGGAACCCGCGGGTCCGGGTGTCCTGACAGCGCATCGGGTTCTCGACGGCAGCGCGTCCGCGGCAGGGGACGAGGACGAGGGCGGACGACGCGAAGAGGAAGGACACGAAGCGGAAGACGACAGTGAATCTGAAGATGAAGAAGCTCTGGATGCCGGCAACCGTCTTTCCGACCTCGTCCTGGGCACTGAAACGGCGCTGCCGTCCTGCGCCTCGTCGTCGCTCTCGGCCGCGCCACCGAGTCTTCGCGCCTGCTCTGCCTCCCTCGCCCCTGCCTCGGCCCCTCCCCCTGCATGTGGTTCTGTCTCTGCAGGGGCCTTCGCGTCGAGTCGAGGCGGGGAAGTGTCCACTCGAGGGCGCCTGCGTCCGTCCCGTCGCGTTTTTCGGACGAGCCTCCGACGGTACCAAGAGGAAGGCTTGTACTGGTTGGTGTCTCGCGAATCCAGGGACTTCGACTACTCGGCGGCCAAGAAGCAGATGGACAAGTGCAAACACCCAGACGAGCGGTTGGCATTTCTGCCTCCTTCTTGGCTCCGTCTCGAACTCCCTTCCAGCTTGCCTTCTTGGCTGCATGCGCCGCATGCAGCCTCTGCCCCCAGTCGCGGATCGAATGGCGGGAGCGACCGTTCGCCCTTCACTGAGAAGCGTTCGGGGGCCGGTGGCGAGGTCTTGGACGCTCGAGAAGATCCTTTCTTCAGGTGGAACGGAGACAGACAGAACGCCATTCGGCATCTCTTTTGCAACTTCGACGCCTGCGCATTCTCTCTCGCGTGTCCCACTTCCTCGAAAGCCGTCACCGGCGGCATTCTCGGCGACGCGATGGGGCTCGGAAAGACCGTGCAGCTCCTCGCGCTGGTTTCGACCGACCTCGTGCCTGCCTACGACCCTGGAGGAGCTGAGGGGGACGGCGCGCCGGCGACCGGAGACAGTCGTGACGCACAAGACGAGACCGAAGAACTCAAAGGACGCGAAGGGCCGAGGCGCCGGCAGGCAGCCGGAAGCCGAGCCGAAGCAGAGGAAAAGAGAGAGGATGAAAGGTCCGCGGGAGGGCGCGCGACAGGTCTGAGTCGCTCCACGGCATCCAGGCAACAAAAGCCAGGCTGCGAGAGAGAGGTCTGTGCTTCCTCGTCAAAGGCAGACGAATGTCTTCCTCTTGCTCCGCCGCCTCGCCCAGAGGTGATTGCGCAGCATCTCAAACCCGACGCGGAGGGCTACTATCCGGGCGGGACGCTGATTGTCGTGCCGCTCTCTCTGCTTTCTCAGTGGCGTGAGGAGATTCGCACGCACATGCAGCCGGGAGTGTGCTCCGTCTACGAGTACTACGGTGCGGGCAGGAACAAGAATCCCGCGTTCCTCGCCTCGCACACTCTCGTGCTGACCACTTACCAGACTCTCGCGACAGACTTTCGGCAGGCTGGACGACGCCCAGGCCTTGCGACCGGGTGTCTCCCTAGTGCGAAGGCGTCCCCGAACGCGGGCGGCGCGTCCTTCTTCTCGCCTTCGTCTTGTGGGGACGGAAAGGAGAGAGAAGACCGGAGCAGAAATGCGCCTGGCGGCAGAAACGCCGTCGCGTCGCCACTCCACGCCATTTTCTTCTACCGCGTCGTCCTCGACGAAGGCCACATCATCAAGAGCGCGCCCTCGAGCCAGAGCCAGGCTTGTTGCGCCATCAACGCCGAACGCAGGCAAGAAACACCCCGAGAAGGGACCGGAAAAGGGCGTCGGCTGAGAGACGGGAGGAATGCGGACCGGCCAGAGAACAAAAAGATCAAACAAACGGGAGCTCCGGAGGAGAGAACACACGGGCGCAGCCACACACTCTGCTGGATGGCGTTGGAAAGAATAGGGCGTTTTGGGGATATGCCCAGATTCCAGCTGTTCTGGAGACGCCTCGGTCGTTTGTGTGTACTATCCACGCCGGGACTTACATCCCTGCAGAGGTTCAGAGTCGAATATCAGACTGTATCTCTGCATAACGCATCTATATATAAATGTGCTGTTTGTCAACGGCAGTCATTCCTTCTCGCATGCAGGAAGCCGCCGTGGAACGGCCGTCTAGCGTTTCGAGTGGACAGAGATAAACTGTCACGGTCCGTATGGAGCGCGTTTGAAAGAACAGGGTTTTGATCTGCTAATCCGTTAAACCGTGTGCTTCCTCTCAGGTGCACAGTCCATAATTCAGCCCCTAGGGAAGCCCCGGTGTATGTTTGTTTTTTCCAGGTGGATGCTCACGGGGACGCCTCTGCAGAACGACGTGAGCGACGCATTCGCTCTCGTCAAATTTCTCAAAATTCGGCCTATGGGGACGGCAGCCTGGTGGAACGCGCATGTCGCGCAGCCTATGGAGCGGGGTACGCAATCCGTCACTGAGCACATGCAGTCTTCAGATTTCGTTTTTAAAGGCGTTCAACATGGGACAACGGGCGCTGCCCCGTCTTCTACAGTCCTCCGTCCGTTTCTTCAGAGAAAGATAGAGGCTACCAAATGCAGCCACGACGGCCCACGGGCAGGGCACAAACGGCCTAGGGCACTCGACCCGAAAGTCGTCCACCGAGCGTCGAGTCACGCGTCTGCAGATACACATGTGCTTCCGGGGCCTCCACGTATGTGTAGATATTTGTGGATTGATGTATGTAGGAGCCAGATGTGTGTGTGCAGCTCTGCGCAATTGTTCGATCGGCATTCGCGTCCGCGAGCGTCTCGCGTGTGTTTTCGGCTCTGCGCTGTTTTTCCAGGCCAAACAGCTGCAGCGATTAGCACGGTGCGTAGCATTTTGCTGCCTCTGATGCTTCGCCGCCACGCCAACTCGAGGGGTGAAGACGGAAAACCGATTCTGCCGCTTCCTCCCATCTCCTTCCACTGCTTCAGCGTGTGCCTCACCCCGTTCGAGCGCGCACTCTACATGGTAAGACTGGCCGCAGCGGTGAGGGTCAAGCGGAGCCAGCCGCCCAAAAAAAAACGCCGCCTACTCGAAGGTGCACTCATCGGGAGTTGTGTGTAGAGAGGTTCTCTATGGAGATGCGTGAATGGAAATGCGTGAATGGAGATGCGGAGAAGGAGGACAAAAGCACACGTGGGGTGTCTCCATTAGATGCAAGAACCAAGATGCAGAGCTCAGGTGGTCGCGCATGAGAGACACCTGCCGAATTCCCGAATCTGTTTTTACATAGCTCTGGAGAGGGTCTGCGTAGATCCCCGCACGTTTAGCCGTCGATGGGTTTGTGGAAACAAGGAGACCTCAGATCCGGGCATCGGAACAGCTGAAGGTCCGCGAGGCGACCAGATCGGCAGAGTACGCCACGTAGTAGTCATAGTACTCGTGAGACAGATAGGCTTTGGGGGTGATGTTTCATGTTCCTGTCTCAGATCCTTGTACCTTCTTCGTCTTCTCTCTCCGAACCTTTGATCTCTCTGGCCCTCTCTGTCGTGTTTCGCCCGAGGGTCGTGGTCCGTCCCCGTCTCTCTGCGGTGGGATCCACGGTGGCTCTCAATCGAAGCCAAGACGCGAAGACGAAGAGACGAGAGAGTGCCAAGTGGTCCCCCTTGGTCACGCATCTCCAGAGGAGGCTCACATTTTTTTCTCCGTCGTTTCTCTCCTTTCCTCTCTACTTCTGGCTGGCGCACCCTCTCGCACTCTCTTTTCCTCTCGTTTCGTCATCTCTTTCCTCTCTCCTGTGTCGCCTGCGATGTGGATTTTCAGGCGTTCTTCACGCGGAGCCGCGAAGAGTTTGAGAGGCTGTTGAAGGCGGGGGTAGTCATGACCAACTACTCGCATGTCCTTCTCCTTCTTCTTCGTCTGCGGCAGCTGTGTTGTCATCCTTCCCTCGTTACAGCCCGAAGCCGAGACCTGCAGGAGCGCATTCTCTCGGGAAGCACAGAGGACGTTGATCGCCTTCTTGGTTCCCTTATTCGACGAAAAGAGACGGGCGATGCCACTGCAGAGGCAGACCGCGTAGGCTAATGAGGGGATCTCCACTCTTCTCGTATTCGTACTGTTTCCCCTCGCCGTGCTGGTCCTTATCCAGAGGTGTCCTCTGCGTCGCGTTGGTTCTTCTCTCTCGCTTCTCGCCTAGCTTCTTGCATATCTGGGTTTTCTTCCACCTGTTTCTCCTGCTGGTGTTTGCCTAGTTTTCTGCCCTCCGTATTTCCGTCTTCAGAGCTCATCTCTCTCTCTGCGATCCTTCCTCTTTTCTCTTCCCATTACAGCTTCTTTCCTTTTGCCCCGGTGGTTTTCGTGCGAGCCGCCGTCCTTCTGTCGATGCTTTTCGCGTGCCATCCTGGTCTCTCTGTCCCCCCTTGTCTGCTCGTTTCCTCCGTCCTCTTGTTGGAGTCTTCCCCGTGACTAGGTAGGAATTTTTATGCAGGTATGATACAACCAAACGAAGATGAAACAGATGAAAAGTTTTGCGCCACTCGATTCCCTTCTTTGAATTGCTAAACAGTCAAAACTGGATCCTCTAATGTGTTTGCATCCACTTTGCTTCATCTCAGGCGTCGCCGCTCTTCGTGAGCAGCGTCGTGCAGGAGGTGCGAGAAGGTCGCGTGGAAGATTGCCCGATCTGTCTGGATTTCCCTGCCGAGCCAGTCCTGCTGGTTTCGTGTTGCCACACGCTCTGCCACTCTTGTGCGATGAATTTGTTGCGGAGAAAGCGGAATGAGTGCCCGATTTGTCGGCGGAAATTCGAGCGGAATCAAGTCATGCTTCTTCCCCCGCCAGCACTTCTCTCTGGGGCGAGTGCCGAAGCAAGTAAAACGGCCGAGCTCGACGGGGAGGAGGCTCAGAGAGAGACGGCCGGAGGCGTTGCTCCGACCTCGTCTGCTGATGAGGCGGGAAAGAACGGGAGCAGCGCAAGCAAGAACGAACAGGGACGAGAAAAGAAAGACGAAGAGTTCTTCTTCAGCACCAAACTCAAGGTTGCTATTGCTCTGGTGGCAGAGGACGTGCGACAAGGCCGCAGCTGTGTCATCTTTTCACAGTGGACGTCGATGCTGGACACGATCGAGAGAGGCTTTGCTGAGTACGAGAGACAGAGAAGAAGCAAAGAGGCGAACGCGGATCAGGCACCTATTCTGCCGTACAGGAGACTCGATGGCAGTATGACTAGCTCACAAAGACAGGCGGTTTTATCCTGGTTCGCCCACAGCAAGAGCGCTGCAAATGAGCCTGCGTTCTGGGCCGAACAGGAGGCAGATGGAGGAAGAGGTGGGAGCAAATCGCTTTCCTCCGGCCCCAGAAAGAGCCAAGACCGCGACGGGGGGCCGTTCGCGGGAATTTTCCAAGATCTCAGGGACGCGAAAGATGGCGCGAGGGAGACAGCGGAAGCGGCAACGAGGAGCGAGACAGCAGACGGACGCGCGCTTCAGAGGCAGCCCGGCGGGGAAGGACGCATTCTTCTTTGTTCTTTGAAGGCGGGGAATGTGGGGTTGAACCTCACGCGAGCGTCCCGGTGTTACCTCATGGACGGCTGGTGGAACCCTCAAGTGGAAAACCAAGCTATGAAACGGATCTGGCGATTCGGCCAGGTGAGACAGTAAACAGCGGTGTGCCGGTACAATCGTTTTGTTTGCTCAGTTCCTTCTTCCACGGTTTTTTTCGGGAACTAGGTACAAACAAGGAGGCTGTGTGGGCACTATGGGTTGGATTTCCCTTCTCTGTCTTATTGAAGAGTTGCACTGCAGTCCTAGTACTCAGGCCCGAGGGGGAGAACACGGGACTTGTTGCAGTTTGTGTCGAGATCTTCGTGCGGGTATATCGTGACTTCGTGTGTGTTTTGAAGCGGCCGGTGGGGCTCTGTGATTCCTTCTGCGACAAAGGTTTCTGCGCTGTGTTGACTTTCGCCGGTTTTTCTAGGACAAACCCGTGAAGGTGGTCCGCTTTGTATGTGTGCGGACCGTCGAAGAGCGTCTAGAAGAAATCAAGGAATTCAAAGGCTGGATGGCCCGGGGCGTCTGCGAGGTTGGTTCAGGCGTGGATGACGTTGACGGACAGGGCGCCCCGAGTTCTGGAAGGCCAGAGTCATTTGACGAAGATAAACAACGGGGTCGTCTCTCTATCGACGAGTTGAAACGGCTATTCAGAGGCTTCGAAACCGAAGAGCTCGCGGGTGCAGAAATGCATGACACCCGGAGATATCCCGGCCCCGCGCTCGAACACTTGGGGACCGATGAAGTGGGTAGTTACAGCACAGAGGGCAGCGCCGAATCTGCTACAGAGGCATCACCCGAGCGGCCAGATACCGGCGGCGCACAGCAGGTGCGGATGCCGTCCCGGCCCGCCGCACTCGAGGCTGCAGAAGCGTCGATGGAAAAGGTAGGCAGTGCATCCAACAGCAGCTTACAGCAGGCACACGTATAGCACTGGCGAGGAAGGCACCGCTGGTGAACAGAGTTGCTGAGAGGCCTTCCGTGGTTGTCTTAGATCCGCACCGGAGAAAAAACTGAAGGGTGAAGCAATGGGGAAGTGAGGTTTTCGAAGATCAATTGGTACGCTGTGGCGAGAAGCACAAATGCGAAAAACCATCTCGGCAGGATGGCAACTAAAGCCGCAGGGTGCATCGTGTCGTCTCGCATGATACAACGGCGCAGCATGCCCCGTTAGAAGAAGGCCTTACTCACTTCTGTCGCTCAACGTGAGGAGGAGAGTCACCCAGATAATTTGTCGAGTGTCGACAGCTACATCGGTGACAATGCAAAGAGGACAGAGGCAGCTGCTGTAGAGTCGAACCTTGCAGCAGAACGACAGGTAAATCTCGCTGAGGTACCATGGTTGCGAGTCCTCTCGACGGAGGTAAATAGAGGAAATCAGAAGAGGAAAAGATGGAGATAAACATTCCATTTCAGTGGTAACCGCGAGGGCGCTGTGCAACGTCACTTGTGGACGAGAAGAATCTTGTCCTGAGGCGAGCTCTCAGCGGTAAGACAGTTGAGTGTTCATTCTCAAGGTGTCCGTTCTTTTCTGTCATGCCAATCCTCTCAACAGTCTCTTGCGCGAGCTTTCCAGTTTTCAACAGAGCTAATGATTGGACCCATCCACGTGATTATTACGAAATGGAAAGCGAATTCCATGGTGGCCTGGTATGCTGCGAGATGTATTTGAGTGTTTCGGAAAGGTGTCAGAGATTACGCTTGTCTGAAACGTTACTGTTCTTGACTTCAGTGGAAGCATCTGGTACCGTTATGTACCACCATGAACGAAACCTGTCGGAATTCGATCCCGACCGTCTGCGAGCGTGGACGCAATTCGATGAGGTATGCCTCAAGTTGCTCTGTCTTGTCATCCGCGATCCAGAACTGTACAACTCAAATCGAGTAAATAAACATTATAGTACCTAGGATACTGAATATTACTCCAGTGATCAGATTCAGACAACCAACTTCTTTATGAGTGATGTACATCATGGCCCCACTGGACTACGGTGCCCTTACAGGCATGGCGCGACGCCCCTTTGCAGCAGGTTCGCTGTCGTCTGTCCTGAGTGCGTCACTCTGTGACCGTAGCAGCAGCTGTATGATTGATTCGGTGGTAGTCCGTCTCCTCGGAGCCAATGCTGTAACAGAAAAGTTGGTGCCCAGAATTCCCCGCCACTTCTTCCTGCTAGAATTCACCTCAGCCGACGTTAAGCTGCGAATGACTGTCGGTGCCTGCATGCGCCTCTTCATGGGCATAAACTCTCCTGGTGTTCACTATGTCCTCAATTTCACGCTGATTCGAGCAGGCCAAGCGATATAAAAGCGGTCTGCTCAAAAACACAAAAGTCGTACATGCGAAGTGGTTAACGCCATATATATACATATATATGCGAGGAAAATCTCATCAGATAACGCTCTAAAAATCCGACAGAAAAGGAAAAGGAAATAGAACAAACCGAGGGCGGGGCCATGTGGTGTGACAATTGGCGTCGCTGCACTGCTATTGGCATAGTGGCGGGCACGTTGAGAGACGACCCGTCTGTGCACCGGACCGCGCCGTCTTGGTCGATTGAGAACATGTGAGAGGAGCCTGTTACTCAAGCAAAGAATCGTTTTGGCCTTAAAGTGTCTACAGGGGCTAGGTCCGTTGTTCCAGAGATACCACCCTCTTACAAACGATCCTGAGGCTCCCTGACTACGTTGACCGCTTCTCCAAGGAGGTCTTTTGCTAACGGTTCCGCGTCGTCCGAGCCGGTCTCGCTCAGAAAGACCGAAAGGGTATTGTGATAGCGATTGAAAATGAGGTACTCTCGGATCAACTCGTTGATTAGAATGTTCAGGCGCGGTGGCTTGTGAGGGACCTCATTCTGTAGGCAGTTGTCAATCAAAGCATCTTCTGAAGAAACAAATAACCAGTCGAGCCAGTTCAATCTGTAAAACACCTCGGTAATGTATACACTCAGTTGGGCAAATCCCAAGGAACAACGACTTAGTTATCACCTGCACAACCCCCGTTTCGCCGTGCAGAGACACGTTGATCGTATCTGCAAAGTGCAGGAGGCTAATCGTGGGTCTTAGTAAAGTGGACAATAATATTCAGGGAGGTCCTGTTTTCTCTGGCGCAGATCAGGAGTTCGTAGCACTTTAAAAATCGATGACATATTGTGTTTCTGAGCTGGAGGGGAGTAAAACACGTCATGCATGGCCTATCGTTCTATTAAGCAAGAGGTGCCAAGTGTTGCCAAATATTACGCTGAAGCGTGCAAGGGAAGAGTAGATGTGAGCGTGTAAATAAACTCGCGAGCCATAAACAGGAGAGGCAAGACGTGGAGCTTTCTGCTAAGCACAAGAACATCTAATTTTTCTCATGAGCACGGCGTGTTACAGGAAACAGAGGTCGCTGATTTAGTACCCGGTCTTCCATGGAGTGATATATTTCTGCACGGAGACGGGCGCGTAGCGTACTAAGGAAACCCCGAGATTGGAGAGCCTCGCGAACCAGATCTATCAGTTCTCTCCTCTCAGTCTTCGACATGATGGCTACGGGAGCAGAAAACCACCGGATCCATTAGTGGGACGACGACACGGGAGCTGGCAGTTGTCGATCAGCAACTTCTCAAGACAGGATTTAATCTCATCTGCACTCACGGAAGCGACTAAACTTGACGAAGTGCCCCAGCTTTGTTTCTTCTGAGTCGGTACAACAGGTGCCAGGGAGTCACACGAGCGCAGCGTCCAGAGAGCATGCGCCGCAGCCTTTCCCAACAACAGCAGACGTGATCTGTCGCTAATTTATACACATGCACCAGGGCGATATTTTTTTTGCATGCGTGAGCGCTCTACTCATGACAGCTCACACTAGACCTAGGTACCGGAAGTGCATACCGACACAGCGGTTGATGGTTGGTTAAATGGCGAATCGGTGACAAAAGGTATCGTGATTTCTCAAAATCAGTCGGTAGGCAACCGTTGGTGTTGCTGGCGAGCATGGTTGTCGTAGTGTGTTGGTGGAACCATCAGTAACCGCAGTTGGTGTTTACACTGTGCTCGACACGAAAACCTACGGATACTCCATCTGTCTACAGTCAGCCGCTGGAACACTGACTTTTACTGAACTCCTGGAACCGCAAAAGAAATTCCAAAATAGTAGGTAGCTTCATTTGTTAGCCTGTTTATCAGCACCTGGGGACCATGTCCCTTAAGCTGAACATAACCTACTGATAATGCCATACCTTCATCGACGCTACGATGACATTGTTTTGTTGGAACAGAAGTAGTCACCAAATCGCACATGGTGAAGCTTTAGGAACGGTAGCGTCCCCGTCCCACTTTATTGTTCTGTAATGGCAGCACTTACCTTTGAGACTTCTGAGCCTCCTTACGTCACCAATCCCTTCATGCCTCATTCCGGAAGAGAAATCATGTCCCCTGAATCGTCGAGGGGCTCTCACAGTGTCCCGACTGACAGAGTCTGCATCCTGCAAGAGTTTTCCTGGCCCATAAGGCCACTCCTTCTGATGCGGTGCCAAATCAACCGCCTATGAGGTCTCTAGACCTTGGCAGCTCCATCGTTGATGACCACCTGCCCCAGGTTCGAGGGAACGGCTGTGAAGGTGGTGTCATTAAGGCAGCTCTTCTTCAAAGGAGGTTTCGCAGAAGGCTACAATCTGGACCCCTTTTTGGCCTCTCCGGCACCCTCCAGTATATTTTGTGAATTTTTCCCTTCAAAGTAGTGTATCGGGGTTATCCATTATACATCCACCATGTGTTCACGTGCAGTATACTGCCTATTGCACTTGACACAGTAGACATTTTATACACAGGGACGCACCACCAGTGGTTGAGCTGACCAGGATCCACATTTGGCCTTCAGGGTTCTTCCCTAGTGTGCTAGTCGCAGCGAACGCTACGCCACTCGGTACCCACACGATTAATACCTCAGTGGGGTAACAGCCACCGCGACTTAGCAAGCGAACCTGCCAGCTGTTAGATGGGCGTGAAGCAGCACGCTGAGTTGAACTGACTAACCCTGCTGCGGGGTGGCCTCCTCCCCATCTCTTTTTTCTGACCTTTTCCATTTCTTCTCTCCAACACACCAGCAACATGTTCACCAAAACACAGTTGGCACCGCATCAATCGTTGCCGCCATATTGTATTACTCTAGCGGAACATAATTGATAGATCCTCGTTTGCGAAGTTCTTGCATCGGGTGCCTAATCCCTGTCATTCTTCATGACAGAGCTACTTTGGCGCATCACCTGGCACATTCAACCGTCAGCACTCTATGCTTGTTAGTGACAACTGCGTAGTGTGTACGTTAAGATCATGCTGTGACGGTTTTGCGTCCCTAACTGTCATTCAGTCCATCAGAGATAGCTGGGAGGGCCAGGGGTTGGTTTGTTTCTCCCTTGCATTCGTACGCGCTACCACTACCAGAGCATTTTCGATGGACTCCTGGGGCGCCCGGCAGCATTATCTCTTCGGAAGTGGAGCAACTACGACCGATACGGCCTTCTTGTGCTCATTGATGTCCGGAAGCGGCCAGCACCTTGACACGATCTCCAGAAAATTGAGGCGGTGTAAATACACTCCATTACGGCTTCGGTACAACACAGCTACAGTTGGACTTTTTTTTTAGAGAACAGCTATTTTAAGTATTCTACAATTTGAAAACGAAATAATGATACAGAGGTAACCAATTAAAAGGCGATCCTCCTAATTTTGCCACTAAACGAGGGTTTTGTACGGATAAACGATTCGGAAGTTGTATACAAATTGCAGTAGAATCAATAAAAATATGAACATGTCTTCTACAAATGAGTCTCTAGTTTCCAGTTTGTAATGTGACGCGCCAAGAGTCTACCGTTACATTCGACTATCTTATGAGTTCACCCAAACAACTCGACGATCGACCACTGGAGATATCAAAACAAGGGCTCCGTACAAAAAGAAAACGACACGACGCTCTGTCCGGCCTCCGTTGTGATTGTGAATGACCGCGAGTGAGATCCGCACATTCGCTGTAGGTGATCGGCATTTACTCTTTTTTTTGTAGTGCACGAACTACGCACGTACGACCGGCCCCTCTATAAATTTTTCCCCTTTCTCTTGCACGTCGTGTGTAGAGAGCAATTGGCCGAAGCCTATGGAGCTTGCCTGCTGGTCAAGAGCTGCTGTTCTCTGCAGTGTCCGAAGCGCTTGTCTTCTAGAAAGCTGCCCGCCCGGTTGGCACGCCCCCACCACGGAAACTGCTTTTCCACCTTCAAGACACAGCCTCCAGAGAGGGTTCGTGCAGCGGGCACGGACGAAGCATTGGCCCTCCCGCCTTTTTCTCCGGAGTCTTCGGCAGCTGCCTCTTACCTGTAGAAGTTGCGGTGGCCCACGTCAAATCAGTACTCTCCCTGGATCGGCAGGAGATGGTAGCGGTCTTTGAAAAGCTAAAATCCACCAGTCACGAAAAGCTCACGGCGGGTCGGAATACCCCTCAAGCGGCGAGACCTTTGCGGAGGACAGCCCTAAAGCGCATCAGAGAAGGCCTGGACGGCGGTCACTCAGCAGCCGTGGTGGTTGCGCGAGGGTCGCGCACGGGGATTGGCGGCTTATCGCCTCAACGACGTCTTGTCGACTCGTCTTGCCCGTTGAGGTCCGCCTCCTTATCCCCTTCCCGGCAGCCTGCCTGACTATGTTTTTTTCCTGTGGCCAGCCTTTTCCTTTCTTCAGAAAAACCCACACACGTTTCTTCGTTTCGCTGGAAGAACGAGAAGAACTGGGCGGAAACAGACAGAGTGGTTTCTCAACCGGATGCCCGGCAACCTCACCCAGTAGCTGGTTGAGCTGTCCTCGGTCATTTGGCGCACTGCTGTTTCGAACGAGCTACTGTCGTTACTTTCTCGGCCTGTCCTCTGCAGCTTCTTTGTATGTTTTCCGGTCTTTTTAGGTTTTTCCTCTCGGCAGTGCTCCAGTTTGTGATCGACAACTGCATTCCCTTCATCTTTAGCGCAAAATTGCCGGCCCTCCCCAATGCCTAGAAGCAAACGCCCGCGCAGCGTACGAGGACACTGCGTGTCGGGACAGGGCGTCGCCGGGTTCTGTGCGCGCGCGCATTTTGCGTTGTGGCGATCCAACTCTCCAGCAAGACAAGCGAGGGTTCGCATCGTCCCTGCCGCCTGAGAAAGTTGTGCCAGGCCGTTGTCTTTTCTTCCCTGCCGATGGCTTTTCTCTAAGCCCCACGTGTACGATCAAAAACGAGTTCGATTCCTGCCAGTACACGAACTGCTCTCTTCGTTGAAGCCCCGCCCCTCTAAAACACTTGCGCGAGTGAGGAGGGTGCGCGTGTCTTGCCCGTATCAAGAAAGAAGTCAATTTCTTTTGATATCGGCTGCATCCCGGCCTTGCCTGCGTCTTTTTCGAGTTTTCTGAACCATTTTTGCCGCAAAGGGGAATGTATTTTTCCTGGTCCGAGAACCACGGGTAGTGGTTTCGTGGTTCCCCCAGCTCGTCTTCGCGGGCGCCCGGGGCGGGTCCGTCGACGAGCGAGCGCTAGCCGCGCTCGGGCAAGACGAGTGTCTTTTCGGTTCTCCTGCGACTTTCTAGTCACACATCCTACCTTCTTCCTGCGCGTGTGTCTCTCCCTTCCGCTCCTCATATTTCTACAGCAACAAACAGACGTCTCTGCCGCCCGTGAGTCCTCCCAGCGCCCACGATGGCCACGCCCGCACCGACCACTGATGCCCGGCCCGCCAAGAGGCGGTGCTTCCTGCCTCAGGAGACTCCTGCTGCGTTTGCTGGAGAAGAGGCGACGCGGAAGACTTTACAACACGAACCTCTCGCTTGCCTCTCCCAGAACGGTTCTGGCCAAGACATGACACCTGTTAGTGCCGCGCCTCAAGTGGGGCCTCTGTCGTCAGCGGCTTTGCTTCAACTGGTCCAATCCCAAAGCACTGGAGGAGTTCCTCAAGCCGTTATCCGAAATCTGTTTACTTCCCTGCATCGGAACCCGCTGAAAACTTGGCAAGGGAACCCGTTGCCTCCTACCGCCTCGAGTGTCTCTCTCTACGCATCCACGCCCTCGTCTTCTTCAACCTTGCCGGGGGTCGGAACAGCGTACCCGCAAGCCTCCTCCGTATCAGCAGATTTTATGCAAGGTGAAGCATTTGCATGCGCTGGGAAAGCCACGGCTCCGGATGCTTCTCCGCTTTTCGCGCTACTGGGAGAAGCAGCCCGCACGGCCGCAGTGCCGAGACCAGCCGCCCCGTTGAGTGCCCCGGGCTGCCCGTCCGCCGCGCCAGCTTCTTCTCTTCCACCTGCAGAGACTCTGGCTCTTGCCCAAAGTGCTTTTCGTTCACTGACTGGAGGCGCGTGCGATCCCAAGACTTCTTCGTCCCGACCGGAAGAACACCCCGCGTTCGCTGCCTCTGCCGCAGCATCGGCACTGAATCGCCAATCTCTGCTTCGGGCCCTGCTGTTGTCCACAGCCCCCCTCGCGTCTTCCGTGCCTTCCATAGCCTCTGTTTCTCCCTCACTAGCAGTGCCTGCTGGAGTAGTGTCGAGAAACACCAGCACCAACCAACTTGAGAGACTTCTGCTCCAAGCGGAAGTGGCGAAGGGAAAGAACTTCCTGCCTAATGCAACCCCCCTCAGCAAGGCATCCCAGCCTTCGACACCGCGGAGAGACATCCTGACGAAGCCAAACATCCTTCCCGACACGCGAGGTCTTTCGGCTGATGAAGCAAATCGCCGCTACAACACACGAGGGGCCAACAGCGCCGGTGTAGGCATGCGCCGAGGGACAGGCGCGCCTTCGACTCCAGAACCAGGCAGTGCACTGGATGCGACAGAACGGACAGGCAACTTGGGAGCTGGAGAGAGATCCATGCAGGGGACAACCAGCTCGAGAGGACGACAAGAACAAAGTGCCCTGGATCCATCAAATCTTCTTGGTCTCTTGGCTGCTCTTCAACCGTCACAAGCCTCAGTGTTTCGAGATTTATCTGCGTCTTCATCCCACTTGCTCTCCGCCGCTCCAGCAGGAGCGCTTCCATCGGCGATTCCTTCCACACCCTCTTCCACTCTAGCATCGTCTCCATGCCTGCCGTCTGCTTCGGCTTCCTCAACCGCTGCTGCCTCACTCTCAGAAGTATTGCCCGCCGTTGCTGACGAAAGTGCTGCTAGGAGAGCGACGGACGCTTCCACGAGCGCTTTGTTGGCCTTCCTCCAGAAAACCAATGCACTTGCTAGCCTGGGAACTTCGGACTTCCTGGATCAGCTGCAAGGTAGGGGCTCACCCCTCCCCTTGACTATTCCAGACGCCGCTGGTCTGCCCGCGTCGCTTCTCTCTGGAGGTCCAGACGGAACTGTGGAAACACGGAGTGGGAACGGCGGCAAAAACGTAGGTCCTCTTCAGCTGCTTCAGTCTGCTTCCCGACTGCCTTCTTCCTCTCAACAAGCGCTGCTGGATGCATTGCTTGCCTCGTCGTACTCTGCCTCCGCCGCTCGGACGGATGGGTCCGGAGCTCTTGGCATTCCGGGGTCCGAAAGAGACGAGAGAGGCTCCAAGCTCGCGGCGCCTGCTCACCCTCTCGCGTGCTCCTTTCCCCAGACCTCCAGCTCAGATGGCAGCCCTGGTCGCAAGGCCAGCCGAGTGCATCGCCAAGGGGCATCCTCTCAGAATGGTGGCCGCGTCAGACGCGGGAAAAGCGGCAACTCTGTGGCTCCCCAGCGGCAAGCCTCGAGTGAGAGTGTGATGTCCTATGCAGCTGGGGCCCCACGGGACGCCCCGCAACGAGGTTTCTCTCCTCAAGACGCGCTCGGAGACCTTGCCGCGTCCCCGCCGCATCCGCTCGACATCCTGCGTCTGGGGGCCTTCTCAGGAGGCGCAGGCAAGCAGGACATTTCAGTTCACTCGGACGAAACTGCAACGCTTTCCGGTGAGCCTTCACAGCGGAGCTCACTGTCTCGCGTGCTAACCCAGGAAAGTGTGCTCCAGCTGTCCGATTCAACCAGCGCAAGTCGCGAAGGAGAACCTCACACCCTCGGCGCCTCCAAGGCCGCGGCCGCGTTCCTGCCCGACTCTGCGCCTGCGTTGGGAGGAACAGGGAAAGACGCGGCAGCGAACCAAGGCTGCGGGGTGCTCTCGGCCTCGTTGCCTTCGGCTTCCGGGACTCAGACGTCGACTGTCGCGCCCAAGACGCGAGAGGGCCGACGCGGCGCAGGCGCTTCGGGCGCACCGCCGCCAGTCCCCTTGCGAGCGGTCGTGACTCTGGGCGGCAATCGTCCACATTACCATGTGGCCAAGCAAGAGTGGAGAGTGCGCTACTACATGAACGGGAAGAGGAAGATGAGGACGTACAGTGCCAAGTTCTACGGGTATGAAACGGCGCACACCATGGCCGAGGACTTTGCTCACTATGTGGACAAGCACGAGGCGCTGCCCGACTCAATGATGATGACCGCCATGATGCTGCAGGCGCAGGCTAACGCAGCTGCGTCCCCTGGGCAAACGGCCCCTGTCGCGCGCGGCGTGAGAGCTTCCGGCGCTTTGGCCGGGGAAGGCCAAGCCCCCAAAGCAGCTTCTACGAAGAACGGGGTGACCGGCAGCTCTGAGACTGCGACGCCTCCGAGCCCCGACTTTTCTGTGAGTCAAGAGGGCGAAGCAGGCGAGCCACAACCACTCGCTTCAGGTTCCTCCCGCTCCCTGTCTTCGGTGCGCAGTGCAAGCAGTGTGCCGGCCCTCGGGAGGCAGGAAAAAAAGGCAGATCCAGCGAGACACACTTGGTTCGGTGAGCCCAGCCAGGCTCCGGGTTCCGAAGCGACCGTGCATGCTCCAGGCGCCTGCTCGAACGATGGCCGAGAGGGCTTAGACGCGGCCGACGAAGCCCTTTGGGCAGCCCTCGGGAAAGTCCCCGATACTACGACTGGCAAGCAGGATCAAGGGGAGATACTGCCTCCGACTCGCAGGCGTCCTGCCACGCCGGCAGAAAACAAACCGGGGGGAGTCGGAAACGAACGTTCAGAGTGCGAGGAGGCGCTCGAAGTGGCTGACCTTCAAGCATGTCAGAGTGGGGAGGAGTCGAGCTTGAGAGAAGGTGAAGCGGGCATCGCCGTGTTTGCGCGAGATCCTTTCCAATTTCTGTCTTCTCGGACACCCCCACCCGACCATCTGGCCTTGCCGTTTTCTGGAGGGGTGGAAGCGCTCTATTTGTCTTCCGCCTTCCCTTCGAGCGGCTCTTCGTTGCCACTCGCCAGCGAAGCGGCAGACTTCTCGAAGGAACGAAACGGACACATTGCTGCCGTTTTGCCTTCTCACCCGCGGCAAGACCAGGCCGGGTCTTCTCTCGCTGCCCAACCGGAGGACTTTCCTTCCCAGTGTGCGAAGCTGTCCACTCCTCCGCTTCCGCCCGCAGTCATGCAGGACATTAAAGGCGAGGAAGGGGAGATGTCGCGCCGTTTCGCCATCGTCTGCGAAAGCATGTCGAAAAACGGCGCACCAGAAGAAGTCAAGTCGCTTCTTCCCGCGACGAGCTTACCTCCCACCGGCGTTCTTGCGGCAGATTTTCTTCAGCTCGGGCGCTGCGGGTCAGACGGGAAGTCCGGGTCGGCTCTGCCTCAAGGCTTCGGGGGAAACGGCCACAGTGTGACTGCGACAGCCGTGGCGGCAACCGCAGTGAGTCACCAAATCTTTGACACGATCACTTTGTTTGGCGAATTTCTCCGCGAGTTCGCCAAGGAAAAAGTAAACGAGTTCCACGAGTACGGACTGAACGCACCGCCTCTGACCGTTGAAGCCGTCCCAGAAGTTTCTTCCCTCTTTTTGAATACGGATGAAGGCAGAAATCCGTTTTCTCTGGGAAACACCGCTACAACGGGCAAGACGAGCTGCGCAGACGCCGGCGCCCTGCCCGAGCTTGCCTCGCAACTGTCGCTGGAGAGCGCCCGGACAAACGGAACGACCGGGGAGGCGCAGTTCGCGCTCGCTCGCGGCTTGTTTCCTGGAAACGATTTGCTGGACGGGGAGGACGAGAAAAAGCCGGAGTTGGGCCAGCCCGAGCTTCTGGTTCTGTCCCACACCCTCGTGAATCTGACGTCCTCGACCTATGTTCTGATGCACACACTTAAAGCGTCCCTAACGAAATCGACGGAAGCGGTTCAGCTCCACCAGCCTCTATTGGCGGGTGCGCCCTCGGAGACGGATCCAACGGAGAAAGAAGAGAAGACGGACGCGAAGACGGAGTTTTCCCGAGGGTTCGCTGACCCTCTCACCGATGCGACGCCCGACCTCGCGTTTCCCGACAAGTTGTCGCCGGCTCTGACAGCTTCGACGAACGACCCTCCGCCGCTTTCCGCCTCAGCTTCTCTTGAGACGGTGGCGCCCTTCTCAGTTTTGCCTTTGGAGGACGCGGCGTTGCGTGCGTCTGCGTCTGGACCTCTTGCGTCGACCGACGAGGGCGAGACGCAGGCCTCCTCCCTTTTCAAGGAAAGCGAGGCGTCGAAGAAACGGGACTTGTTCTCAGCGGTGGTTGACTTGGAGGCCGCGGGCCCGGCGGTCACCTTCAGCGACAGTCTCGGCCAGCACATGGACGAAGAGAGCAGGAGCTGCGTGAGCACGAGTTGCGGGGAAACTGTGGCGACGACGCTGTCTGCCATCGGCGCAGGCATGGCTGGGTCCGCAGGCACCCTTCTCGACTCAGAGCCGAAATACGCCTTGGAGATGCCGAACACCGGCGGCTCTCGAGTCGCAGCCAGTCTGCAGTGGAGCGCCGCTTCCCTGGCTGCAGGCAGCAACACGCCGGCGCCTACGCGCACGTCGACCTCGAGCGGCGTCTTCTCCTTCACATGCGCCTCCACTGCGACGCCTGCACTCGGCGACTTCAAACAGGCGAGCGCGAAGGAAGCCCTCCAGAGCAAGGACGCAGGTGATGCCCGGGGAGAGCCGGCGAAACCGGAAGCGGTGGAGATGGGGAAGGAGGCGGGGAGCGACTGCCGGAGACGCTCAGGCAGTCCGGACGTGGAGGGCAAAGAGCGGACAGAGGAGGCGCGGGGGGAACACCGGCAACGGAGCGAAAAGCGACCGAGTGTCATCGCAACTGCGCTGGGCCTCTTGGAGACCCACCAGCACCTGGCGCTGACAATCTCGCAGCTCAAGGGACCGGTCTCGCAGCAACTCCGCTTCATTTTGCGGATTGCCGCGCCTCAACTTCTTCCATGTGTGCTGCCGCCTGCGTCGTTCCAACGCAGCTCGGGAGAGGAAGTCGGGGCAGACGCGAAGGGAGAGCACCAGTCGAACCGCCCGCCGTCCGCCTCGGACGTGGCCCTTGAGCACGGCGAGAAGAAACAGGGCTCTGCGGAAAGAGAGATCGAAGGCGCGTCTGCAGAGTGCAGCGTGAAGCGCGAGAGTGCCTCGGCTGCAGAGACCGAGAAGGTGAGTCGGAAGCGGCCGAGAGAAGAGGCAGATGGCAGCGAAAGAGGCGAAGAAGAGGATCTCGCAGGTGTAGCACTGGATCAGGCTTCGGGTCCCGGTGCGGATAAGAGCTCGGCCGCCAGCTTCAGACGCGCCTCGACTTCGACTCGCGTGATTCGCGACGAGGCGTCTCTCGAGCGTCTTCTTCTCGCGCCCTTCCAGGACACGCCGGTTTGCTCCTGCACGGATCGGCCGTGCCCGTGCGACCGCCAGCAAGTGGCGGACATGATTTACCTTCTCTATGCGATCCCTGCGCGTCAGCAGGCGTGCAAAACAGAGAAGACGCGCAGTCCCGAGCCAGAGGCTAGGCCAGAGGACGAGCGCACGGATGCACAGACAGGACCGGAGGGCCAGAGAGAAGCATCCACTGCGCAGAACGCCCAAGGACCAAACGCGCGAGGCCACGGCGAGGGGGAAGCGCGACCCGACATCTCGATTGGCGTGATGAGTTCCTGCTCTGATCACGCGCCTCACCCCGAGATGGCAGAGATCGCTGCTTCGGCCGATTCAGAGGATGGGATGGGGCAGGAAGGGCAAAGCCGCACCTCAGGAGATGCGCACATGGTCGGCGAGTGTTTGCTCCCGTCGTCCAAAGGCCCGAAAACCGCCGAAGGGGTTCCTCTGGCGTTGCGCTCCCAGCCGTCTTTCGACGTGAACGTGGCTGTCGGACGGGGTTTCGTTGCTGATTCTTCCGAGGCGTCCGTGCAAAAGCCGACTGAAAGTGGAGACGCAGACCCAGCGACGCTTTCTGAGAGTCGCTCGGATGAACAGCAGAGGACCTCGTTTTCATCTTCTTCCCTTCTGGCGGCGGGACACGCCATGGCGTCGTTTTCGTCCTCGCTGATCGGAGTTGCGCCGGTAGTCGGCGCAGTTGGCGAGCGAAAGGAGGGCGAAGGGCCGAGCCTGGACCTCTCGACGATTGGGTTGTTGAGTCTGTCTTACTCTGCGATGCTCGCCTTTATTCTCCCTCTCCAGTCGCTTCTGCATACGGTTTCCTCGATGATTTTGACTCTCCACAAGAAACTCATCCACCGCTTCATTTGCGCTCACCTTCGTCGCGTTCTCGAAGACGACATCCGATGCCCCGAGGACAGCACGGAGAAGAAACGGAAGAAGGAGGCCGAGGACGAAGGCGAATCAAGGAAACGAGGGCGAGGAAGGGAGAGGGGAGACAGCCAGGGGGAGAACGCGCTGTTGTCTGTCGAGAGTGGCGAGGTTGCCGCGCGCGAAGAGAATGGCGGCGCGCGGCCAGAAGCACTCGAGGCGAGTCTCCCTTCTCCGGTGTATGCGGAGCGCGACGGTGAAACGAAGGAACGTGGGGACAAATTCACGCTCCTCAACACCGTCGTTTCCCTTCTCTCGACTGACAGCTTGCCCCACAAGACGACAGAGACAGACGCAGGAGCGCAAGAGGAGGAGGCGTTGCCGCGGACCACGGCGGATTTGCTTCAACCCACCGAAGCATCTGAGGAAGACAGCGCTTCACCCTTTCTCTCGTGCGCTTCGGGGCCTGCCGCCGCCGAAGCCGATCTAAGCTATTCTTCCGCCCCGGCTGCCTTTAGAGTCGCGCCGACAGGAACCGCAGCGGGAGTGGAACGTGGAGACTCAGATCTCGCTTCTCTTCTCTCGCTGTCTGCCGACGTGCATCCTGCAGTTTTGCAAGCGTAGGGACAGCAGCGCGGCACAGCCTTTGCATTTCACAACCCTCGCGGCATCGAGCGCCGGCTCTATCCATCTTCAGTGAAGAGGGCGCGGCATGCCGCTCCCGCCGTGTCCCAAAGGCAGGCCCGAGACACCTCCGGAGACAGCGGAAAAGCTCCCAGAGGGGACATTCAGAAAGGAAATGGGGCGAAGAAGACGGACGAAACAGGGAAAACAGGAAGGGAACACAGCGACATCCGGAAGGTGAGAGAGGAGAAAGTGGAGTAAAGCGATGAAGACCGAGAAGGCGATTCCGTGTGTTCGAACATTTTGTGGTTCTGTCGGAGCCCGCCGCGTGACGACTGGGGTTTATTCACGGCGCGTTTTTGCGCCAAGAGAGAGAAGGGAGATTTTGAAACGGACGTTGTGTCCAGATTTTTTGTGCGGCTAGCCTCAGCGGCGTCCATTGATTTCTTGGCGGGATCTCCGCATTGTGCTCGCGCGTGGTAAGGGACTAGAAGCTGAGTTCTGCTTTCGACCGATGAAGGCGCCGGAAGAAAGTATTTGAAGTGTGTGTCTTTCTGATCCGCTTTGCTACTTGTTTCTTACCACCCCCGAGCAGTAGAAACCTCTTTTTGCCCCGGTCCCTGGTTGTTCATCTTCGCCTCGCCACGTAGACAGAATGTGGGGGCGGAGAGCAGGAGACGTGGAAAACGTTTCTCGGGAGAGCTCCACAAGAGCCGGCTCTCGCACGTGCGACCATGCGACAGCCGCGTGTGTCTCCTTCCTCCTCAACTTCCAGAAGAGTGGGAAGAAGGAACGTCTAGAGCCACGGGGTCAGAACGCGACAGGTACGCCCTGGGTCAGATCGTCTCTCGTCGCTGTCTCTGTTTCATGTCGTTCCATGCGCTCGAACATCCTGCCGTTACAGCCCCCCCTAAAAACCCCAGGACTGGAGAGTGCGGTTTGGGGTCTTTGGGCCGTCAGTTTGGTGGTTGTGCGCCGACGCACGCGCGGCTGGTGCTATTCTCGTCTCCACATTCTAGATCCAAGAAAGTGAGGAGGAGTGACTGGTCTTTTGGACCCAATTTGAATCTTTCAACAGGTCTTCCTCCGTGTATTTCTACACATGTACATAAAAGAATGAGTCGTCGAGGCGCCAAGGTGTGGTGCCCAGGCGGTGATTCGCACTTGTCCTGGGCTTTGCTCAGCTGCTTTAATCGGAGCACTTTTACATCTCGCCAGTGTGTCCGTCGCTTGCGGTCACATATCTGCCTGTGTGTGCATGCACGTATTTCGACAGTGGTGTGCCGAAAGGGTGATGCGACAAGTCGACGGCGTTGCCGTTGACAAAAATTTGAACGTGTGTAAATGCCTGCCGCGTGGCGGTGTCCGACAACTTTTTTTTTTTTTGAAGACTCGAAACGCGACCGCGGAAGCCCCGCCCGCAGGGACACCCTTCGCTTGCTTTTCGCGATGCTCCGACCCGCGGGCTTCTCGAACCGCAGGCACGGACGTGGGTAGATTTGCCTCTGCATGCCACAAAGTAGATATTTCTCCAATCCCCGAGCTTTCCACGCAGGCTGTACAGACACGCGCGGTTGATGTGGGGCGCCTTTCGCCGCGATTTTCCCTCTCAAGAGATCGCTCAGTTGCGGCGAGTCGACACGACAGCGCCTGAAGGCTTCCGGACATCCACTGTTGGGCATCGTGGCGCTTTTGCCAGAACAAAGCGAGACTGGACGTTAGGAAACGCGAGTTCGCGAAGCAGTTGCCGCTTGACAGAGATTGCACAGAAACGGCACGACACAGGATTCGACGCGCAGTGTCCCGGGCAACAACTCTTTTCTGTCGTCCTTTTGAACCAGTGTTCGACGAAACATGTCTTCCCCACGATCATTGCAGAAAGAGGCGAAACCCTAACGCACTTTCCTTGACAATTCCGTATATGTGTGTGCAGTAAAACATATATATATATATATATATATATGTATGTATACATGCATGCACCAGGAGCACATTTGACTCGGGGTGTTCGGCGAGGAGGGGCGTTCGAATCGCCGTCGTCACTCAGATGGGGGCGAAACAGCCGCCTCTGCGAACGCAGGTGGAAACGTCCGTTTCGGGCCGAGGGATGCAACATAGAAAGCTCTCGCGTGAGGCGAAGGGCGAAAAAACGTCCACGCTTTTCTCACGGGTCTCTCCCCTTTTCCCTCCTAGCGGAAAGACAGGGCCTGTCGAACGAGCAGTATGAAGACGCAGCCATCCAGGGGAAGGAGAGGAGGGGCAAGACCGGTCGACGAAGCGGGGCAATTTGAGAACTGCACGAACTGCATGCATTGTGCTTCTCCAGAACACTCGAATTAATTCGCGAAAAGAGATGGGACGCACACAGGTGCTTCGAAACCCATCGCGACAGACACGCGACGGAACCTGTAAGACGAAAGACGCATTCACTCTCTCTTCTCCCGCCGGACTCCGCTGTTAGATCGCCCGAATATTGAAAGCGTATCAGTATAGTGACACGGAAACAAAATCGGGTTTTATGGTCTTTCCCCGGGAGGAATTACGTCTTTTCGTGTGCGGTGCGTTCAGATGCAGTTCCCACAAGCTCGACGCAAGAATGTAGAAAAAAGAAGGGCGAGACTGACCCGTCACGCCCCGAAACAGCCGCACTGAAGGGCCGGAACTACACAGAGACATCAGTATAGATCCACATACATATATACACGCATTCATAGAGATATGTGCATGGAACAACGAACTCGTCGGCGAACTGCACGTCTCCTTCCTATACCGTCAAAAGCGCGTCCTGCCCATCTTTTCCTTTTCATTTTCTCCCCATCAATGCCTCTCTTTCACTTGCGTTCCCTGTTTTCTCTTCCGGGTATGTGCGCGCCCGCGGTCGTTCTCTTCCTCGCTTCTTCGCATCTCTGCCTCTTTTGCCGCCCGTCTCAGTCCTCGCCGTGTCTCGCCTCTCTTCTCACTCGCTTTCTCTCTCCCCGCTTCTTCCCCGTGCACTCCTTCTCCCGCTCTCCGGCCCCTTCTGTCGCGCTGTCATCTGTGTGTCTCTTGTCCTCTTTCTTTCTCGCCGTTGAGTCTAAGCCTCAGAGAGGCCGAGCTCTGCGCGCGCTGCGCTGCGCCCACGCCCAGCCGATCCTTCTGAGGATCCAGGCGACGAGCCACGCGCCGCCCAAGTCGAGGAAGACGAGACCGACGATTTGCCGTTTGAATGCGCCGTTGGGGAAGGGGACCAGAGACAGGGTTTCGTTCAGGCTGGGCACCAACTCGAAGACCAGCGTCAGGAGCGTGGCGATGAGGAAACCGAGCGTGACGACGAGCGGCCTGTTCTCAACGAGAGGGACCATGAACGGGGCGCCTTCGTAGTTGCTGAGGAACGTGGACGCATGCATCGAGGCGATGAGGAGAAACACCACGGAGTTCACCAGGTTCGGCTCGAAGTGGCCGTCCAGATTCGGCGTATAGTCGGGCGCGCGAAACGCCTTGGCCAGGTCCCAGGCGGAGTACAAAGTGTAGGTGTGGAGCGCCGCCTGGAGGGCGAGGGAGAGGAAGACCAGCGGGTGAAAGATCGAGGCAATCGGGCGACAGGAGCCCATCTCGACGGACGGGCGCGTCTTTGAGATCATCAGAGTGAGCAGCGTGCACAGCAGGTTCTCGAGGATGGTTTGCAGGTCGCCCAGCTTGACTCCGTCGAGCGTGAGGACGGAGAGAGCGAACGCGGTGATCGTCGAGTTCAAAGCCATCAGCTTGTACATCATGATGACGGTGACCAGCGTCGCTCGCCCCGACCGCAGAATCAGCGGCACGCACCGAATCGAATCGCCTTTGAAGGTGAAGGGTGAGGCAATGGACGCGTCGCCCAGACGCACGAGCGGCGGGCCGTCGTCCAGCTGCTCCCACATTTCTGCCATCCGCCGCTCCAACTCTTTCTTGCTCGCGACTCCGGGTCTGCCGCCAAGCGGAGAAACGCTGGCCGCGTGTGGGCTGCCAGGGACAAGCGCGCCGCCGCCGCCGACCGCGCCGCCCTTCTTGGCCTCCTGGTCGCCCCGCTCCGGGCGACTGCAGCTGCCCCGAGTCGAGCTCGCCTCCTGACAGAGCAGCGAGACGCCCACGTGGGCGGCTTTGAGAGCCCCCACGTCGTTCGTCCCGTCCCCGCACATCAGCGTGGTCAGTCCCGAGGCATTCAGGGCAATCAGAACCAGTTCTTTCTGCTGCGGAGACATCCGCGCAAAGACGCCGACAAACGGCAGCAGTGGCTGCAACACCTCGACGTGCTCGCTGACCGAGACCGCCCCAAACGCGTCCAGGAGCGCAGAGATCACCGGCCCCGTCAGGCACAAGTGGAACTCCTCGGCGAGCCGCTCCAACCCCGTCCACCGAGGCCGCGAAGACGCGGAAGAAACGTCCTGGCCGGGGCTGGGAGTGGCGGCCAGGAAGGCGAGCAACGGGATACTCTGCCGGCCGTCTCGACTCTCCCAGAAGAAATGTTCCAAAGCGGGCGGCAGCGCCGACGCAGGCGAGGAAGACGCGAGCGCGCTCGGAGCCGTCGGCGGAGCGCGCCGCTGGCGGAGGCCGTCCGCGACAGGAGGCGCGTTCTCAGCTTCGCCGCTTGGTAGCGAAGCACCCCGGCGTCGGTCTCCACACTTCAAAATGAGAATGGGCCGTGAAACTGAATGGGTCTCCGCGTCGCTCTCCGTCTCCGCGCCGGCGTTCTTCTCGCTCGCGTCTCGAGAAGACGCAGACTCCTCTCGGAAAATCCCCACGTCTGCAGCCACTTGACACGCCGTCAGGGGACTGTCGCCCGTAATCATGATGGCGCGATGCCCGGCCCTCGAAACGACGTCGATGTCGGATTTCGTGCCTTTCTTGATCGGGCATGTCACCACCAAGAAACCTGCAAAGGAAAGGTTCTTCTCCAGATCCGACCGCTGCGCATGCGAGGCACCAGGCTCCACTTGCTTGTACGCGAGAGCGAGTACCCGGTAACCCTGCGATAGCAAGTCGGTGGGAGATTCAGGCACACAGTGCAGAAAAAAAAACAACCCTTGAGCCGCGTTCTGTCTCTCCCGAATTTGATGTAAAAACACCCCCATGCTTCGGCTTCTTCCTTCCTCTCTTGGGCGAGCTCAGTTGCCCCATGCACTTTGTCTCGCGCTTTCTTTCGCATCTCCAGCACTTGCCAGGTTGCTGCCTTTTCCGGTTCTTCTCTTTTGTCGCTTTCTCCCCTCCCTGCTAAGCTGAGGGCCTCTCCAGAGACGCGAGTTCGCCACTCGCAGGCCGCGCGTTCCGTCTCCGTTTTCGCTCGCCCTTTTGCTTTCCTAGCGTGTACGGTGTGTCTCTCCGTTACGCTCCTGGCGCGCCCGTCTGGCTGAGCGGAGTCTCGGGCTTACCTTCATGCAAAAACCAGTGTACAACGCGTCGTAGAAAGAAGGGACATCTTTGAGGAGCTTCTTGATCATTTCAGGGGATCCCTTTGAGGCGACAAAGTCCGCATACCCCGCGTCTGGGGTTCGGTCCTTTGGCGGATTTCCCAGAAACGCCTGCACGCTTTTCGACGCGGCACAGGCGCCGTGCCACGGCATCCGCGGGCCGTCCACACGCGCCACAACGGTCATTCTTTGGAGGACAGAAGAAAACGGGAAGCGACGAAGAATGGAGATGCGGTCCTGCTGAAATGTCGAGCTCGTAGGCAGCGGCCACGGGCCTACACAGGTACAAGCGGAAACCCGCAAGAGAAGATGACCAAACCAGCGGACTCGGGAGACAGCGACGAGATAGAGACATTCTGTCTTTGCTTCCCTCCCTAAAGGCACCAAACGCTGTGCAAACCGACGACGCGTACCCACCCCACATCCGCACGTATATATATATATATATATATATATATATCTTTGTAACTGGAAATGTGGGTGAACCCGTAGTCAAGCAGATGGGTAGGGATGTAGAGAGCGTGGTCCACCTCGCCAGATGACAGGCGGTACGCAGAGTCGCGTTCGTCGTTCAAATGACACAGATTTGTGAGCCGAACAGAGGAAGGTGCCTAGGATGCAAGACGAAGCACACAGGACGGGGGGCAACCGGCTGCCTGCATCGGAAAACACACTTACGGGGAGCAGACACGACGCAGTCAGGCGAAGTGAGCGTCCATCCAACCGCGGAGAAGGCCGCCTTCTCCAGGGGATCTCCCAAGAGGTGTCCATCGACGACTGCCAAGGCGTGGCAAGCGCCCATAACTGCCACGGTATCAAAGGGCAGAACCTGAGAAGAAAGCGCGTGGAAGAAAAGTCGGACAGCCAAGTTGAGAAAACCCTATGTCAGATGGACACACGACTGTGCGAGGCAGCGGGAGAACGCGGATTTACACGTATTGTGGAAACTGGTCAACTCGGTAGGTAGAGCGGGAGATCCACGGATGTGCGTGCTTGCTGGCGTGGTCTCCTTGCGTTCTGTTGTGTCCTTTTATGTTCCCAGTTTTGTTTCGGCTCTTTCCGCTGCGTGGCTGACCTGCGTGACGAGGGTGTCCTCTTCAGCGTTGCCGAGGTCTGTTCCTCCGGCGGTTGCCGACTGCTTCGGCTCCTGTCCGCCTGTCTGTACACCGTAGACGCCTTTCACGCGCATGGAATCCGAGGTCAGAGTTCCCGTTTTGTCGAAGGCACACACATCGACCTGACCGGCGTAGGGCACTCGGAACGGTTCGGTGCAGAAAATCTGCTGAGTGAAGAGAAGCAGCAGCGACATGGTCACTGCGAGGGAGAGCGTGATGGGGAACTCCGCAGGGACGACAGCCATGACGATGTGGGAGCAGGAGAGAAAGAGCTTGAATCGAGACCGGTCCGCGTTTTGAATGCCTTCTCGGAGAACGTAGGCGGACGCGCACAGCGCGAGAACGAGAAGAAGCCCCAAAAACAGCCACGCCTCGCGACTCGCCACCGTCACGCGACCGTGACAATAGAGAATCGTCCGCACGAGCTTACCCTGAGAGGAGACAGAGTCGCAGAGGGACAGAGACAGGCCGTGCACGGCAAAGCGAGGGAAGAACCAGGAAGAACGCGTCGAGGGGGGGAGGAGTACGGGGAGCGAGGCACGAAGAGAACGCGACACAGAAAGGAGTGAGAGACCAGAGAGAACCAGGGGGAGGAACACACATCGTGAACAGGAAAGAACGGTAGCGAGAGACATGATGAATCGCTGAAGAGAAGAACGCGACAGATAGGCAAAGCTACCGAAACAGCTCACAGCAGACGGGGGAGCAAAAGAATGATAGAGGAGGAGAAACAGAGCAGCCAGGAAAACCGGAGTCTTCCAGGCAATCATGCAATCCGGGAGTGTGTCGTCTACAAGACACAACATGAAAGTCAAGGAACAAGGCCCCAAAGGGCGCTCTATACCTGAGTGGTGCTGAAGGCGGTTCGGAGAACGTAGCCAACACAAGCTTTTGCGGGGACTCGAGCTTTGGAAAAACTGGATTGTTCGTTTCGATGAAGGATAACGGAAGTGCCTGCAAAGATGACGTTTTGTTTATTTCGCATTTCCATATCTAGACAGGTTTCTCCTTCCGTCCCTGTCTCGTCCTCTTGGTTGTTCCCTGTCGTCTCTCGTTTCATGTCGTCGATCTCGAGGGCTACCTTAGTCTGGGGAATCGACTCGCCTGGGGTGATAGAACCGTCAGCACACACCGCAAACGCGTCCTGGGTCTCTGCGAGAGGTTCGGTCAAAATTCTGTTCTCGAAAGCAAAAAAGGAGGAAAATGCGCATCACATATGGGAGGCGCGGAGAAGATATGCTGTGGAGCTCGGTGGAGTGCCGTTTTTCTCATCGACCAGAGGAGTGTTTTGTATCCGAGGGCAGTTTCATCTCGAGTCCCGTCCTAGGAATGCCCCTCGTCGCTGGTTTCAGCGATCTCCGTGTCCCCTTGCCTTTCCCTTTCCTCCCGCTAATGCGCCCTTCCCCTTTGCTTGTGTCTCTCTTCTTTCTCTCTCCACTGTCTTTTCTTCCTTCTCTTTCCACTGTCCTTTCCTTCTTTCCTTCGCCTGTGGCGCTTTGTGTCCCGAGCGATCCTCGCTTGTACCTGTGAGAGTTGCCTCATTGACGACGGCAGAGCCCTGAAGGAGGAGAGCATCCACGGGGCATACAGCGGCGTCCGGTTTGCTCGATCCAGTGATGGCGAAGACATCCCCGGGGAGAAGGAAATCCGAGCGGATGGGAACCCAGGAGCCCGACCGGAAGACATGGACGGGGCGGGGAGGAATGCGCATGGCCCGGAGCTGCTGGAAATCTTTCAGGCGTTTCTTCACCATTTGGCACTCCAGCAGGACGAGCATCACCAGAGTGAGGAGACTGTATTGCCAGTATTCGTCAATCAGCCAGAGGAAAACGCAGCACATTTGAAACACGAAGAAGGGCGAGACCGCGTGCTCCTTGAGCAGTTCTTGGAACGTCGGGATAGGGATGTCATAGTCGTTCAAACCGTATTTCGCCTGCACAGCCTGGACGGAGATATCCTCTGAAGGATCCCACCGGGGGGAGAGCGTTTTTTCGACAGGCGCGCATTGCAGTTCCGAGGCCAGCTTCACGGAAGTGGGCGGAAGAGGCTGGGGACTGGACTGTGGAGCTGCTTCGAGTCCCTTCCATTTGAGATACTCAGACAGAGGCTGACTTTTCGGGAAACGGAGGGGCTCGAAAGAGCTTGTGGCGGGAACAAACATGAACTTCTTTTTACGGTAAAAGAAGAAAGCCTGGTCTGGTCGCCGAATCAGGGGGCACAGCGTTCGTCTTTCCAGCGGCTTACCCCCGGGAGGAATGACGAGAACATCAGTCGCTTCGTCTACTGACGACGTGCGAGTGTGGCCAACGAGGCAATCCAAGGCCACGAACCAGTGGGTGCTGAGATGCAAGAGACCTCCGAGAAAAGCCCACAAAAGGCAGTACAGGAAATACACTGACGAAAACAACCACGCCAGAGTCGGGAAGAGCTCTTCGATCGTCTTTGGCGCCTCTGTGGACGATGACGTAGAAGCATCAATTTCATCGTACTGCGGATCAGATGCACCCGAGCTGGCAGACGGCGGGATTCCAGCCTCCGCGGGTATTCTCTCGGCAGGCTGCGGGTTGCGTGTATCCTCTTCCAGCGCCTCTCGCGGGTCCGCTGCTGTGTCTGAGGAAGCTGCGTCGCCTAGTGTGCTGGCCGACTCAGGAGGTGGCCTAGGGGATGTTGGAGACACTGGAAGCACGTCTTCGCGGTAGGCGAGGTCGTTGAAGACCAGAACAGCACACGCGCCAACAAGGAGTGCAAAGGGCCAGACATCGTAGCGGAGCGGCCAGGGCTTCTTGCGATACAGAAAAAAACGCCGCGTACGCAGGTCAGCGGAGGTCGAACCTGAGGAGCCTCCTTTCTCCTGCAGGTTGGAAGTTGGCCTGCTCATCTTTACGACAACTTTACCGAGCACAGCCCGGTTGCTAGCCACGGAGAACGCCTTCTTGAGATTTTGCAGTGCCAGGTGTGAGGAAGAAGTCACGATACACACGCACAGTCGAAGATGCGGAACATAGGCGAAAAGGAGCAAGCAAGATCTTTGACTGCGAAATCCAGACCCTGCCCAGTAACAACAACCGGCGGACCGCGGTAGACGAACAAGCTGCATGCAGTCAGTTCTCTGGCCAGTCAGAAACCCACGTACCGCCGCGCTCCGACTGCCACATGACTAAAGCAAACAATTAAAAAAAACTCGAACTTGGCAGGTTTTTTCCTCCGTCGCCGATTCTGCGCAGACTTGCTCCTTTTTTCCGATGCAAAAGATGCCTCATGCGGACAAACACTACAGTCTACGGGCTTGCAGGCGGGCGCACACAGCCTGTGAAACCGCCGATCCCCCACTTCAGAGATTCTTCGTGTCTTTAGAATCGCCACAGAGAAATGCAGAGAAGGGGGGCGGTTGTATGAAGCGATGAAACATTTCATTCACGAACGCTCAGAAGCCCTGTGGATGGTTCATAGACCACTGTGTGCGACAGTCTCGATGTCTTGCATGCACCAGTGGATGCGCATGTCGCGGTTGCAAGACCATCCGTTTGTGACAGACCGAAAGTGTTGCCGCGCGCCATTATCACACACAGCTGAGCACTCTTATAATGGTTCGAAGGGCATGAACAACAGTATGATGGCCGTGCCCAATGATCATGCATAGTCTTATCGATACATGGCAATTTCCGTCGGCTTTCCGTTGGACGCTTACACTGAAACACTCCAAGATACGCTTTTGGGCAGTTGAATTGATCAACTAAGGAAGCCTGTATCGTTGGCAATTTTGGGCGTTGCTGACGCTCTTCGCAGCAGGAGAATGGCACCCAAACGCAGCCCGGGTTTATATCTCAGGGGCACCGTCGGTTGCCCGTCGTTTCACGGAGGAAAGCGCGTGCCAATCGCCCGCGCTCATCGCTGTTGTGTATTGGAGTCTCTACCAGGAAGAAGTGATGGAAACTGCGTCACATGGAATGAATTTTGCCTATAGAAGCTGCTGCCCGGGCTCGACTGAAGCTACAAGTTGGCGTAGGCGTCGCGGCAGTCGCGCGATACCGCATGGTCAATAGCGCACAGAATGAAATTATCGTTCTTCAAACTCGACAAACAGGTTATGGGCACGCTCGTCAGCTTATGAACCCAAGGATGCAGATACGAACGGGAGAAGCTGAGAGTGCGATTTTGGGTCCAGCAACTGTGGTTCACCGGAACGAGCATAACGCGGACCGGTGTCATCCGGAATGCGCACAGCCGGTGGGCAAAGCGGAAAGTCATACGCGTCAGAATGCACGGATTAAAAAAAATGTGCTCAGCCTCCTTGTTCGTCTGCGAACGTGTGTAATACGTCTTAGTTCTTAGCTTCCTGTCCTCACAAGAGCAACTCCGTTTCGGATTTAGGGTGTATGTACACTCTGGAAAACGTGTTGCCGTCGTCCTTCTAGATCATATCATTTGAATTCGTGCCACGGTTGGTTATCTGCCATCCGATTACTGGAGAACTGTTCGGAGATTCTCGGAAGAGGGTTTCGTTCGCCTTCCTCTTCTCCCACAAACATGCATAGGGCCCAAGAACCCATGGCGAAAATCAACGGCAGCCGTTTCCCGGTTGATCAGTGTGCTTTGCACTTGAACTACGGACCAAGGGCAGTGGAACACCTGATATGCCCCGTGTGCCATGATCTCCTAGACGATCCACTAGCGACGCCCTGCGATCACCATTTTTGCAGGTCTTGCTGTGAGAATCTGAAAAAGTCTAATATTCAGACGTGCCCTCTTTGCAATAAACAGACATATGGTTCAAGCGGGAAAAAAGACGATGACGGCAGAGCTGTGGATACGTGGCTCTTTTCTGACCCCAACAAGTCCTTCGTCCGGATTCTAGAGGGAACTCCAATGATGTGCAGCAATGATGGATGTGGGGAGGTTATTCCACTAGGAGAATTTCCGCAGCATTTAGCTTCCCACTGCATTCAGAGACTAGTCAAGTGTGCCTACGAGGGATGCCAGGAACACGTGAAGGCCGACGAGCTTGAATCCCACATGAAGGCATGCCCCCACAGGACCGTAAACTGTGCTTGCTGCGATGAGACTGTTACTGGTGGCTGCGAAGTGTGGTTGTGCAATTCACGATGTATCGAAAGCCTCCGGGACTTCTACAAAAACGAGCGGAGCAAAATATTGCAGGTACCTTAGATGGACATTTATTCCTTTCCTGACCACTCAAATTTCCATCCACTGCTCCTCCTAACCTTTAGGAATCCAGACTCGAAAAGAACTGTATGGCCAACTGCATTCAGCTGCTTCAGTGGCAGCTGCTCGAGGCTCAGAGGCAGGTTCAATCATTGAAAGCGGAGCTGGTACGGCACGTAAAACTTTGAATCATCAGCCCGTATTGACTTCGTCTTTATACAGCAAGCGCGAATCTCGGGCGAATGCAAAAGGAAAAGAATATCAGGTATAGGCTGCCTTGAGTTCACCATCGCGGAGTTCGGTGTCAGAAAAACTGTCATCCCACTCTTACAGATGACACCACTGAACACAACGCAGCCGCGAAAAAATGTGGATCACCAACTATAACGAGCTCGTCGGATAATGCGGCTTCTTTAGAACGGCAAGAAGAACGACAACAGGACTTCACCATAGACTGGACAAAGATGGAGTCAGCTCTCTTAGCTCCGGAAAAAACTTCGGGAAATCCGAATTGAGAGCTTCGCACTTCCTTTAATTACCGTATGATTTACCATATGTATACTTTCGAACACAGCCGTACTTTTCCACACCTAACGACTCACCTGCACGCAACCACGTGTATCACATGCGTGAAGTCCGCTGCATTGCACCATCGCGCACACCGTCGTGGTGTGTAACAGCCCCAACCAGTCACTACCCCCCCGACGGCTATCAAAATGTGAAAGATGCAAACATTCCGCTCTGGGGGAGGTCCACCGCTGCAGGCGTCAACGCATTAATTAGGAAGGCTATGACGTCATTAACATGGGAACAACAAAGAAAGCGAACACATCGGAAATCAATCACGACGCAGTGTGAGTTGCAACACTGCACTCTACTGGTATCCGTCTCCTGCAAAACGGCGCGCATTTTGAAGGTTCTGCATGTTTTGCAAGTTCTGCATCAACGCACGCCCGGCACCAGGCACAGCGCCAGGAAAAATGGAACTGCCTCCGTCAGCCTGTGGCACTCCTGGACGCTGTAATCCATCTGTTTCTTTAGTGCCCCTAGCACCGTAGCTGGGCACCACAGGGCACCGATAATCTTGCTGGTACCCGGGGGCTACCGAGCGGTTGCCAGAGAAATCGTACTGAGAGCCGGCAACAAACTGCCCCACGGATGGGTACGCGTGCGGCAATGGCGCTTGCGCCGTTCTTCCCATCGTAGGTCCAAGGTGCTGCCCGAAGGTCTGGTAGCCGCCTCCACCCACGTAGCCGGCATTTTGATGGACCTGATAGTTTGCCTGAGGGGCGTATACAGCTGGGGTCATCGCATAGGCAGCCGTATTTGCTCCGCCGACATTGCCTGCACCCATATGCTGCTGGAGAACTCCGCGCGGCTGAAGGTACTGCTGAGCATGCTCCTGCTGTTGTGGGTAAGGATAGCTCGACCGATATCCTTGTCGCTCCGCGCCGGCGTACGCTCCAGCCATCGGGCCGGCGACGGCCGCGGCACCATAGTTGTGCCTAAACAAGCAAAGCGGAGCCACAACAGAATTGCTATTGAACTCCTGGGTGTACTCCCATCTGCTAATTCTGCAAAAATGTACTTGCTGTTTGCGGTTCTGCTAAACATCAAACAGTTCTCACGTGAGCACCTAGACAGCGGAAGAACAAAAGCGAAGAAGTTTTGGCACCGGTGGAGAAACGGAAGTAATTCCCTGAGCAGCAGCTGCCTCAGTAGCATCCCGATGTATCATGACCGCAGAACAGGGGCTCCACGACTCACCAGTTTGCGTCCATCCCGGCGGCAGACGCTACAGTGTGGCTGGCGATAAGCTCTGAGGCTGCCTGTGGCACTCCAGCCCCCCGGAAAGGAGCAGCGCCTCGTCGATACGACTGCGCTCCTATCTCCTGCAGAGGCGTGTTCCGAAACTGTCCAGGAGTTCCAACAGCTTCTGTCATTCTACCATACGCTGTTGGCTGACTTGCGGCCTGTCTCGGCTGTCTGCGCGAACTCTGCGGTGCAGGCGGAACCTCCGGGGCTGCTGCATTCTTTCCTTTGCCCTTTTTTCCTTCCCGCTTGCCGCCGACGGCTGCCGGTTCTCCCACCGCACCAGCGTAAGGGTTGAAGTTCTGCCTTCCGTGGCCTGAACTCATCGGATACGCTGGCTGTTGCGGCATCCTGCCACCCTTTTGGTTTGCTTTCGGCTGTGCTCCCTTGCGCTTCTGAGCTGCAGCGAGACGCTTCTCCGCCTCTCGCCTTGCGGCCTCTTGCTGAGCGCGTGCCTTGGCTTGCAGGATATTCATGGCCTGGTAAAGGAAACACGCAGCAACTCACAGAGACCGAAACGCTTGAGACCAGGTTCTAAAAACGGGTTTTTTCCACAGCTTCCTGCAGCCTCCCAACGCGAAGCCTCCAGTGGGACCATCCGACGTACCTTCGACTTGACGCTTTCAACTTTCCCAGCGACACCACTCAAATTGAACGGAGAAAGCAAGTCGCCGTGCGTGTCCTCGAAGGCGGGGATTCGGCACAGGCTCAGATCGGCCTTCATTGAATTTCCCAAATTGGAAGTCAAGCAAGACAGGTATCCCGGGGTTGTGAGCACCCTGACGCAGTCTGCACACAAAGAAGCCACACACGCGCGGCGACCCTCAGCTGGTCAGGTAGCCCGGCCATCCAGCGGGTTCGTGAGGCACACCGCCTCTAGGGCGCGGCAGACGCGACGAGACCTTGAAGCCACCTAGGCGTGTCTCTGTAAATCTGTCCACCTCCGGGGTTGTCTGAATGCAAACGGTTCAAGAGCCAGAGGAGGGCCGATCCCGCGCGGTTCGCACTCCAGTCCATTCCGTCGGGGGTTCGAAGCCTACCATCTTGTGGTGAATTGCTTAGAGCAAGAGCATCGACGTCCTTGTTGCACGCTCGCAACATCTCCAAGAGGGCCTGCTTGACAGCTTCGTTTTCGTCGATATTGATCTGGTCAGACTCGTCTTTGAGAGGAGCCGAGGCTCCTGCATTTCCTTCTCTTGCACCCGCGCCAGCACCGGAGGCTGGTCGTCCGCCGAGGCGCACGGATGCGTCCATATTGACCGACACCGCAGAGATGCTCACAGTGTCGGATGAGGGCATCTGCTGCGTCACAGCACCTCGGCCTGCGCTGGGTTGATGCCGCGGTTCTGATGTGCTTCCCCAACGACTGACTGCAGTCCCCTTGGGCGTAGCGAAGGCTTCCGACAGCAAGCGTCTCACTTTGTTCACGCGCCAGAGGTCGGCCAGCGTCACCGTAGGTCCCTCGTCGTAGAACGGCAGCTTCATCGTTCTCACGCCGTTGAAGAGAGATATTCTGGGACGAGCACACACGGCACACTCAAAACGTGCAACGGACTCCCACCCACTGTGTCGGTACCGCTGTTCTGGGAGAGCCCAGGACGGGACACCCGGGCGGGAAAACGAAGCACGAAAGCAGCCAGCGAGCGACACGGAAGAAATGCGCGCGAAGGGAGAAAAAGACGGAGGTCGGCAGGTTCTTCCGGATTCAAACAAGCGACGGCCCCCCCTTAACACCGTTAGCATTCGGTCCCCCGGGAACGCGAAAACGTGCTGGACGCGGGGGATTCACAAAAGCTCCCAATATGTACATTACAGCGAAAAACGTGTCCTGGCTGATGCCTCACTCGTCGTCGCATTGGTGGCGTTGTTTTTCACGACTTACTCCTTTACTACCGGCCCGGTCGAGGTGACCTGGATCCCCAGTTCGGCGTCGTGTTTGTGACTCAGGAACGCGAGCATGAGGAGAGCCGCGTGTTTCTGTGGCAACACTGTGACGCCCTCCACCCAGCACATTTGTGGATCGTCGGTGCCTTGCGTCATGGTTACCACGCCATAAACTTCTTCTTGCTGACAACAAAAAAAGGACAACAAAAGCCGAAGATCATCACAGCAGAGGAGACGCTCGTGAGTCCCCCGCGGGTTCGAAGTATCGAGTCAGCAGCAACTTCCGCTCTTTTATTTCGCTTGTCTCGGCGTTAGTTTCGTGTTGCTGATTCCTGCAACGTCTATGTCCTCGGTCTTTTTCAGAAAACGTCGTCTCTTCCCTCCCCTCTCTTCCGTTTCTTCTTTGTAAGTACCGCTCTCTCTTTCTCCTCGGCACCACAAACTTCCAAACGTCGGCGTTCCGCTCCGTACCTGTCTGAACAGTTTGACGCCGCCTTCCTCGACACGTACTGGACAGGCGCAGTAGAATCCGATTGGGTTCCGACAGTTTGTCACTGCCTTAACTTTGACCGCCTTCTTCTTTCCTTGGTCTTTTCCCTTCTTCTTTGCCTTCCCTGTGCGGCTTTCTTCTTTGCCCTCGACGCCCTGACCTGCAGCTGTCGCCGACTGGTCGTCTCCCATCAACAGCCAAGAGACGAGGAAAGGCGAGCACGGGCGAACCATATCGAACTGTTGAACTCCGGAATCGACATTCATCGCGGCGAAAGGTGCCTTTCCTCCCGCACTGCCGTCGTAGCCCGAGGCGCCGGCGCCAAAGCGTCCAGAGAGATTCCCTGACGACCCTCGCCCTCCTTGAGATCCTGAGACGCCTCCACCGCCTAGCCCCTGAAGTGCCTCGTCCGTCGGCGGCTGTGGCGACTCGACTGTCTCCGGCAACGCAATCGAGAGTTTCCTAATCACAGAGACGAACGCGGGAGACAGGAGAACGGCAACAAAAGACGCATGCAGAAGCGCATATATATATATATATATATATATATAAAATACTGTCTGCATCTGCCTTTCCAGGTGACTATCTACATATGTACGGATATATATATATATATATATCTGGATATGTAGGCATCTCGAGGGTCATTTTACTGCTTCCCTAGACAAAAAGGAGGAGCGCAGTGCTGTATTTGTGTTTGTAAACAGATGCTGGCAGTGCCACTGTAAGCACGCAGCCAGAGGCAGACCCGAGGGCGCCGCGCCGGGAATCGACGTCTCTTGTTTGTCGTGGCAAAACGCTGTTCACACACTTCACGTCCACACCCGCGTCACGCCAGTGCATGTGGCCGAGCGTCCGCAAGCTCGAAAGGCGACAATCGCCCACCGAGGCCAATGCTCACCCGTGTCCCGCGCACATGTGTGTAGTCCGATGAGACGTCCGTCTCACGTCTGTGAGTGCGAAGGCGCAGAAACCCCGCAGCACTTTAATTCCTCTTTCAACACGCCGGGAACCTCGTGATCTGGACAGTCCTTGCTCGGCTTACCATCTTCCATTTGCGAATTGGTTTGGAAGGTGCGCAGCAAGAACCAGAGTGGACGTAGCCGAGTACTGGGTGCGGCGGCCGTCCTGACTAGCCGTTTCTTCACTCGCTCCTTCGCCGTTCTTTTCTTCCCCGCCCTCTGTGTCTTGTGCCTCGCTCCCGACCCGCACATGGAGGCCGACCGTTTCCGTCTTGGCCATTCTTTCTTCGTGGACTTTCTTCTCCGCCTGGGCACGGAAACCGAACTCCTCGTCGCCGGTGGCTCCTCTCGCGGGCGCGCCAGGTCCAGGCAGGCCGTCTTCGCTGCCGCCCGCTTGTCTGGAGTGAGCAGCCCCAGCTGCGCTGTCTCCCACCGCGGACACCGGCGTGAGAAGCTTCTCCTTCAGGGCCTTGAGAATGTTGGGCAAGCGGGTGGCGTCAAAGGTCAGACAGGCATTGGCGGAACTCTCGGGGAAGTACAGAAAACACTTTTCTTCCATGCCTTGGCAGGGAACGATGGAGTAGTCCATGCCGGCGCACACCAGAGAAAGCGACGCGCGGACTTGCCTGCACACCGTACCTGTTCGACTATCTAGACGATCGTGCAACACCAGCGTCCGCGAAGGATCCAATCCTTGCCGCAGCATCGCCGCTGCCGCAAAAGGCACCGCACACACCAGGTACAGGTTTCAAGCGCGATGGCCAACGGAAACTAACCACACAATTGGGAATTCATCCACTCTCCACAGACCACAGGTCATGTTCAGGAACAAACTGACTGATATGCGCCCAGAACCCCGCCCTTCTCTATGCTTATAGATACATATATACATACATACATATATACATACATACATACATACATACATACATACATACATACATACATACATACATACATATACACATATACACATACATATATACATAAACATATATATATATATATATATATATATATACATATACACATACATATATATATAAATATACATATATATATATATATATATAGTTCTCTGCTGTCGTGTGCTGCACGTGCACGAGCGCGCCAGCCCCGTCATTTTCCTTTCTGTCCTCGTCATCTCTTTCCCCTCAGAGCAGAACCCTCCGAAGCAGCCAAATCGTTCTGTGTTCCGATCAATAGCGGTCTCAGCGCATGCACAGCTGAATGTACCGGCATCAAAGTCCTTGTACCTCTGGCTACCAGTCGGCAGAGCTGCATGCATTTATATACGCTTTTTTCAACACACGCAAAAGAAGGTACATAATGCACACATTTCTCCATTTTCGTATATATATATATATTTATTTATTTATCTAGATGTGGCGTGGCTCTTGTCGGTTACGGTTTCTCTCACCTGCGTAATCGGTTAGGTCCCACTTGGCGTTTTCCTTTCCGTGCCCGCCAGAGGTGAGGGCCCGAGGGACGACGCGGTCCACCGCCTTGCCGTCCACGCAGACTCGAGGTTTGCCCACAATGAAGGAGGGAGCAAAGGCCGCGACGAGCAGGGCTTTGAGGAGAAGGGTGTCGGAGGTGAAGCGCTCTTGCACAGCGGCAGCTGCGGCCGCGCCGTTATAAGTGAGGGCCGTGCTGTATGCGTAGCGTGACACCGGAGCGTCGGGCGCGGGAGGATTCGCTTCAGGAGGCGTCGAGCCGAGAAGCGGAGGCGAGGCCCCCGGAGCAGGAGGGTGGATCGTCGGATTTTGGAGGAGGTCGACAAAGAAGGACAGATTCGTCGCCGCAGCCGAGTCTGACACAGGTGCGAAGAAAAAAACGGCCACAGCACAAAAGTGAATGCGATACGCGAGCTGCATGCAAAGTATCCCTAAAAATCCACAGAGGGGAGGGAGAGGAGTTGGAGCTGACTTCTCGCCCGGTCGCCGACAGTTGCGACAGGCGAAAACGCCGTCTCCAACGTGATACACGAAAGACACACCGGACGCGCCAACTTTGCTACATCAACCACAAACCTCGTAGGGGAGCTCGGAGACATGAAGGCGACTCTCGCCACCACTCAGGCGGTAACCTGGAGCAGGCAGGACTTGTCTCAGGCGGCCTGGTCGGACTACGGCAATCCTCAGCCCGCGCGCGCCGGTGGATCTGCCAGCGGTTTGAAGCCTGTTTTTTCGAGGGTTCGGGGAGACGTCAGTCGCCAGGGAACGCGTGTTACAACAAAGCGGCGGAGTGTTTAAAACTCGTAAAAAGGAAACCGGAGGAAGCCCCGTAGTCGTGACTCCGCGACTCGACAGCACATCGCCGCATGCAATGGGAAAAAACGGACCTACGAAACCCTGCCTCCTTTTTCTCGGGGGCACACAGTGGAGGCAAGTGAATGCTGTCACTTTCAAATTCAAGTTGCGCCGAAGGAGGTTTCAAAGTTGCCAGGACGAAAACTCACCGGGCCGAAGGAGACGCTTTAGACGCGTGGCGAGATCTACGCACATCATGGCCACATGGACCATGCGCTTCGCCACCACGCTGTGCCCGCGCGCAAAGTCTCGCGAGACGCGGAGGTATTCCATCTACGGAGACAAAACGATGCGCGCACCAGAAAAAACGTGAAAGGATCCAGAGAAGGCGAGAAAATCGAAAGCGGCGTCCGCTGTGCGAAGTTCGAGACTAGCCACGGCGGAACGATTGCGTTTCCAGAGGCGATCCGTGGGAGCGGGCTCACAAATCGCCGATCGACCAAGAGGCATTCGGATTTTTCGGCTGACTTCGACTTCGGCCTTCCCTTCTCGAAAATCAGGAGAAAGCGCCGGACAAGAGCAGCATCAAACGCGCGCAAGACAGAGTATCTGCGGACCTCTATCTCGGCTGCGTCCGCACACTCAGCGTTTCACCTGGCACGCCGCAAACGCCCTGCTTGCCTTCCTGCCCATCGCCTAGCTGTCGGACCGGCTGCTGCCGCCCACCTCGATTTCGCTAACTCGTTAGCTGTTTACTACAGGAAATCTAACTGCGCATGCGCGTGCACGCATGCACCTCGAACCACATGCATGTGCATCACGTATCAAGTACGCAGGGGTAACACGCAACGCCCCTGGAACATCCGGAGCGGCCTTACGCCTCCACTGTGCTCCCTGAAAGACCACGGAATCTGGTCCTTCGTGCTGCGCTCTATTCACCACACAGACAAGAATGCATTGGCATAACTCCCCCCTAATCCAGAGAATATATATGTATATGTATTATGTGTGTATGTAGCTATCCTGTGCACATACCTGCGTGCCGTGAAACGTATGTTTACACAGATTGGCAGAAAAGGTGGCTTTGGAGTTTTACCTTCATGTTCATTTCGAGTCTTCGATTCCTTCGCATGGCTGCCTGGCGAGCGAGGCGCGAGCGCACTCCCGCGACACTGGAGGCGAATTCTGTCAGCCAGTCCACGAAGAGATTCCTGGAGGACGCACGCAGGAGAGCGACACCCGAGTTTCGAGGCCGCGGGGCGTCCACACCGGAGTCCGCTGTGAAGTGTGCCGTGCCGCCTGTGTCTGACGGGCCAAGCAAAAGCTTCGCCCTCTCGCTCCTGCAGCTGCGCCGTACCTGAGCATGAGGGGCTCTGAGTAGTGACCGCCGTCGTAGGCTGCGCGAGACTTCAGCGACAGCTGGAGACGCTCGGCGAGTTCCGCAGGGTGTTTGATGAGGAGGCCCGAGGGCATTGTGAACGGATCCTGGCTAGCAAGAACTGTTGCGAGGACGAGTGCCTCGCTCGTGCAGCCTGCGATGATGCCGACCATGAGCAGCCTTGAGGGCACAAGCACGAAAACACAGGGAAAAGACGGGAACGCGTTCTACGCGCGCCTTCACTCGCCTTTTTTCCGCACCTGCCTTTTTTCCGCATGCGTACACCTCTGGCTGTATATACACTCGGAGAGAGGCCAACAGAGAGACGTCGACCCGCGCGGCCACTGGCGAGCATCGCTGTGCGACAGTTTTCTGAGCATTCGAGGCAGCGGATGGGCGGGCGACTTTTTGGTGACGTAAGGATGCCCACAGAAGAACACTGCCTCGCAGAACACGGCCAAGAACTCACAGTCCCTACATATATATATATATATATATGCATACATGTGTGCACATGTAAGTGCATGTATGCATACACGTGTGCACATTCATCTTGACAAGGATTTATCTACGGATATGTCCACCGCGGCAAAAGTGCGTTGATTCGGGGAGGTTCGACAGGAGCCTACTTGGTGAGGTGAGTGTCGATGGGAAGTTGCATCATCAGGAGTCCGAGGTTGGTGATTTCTGCGTCTTCGCTGTCGCTGGTGAGGGCGCCGAGGCGATTCAGCAGATGCCGCGCCGAGTCAAGAGCGCTCACGTCTGGGGGCTGAACGGTCAGCCGCAACAGCTGGCAAGGAGTTAGCTTTCGAGCGTGGAGCGCCTCTGCAGGAGAAAGGAGAAGACAGGAGCGCATTTCTGAAACCTCGGCCGCGCCAGGCCACAGGCCGTTTCCTGGGAGACGCGAACCCGCAGTTTGTGGAGGCAGTTTCCAGCGCGTTGGTGTTGTTTCGGAGAGGAACCGGAGAAGGCTCGGAGCGACTTGAAGAAAAGACAAGACACTCGCCGTAACGCAAAGAGAGAAAGCACTCACGGTTGATGGACCCTTGTTCGTCAAGGAAGCCAGGCAAGTTCTCGCCGCGCCTCCCTTCACCCAGCTGGCTCCTTTCGCCCTTCCCCTCGCCTTCCTCGTCGTCGCGCAACGCCAAGCGATTCAAACTGTGGGTCAGATGCTTCACAGTCAAGTACAGCTTCTCCAAAGGCGCAGTCTGCATTTCCGGTGGGTCGAAGCGGCGCATGCAGCGCTCGTAGAACTGACGAGACACCAGACGAATGGAAAGACCCGGAAAGACGCGACCTGCGGGAGACAGCGGACAGAAAAGCCACATGCAGACTCTCACGACTATTTGCAAACTTGGACATGCATGTGCGCATAAACATATACATATATATATATATATATATATATATACGCAGGAGAGTGTAGGCCTAACCTTTACGAGAGAGTGATATAGATGTCTCCAGAGACACGTATGTGGTCGAAATCTGTTCAGGGTGATATCTCAACACTCGCATACACTTCGATCGGACGTAAGCACCTGCAAAAAGCAGACAATTCGTTTTCTCTGCACGTCCGTATGGGGGAAGTACCATGGAGAGCACGTGTGTGTACGGAACAGACGAGGCAACGCGCTCTCTACCACTCCGCGAACGGAGACACCGGCAACCGAGTCTCTTCAAGGATGACTCTTTACCTGTTCGGCCTGTGCGCTGCTGTGAGGATGCGTGGGAGGTCCATGCGCGAACGAGTGCCGCTGTGTGGCGACGCTGAAGACAACAAAAAACAGAGACGTTTCTCGGCTTGAATTGACCTGTCGCCTCCCGCAAACGGCAAGAAAAGTAAAACTGCCAGGCGCCCCAAGCGCCTTTCGAGTAGGTTTCTCGGGTTCTCTGTCCACATGCATCTTCTCCCCAAAATCGGCCTCTTCGCATTTCTACCGAGTACACATGCGCCCACACACGCATGAACAAACACGTATAAATACAGGCACGTACACACATGCATATATATATATATATATATATACATACATACAAATGTATGTATATATACATGTGTGTAAGTATATATGTTTGTACGTGCCGTGTGGGTGGCGGTCTCATGTTTCTTTCGATCCCTCGGGGTTGCGCGACTTGTTTCCTGTAACAGCCGTTTCGGCGCGGCATTCAAAGTTGTTTGTTTCCAGTGTTTCGCTCGCCCTATACCTGGTCATAGATGAGTTGTCTCTTGAGGCAGAAGTCGATGACGATTCGGACTTGCGGAAGGGTAAGGGAGCTCTCGGCGATGTTCGAGGCGAGGACGACGTGGACAGTGTCACTGGGTGGCGGCGAGAAGACTTCTTCTTGCTCCTCGCGACTGATGGCCGAGTGCAGGACGAAGATGCGATATTTCAGCGGCTCTGGCCGGGCGCCTTTCTCTTCACTTCCCGACGGTGCACCCCTCGCCTCTCTGGAGTCGGAGGGAAGTGCGTGGCTCGGAGCCTTGGACGCGACTGAGCTCGGGAGATCTCTGCGCTCCCCGGCCACGTCTGCGAGAGACGAATTCGTCGGCCCGGTCCACACAGTCGAGGAGTCGAGGCGGGAGAGCGTTTCGTACAGATCGGTGATTTCGCCGATCCCCGGCAAAAAAATCAGGATCGTCTCGCCCCCAAAGCCGAGAGAGGTCACCAGGTCCAGGCACACCGAGTCCAAACCGTCCATGATTTGCGGCTGAAGCGACGTCTGCAGCTCGGCTTCCCACCCCCCTGCAGTCTCCACGGGTGCGCCCTCGCGAAAGCAGTCTGCCGTTCTACTCCGCATCGGCAAAGACGGCGGCCCCGCAGCGCCGCGCAGACGCCCGCCGCCAGGGCTCTTTTTCTGCAGCTCCGCGGTCGAGTTCCTGTCAAACAGAGAGAGCGCCTGCACGGAAGGAAGAGAGACGCAACCACGCACAGCGCGTGAAGAACGCGAGGCTCTCGCAAGGCGCTACAGAGGTCCGGCGTCGCGACAGGCCAAACCTAGGTCTGACTGTTTCCCCTCGGTGTCGGCGGACCCGGCGGCAGGCCCCACAACGCGAAACCCCACACGCGACACATCGGAGTCACACATAACTCCACTCCGCATTGGGCAAAATTCTCCTGGTTGCGTGCAAGTCACACACCCCACGTCGTTCGTCCACAGTTTTGAGCTGTCCTCTCCTCGCGTCCCTCTCCGTCGCCTCACTTACATCGCGGATCGCCTTGCTCGTCTGCCACCCTGCGGAGACCGCCCGCGCACTTTTCCTTTGCAGGAGTGCGCGGACGAGGTTCACGTGAGGCATGCCGCCCGTCGAGCCTTCGCCGGCGCCGGCGGCTCTCCCTGCGTTGTCCTCCGGGCGGCCGCGTCCGGCCGTCTCGCGCTCGGGCCCGAGGACGGGGCTGTCGTCGTCTGCGCGACCCTCCATGAGCAAGCTCGTGCCAGTGAGGTCCTCGACGTGCAGCAGTTTCCCGCGGAGGGTCTCCGGGCGCGTCGTGGCAGTCAGGAGATCGTCGAGGAAGAGGCTCTGGACAGGGAACCGTCTCGCCCCCACGTAGATGCGGGGCGAGACGGGGACGCTGGCCGGCGTGAAGTACTCCGCGAAAAGGTTGCCCTGCAGCGTGGCAGACATGACGATCAGTTTCAGCGACGACTTTCGGTTCAGCTGCAGCTTGAGCACGAGCGAGAGGAGGTCGGCGTCGAGGTCGCGTTCGTGGACTTCGTCGAGGATGATGTGCGTCAGCGAGGCGAGAGCGTGCGGCTGGTTGATCAGGACTTGGAGAAAGTACCCCGTGGTGACGAAGCAGATCTTTGTGTCCTTGCTGGTCACCGCGTCGCCGGAAATCCGGTACCCGACGCTTCGCCCCAGCGGCTCCTCGAGCTCCTGCGCCACGCGCCGTGCGAGAGCGATGCAGGCCAGGCGCCGGGGCTGCGTCACGATCGCGTTCAGCCTGCGCGCGCCTGCGCTGGCCGACGCCCCGGTCTCCAAACTCTGCCGCAAGTCCTCTTCGAGGAGGAAGCGCGGGACCCGCGTGCTCTTCCCGCAGCCAGTCTCGCCCTGGATGCACGTGACGGGGTGCGTCCGAATGTGGTCCAGAATCACGTCTTTGTAACGCATAATCGGCAGCTCCTCCACGGGGGCCATCTCGCCCTTGGTCGCCTCGCTCTGCGGGGGGCTGGAGAAATACGTCGACGGAAAGGACGCCACAGGCGCAGGCGAGGCGACAGGAGGCTGCGGATGGGGAAAGGTCAGCGCGCGCTCCGGGCTCCCCGCCGTCTGGGCCTCGGGCGCGCCTGGCGCCGAGGCAGGCAAGGAGGCAGGCGCGAGGCCGTCGGCCCCGCCGCGAAGGCCCGACACGACCGAACTGCGCGAAGACGGAGGCGTGGCCGTGGACAGCGAACCCAAAACGTCCGAGCCGTTTCGGAACGCCTGCGGGCTCTGCGCCTCTTCAGGGAATCGGCGCCGGCCGACGCCAGGTGCGCGCCCGCCGCCTCTGCCTCGACCTGCCTGCACGCGACCCCCCGTCAAACCACTCGCGAAAGCTCGAGCGAGCGGAAAGGCCTTCTCGCCCCGCGCAGCCCCCGAGACACCTGAGGAGACGCCTGAGGAGACACCCGAGGCGACAGGAGGGCCGCCCTCTCGGTCGCGTGTCTCGGCAGGGGCGTCTCGCCCTCTGCTCGCGCCCCGCGGGCCTCGGGCGGGCGGCGTGTTTCCTCGCCCTCGGCTGGCCCCGTGGGGCGCTGAGGCAAGTCTCTGGCTCGGAGCCGGAGGTTGCTGGGCGTCTGCAGCGTTCAACTGCGCGGCGTCTGTGGGGCCCGAAGACGCAGCGGGGGACAGGGAGGGGAGCGGTCCGTCCCGGTCGCGGCGCGTGTCTCCTCGCCCTCGACTGGGTCCGTCGCCCCGGCCCCGCCGATAGTGCGAAGGTGCCATCACGAAGCAGGCGGCGGCAGAACGGGGAAGGCCGAAGCCGCGCGCGAGAGAGCGAAGAGAAAGTGCTTGAGACCTCTCTAGAGAAAAAAGATAAAACGCAAACTGGGCTGACGCCGCCGACAGTTGCCGCCTTTCGCGTGGCAGGCGAAGTGCTCAAATCCGGAAGGTCACCGTGCCGCCAGCGCGCGCGCTGCGCTTCACTGAGAGAACGCGCGACCGACGTCGGGGTGAAGTTCGGGCGAGCGTCGCACTCGTGGGTTCAAAAACAGAGGCGTGTGTGGCAGTCTCGAACCAACGAACAAAAACCGCCCGGCTTGGCCGGGAACGCGCTGCAGGGAGGCACCTGCACTCTCTCGACAGAACGTCTCCTCGCTCTCTCACTCGTCAAAGTCCGGTCGTCCCTGCTTCCGCGCCAAGGGGGGGAGAGAGCCGGACAAAAACTCTGAAGAATTCTACCAGGCACAGCCCGAGATCGCGGGTTGCCTGCCACGTGTCTCGCCTGAACAGACCCGAGCTTGCTTCGCCACAGGCGTCCACGGGTTCATGTTTCCCTCTCCACCGTCGCAGGCTCAGTCTGTGCTCGTGTAACCCGATTTGGTGTGTCACAGCTCTACACTCTCTTCAGCTCAAGCGTCTCTCGGCGGGCTCTGGTTGCCTCTGCGTGTAGGCAGATCGATGCATGTGCGTTCGCTTTGTGGGCAAGTCCATGCGGGCGCACTCTTGAACGTGTACACACTGAGAGCTGCAGGCGTCGAGGCAGTCCGCGCGAGGGCCGTGCGGCGTCCATGGAACAAGGACGAGACGGCGCCGGTGCCCCGAGAACCGAATTTCTGGCGTTAAACCGTGCAGAAGAACACCCTCGAGGGCGCCTCTCTCTCGGGTTCCTTCGTCGCCGCTCTTGAGTCAGCTGAAAGGCATCACGCGTTGTGGAGGGGAGACGCACGCGCAAACAGAGGGAAGCACGGAGCGAAGGGCCGTTCCCTGTCGAGAGCCCGCGAGTCGTCTCGGCCGCTCCGCGCTCGTTGTCTACGGGTTCTCTTTGCGGTCCTTCGCGTGGTCTCCGTGTCTCTCCCGCTTTGTTCGGAAAGGCGCGTGCAAGGCATGCCTAAATTCCACTTTGCGCGAACCCGGTTGCGCGCGAGAGTCGCCGTTTCTCTTGTCTACTGTGAGCGAAAGCAACTGCCGAGAGCGCCGGAGGAAGTGCTTCCGGAAGGAAAGCCCTCCGCCTCGCTTCCGAGACCGTCACAGATTTCTTGTGCGCGTCTCTTCGAGAGAAAACGCCGGTAAAAAATTCAACGTGTTGCCGCGTCCTTTGGTCTCTTCAACGTGGAAGCGGCGGAAAGCGAGACACGACAGGCGCAGCAGCCACGTGTGGAAACGCAGCAAAAGAAGCGCCGCCTACGCACGCAAAACCACGACGTACAGATCTATCTACGACTATTTGGAGAAACGCATATTTCTGTGCGTCCAGTTGTATTCGGGAAAAAGGTTCGGCGTGCACTCTCACATGACGCAGATGAGGCCGCGCATACAGGGATGTACGGGTATTCTGTCTCCTGTACAACGGGAGGGATCGCGTGTAGTACCTCCGTCGACTGCGAAGAACTGCGGCTGTGTCCACGAGGGGTTTCTTCCGCGAAAACAGCACTGAGAGACTGCCAAGAGAGCCGAGTCGCGAACATATCGTTTTCTGCCCGAGGAAAATCCGAGCAAACCCGCTCAAAAACGAGCGACCGTCGTGCGATTTGCCGCAGGGCTCGCGACAACGCAGTGCAACGTGTAGCGTGCTACTCCGTTTCTCGACGTGCGCATGTGCCGACCCTGTTCGACTGGTCCGGAAAACAGCCGTGCGCCGTTCCGAATCGCTCGTTCTCATATCTGTGTCTTCTCTGCAGCGACTGAGAGATTTCCTCGCCGCCGCGTGTCTTGCTTTTTCAGTGCACCGGCTGCATCGGTTTTCTCTGCATCCCCGAAGCAGGGCGGCTGCGCGGACGCAAGCGAGAGAGGCCTGCTTTGGAGCGCTAGGAGGCTCTGCGGTTGGTTTCCGCCGGAAGCGCTGCACGGGAACGCGTAGAAGAGAAGAAGAAAACGCGGCAAAAAGGCGAGACAAACCCAACGTAGAGTTATCGCCCCGAGACCTGCGACGTCACCCTTTCGCCTGCCTCTCTCCCCTAGCACACCAGTCAAAGATCCTTTCTCACGTCGAGAGAGAGAGAGGAGAGCATCCCGTCCTTAACCCCCTCTCTCTCCCCTTTATTACACCTTCACCGGGGGGAGAGGGTCGGGTCTTTTCCTCTTTGGTCTCCCCCGAGTCTCTTCCCCCAAAAGTTTGCCGAGAAACCCTGAAGCCACGGTGTCTTTTTTTGAGTCTCAGAAGGAAATGGATTGCACACGGAAAGTCTCGCACAGCACACACGCTTCTCGCTTTTTTCTTTCTCCTTTTGCGGCCGGGACCGCGCCGCCGCTTTGGTTGTGCTGTCTAAAGCCCCTTCTCGCGCACGCGCGCTGCCTTTCTGGGGGACACGTCCTCGTGTCGCTCTTTTTCGTCTCCGAGTTAAAGGAAAAAGAAACACACACACACACTCCGCTCTCGTCGTTCCTTCTTCAGCCTCGGCGCTCCAGGCTAAGCCTCGCCCCTCAGCAGACCGACGGGTCCCCTCCCCCCGTCTCGACACTGGTTCTCCTGCGTCTCGTACCCAGCTAGCGACAGCCCTGTCTCTCCTCTGTCTCCTTATAAAAGGGAGGTGTTGAACCCTCGCTTCCCGTGTGGCAGGCGAAAAGGTGAGGCTGGGGTTCTGGGAAAAACGAGAGAAATGCGCTCTTCACTTGGGAGAGCTCCGATCACCGCTTTTTAAACGGGGACACACGCCGCCCGTCCAGTCGAAACGGCGGCGCGCTGAGCCGGCAAGAAACCTGTTGCGGGGGAACCAGCTTCAGCCAGTGCAGTAAAAACCAAAGCGTTCCTCAATTTCCATCGAATTCAGCACGTCGTTTATTGATATCCGACAAAGAGACCGGCAAACTCACACGGTGGAACGGCGGGCACCCGCAACTCCGCTCGACCCTGGACAGCGAAACGCCTGTACACGCCTGTACAGTCTCGGAACCGGGAGGTAGGCACGAAGTGCGAGGAAATCTGTATATCCGTGTGTTCGTACGTCTTTTGCCGGGAGCACGGAGAGAGGTCAGTGTGTACACAACGAAGGACGTATTTAAAACAGACACAGGGGAGCTAGGCGTAGTTTTTTTTGTGGGCACGAGGTGCTCGACACTTCCCCCTGGATTTTGTACAGCCGAACTCTCCCGACGAGACAGTGAACACTACCCATGGCACGGGAACGACGTCATCTAAAACGGGAGATTCTGGCAAGTCACTACTCCTCCCCGTCTCAGCGGTACACAGTGAAGTGGATAGAGATTCATCTCGCCTCGTCGGGCCGGGGCGGCAACGAGAAGTTCGCATAGATCTGCAGCGACAGAGCGTAGGAAAAGACCGACTGTTTCGCGCCTCCAACAACCTTTCGGAGGCAGCGGTCCTGCATAGAGGGGAGACGGAGGGGAACCCCGACGCGAGCAAGGCCGCATACCCGAGTTGAAACGACCGCAGAAAACAGAACACGAGGCACAGAACGAGAATGTCACATTCCGTCATTTGGATCAACCGGCAGGGACGCCGCTGGAGAACTCACCCGCCGCCGAACAGGCGAGCTAGCCACACATGCAGGTGGATTCTTCTTGAACACGCAAGCACCCTGGAGACAGCAAAATCCGTTGACGTCCTTTTTCTCGTGCTCGCCACGGGATTCGGCTGCACACAATCGAGAGGTTTCGACAAATCCGGAAAGGAGAGGTGCCTCAGAAGAGTGTTCCCAGGAAATCCTGTCTTCCGAGCGATCTCGGCGGGCCAGCGCACGAGGGAGAAGTCCTGTCTTTAACGAAGGAATCACTCACAACACCTGTACCACCGCTCAGGGTTGTCTCGAAAGAGTTATACCTTCACCCGTCACAGCAGAGAGTGCGCATCTTCCTGATGCTCCCTCTATGACGTTCGATTGCGTTGCGTCAACGCGTTGGGAGACGGCGATCGACACATGGCGGCCCAGGGAATTCTGGTGCAAAGTACACAGGTTCATAGGGTCCAGAAGGAATAGGGGAACCTCCAGACATGCTGGCCGACATTTTCAAGATAGACAGTAACAGAAAGCGGCGATTTGTTGCCAACCCTTTCCGGTCCCTTTTTCCCCACGCTTGCAGAGCGTGGCTCCCTTCGGCTCGTGGGGTTTTAGGGCGTCTAAGAACCACAGAACGAACTGCGGAAGGAAAGCAAACGGAAAAGAACAGACAACCAATGGCAAACGCAAACGAGACTCCAGCTGTAAGGAAGGGACCCAGCATTCAGCGCGGGCAGTCTGCAGAGACAGTTTTTCGGCTTCCCGGGGTCAGCGGGCGCTGGGGCAGAAGCCGCGGAGAACCCGAGACGGTGGGCTGTCTCTGAGGCGGACAGACCTTCTTCGGTGGAGGGAGCGGGGCTACTTGAAAGAGGAACAAAGAGGCAAAGTCGTGTTTTCTTCAGTTTCCAAGAGTCTTCTGTTGTCTCGCCTTGCTGGGGAGAAAGAGATCTTTCCCTCTAGTCTATGAAGAGCCCTTATCTCTTGATCCCGGCTTAGCCCTCAACCGTCGGTCGCTCTCGCGGAGGCGGGTTTCTTCTGATTCTTTATCATTTCCTTGTCTTTGACCCCTGTCTTCCCTCCACAACGCTGTCTTGGGTGGCTGCGTTCGATTCCATGAGGCTTCTTCCCAGTCGCCGCGGCGCTCTGTCTCCCGTTTCGCGTGTGCGATTTCGCTCTCTCTCGGTTCAGCAGAGACAGCTGTTACCAGGAATCCTTCATCTGGGTTCCCCTCTGAGGCCTCCACGAAATTTCTCCCACAGAAAGTCGTGAGTTGCCTCGGACAGTCCTGAACCCCCCTTGTCCACCCGTACTGTGCGAAGAAAGTGGGGAAGCCCTGAGTGGGCTGGGTGAGGTTGAGTTTCGGTGAGATATCCGATTCTTTGTGCATCTTCTTTGCGTAGGGAAGTCCCATTATCCAACGTCGAACTTGTTCAGAAATCTGTGCAAGGCTACCACTATCGTCCACGCGGACGGGCGCAAAGCAATTCGGCTTCGAGATGTGTTGTGCAGCCAGGCGCACGTTCTTCGTTACCATTGTTTTATCCGAGCTCCGACTCTGCTTCTCGATTTCTTCTCCTTCGCATGCCCCCTCAGCGCAAAGCTCATCTCGGCGTTTTTAGGTACGGGGCACTTTTCCTGTTTTCTTCGCTTTTTTAGAATGCGGGCGTTCGCGCAAAGGGAGACGCGACACACGCAGTCTGCTTCATTCTGCTCGTTGTGAGTGCATCTGTTTCCGGTGGATCGACAAGAAATTCGGTCTTTCTGGAAGTGCCCTGGCCGTCACGGACCCTCGATGGCCTTCCCTTCGATTCTCCACAAGCCGCGGTGTGTCGGGACTCTACGAGGCGCTCGCCACATTTCTCCACTTTCCTATCCTTCGGTTCTTCCACAGTTGGAAGCTGGACAAAAACGTCTATTTATCTGCCGATCAATCTATCTCTAGAGAAATACATATCGGCACATACACAGACATCTTTGCGAAAGAATAAAGCGCAAATACTAGCGTCTGCGTGGCGGTGAGACGCGTTTCGACCGTGTGTCAGAGCGCTGCCTTCCCCGGGTTGGCCGTTCACGCGAAGAGGCGACGCCAGAGTGGCGGAAGAGCGCAATCCGGAAAGACAGAGAGGAGGGTGGAGAGGAGAAAAGAAAAGAGAGAGCGGTGGGTCGGCAAAGGAAGAAACAGGTGAAGACGTGAAAGAAGCGAAGGAGCCGCGTGCGACGCCCGAGAACGGAGGCAAGCGGGAAGGTAAACAGAGTGTCCCTTTTCAAAACATCTGCCAGTGAGTGTTGGGCACCACGCACGGAGAACAGCGACGAGATTTACCTTCGATGGCTCTTCTCGTGACAAATCGACGGGACAGGCATCCAAAACTCGGTTCTGCAGCGCCCCCCCCCCGTGCTTCCCCCCGGCCGGGCGACCGTAGAACCGAGAAGCAGAGAAGAGCAACACAGCGTCCATACGTTCACACACACATACATACACAACTCTCGGATTCATTTCCATCACAAAGCTGACAGCACGCGGCACTCTTATGGAGGCGCGCGGCTTCGGAGGAGACGGTTTTCTTGCAAGGGAACTGTCCCCACAAGAGACAGACGGGACACGTTGGCACCTCCGCGTATCCTTCGACCTCTCCCCACAAGTGGCGTTCAAAGTCTAGCCCTGAAAAAAACATCAGAACGTGGACCTTGCGCTCGCAACGTTCAGAAATCCCGGAACCTCCGCAGAGACAACAGAAATCCTAGACAGCCTCAGATCCGCAAACTGCCGTCGAAAACAAAGCGGGGAACCGAAATGGCAAACGCATATATCTAACTCCACACACACAGTGGCACAACCTGCGAAATTCGTCCAAATGCATAGACATTTTAACAAAAATGTGTACATACATACACAGCTGGGCGTATGCTTCGAGATGTGTGTGGGATGACACGACGCTTCGTAGAATATGTCCCCGGTTGTTGGAACCGCAGCTGCAGCTTGTCCGTGGAAACAACAGCCATGGTTCTAGCTGAAAGGTCAAACATAGCTCTATCCAAGTGACGGTGCGGAGCCACAAACTCGTGTCGGCACGCGCGGTCGTACTCGTAGCTCAGGCTGACTTGGGCGCAGCGGCGAGGAGGGCCTTCACGCTTTCCACAGAGTGATCGAACATCTTCTTCTCCTCGGGTGTCAGATCGAGTTCAACGACCTTCTCCACGCCGCCCGCCCCGATGACGCACGGCACGCCGACGTACATGTCCTTGACTCCGTATTCTCCATTCTGAATAGAAAAGGGCCAGGAGGAAAAGAGACATGAAGAGACAGTGGAAACCGGAACAGGAGACAACTCGGATATCTCTCCGAAAAACGCGTTTCGGGCCTCGCCCGCCTGCGCGGCGCTGGTCCAGAAGAGACAGCCGGCTGGGAAGAATGCGCCGAACGGAAAGGAAGCGGGAGAAGGCGAGTGCCGGAGAGACAGGCAAATGCGAAGGAATGTGAAAAGGCGCGAGACGCACGGAAGGACACGAGAGGGAACCCGAGAAACGGGGCGCAGAGAGACGAATCGAGAAAGAAGAGACAGAAAAGAGGATGCAAGCGAGAAAGGACGCGAAAGAACGGGAAGGCCAACCCGAGGGCCTTGAAGGGAACGAGAGCAGATCACGAAAAATGAGGGATAAGTTAAGAAAACCTTTCTTACCAAATAGGCAGCACAAGGAAGCAAGCGCTTCCTGTCCTTCAGATACGCCTCAGCCATCATGACGCCAGCAGCCGCTGGAGCAAAGAACGCCGAGCCTGTCTTGAGCAGCCTGAACAAAACGACAAAACGAGGCCCAAGACAGCTCCAAACGATCGTCGCTCGTCTTCCATTCTCAAATTCAGCCCGGAGAATCAAAATGTCTCTTGAATCCGCACCTTGACACACAGATGCATATGTAACATGCGTGCGCAAGCGCTCGTCTATGTCAGGAGACGCCCACCTCGGAGCTTCTATGACGAGATCTCGTCCTATTTAGTAGAGAAATCGGAGACAAACCACAGAGACGAAAAGTCTCTTCCCTGGCACGTACACCGAACATTCCTATATATATATATATATATATATGGAAAGAGAGAGAACGCTGCATCTACACCTATCTACCATACCTATCTTGATTTGGACATGCACGGATATGAGCATGCTTCTGGGTCCTTTACAGGGCGTTTTCTCAGAGATCGAAGACTTACGAGACAATCTCGCCGCCTCCGTTCCGAGTACGCTGAACAATGTCGTCGACTTCTTGCTGGGAAATCATGCCCATCTTCACCAACTCGGGGAGAGGAATGCCACCCACTGAAAAACAACCACAAATAAGGCAAATGGTGCTGGTGTACAGGAACTTTGCTTTGGAGATTCACTCGCATATATACATATATACATCTACGCCGTCAACGAAGGATCAGAGGGTGCCGAGGCTCTCGCGCTGAATGTGTATAGACGGACAAGACTTGTAATCGCATATGTAGCCATATGTCGACCTGTGCGCTCTCGTCCCACATACGCATGTACGAATAGGAACATATATATATATATATATATACATATATGGAAGTGACTTACCAGTTGTGAATCGAGGGAGAGGGACCATCGTGTCGCCGTGGCCGCCCATAACGAGCGCTTGGATGTCATCGACGGAAACCTTCAGTCGGTCGGAGAGGAAAGTGCGGAGGCGTGCCGCGTCGAGGACGCCTGCCATTCCGCAGACTTTGTGGTGAGGCAGGCCGCATCTTTCACGCAGAATGTAGACCATCACATCTGCAAAAAGAAAGGTGTAGCTACACCGCAGCTGATCAGCTGTGCGGCAGGATGGCCGGCTATTTGGACGTGTTGAAATACCGAAAAGAAAGACGCAAGAGGGTACTCACATTGAGAGCCACCTCCCACATGTTCCTTTTCGCTGCGGAACTCCTTCGGCTTGGCGTCCTTTCCCCTCTGGTTTTGGCATCTTCCGTTGTCGTCTATTGAGTCATGCCCACGGGGTGTGCAAACCCAGACAAAGCACCTTAGGGCGGAGTTTTCAACCACAAACATGTTTCCGCTTCCTGTGCCGCAGTATGGCTAGAAAACCGTTCTTCTCCTATGGCAGATTCCGCTTTCCTCACCGAGCGGATTGGTGATGCAAATGACGAAGGCATTCGGGCAGAACTGCTTGATTGCGTCTCCAACTTGGCCCATGATCTTCGCGTTGATCGCCAGGAGGTCGTCGCGGGACATGCCCGGCTTGCGAGGGACCTGGAGAGCCCGGGAGCCAGGAGCGAGAAGCGTTGGCGGGAAAAAAGAGGGAAGAGGCACAAAAGGGGAGGGGAGAGAGGCACGGAAGAGAACGGAAAAGGGAGAGACAAGGCAAACGAACCGCTCTGAGGCGGCGACTGGGGATGATAGGGAAACTGGAGGAACAGGAATTTCCGCAGAGCGCTAACCGCGTTGATACCTCCGGCAAGAACGTGGGAACACCACTGTGCTTTGTTTCTTTGTCTCTTGCACGCTTTTCCCCTTGTACTTTGTCCCTTTGTGGCGGTGCCCATTTTCTGCGTCCTGGTGAGAAAAAGAAACTTACACCAGCTGTGACGATAATCACATCCGCGTCCTTAATGACGCTGTAGTCGTTCGAACCCTCAAAGTGAATGTCGACGCCCGAGATCGGGGTGGACTGGTACAGGTCCAGGCATTTTCCCTGAGGGAGGTCTGACACGCAAAGGACACCGAGAGCACCACGTAGAAGTGCGTACACTTTGTTGCTGGCGTCGGCAACGGCACGTAACCATGCACATGTGCAAATCGGTGCACACGCACGTCATCCACGGTTCCACATCATCTTCAGGCAGACACGTATCAGCCTTGGCACGGCAACTCACGCAAGGAGAGGTTTTCTCGCCGTGTTTACCCCCGGCATCAGCCACAGGAGACTCCGGCTGATGTGTGAGAAGTGAGATGTCCTCTTCTCTGCCTACACACATGCACCATCTAGTTCGCTTGTGTGAGCACTGTAAAGCAAACTGATGGGCAGGAGCTTGTTCCCGAGTGGCACTCCTATGTCCGGTGTACATACACCTAACAGATTTACTTCGCCACTCGGTTGTGCGCAGGAGGTTGGATTTCCGTTCGGTTGTGCTTGGCTCCATATCCCTTACCCTGGACGACGTCGAACATGACAACATCGCCGAGCTCCTTGACGGCAGAGAGGAGGGCAAAAGTGGCACCGATGTTGCCGCCCCCGATAAGACCGATCTTTCTTCTGGACATTTTGAAGCACCGAGCAGGGGTCCGACGTGGAACTTTATCGTTCTTTTGGGTGGCAACACAGGGAAACCTCTCACTTTCTCGTGGAAAGCACCCGGCTGCGGATGCGGAGCAGATTGAACGGTGAAAAACAGGCAGGAAGCCTTGCCGACCACTGGGGGACAGGCGAACTGAGTTTCGGCCACCCCTTACACGAAAGACGGCCCCCGCGTCACTGGCACCAAAGGACTCTATGGAACCGTTTAGAACGGAGTGCCTCAAGCAAATCGACGGCAGGGAAGTACACGTTTCCGTTGAGCTGAGTGCTTGAAGGAAGCAGGACGCGCGCTGCAGTGCGTCTTGCTTCGTCTTGGGAGCTTCAGAAAATGCGAGCAAGGGAGAGCTGAAACACGAAACAGGAACGTGTCTCGCGCACCGCCTCGTTGACTTGGATAATTCAGCGCCTTGCTGACGGCAGTTCCGTACATACAGCGTCCGAGAAACCGTGCAGACGCCTGAGAACACCAGGAAATTCAGCTTACCCCGTAAAACCACGATTTCTGTAGTTGCACCCACTCAGCTCCCCCTAGGGTTTAGTGTGCTGAAGGGACATTTTGTCTCGCGCAAATTGCACCGACGCCCGCACGCGCACGCATGCAACACCCCGAGATCCACGGCTACTCTCTGCCCCGAGACAGCAGCGCAGAGCAACGACGGTGCAGAACAGACACGTCACTCCTGTGGTTGGCACCCTCACGTGTTTTTTCTGCGTGCACTTTGCATGTGTTTTCGTTTACACGTTGTGAATGAGCAAGCGAGGTTCTGACGGAATGTCGGCAGGGCGCATAACCAGCGGATGCCGCAGCGCGTAACTGTCTACAGTGATGCACCTCGAGAGTTGACCCGTGGCGCACCTTGGCCGGAACACAGAAACGGTCTACCACCTCGAGATGAGAGTCCGGGCAGGCTACCGCCTCTAGGGGAGAAGTGGGCTGAGCGCGGAAGTGAATTCAAAAGAAAAACTTCTGGGGGGTTCCCAAGAATGAGAGACAAGAAGTTGCGTGTGGAGCCACCGAAAGACACGAGACACCACCAGACTTCTGACGTACCGAGAGCAGCCAAAGCAGCAAACCGAGGAGCGGGTTTTTTTCGGTTACTAGCATCACAGATCCTCCACATTGTTTCCTAGTATGGCCAGGGCTTTTGGAATTGTGCCCTCATCCAAGCGAAGAGAATGTGCGAAAAAGACAGTCAGACCAAAGTAGAAACGATGGCGTTGAGGTGGAGTACTGGCCCATGCAGCTTTCCGTTTCTCAACACAGAGACGCAGAATCACGCGATGCCACGTTCGTGGGAACAACAGACGGAGGAAAATGTGGGAGACCGAAATGGTGTCTGTCACCTTGGCAACAGGGAACGGACAGCCCGAGCCCGCACAGTTACCAGCTTCTCGAAAACGCTGGAAGCAGAACCTGAAGGGTGCGTGTTTCGCGTTTGTCAGGTGGCTGAGAGCCCCGCCCTCTGCAGATTCAGGCAGTTTTTCATTCGTGACACGCACACCAGTACGGGGGCGCAGTCTGGCTGCTTACACAACACCAGGGAGACCAGCGGGCAACGGGGGAACCTTGCTCATTGTCGACACCCGCAAAAAACAAATGCCTAGCCACGAGAATGTAAAACACCGTAGTGGCAGTGACGGTTTGTGAGGGCGGTTGTTTGTTTGAAGGGATGACACGACGTACATACGACGATTTGGTTCAGCGCTAATCCGCTGGCAAAAGTGTAGCAAAAGGGCGGCCTCCCGCCTGACAAGGGAAAGAAGACCTAAAGCGGGGGGACCAGCGAATGTTTGCCGAGCGGGACCCAAGAACTTACCCGCTTTTCGTCGACACGAGGGTGGATGTCAGGTCCCACGTTCGGAACCGGAGAAAGCTGTGTGGAGTCACCCTCACAGGTGAACGGTGGAAGCGCAGAGAATGGCGTACGGTGACGACACATACAGGCAAAGAAATATTTTCTTCGGGCGAGAGAAAAGGTAACGCAGGGAGCCCAAGAACTTTCGCATCATGGGGCCTGGTCAGCTGGTGAAATGGTAGTGAGGACCATGGCGGCTGCGGCAGTGGGCACCCCTCAAGGATTCTGGCTCTTTGCTGCAAATTTTCGTGGTCTACGGAGAACGACGAACGCTACGGCGCTAGAGCGTCTAAAATGATTTTGCTGTTCTTCTTTCGCCCGTACTCAGAAGATGATTACCTTTTTCACCAGTTCAATCGTTCTGGGAAACACTGTAGAAATGCAACGTGAAACGCATACATGCTCCCAGGGACGAAGCGACAATACACGGACAGGAAAAAGCCAAACTTTGATTCGAATGCAACCTTTCACCTACACGTTAAAAGCCGGAGGCTCCCCGACGAGCGAACGAGAAAACAGGTACTGAAACGGTCGCAGAGCTGTACCGGGTTTGCTGAAAACTGCATCCAACTCACAGAAAAGCAAAGACACGCATGGGCTGTTTTTTTGGACGATCGGCAGCTTGTGCTGGCCCGTCAACAAGAATGTATGCGGAAAATCCTGTTCGTTCGTGAAAAGAGATGAATGGCAAGAGAAACATCTAGGATCCGTGGATGCCCACACCTTGCGGTTGCCGTTCTCTCCTGAGCAGCTGCATGGATATGTGTATGGTATACAAACGAATTGATATGTGCGTGTACACTTTAACCTCCACGGAGAGTGCAGCGTCGTGCTCCACAAGCAACTTCCGGCCGTGAAATGTTATTCGTGAAAAACCAGCAAGTTGAACGGCTCATTCTCAAAAGCACAGCACCCAGTTGATTTCCTGTCCTCGAGCCTCAAAAAGTGAATCTTGTAGCCAAGCACACATGTCGTGTAGGATGTTGGAGTCATCTAACGGCTGGGATCGCTTTTCAGCTATGTGTGTCAGAGAGGAATTTTCTTGTTTGCTTGTCCCTTGTTGAAGAGGTGTGCAGCGATAAGCGCACCGTCACTTTTCTGTCATTTCTCCTTCATCGAGGTGCAGTCGAGAGGCCAGTGCACTCAGCTCCGGGGAACCAGGACTACCAGGAAGCTCTGTTTCCGGCTTCCGTCTGCATATCTCAAGTGCAGGAATTCCCAGTGTCTACTTCGCAGAACGCAGCAACTCAGTGGTTCATCTCTTTGTTTTCCTTCTTGGGGGTACACACTTGCAACAATGAAGAAGTCCCTGGTCGGGGGCACAAGCGGCGCGCGAGAGTCAAGCGCTGAAGCTTCTCGTTCTGCCCTCCGGCACCCCTGTGTCCTCCTGGCCTCTCTGCTGTGGTTCTAAAATCCTTTCTCGCAAGTGGCCAGGCAGACACAAAGGTGTTTCTTCCAAGCAGACAAACGTCTGCTGCTCCGTGGTTCATCCAGAGGGCGACGAGTGTCCTGTCCTCCGCCTTCCCGTTCGCCGCTGATTTAGGCAAGTGGATCACCAAAAGGACCCGCTGCAGCATCTCCACGCAACCTTTCGTTTCACTGAAACGTCTACGCGCTTGCGAGGTCTTGCGAAGACGACACACACTCGCAAGATACGAAGCGAGAGCCGTGCAGGCTTGTTTCACAGCTGTTCAGTCCTTCAACCCGCCTCTTCAGCTCGAGAGGTCCTCGGGACTTGTTCACCGTCCACGCAATGTTCTACGGCGGAGCAAGTTTGCTCTCTTACCGCGATTCCATCCGAGTGTCTCGTCTCCGGAAATCGGAGTTTTGTGTAGACAAAAAAGACGGCTCGTTTCCGTTGCGTTGCCTTGTGGACGCCTGTCGCTGCTCTAGCCTCAAAAAAGCCCAGCAGTGCGCATGCAGTCGATCTTTTTCCTCTCGAGCAGAATCGTTGCCGCAAAAACGGCTCTCTATAGAAACTCCCTGCCAATCTCTCAGACGCTCCACCTTCTGTCCACTTTTCGCGTTTTCGTGTGTTCCGTCCAGCTCCTGCGGCGTTTCGGAGCTTTCAACTGCTGGCGGCTGTTCCGTCTCCCTCCGGCCGTAGCCGACCACCGCGCTCGTCATTTCTTGCGCTTGCAGTACTTGCTTTTCCACGTGTTGTGTCGGATAATCTTGTTTCTCGCTTTTCCCCTGTGCTTGTCGGTCGGCAACATCTCTCGATGTGTTCCATGCCTTTCTTGCCATCCACCTGGTGAGTCTGCTGAGGGTGTGTGTCTCCTCTCGTTCTCTCTGTCTTTTGCTCCGAGACCGTCTCGCTCTCTCTTGCTCTTTTTTCTGTTTCCTCTGCTTCCCAGTCTGCGTTCTCTTCTTCCGGGTTTTTGTCGACTCTCTTGGGTGCTTTTCTGTTGCAAGATGGTCAGGCACATGTTTCTTCCCTTCTACTCGAAGGAGCGCGGCCCCCCGCGCATTCGGATGCAAGTCATGGGCGTGAAAGGGAAACGGTTTTACAAGATCGTTGCAGCCAACCAGCGAGACCCTCGAGACGGGAAGCACATGGAGGTAATGCGTCTTCTCGCCTTCGCCGTTGCTATCCTTTTGATCTCTCTCCTCTCCATTTTGCCCCTCTCTCGTCACCGCATCTGTATCCCAGCCTTCTCCTGCGTTGCGTGCTCTCTTCTTCTCCCTCTATTCCTGTTTTCCCCTTTGCGCCACCCACTGGTGTGCGAGTTTCTGGCTGCCGTTCTTCTCGCGTTTCCCGTTCCTTGCCGGTCCATGCGACTCTCCAGACCGCTTTTTTTCTCGCTTTCTTACCGTTGTAGGTTCTTGGGAGCTACGTCCCCTGCACGCCTTCGGGTGTTGAAGAGCTCCGCCTGCGCTTCTCGAGAATCAAATTCTGGTTGGCGGCCGGCGCCGCCTTCAACCCCAAGATGGCGAACCTGCTGGGAAATGCGGGACTCGTACCGGTGCCTCCGCCGATGTTTGGCTGGCGCGCAAAGGCCAGATACACGCTCCTCGAGAGCGTGATGCAAAAGCAAGAAAAACTGCGGGTAGGCAACGGAACAGAAACGGCTTAGAGACCTTCACTCGCGCGGTGGGCTGCTTTCCGTTGCAGGCTTCCTGGCAAGGCTCACCAGAGTTCGTAAACGTGTCCCCTCTCCTTTTCTCGTGGACAGTGTCTCTGCTCCGTCTTGATTCGTGGGAAAAGCACATGGGATGCGGATTTTTGTCGATTTCCTCGTCGCGTTTGTTGTTCTTTTCTTTTCCCAGGAAAGGCAACTGCGCGAGTATTTCAAAACCGCGGAGCCCGTGGTGTACAGACCTGCTTCGGCTTCGGAGGACGAAGAAGCAGAGGGAGAAGGTGAACAAAAGGAAGAACGAGTCCGCCGGATTCTGCGGTAGAGCGCTCGAATGCGGCTGTCGCTTTCCAAAGGTTTCCCTTCTTCTGGTCTATGTCTCTTTATCTCTCGTCCTGTCAAGCTTTCTGTCAATTTTTCCCCATTTCTGGCAGGTTTTTTCTCGCCCTTTCTCCCTCACTGTCTCTCTGTCTTGCTCTTTCACGAAGTCGAGCACCCCTCGTGCGCTTCAACAGTTGGCGTTTTTTTTCTTTAGAGCCCGTTTTTCGTTTGCTGTTTTCCTGGGGCCTTTTTCGAGCGTCTCCTGCAAAAGACCGCGGGGCATTCCCCGGCAGGGACTGACAGAGGAAGCAGCGAGGCAAGAAAGCACTCCAGGCGCATTCCCCCCTTGGTTCCTCACCACGGAAAATCTCGAAAGTCGCACTGTTCAGAATATCAAAGCCATTCACCAGGAGATGTGTGTGCATCTCTTTAAATCTGCAACAGCAACGAGTCACAATATATATATATATATATATATATATAATATTTATATGTTCATGTGTATAGGGCGCCCATGGTCTACTGATAGAGGCATTTACACACATATTTATGAGATATGTCTCTATATTCCTGAACTAGCGATGTGAATGTGCGCGCAAAAAAGTAAACATGCGTATGACTACGTCTTTGGACCTGGTCTTATTGATGGCGAGACCCATTTGCCAGAGGTCTCAGTTCCACCAAACGTCTCCGGTTTCGCGGCAGCTTATTGGGCCACGAACTGCGCACAGCACTCTCGCGTTGTCCAGAGATCCCGGCAGAAAAAACAGATTTTGGCGACGCCGCTGAACGGGGGGATGTGCATGGACTCACGCCCATATTTTACGTCGCACGTGCTACCGCTCTTTTCGGAAAATGGGGTCACACCTTTCGAAGGACCACACAACTGCGGAGGGAAGTGTAGACCCGTATATAAGCCGAAGCGCTCGGACGCCAAGAAGCTACAGGCGTTTTCGGACGTGAACTCATTCTCGGCGAGTCCTGAGTGTGTGTGCGGTTTCCGTCGGCGTTTCGCCCGCAAGGATTGGGGGGGGGGGGGGGGGGGGGCGTTGATCTGAGACGATTCCCTCCGAAAATATCAGAACACAGGCTTTTGCTGCCTTAGCTCATTCAGTGTACGTCCTTGAGCTGCAGAGCGACGGAATAGGTAATGTCATTGGCGCGTGTTGTAACTCATGGCCACAGAGGAAGAGAAGGACACGAGTGATGTAGACGGGCGAATTCTGCGAACGCGGAGCAGCAAGGTGGACGGTGTGTTGAAGTTGACCGAGTGCAGAGAAAGCGCACGGAGAAACTCGCACGGAAACGACGCAGGATGGCTCAGCTCGGGCGCTACAGTCGGGGTGTCGCTCAGCCCGGCCCCCTTTCCAAGAAAATCCATTGTCCTCAAAACCGCGTTCAATCCGCGCCTCGAGACGGAGAGGTACACCCACGTACAAATTAGCGCTGCAGAAACGTAGATATGACTCCATATGCGCTTTTGTATGCATGCGGTAAAATCACTACGAGTGTTTTTATACAAGCACAGGCAAAGCGTGTATGCAAACGATAACGGGCGTCTGGATACATCGTCGGTTCACGGGAGCGAAGACAGCAAGCTGGCTTTTGTCTTCCCAGTCCTCTCTCGCTCCTCCCTTTTCCTGTCAAGCATTTGGGCACGGCAGAGAGTTTAAGGGCATTAATTTCCAGGAATCGCCTCTTCCTCTGGAGAGGAAAACGACGGAAGAACAGGGGAAGGTTATACGCCGACGCGAGGTGCCGGTACACTCCGCCGGTAGGGCATCCAGATCGTCGCATCTAGATACATGGGGTTCTAGAAATTCGAGGTGAAAGAAGTCTACCTTACCTCTTAGGGTTACTCTGTACAAGCCTTATCGCTGTTTCACATGAAAGAGACGCTCCGCGAGACTCACAAGAAATTCGGTACTTCACACCCGGCATCAGCAATGTAGGACCTACGAAGATAGCTACTCTTATTTATACATATCCATAAACATATCTATACACGTGCACCTTTATGGGCATATGCATGCTTACATTCTTTTATTCGCATAGTTGTATACATACACATGCAGATATCGATGTTACACCGGTATATATATGTGTAGCTGTAGTGCGCGGATCTGCGGGGGAGGAAGCGGGGTTCCGACACAAGAGCATAGGAGGTGTGGCGTGTGTGAGAGAAAGACACGCATACAGTGGCGAAAAAGAGCTCGTGGAAAACGAAATTCGTGTGCTGCCAGAGAGGAGGTGATGGTGAGAGTGGACGACCGGGAAAAGACTCAGGACTGAGAGGGGAAGGCCAAAGGGACGAGTTCGATGCCCCTGTGTCTTCTCTGCTAGATACGATTTTTCTCCATTCTGCACACGTTCAAAGGAAGAACGAGAATTTAAAGCACCCATAGAAGGGACGCACGCGCAACAGAGAGGAGAGAACGCGGGCACGAGAGAGAGAGAAAGCGGAGAGACATGTTGAGGGCGCATGCAGTCGAGTGTGCTGTGAGCAAAAAGTCAAGGTGGGCGGGAGAGGCTTGATTTCTGGGGGATGCGTCTTGCGCAGCATGCCTGAGAGGTGCGTAAGAAAAGTCTCGTTTTTCCGTTTTTTCACTTTCTCCATTTTCCTGTAGCCTTCCCGCGCGTGTGTTTGGAAAGGCGTGTTACGAACTGGCTCTCTGTCTTCCTCTCCAACCGGTTTTGTCGTGCTCTGCCCCTCCTGCCGTTACCACTCGAAACGCAAACGAGGTAAGAATTCCGCAGGTGTCGATACACCTGAGGACACACGCGCCGGCCTCTTCAGGCTCGAGATAAAAATCCCCCTCTCGCTGCCAGGAGGTCTCTGCGTGCCTGCAGAAATAGGGGCTTTCTGGGAAGCAGAGACCAGGCCGGCTGCCACACCCTCCACACCGGGAGGGCCGAACGCCGCTCAAGAGTACATCGAAAAAACAGCAGGGAGAAAACTGGGAAGTCCGTGTATACCTTGGAAACTGCATTTCGTTCTCTCTTCTGATTGACTGTCCGTGCAGGCCGCCTTCAGAGACACCGGACTCTCGCCTTTTTTTCGATCTCACCGTCTTTCCGTCCCTCTCTTTGGTCCCCCGCGTCGCTCCTCTCGTCCCCTCTCTTTTCAAGCGTTCTTTCCTTTTCTCCCAGTTGAGCCTCTGCGTCCTCGCCCAGTCTGCGTAGTTCCCGTCCTCTCGACTGCCAGACTCTGTCCCGTCTTCGTGTCTTCTTTCTCCCCTCGGTCTGTGCTTCGCTCTCCGTTCTTCGGGGGGTTTCCACCGGGGAGCTGCCTCGGGTTGCCTAGAGACAAAACGGTGTAGGCTGTCAACCTGCTCTCCACCTGTGTGCTCCGGTGTACGTACACCATGGTGTCGATCGTCAACGCCAAGGCGGACGTCCTTCGTTCGGCGGCTGCTTTAGCAGCGAACTGCAACGCTGCGAAGGGTCTGCAGGAAGTCGTCAAAACCAACTTCGGGCCTCATGGCACTCTCAAGATGCTCGTCGGCGGTGAGAAGTTGTTTCCCAGTTTCCATACGCACCTCATGCAGAAATAGGCGCGTGCGGAATTCTCCACACGACCTCCAGGCCTGGATCTATCCCTGGAGAACCCAGACGCGCGTTTGTCATGTGGCTGTGTATATATCCGAGGAAGGCGATACAGAGATGTGCCCCGATGTGGCCTGCATGCGTGCTGTCATCTTTCGAGCGCGTGTCAGCTTTTTTTGCTGAGATGTGCGCGTTCTTCCGGCGAGAAACAAGGCGCTCTCGGTTAGACCCGGTGGTGAATGGTCCCCTGCACACGTCATGCGGGCGATGGTGTGTGGCTCTTAAAGCCTCCCCATCTGTTTGAAACGCCTTTCCTGGAGGAACTGCGCGAGTCGCTGTCGATTTGTGGAAACAGTGGAACTGTGCGTTTTCTTTGCAGGCGCCGGACAGATCAAGATAACGAAGGACGGATGCGTGCTCCTGCACGAAATGCAGATCCAACACCCGACAGCGTCGATGATTGCGAGAGCTGCCACTGCCCAAGACGAAAGCACTGGAGATGGGACGACCAGCAGCGTCCTTCTCATTGGCGAAATCCTCAGACAATCCGAAAGGTAAAAGGTGTTTCCGCACAGAGATAGACGCAGAGAGCGCTGTGACCTTCACACACTCGCGTCGAGAACCACATCGCATCTGTAGAGATGCATGGCGGATGACATCGAGAGAACACGAGCAGTCGAAGCTCGGCTGTGCTCGTTCCTTACAGGCACGTAGTTTACACACGTATGTATATATGCGTATACATACAAACGTATATACACACTTCTGTGTGTAGATACTGCAGAAAGGGATGCCTTTTTTCACCCTTTTTGCATGGTGTCTTTGTTTCGACAACTGCTGCGTTCTCTCAAAAGTGCTGTTGAACCGTTTTCGAATTCCGGGTGTCTCCATTTCTCAGACTCGTCTTCGAAGGCGTGCACCCGCGACTGCTCTGCAAGGGCTTCGACAAGGCGCGGTCCAAGTGTCTCGAAGTTCTCGACCAAGTAAGCCTCGGAGACTCGTCTGCATACCAGACGCGCAGCGGTGCGGCACTCTCGTTCTCGCTTGCACAAAGTGCAAATCGGGGTGTTTTTTTGACGTGCATGCGGGCTTGCAGCTGAAAGTTCCCGTCCCGTTCTCGCCGCTGCCCGACCGGGAACTCTTGCACAGCGTCGCGCGGACTTCTCTGCGAACGAAACTGACGGCTGGCTTGGCGGAAAAACTGACGCCTGACGTAGTGGACGCTGTTTGTCTCATCGCGAAGCCTGACGAGTCTCCCCTGGACCTATTCATGATCGAAATTCTCCACATGCGCCGCGGCCTCGCGAGCGAGACGAAACTCATCAAGGTGAGAGACGCGCCGAGACTTCAAATCTCCAGATACCTCGCCTCCCGAGCACCAGAGATGCTTGGTGCAGTCTGTCTGGTGGTTTTCCGACTCTCTCCACGAGGCGAAAAATCGCCTAGGCACGTCGATAGTCTCGATAATGCATATATATGTATATATATATATATATACATATACATATATATACATATTGATTGTATATGTATATGTACGTAGATAGATATATGTGTGCGTATGGATTATTTTAGTAAAGATGTACATGGATCCGTGTGCGTGTTTGCGTCTCGATGTGAAAGTGTCCAAGTGCCGGAACGGTTGATGTTGCTTTCGTGTGTGTCTTGCCCAACTGCATGTGCCCATTAAATGTATGTGTGTCGATCGGCGGCCTTCTTTCTGTGCGCTTCATTCTCTTTCAAAGACATCTCGTCTTTTCTCGATATCTCCCCCTGCTTCTGTCGAAATTTATATACAGCTAGCATGCGCACACACAGGTGTACCTGTGTACAGACAATATACATTTGTGAATAGAGATGCGAGGAGAAAAGGAGAGGCAGACACAGGCGTGCGTTTCGGTGCGTCTTCGCTTTTTCAGGGTATGGTGATGGATCACGGCGCTCGACACCCGGACATGCCGACGAGCCTGAAGAAGTGCTACATTCTCACATGCAATGTCTCTCTCGAGTACGAGAAGTCGGAAGTGAACTCGGGATTCTTTTACTCCTCGGCAGAGGAACGGGAGAAGATGGTTGAGGCCGAGAGAAGATTCACAGACGAGAAAGTCAAGAAAATCATCGAACTCAAGCGAAAGGTAAACCTCTTGTCACGGATGAGACTTTTCGCTCCATCTCCTTTCTCCCGTCTTTTTCCAGTTCTTTTCTCTCGCTTCTCCTTCCTCGCTCGTGTCTCTGGACGCTCTTCTGACGGCGCATCGTGCCGCGGCTGTCTCCAGCGGGCGTACCCTGGGTGTGCCTCTGGCCTTTTTTCTTTCTTTTCGTAGGTTTGCACGCCAGAGAACGGCCGAACGTTCGTCGTCTTGAACCAGAAAGGCATCGATCCACCTTCCCTGGACCTCTTCGCAAAGGATGGCATCCTCGCGCTTCGCAGGGTAGGACTCGCCTCTCTCGTTCGTCCAGCTTTTCTTTACGCTTTCACCCTCAGTTCACGCGCCTCTCTTTGCGTGGAGGGCCGTTCCGCTCTTCCTGGTAGTTTTCTGCCCTGCGTCCTTCGCCTATTTGTTGTGCGGGCTCGTCGGGCTCTCTGTTCATCTCTCTTCTCCCTCTCTGTCTCGTTCCAGGATCGTGCATCTTTTCTCTTTCTCTCCCGCGTTCTCTGCGTGTTGCTCCGCTCACGCCCTGTTCTTTTCGATTGCGAGACGCGCAGAAACCCTGTCTCACCTGCCTCTCGGGTTCTCTTCCGATTTTCTTGCTTTTTCAGGTGAAAAGACGCAACATGGAGAGACTGTCTCTCTGCTGCGGAGGCAATCCAGTGAACAGCGTGGACGATTTGACGGAAGACGACCTCGGCTATGCAGAGCACGTCTACGAACAGACTCTCGGAGAAGAAAAATACACATTTGTCGATGGAGTGAAGAATCCCCAGTCCTGCTGCATTCTCATCAAGGGACCGAACGATCACACCATTGCACAGGTGCGATAACAGAAACGCGGATTCTCTCTGCGTGCAAAAGCGCTCTTCATTTCCAGTAGTTCCGTTCATTATGCAAACTCCTTTGTATTTTGACCCTTTTCAGATCAAGGATGCACTCAGAGACGGCCTCCGAGCGGTGAAGAATGTTTTCGACGATCGCGCCGTCGTTCCGGGTGCCGGGGCGTACGAGATTGCTGCCTTCTCCGCCCTGCAGGTGAGACAAAAAGTCGCAAAATCCCTGGTGAACAGAGAAAGCAGGAAAACGCGAAACGAACGAACGCGCGCGCGGCGGGGGGGGGGGGGGGTTGGGGGGGGGCGGAGCGGTGTGTCTGTACACCTCGCTGCAAGAGACGGAAAGTTTGCACAGCGGGAATACGAGAAGGAACATGTGACAAGGCGCGGGGAAGGCTTTCTCAAAACGGAAAGAGCGAGAGGCAGTTTCGGCGTGAGCTCTCCTCGTCTGCCTTTCGGGCAGTCGGAAGCGCCGATCGAGCTCGTCGCGTTCTAAACCTCCGTTTTTTCGCGTCTTTTTTTCAGGCAGTTTCATCTCCTTTATGGGAGGACTGTTTGACGAATCTTTCTGCGTGTCGCACCGCGTTTTCACGTTGCCGCCGCGGGGTTTCTGTCCTGTGCGCTGGTCTTGCGCCTTCTTTCTGAATGTTTTGTTTGTGAGAGGCGGTCTTGTTTTTTAGGATTACAAGAAGGAAGTTCCGGGAAAAGAGAAGCTGGCTATCGAAGCCTTTGCGCAGGCGATGTTGTCCATACCCAAGACGCTGGCAGAGAACAGCGGCATCGACGCGCAGGAATCCGTTTTGTCTCTGATCGACGAATACGAGAAGAAGAGACAACCGTTGGGTCTCAACCTTACCACTGGCGAGGCTCTCTCGCCCTCTGTCGAAGGTGAGAGAATTTCTCCACGCCTGGGACAGAAGTTCAAATCCAAGAAGCGACGAAATGCACACAAAGACACCCTGTATGATTATTTATATATGTTAAGGGACAATTGCAGATGTGTATACACCTATAGACATCTGTATTTATGTGTATGTGCCTATGTGCAGGCGGGTAGATATGGAAGTATTTACATATATATACATATATATGTATATATATATATATATATATATATATATATATAATGTATGTATATATATGTATATATTATGTGTGTATATGTATATGTGTATTATGCGTAAGAAGCTGGTTACATGTATAGGGGTGTTGTTGGGGAGTCGTCTTGGTCGTGGCTGATTAATATGCGAGGTTTCTGTCCTTTTTCTTTTCAGGAATTTGGGATAACTACCTGGTGAAGAAGCAAATGCTTTCGATCGCTCCGACTCTGGCGCAGCAGTTGCTGCTGGTCGACGAAGTGCTGAAGGCTGGGAAGTCCATGTCTCGTGGCGCGTGAAAAGAATCCATTTTTGTCCGAAGACTGTCAAGTTTTCAGCCAAAAAGGCTCTCAAGTTCTCAACCAAAACGACTTTCTTGGCTTCTCTCCTCCACGTGATTCAGCTGCATCGACAATCCCCTGGGGACGCCAACCGACACGCAAATACTTTTTTATTCAAACGCATGCACTTTGATACGTGAAACGTGATGCACATATATATGTGTATACACACATGTGTATATATGTATGTATATGTGAACATGTATATGACTGATATATAAAGATATAATTCTGTATTTGTAGGTGCGGTTGTCTGGTCCCGATGGAACTGTCAAGGACGCAAACTGTTTTTCGTATTTCGCTCTCTGCTGCGTGCGTTTCGACGTACACTCCTCGAAGAGCCAGGAGGTTGCGTCTGTCCTCTATCTAAAAAAAGTTTTTTGAACTGGAAGACGCGTTCGCGACACTAGGTGAAATGTAGAAACAGCGAGAGTGCAACACTCCGTGACATGCGAGGCGCGAGGCGACAAGCGCCTTCTTGCTTCTTAGACTGCCTTTCGAAAAAGGTGTTTCGAGAGACAAACGCCTTCGCTCTTCTTTGTGTGCCAAACAGCAGAAATGTTTAAAGGGAGTCGTAGGGACAACTCGAGTTTGTGGCTAGGAAGCTTCCAAAAGGAAGAGAGGTTTGACAATAGAGAGGCGTTTTTCGTCTCTAACACAGCCAAGTGCTGTTTTTCGTAGACGGCAAACGAGCAACCCATGTCGTTGACAACGGAGAGCGGAGAGGGAACGGGATCATGGCGAGGCACGGACGATTGCTTCGTAGGAAGAAAGATGCTGGAGGCACCGCAGCGACAAGAGAGACGACAGACGATCAGAAAGACCAGAAGGAGAGAGGGATAAACAGAGGGGAGAGGCAGGAGCCGAAGACTCCCCAGAGAGAGGAGGAAGATACGGGAAGCGCCAAGAGAAAGACGGCGGAAGTCGCTGGACTGCGAGATGAAGGTAAAAGCCGAAACGTGGAGCAAGCGGGATTCCGAGGCAAAGACGCCAGAGCTCGAGAGACGCCCGGCGAAAGGAGAGCAGAGGGCTCTGTCTCAGCGGAACGACGAAGTCAAACTTCAAAAAGGAAACACCGCGACAGAGCCGGGACACACAATTGGAGGAAAGCGTGAAAGAGGAGAGGCGGCATGTCTTGCGCAGGTTGGACGTGGAAACCGGAACGCGAGAAGAGGTGAATCGGGAAACGCCAGAGGAAGGGAAGCCAGGGGTTTGGGGTTCTGGAGAAGAGACAAGAAGTTTGAAATCGTCACATCAGAAGACGTTTCCCGGTTTGGGTGTGTGCGGGAGACCTTAGAGACAGGGCACCCCCCTTTGCCAGGGACAGCGCAGAAACCTGGGCCGCCTCGGAGACACAGAGGTAAGAAAAAGCGTCGCGAAAGAGGAGAGGGAAAAGAGTCTGGAGAGAGACGGGAATCGAGATGTGGACTCTGGAGAGAGGTTTCCTTCTGGGCTCCCCGCGAACGAAAGTCGCGATCCAGTCGAAGAAAGGGACGCAATGCGGCGTCTTATTCGCGCGGCGCGCGCCTCGAGACCGTCCTTCGCATGCTTTTCTTTCGAGGCGGAGCACACGCCTCGCGTGAACGCCAAAGCGTGGAACGCAGACAGAGGCTTCCCCTTCGTCTTTGGCAAGTGGGAAACGCTCGAGTATTTTGAGATTAAGGCTGCTTGCCGTAGCCGCCGTAGCGGAAAGTCATCACTTTGCTCATGCGCGTCAACGTGCCGTCGCTTTGAACGCCTCGGCTGGCCGAAGAAAAAACAGCAGAGCGGAGCGCGGAACGGCGGTTTCCCAGACGCGTGGAGATAGGGGGGGGGCGAGACACACGGGAGGAGAAGGAGACACACACGAGAGGAGGAGACACACACGAGAGGAGAAGGAGACACACATGAGAGGAGAAGGAGACACCGGAGAGAAGAGAGAGAGACAGAAGAGAACAAAGAGACAGAGGAGAGGAGAAGGAGAGAACGACACTGCGGCGACGGCGAAGCGAGAAGGGCCAGGCGAGAGTCGTGAGACCGCGACAGGAGCGGCAGAGAAGAAAAGAGAAACAGAGACACACACGGCTTCAGCGTCTCAAGAAAAGAAACAGAGACACGCAACACAAGTATATTTATACGAACGCAGTGGGGTCTTAGGTGAGAGAATGTGCGCAGTGCGCTGCGAAATCGTTTGTGCGCGTTCGAAAGTCAAGGCCGCCGAGCACATGCAGCAAGCGAGAGCGACTGAAAAGCAAGAACGCGACAGCAAAAGAGAAAATCAAGAACGCGACAGCAAAAGAGAGAAGCTCTGTTTTGTCGCTCAACGGTGTTCTGTTTGTGCTTTGGGTCTCTCACGTTGCCAGTCTATTGAGTTCTTCCGTCTGTTGCATGTCGTAGAATCCTGGAGGCGCGTCACCAGCGGCGTGTCCTCGCGCCGCGCGTTTCCGGAAGTCTGTTCTCTCCCCTCGCTCGTTGCGAGGGTCGCTGACGCCGGCATCCGGCAAGACGACAATATCGATGGAGTACGGAACTGACAGAAAAAAGAAAAGACGCGAGAAACCAATGAGAGCAGAGCTCCCGCGGCCGAGGGCGTGTGCATGTCTTCCCGCTTGGACCTCTAAACGCTGCTGTCACAGGCGCCTCAGAAACGCGGGAGTGAGAATGGAGATTCAGACAACCGAGAGCTCGAGAGAGAGACTTAACTGAATGGGTTTTGAGATACAGTTCAAGAGTCTAAAGCGGCCTCTCACCTATAGTCATATACCGAGAGAAGACACGCGATCTATGCACAGACATACACATAGACTAAGCATCTACACATCTACGTATATATATATATATATATATATATTTAAATGTTTATATGGATACATATATATACATATATATACGAATATAGTGATATATATAAGTATATATATATATATATATATATAAGTATATATGTATGTATATATTTATATGCATTTGCACGTGGCACAAACGGATGTGTGCGTCTGAGAGTGTTACTTTGGAAAGAGACTCACAGACGGAGATTTCGTTGAGGACCCGGTAGCCGAGAAGGTGCGCGACAGCGGCTACCTGGAAATGCAGTCCTGGCGAAGGCAGAGGAGACAGAAAGGGAAAAGGAAAATGCACGAGAGAAGAGAGACGGGAGAAGAAAGATGAGAGGAGAGCAAAGAGAGTCAAAAACACATTTGAAGGCGAAAGCAAGACAACAAGACAAGCAAAGCGAGGGAAACAGGAGGGAAGAACTGAAGCGAAGAAGAAAGGGGAGACAGGTCGGTTCGCCTCCGCCTTTTGGCTCTTCTTTGAAATTTCCCTCGCCTTTTCGTCTCTTCTCTCACTCGCGGTTTCTCACCTGAGGGCACAATCTTCGCGCGCGAGTCGGTCCGGCTCTTGCAGAACAATTGATCTGCCTGGAAACGAAAAACACAAAACCAAAAACAAACTCATACGGAAACTACAACTGAACCTTTCCCCTAAACGACAAAACCACTTGCGGTACTCAAACACAAACCACGTTCTGTTTCGTGCCATGCTCTCTTATCTTTCCTCTTTCCTCCCCCGTGTTCCCACTCTCCCTCCTTTTCCCGTCTTTTCCTTCCTTTCTCTCTCTCTCCTTTCTCTTTCTCTCTCCCCCCTTTCTCTCTCCTCTTTTTCTCCCTCCTTTTTCTCCCTCCTTTCTCTCTCTTCTTTTCTCTCTTTCTCTCTCTCCTCTCTCCCTCTTCCTCTCTTTTTCTCCCTTCGCTCTCTCCCTTTTTGTCCCTCCGTTTTCTCTCGCGCTTCCTCCGTTTTCTCTTTCTCTTTCTCTGTTCTTACCAAGAACTTCAGTCCTGTCGACCACTGCGCGGGAGGCGTGTCGAGGACCTCAGGCGGCGGGCGAACCGCCCATGCGAGTTCGCGGCCGCCGTCTTTCTTGGCCCCAGTGGAAATCCATTTTTTCTGGAACTCGGGGCGAATGTACGAGCTCATGTCGACACCTGTGAGGCGGTGCTTGCGAGCGTTCTCGACGGCACGCAGGTGATCCGAAATAGTCAAAAACGAGCAGGGAAAGATCGCGCGCGCGCACGTCGTCAGCATCGCTTCTCCGTGGCGCTTGAGCGGCGACTCGTGCAGTCGAGTCAAAATCTTGTTCAGCAGCTCTGCCGAGCCTGTCGCTGCTTCGTAGATCGCGTCTTGACAAACCAACGAGAAGAGAAGGGTGGTGAGACCTGACACCGCAAGCGCAAACGCGCCAAGCAAATGCATCGCATGAGTGTCTCGCCGCGAGAGAAACAGAATGACGCAGAGCTGGCCATCAACGGAGTCACAAAGGCGGAAAAGCGACACAAGCGACAGACCGGAAAACAGGGAGACACTCCTGCTGCGGCCTTTTGTCAAGGCCAATCTTCGACGGAGAAAACGCCAAAACACTGCCACCGCTTCACGGCCTGGATCGGAAGTCGCGGATCCTCGTATATGTTCGACTCAAAGAATGGCCAAGAGAGTTTTGTCTCCTGCGGTTGGTTTCTTGTGCTCCAGCGTGAATCACCAAATGTCTCGCAGTCTGCTTCGATCCTCATCGATGTATTTTTGGGCCTCTCTCCTTCCTCGCCCGACTCGTTCCTTTGTTCCCAAGTGTCTCTAGAGAGATGTGCATCGAGAGGTGATATGCATTGCAAGGCATGTGGAGCGGGAGAAAGAGAAAGACGGAGAGAAGATAGAAAAATAGAGAACGATGGGTTGGGTAGGTAGATACACAGAGGTAGAGATATAGAGATAAAGAGATAGCTATAGGAAGATCGAATAACATACAGAGAGAGACAGAGAGACAGAGAGCTAGAGACAATACACAAAGACATACAGGTGTCCTTGTGTGTTTGAACTCAGAGTACTCGCGTCACTGTGTGGGTGAGTTATTTAGACCACTTCACTTGTCTCCACTGACCTTGAGTTGAGAGACTGTTGAAGAACAAGGAGTTCGAGATCCAGTTCCCCTGCGTCATCGCCCTGGTGTGTGCACAAAGAAAAATGGAACAAGAGGAAAGAAAGGAAAGCTCAACTGTCGTATTCAGACGCTCGGATGCACTCATTCGCACGCATTCGAGGGAGATTCGATATATCTATATATATAGACACATGTGCATGTCTGTATGTCTTTACGTCTGTAAATCTCTTTGAAGGCGAGTCCGCACATCTAAGTATGCGTAAATGTTCATGTTTTGAGACAGATGATTCTACGAGGTCATTGTTTTGCTGAAGAGACTCAGCGCGAGAAGTCTGTCTCTTTGCCTCTTCCTTCCTTTACCTTATCACTGATTCCTCTCTCATTCCGAGAGCTGCCATGGAAAGGATCACACTCGAAACCGCGATACCTGAAGAGGTACGTGGACACATGCACTCGAAGAAAATAGGTGGAAGCCGATGCAAAGGCCAACCTCGGTCCTCGAAGGTCGTCTGTGAAGAAGCGACTGTTTTTTGCCGCTCGATAATAACACGCGTTGTTCCGCGTCTTTTGCTCCGTCACGCATTTTCTACGTGGCCAGGGACCGACGACACCAGACCAACAGAGAACCGCGCACTGTCTACCGAGCTCTGTATCGAAGTCGCGCGCGGCCAGCGTGCACATGCCCATATACATACAGATAGACATAGATGCATACAACATAAATATATATATATACATATATATGGATATACATATATATATGGATATATATATATATATATATATATCCGTGTATGCGGTGGAGGTTTGCATGTATCTGTTCCTGTAGATTGCCTCTGTGTGTGTTCGGCACGTTGTGCTTGTTCTCCCTGCACGTGTGGAAACAGCAGTAGCTGTGCGTATCGACCCGCAGGCGTTCAGACGACCCTGTGTTCGATGTCGCAGTGAGAAAGTGTGCAATGCCGAGGCAACACAGAGAAAGGGACAGTCGCTGGAACGGCGCGACAGAGACACAAGGGAGAGACGCCGGCAGAGAGGCACTCTCGCCAAGTCGCTGCGTGCCAAAAGGAGAGATCGGGGAGAGAAAAGGTGAACGTTTCCTAGAAAGACGGGAACCTCGCGAAGCTGCGGCGTCGCCCCCCCACAAATCCCGACGCTTCAACACGTCTTTTGCAGACGCATTTAAAACTCTTCCTTGTCGAGAGTTAATCCCCAGGACTTCCGGAAACCTTACTTGACGCGCCTTGGTGGCGGCGATGCATGAATTCGTTGACCAGTCCACGAACGACTTCTTTGTCATCGAAGCGAAAATCTGAGCATCAGACAACAGTTGACAAGCACGCGGTGATTCGTGCGTGCAGACTGAGATGCGAGGAAACGCCTTCGAGTGCCGTCTGAGCCAGAGACGAGGAAGTCCACGAATCACCGACAGCGCCCGCATGCGGCCATCCGACGCAGGACTTGCACGCAGGCCGCGCGAGAGAGACGCTGCCTTCCACGATGGCGTGCGCTCGCCGTCTACTGAATCTCGCACGAGTTTCAGCTCACAGACGTGCAGTTTCTCGCCTCTCTCCGGTTTCTCGCGTGACGATCCAGGGCGTTCGAGGCGAGGCTCCACTGTCTCCGCTTCCACGTGCGGAGCCTCGATTCCCTTCTTTTAACAGCTACGTTCGCGCTTTTAGGGCCTTTCAGGATCGCTCAGAGCCGCAAACACGACAGGCGTGTGTCGCCCTCGACTTACACGAGAAGGCGTTCAGCGCCATGCTGATTTGGTGAGACTCGAACTCGGGCAACAACTTGAGAATCCTCGGTTTGAGCTGGAAGAAGAAACGTCCGTGCCTTGCGAGAAGACACGCAGCAAAAAACACCGAGGAAAAAGCAAATGCGCATCCTCTCCCGGTCACCTCTTCCCCACACCAGGTCGCAGTCCATACGTACATACACATACATACATACATACATACATACATACATACATACATACGCATATACATAGACATACATATACATATACATACATATACATATACATACATATACATACATATACATATACATACATATACATATACATACATATACATACATATACATACATATACATACATATACATACATATACATACATATACATACATATACATATACATACATATACATACATATACATACATATACATACATATACATATACATACATATACATATACATATACATATACATATACATACATATACATACATATACATATACAACATACATATACATATACATACATATACATACATATACATACATATACATACATATACATATACAACATACATATACATATACATACATATACATACATATATATATATATATATATATATATATATCAGAGATAGAGATAGACAGATGTAGATACGCATCGATGGCTGCGCATTTTTTTTTGTAGCTGGTTCAACAGGTGAGTTGTGGATGGTGCCTTTCGGCTGTTTATGGTCAGCTCCAACTTGTCCGCCTCTCGTCGTGCGTGTTTCTCGTCTCCCGCGCGCTTTTGTTCCGTCTCTTTCCAGCCTAAACTTCTCTCTCACCCTTTGAGGCGAACTTTGCTGTACGCGTTCATGAAACTCGTGATGCCTTGCGGGGTCATGTGTTCCTGTCGGGCGATCAGTTCGGTGATGGCTCGGGTGAAGAGGAGGAAAACAGGGTTGTCGACTTGCGCGGCTCCGGTGTCGGCTCCAGCGTTCACCATGGCGGCGCACACCTTCCGCACATTCGCCCAGTCCACGACATCGTGGCTAAAGTCTGTGGGAGAAGACTCAGATTGAGGGGCGTCTGAGCGCTTCCCGCTCTGCTCGCTGCCCGCAGTCGCGGGTTTCTGCGCGTTAGCGGACGTTTGCCTCGACGCCCACGCCGGGAAGGTTTCGGAGAGCTCCGCGGAGATATCCCGGTCGTCGAGGGGGACGAGCTCAGCGGCGACAACGCGCGCAAACGAATTCAGCAAATTGATCAGCTGCCGAATCTCCTCGTTCCGCAGAGGCGCGAACGGCCGCAGGCCGTCAGCTGTCTCCTCGCCGCACGCCGGCGCGGGCGACGGCGGAAGACTCGCGAGGGAAAAGCCCTCGCCGTCCTGTCCCTTCTCAAGTCGGGAGGCGCCTGAGGCCGCGCCGTGCGTCTTCCCTCCAGTGAACTCCGCCTGCAGCGTCTCTTCGCCGGAGGCGCTCGAAGGTTCACAATCTTCAGTGCGCACAGAGGCGTCTGCACTCGAAACCGGAGAAGCAGAAGACAACGAGTGAGCAGCAGAGCCAGACAAGGAAGGAAAGAAGAGCCGTTTCCACGTCCCGCCGCGTACGGCCGGGTCGAAGTAGGCGACGACATCATCTTTGGTTGACAAGTCGTAGCTGATTTCCGCAGCTTTGAAGAGGTCTAGGCAACTCGCTGGCAGAAACCTTCCTCTCCCTTTGGGGAATCCCAACGCGCCCTCCCAGCCCTCTGCGCGCATCTCGCTCTCCCTCCCTCTCTCGCTCTCTCTCTCTCTCTCTGGTGTGGGGCCGTCTATACCCTGAGGCCCTCCGCCTCGCGGTGTTTGTGGAGCCCGCGCCTCAGCGGCCGCTGCTTGCTCCAAGGCGAGCATTTCGTTGACGTCGATCCAGGTTCCACTCGTGTCGAGGAACTCCTGCTGCCGCCACGCCGTCTTGGGCAGCGCTGTGGCGGCTCGGAGGGCGATGCGATACCAGAGACTGCGGAGGCTTCGCGGGTCACACTCCGCGACGAGGTCTGCAAAGGACGTGGCGCCAGCAGCCGGGGCACTAGCCTCTTCCACCGCCGCGCCTGTGACGATCTTTCCGCGGACGGCAGGCACTCTGCGCTCCGCGCGAGGCGCGAAAGATCCAGAGCCGTCTGACCGCTTCGGGGCGTTCGCAGTCAGCGCGTCGACTTTCTTCACCAGGCTCCCATGCGCAAAGTGGAGGCGCGCGAGAGCATTCGAGACCAGCGTCAGCTGCGCGAAGGAAAAGGCATTCAAGAAATCCGAGGCCCGCTGCGCCAGGACGTTCAGAAAACGAATCGTCGCGGTGTGCAAACCGCACACAGACGTCGCCTGAGAAGCAGCGCAACAACGCAGGGTTTTGAGAGTCACAGGCGCGCGCAAAAAGGGGACGAGGGGAAGGTGAGAAAAAAATAGGAACGAAACACAGCAGGCGAGGGGAAAGCCTGGAGAAAGGGACAAGTGGAACAGCCGAAGGCACGGAAAAACAGACAAACGCAGGGAAAGGAAGAGAAAGGAAGCGGAGAAACCCAAAACCACAGCCGAGAACGAGTGGATGAAACCAGGTTCACGTGAACACTCGACAAACACCCAACGTCGCCACGGACGGAAAAACAGTCAAACGTGTCTCTGTGTGGGTACACGAACAACATATACTACAAACGTATGTGTATGTGCGTGTGTGAGCGATTGTGTTTCCGGTGTGGCGGCTGCGCATCTCTGTTCTCACCAAGACTGTGAGTTGGACGGGAGAAGTTTCGTGTATGTTGAGAATGGTCAGTTGTTCGATGATTGCAACGAGAGTCCGTGTGTTTTCGTTGTTCCAGAAGGAGAGCGAAGGACACGTGCGGGCGAGTTCCGCGACGCTGCCGCCGAGGAACGTCAAGGCCACCATGTGCAGAGCATCCTTTCTGTGGGCGGGTGCGCAGTTTGTGGGGGGTGCGCAGTTTGCGGGAGGTGCGCAGTTTGTGGGGGGTCGCCCAGGATCGGCCGAGTCGGGCCTTCCATGGAAGGCGGCCGGACGCTGCCACGGAATGAAGGAAGCGAGCTGCCGAATCTGGTTTTGTTGCTTGTTGGCGAGATCCTTCTCGTCCCGGCCGGGGCTCTGTCGCGCTGCGAGGCTGAGGTCTGGAAAGGCGGGCGGCGGCAGGCCTTTCTGGCGAGCGTCGTGTTCTCGCGCCTCCTGGGCGAGGAGGAGGAGACGCCGCGGAAGCAGGTGGAAGACGTGGAGTAGCAACAGTTGGTGGTGAAACTCGAGGACCACCAAGTGGCGTAGGAGCATCACGAGTTGCGTGGACGTCAGACTCTCGAGCAAAATCGGCAGCGCCATGCGACCCGGCGCCGCGCCGTCCACGAGCGAGGCCGTGTTGCGCAGCAGCGCCTGCGTGAGCGCGTAGAAGGCTCGCTTCGACTCCGTGAGGTTCTGAAGCGTCGCCGAAGAGGGCGAAGCCCCCGCGGGAACCTTCAGCGCCTTCAGCTTCGTGTACAGGGCGAGGAGCCCGAGAATCTCCTTGGCAGTCATGCGCGTCGCGAACTGGCAAACGCAGTCGTTCGCCTCCGTCCACTCGCATCGCCACGCGCCGACGCTGCCCGACGCGAAGCACGCGTCCTGCGCCTGGTCGTACGGATCGCAGGCGAAAGCGTCTCGGGCAGCGGCGTCTGCGCTGAAACGAGCGGCCGAGGACGCCTGCGAAAAGAGACGCTCAGGCGCCTCCTCCACGAGGCGCCGAACGCGAGCAATCACTTGGAGACGCGGCGCTGGCGGCAACCCCCCTGGGCCACCGCTGGACCGTTCTCGCCTTCCGGGCGAACGGTCCGTCCCTTGGCTTCCGACAGCGCAGGTCGTCACTTGTCCCTCTCTGTTTGGACTCGCGCTGTCTTCCCCGCACGGCTCGCAGGGCGGGGCGTCACGCTGGGCGTTGAGGAATGTCTCCCCTGGGGACGTGTGCGGCGTCTCTCTGAGAGGATCGGCGACCGCGGCGTCGAGTTCGCTCGGGTCGGCGATCCAGATCTCGCGAATCTCTTGCAGCGACGCGTCGTCCTCCAGCGCCAAGTCCAACTGCTCCCTCTCTCCGAGGGCCTTCAGACAGCCTTTTCGGGGCTCGAGGCCCAAGCGACTGGTCCGCGGGAAAGGCTCGCGCGCGTGCAGAACGCTGCGAACACTCGAGAACGCACGCCCAGTCGCGTGCCAAGTCACCTGGTCTCCACCGACTGTCGAAAAGGCGGAGCATCCCACGCGAGTTCCCTTCCGCTGCTCGCGGCCGTTCGCGCCTTCAGCGCCGCTCCCGGCCGACGCAGAAGGACCGCCGCGGTTCGCACTCGCTCTGTCGAAGGCCTGCTGGCGCGTGGGAGGAATGTTCAGGCTGCGACAGATCTCGCCTTGGCCAAAGACCGCCGCCCGCGAAGCGAAGACCCGAGCAGGCGAATGAGGGTGCGCGGAAAAGACCACGAGAGGCCGCGATCGGAGCGGCCCGCAGGGAACCCCCGCGTGAAAGGGATGCATCCTGGACGCAGATGAAGCGTGAGAGGGAGGCTGGGAGTTGTTTTTCCGCCACAGCTCGCAAATCGAAGGAGTCCGCACCGAACCGCGGAAACCACTGTTTTCTGGGGACCACCCCGCTCGAGAGGAGTGTCGCCTAGCTGCGCTGACCTCGCAAACGCCACGCGAGTGTCTCCCCTGGCAGCAGCCTCCGACCTTCTACGTGGACTCTTCCGGAGCCACGCTTGCGGAGAGACTGGAGAGAAGGGTGGGTGCGCCGGCGCAGGTTCGCGCCTAAAAGAAAAGGATGACCAGGAGAGAAGGCCTCGTGGAAGGCTTCCTGCAAACGTGGACAGTCGCTGTCGAGACGCCACGAGTCCCGTGGAGAGCAGAGATGCGGAGGAAGGAACCAAGTCGCGCCGAAAGACCACTGGGGAAAGACGCGCGGTCCTGGAAAGAGAAGCGACAGTGCGGGAGGGATCGAAAGACAAAGCGCCAAACAGAAACGGCCGGAGACTCTCGGGGACGTACAGGGCGTGCGCCTGGCAAGGGCGATGTTCCTCTTTTCCAGCTTTGAATTTCGGGAAATCGGTGGCCGAGCGGTCTGTACATCTCCACTCGGTCCTCTGTCCTCTGTCCTCGCGAGGTGGTGCCTGGCGCCGGCCAGAAAAGCGAGCGCAGCGCACCTCGTCGTCTGTGAAACGGGGTTTCAGGGACTCGACTGTCGTTTGAGTGCGTCGAGAAAAACCGTTCTCCTTTATTCACATCACATCATTCCGACACACAGGCACAAGCCGCGCGCGTTGGACTCGAGCCTCCAGCACGCCCAGCGGGAGCTCAGCCGTCTCGGATGAACAAATGGGCCACGGGGGCGAGATCTGCGGACCGAAAAGACGCCACATGGCGTCCCGCTTTCCCTTCCGTGACTTTGCTCGTTTCTAGCGTTCTCCACTGGAGCGCAGCCATCGGTTCAGGACTTTCCACCGGAGGTTGTCTGCGGGCGAACACAACTGCTTGGCCAGAGCAGCAAGAGAAAGGAAGCGCTCGAGAGAACGCAACGTAACGAAGGCTACCACGGCGGGGTGAGAGCCTGCTTGCGAGAGGAGGTGAACTCATATGATGAGAGAGAGTCCCGAGAGAATGGTCGGCCGCCCAGAGCGGAGGCTTTGTCTGCCGCGCAGGGAAAACGCGACTGGAGATACTGGCGAAGAGGCCTTCTCTCGTTTTCGCGTTTGCTGCTGCGCAGGTGAGCAATAGATGGAAATGCGCTCTTCAGTCAAAACGAACGGGCTGTTGACGCGAACCGTCTTGCGTCTTCTTTGCGCTGGCCGCTGCGAACGCGACCGGAGAGCACGTGCGCAGAAATGTGCCAAAATGCCACCGCTCTGTGGCCCTCCCGCGTAAAAGAAAAGGCAAAAGTTCATGAAGAAGGCGAGACCGTGGTGAGCAAAAGAGCTTCTCACTGGAGAGTCGCACGAGAAACGCGTCGTCTGTGTCTGGGTCCGAAACACGCTGGAGCAGTCACCTGCGCAAACAGCCCGAGTCAACCGCAAAATCAGTGGGCCGGGAGTCGCTTAAGCTGTGCCTCTGTTACGGCTGGGGGGGAAACGTTGACTTTGTTCACGTTTCTTGCACAAGTCTTGCGATCGTTCGTGCTCTGGAAGAAAACAGCTCTTTCGTGCGAGGAAAAACGACGCATACAGCGCGCCGCATACAGAGCCGTCCACCCTGCGGAGCTGAGCTTTGTGGGGCCCTCGAGAAGTTGCTGGATTGCCTCTCAAACGGCCACACGTTTCTTCCAATCGGCAAGTCCCCGGAAACAACGTAAAAGACATTCGGGGCCTCGTTCTGGAGCTTCTCCGAAGGGCCTAGGAGAGACGAGGATGTCTAAGCGATCCACGTAAAGACACGCCCGTATACCACAGCCGACTCATTTGAAACAAGACACCGGGCGATTCCATCTTTCTGTTTGCTTCTTAAGACACGGAAGAGGGAGGTGCTTCAGACGAATCCACAAAGGCGCCGAGAGAACTCCGCTCGCAAGAATATCACTGGGTGTGCAGAGACTTTTCTGCCCCATATGTGCCCACTGGCCATACAGAGAGGGGTCTGGAATGGGCTCCACGCTTCGACATTTCGTTCTCGTCTTTGGTTCTTTTGCTCCGTTTCACGAACGCACGTTCAGGACAAAGTTTCGTGTTAGGGGCACTCGCAGGGGTAGAAGGACTTGGGCGCGTATGGACAGCATGAACATCTACCGGAAGTTAGGAGAGCTGGCCCCGCTCTTTCCAATAGGATGCATCGTCCCGCCTCCTTCACTACCCCACGCTCGCCACGCGTTCTTATCTTCAGCTATGATTTGCATTCCACGGATGCACGCAGATGTACCGGTCACGAAAGAAGCGTCCTAGGGAGACGCAAGTGAACCGTGTCGTGTCGCTTGCTGCGTCAACGGGTGTAAGGCTTCGACTCCGAGAGGCTGCTGCACTCTCTCTATTCAGTCTTAACTGCGAACAGCTTCGCCTGGCAAAGGCGAGAATCCTTCACCCGGCAGGAAACAAGACGAAAACGAGATACCCCGGTCGGCGAAGCACCAGCTGTAAGGGGTAGGACCAATCACTCAAGGTTTGACACTTGTTTCCAGTACAAAGGGCGAGGGCCTCTGATGTAAAGAGCGTCGCTGCAGGCTTCTTGTGCAGCAGTTGTGGGCTGTGACAATTTCCTCTCTCTACTGTGTCGGGTTACGCTTTCTCTGTTCACGCGGGCCGTTAAGGCGACTTACGCTGTGACACGAAGGCCCGGCAACATCTTGCAGCTGAAGAGACGACAGGCCTGCGCCCTTACGCGGCCGACATGGATCAGAATGCTTGTCCTTTCATGAGGCCCCCGCAAATGAGGAAAGACATCCGGTCTGTGGTTTCCTCCAGCGCAATGAGAAACTCTTTTGAAGAAAAGGACGTTTCCTTTCGTAAGCATGTGGCTGGATTCAACCACTCCACTTAAAACTTCGGGTGTTAGCCCTGTCTACAAGACCCCAACACAATCGAACCCATGGGTAGCCGGTAGACTCTGTCTTTGTGTTCGTAGGTAGATCTTCTTTCCAGAAATCGAACGATGCCCCTGATCAGCTTGCTGACGCTGCGGCGCTTTTCGGAGGTCCCAGCATCTCGAAGAGTATCCCATATACTGGGCAAGAGGTAGCGACGAAAGCAATGCCCAGATCATAACCCCTGATTTCAAACGTCATGACAAAAGCAAACACAAAAAAGATCTATGGAATATCTATTGTGGAGTGGGGCGTTGTTCCGTGAAACGCGGGTCGAAGTGCACGTTTTCGGACCACTGGACCCGTTATGGATATGCACCCGTCATGCAGCCGACGGTTCACGGGAAATATCCAAACTGCGAACAGAGGCGTTTCTACATTGCAATCAACGTTCCAGAAGCGGGGCCTACACAAATTCTTGCAAGACGTGATAGCAAGATATGCGCGGGAACATGAGAAGGTTCACAGCCCTTCAGTCCTGTCACATGAGACCGTGGCTGTGCCCAGAGCCAGAATGACAAAGTGGGTTTCTTTGACACTTTTGTTGCAGGTGTTACATTCTACTTCGGCTCGAGACAGAGATCACACCTCAGGTGTCGAAAGGGCTACCAGGTGGATAGAAATTGTAGGTGCCTGCCAAACTTAGCTAAGGGGGTACGCCTGCCAAGCTGTTCGTGGAGAGAGGCGCATCAGCCAACTGTGGTCGAAATCGACGCGAGTTAAACGCATCACATGGGCCCAGACTTTCCGATGCCCTAGAGTTCTTCTAACCAACTGCACGTCATAGGAAAAACCCAGACTGAATGTCCCGTGCACCCCTTGAGATTTAGCAAAGATCTGCGCGTCGCAGTGTGACTGCATGAAACTGCAAGTGCAGTAGCGTGTACTCAGTACCGAATGTACATTCCACGGCAACGCCATAAATGTCGAAGCCGGGGCTCCACGCTCGATCTTCTAGTTGTTGGACCAATCACGAGAGGAACCACCGTTCATTCTCTTCCTCACTTTACCCTGACACCGCTGCACACTTCTGTATCGATTCTTGTTGTCTTAGGTATTAGGATCCTTAGTTCTATTGCCTTCCTTGATGTGTGTCTTTATGCATCAGTGCTGTCTTGAGCATCGCCTCTATCAGGGTTGCAGTACCATCGCCACATGACTGCAACGCATGATCATCCTCTGGGGCCATTTGCGTGTTTGCTGCTTGCGCAGGAGTATCTCCGGAGACACTGTTGAGCGTCTACCTTCGTTGTCATTTTAATCTCGAGTTGGTTTACCTCTGAACCTAAACAGTAGTGACGGCCCGCTGGGGCGTCGGGCATACGCGCGGCAGGTACGAGACTCGAGTGCTTCACAGCGAACATGCCTCTTGGTGCCCTCCCCTTCGTATGAGGGTAGCCAAGTGAAGAGGAGAGAGAACTCGAGTGAAAGTTTCTTTTTTTCCTTTGAAAGTTCGATTGCTCTTGCTCTGTCCTCGCCAATCCCCAGTGGAGAAAGCCCCATACTGCTTTTTATTTGGGGGGGGGAGATTCCTGTTTTCCCTTGCTTTTGCCATCAGTTGTTGTCTGTGACTGAGAGAGCAAATATCTATGCATTCGTGTTCTCTCCACGAACGGGAGCACCATTCGTGGCTGTCGTGAGGCTTCGTTGTGGATGCAGGACGGGCACCGTTCCTCGACGGCCTTCAGGAGCCTCGAGGGTGCACGCAAACTAGGGTGGTTGCCCACAAATCCCTCTCGTGCGTGACGTGGCGGCCAAAGGCCAGAAGAAACCCTATTTCCTCCTGCTCTCCACCGTATTTCCTCTTGCTCTATCGTTTCTGAATGCAGAGTGTCCGTGTGTCTTCCGGAACACCTCTTTGCCGACGCGTACGCTTCGACGTGTGACACACGACACCACACGGATACGGACTAATTTGGCTGCGGTTTTGTTCTTGTCGCCCTCTACGTATATTAGCTGGCGGGTCTCTCTCGATATGAGGCGTGTCGGCACGCTCTGGGGGGGAGACGATGTTCTTAGCGCCACAGTATGGCTGATCGATCGTCTTGAAACGCACCGCTGCGGGTAAGGTCCTTTTCCCTGCGGTTTAAGAAAATTCCTTGTTTGCATATGAGCATCTTTTCCCCCGGAGAAAACAGTGGGACGGTTGCAGGCCATTTTCCCGCCGCAAGTTCGTAGCTTTCGTCCGCACGGCACCGCCAACTGATCTGTCAGGACGCGCGTGCTCGCGGCGGCGTTTGCCTAGCTACCTCTCCGATGTCGTTCTGCCCACCCCATGTGAGATACACCGCGCTACTGGATGTGTTGCTCAGGACACGGAAGACTGGGCCGTTCGTTCACACCCTCGCCGAATTTCGTCACACGGCGAACGACGCTTCTGTGGGATTTTTTCGGAGCTCTCCAGCGACTTTTGCGCGCCCCACTGGCGGGGGAATATTGGAAAACGGTCAGTGTTCTCGACACAAGTTCAGACTGTCATATTTCGCTCGCGTTCAACGGTGTACGTACACCCCGAGAGAACAGTCTCTGCTCTGTAGCCTCTCCCGGAGCGTGCGCCCTCTCTCTTTTCAGGCAGAGACGAAGAGGCGTTGTTCCCTTTTTTGTCGCACTCGGATCGTGCCTTGCATCCGTTCTTTCCGCCCTTCTACGCTTGAGACCTGATTCTTTCCACGCGCCCCGTTCCGTAGACACGACGACACAAGAGGTCGCGACGCTCACGGGTGCCGGCGTGTAAGCAGGAAAACAGCTACCCGCTAAAATTTTCTTCTGTCTCGCCCGAGGAACGGGCGCCGTTCAGGCTAAAAGGGGTTGTGCCTTTCAGACAAAACTTGTGCGTGATCTAGTGTGACGAAAGGCCGTGAGCGTGCTGCATTCCAGTGCTTCGTGTTCACCGCTTTGTTTCCGAGAACCCCGTGTTCCCGCGCCGATTTTTCGCCCCTCGTGTGTTCCACCGTAGCTGGGTAGCAGCCGAGCACGGCGTCGACACCCAAACGACGGACGCGCGCGAAGGTTTCGAGCGTCACTGTCATGTGTTGCTCGGCTGCTCAGCAAAAGGAAACGGCCTGACACGTCTTTTCTGTTCCCGCTTTGTTCCTTTTCGGCGTCACACACCGAAGTCACTCCCGCGACGAGGTGACCTTTCTCCGACGCACGAGCCGCGAAAGGAGTCTCTCCTGCGCGCACTGGGGAGTCAGAGCGATCCCCCCGCGGGCGGTCGGTCCGTCACTCCTTCGTTTCTGTCTTTGGATCTTTTCTGTTTCCGAATATTACAGACTTGGCGAGACAAAGATCCACCTGTGTAGCCCTCATTTGCCCTCCGCGTGCACCACGACGGCGGAGCGCGCGGTTCTGAGTGTCAGCGGCGGCAGAGACGTCTTCCTAGTGGCCACAACTCCGGCGACGAAGAAAACCGATAGGCTCAAGAACGCGTGCAATCTGGGAAAGGAAAAGGCGGCCGAAAGCCGCCAGACGGAGCGCAGAAAACGAGAAAATGCGCACGGCGTGCAATGCTTGTTCCATAGAGACTTCACATGCTCTCGGCTGTTCAGACAGCTGAAAGAGGTGGAAGGCGTTTCTTCTGTCTTTGCGGTCGGAAAGAAACACACCCTTTTTAAAAATGACGCAACAATGGACTGGACAGCCGCAGAGAGACAGGCTCCATATTCCGCCGGCGCACCCGTCAGCCCCCGTGTCTCTCTGTGCGAAGAACCTGGAAGCCAAGGAAGACGCGACCGCAGAGAGCGCAGCTCATCTCCGGCACTTGGAAGCAATTTCCCCCGTCTTCCACGGCCTCGAAAGCCTGCAGGAGGAAGCCTTTTCATCGCGAAACTTCTGGTCCGACGCGACGCGCTCCGACTGGGTGAAACCCGGCGATTCCCTCCCGTATGCCTCATCGCCGCTTCGTCCCTCGGCCAAAACACTGGACGCCCTCGCGACCGACAGGGGCGAAGAGGGTGCAAGAGAGATCCTCGACCGCTGCCCGAACGCTTCAAACAGAGAACATCCAGAGACGCAAGAGCCAGACCTGCACACATTTGACGCGCGTTCATTTTGCCCACATGAACAGCTGCGGTGTCTCAGCCGGCCTTCGTCTCCTGCCTGTCCCCCTGCCTCTCGCGCGTGCTCCAGTCCGCCTCACTGCAGCTCATCGCATGCGATGGACGAAGACGCCAGAGAGGGAGAGATGGCGGACAGCCGACGCGGATGTCTCCCTCTCACGGGCGAGGCCGCGCCTCCAGCGGGGAGGCGAAGCCAACGTGAAGAGAGTGCCGAGATCCACTACGGCACGCCGTCAAGGCCCGCGGCTGGTCAGCATTCTTGCAGAGACGAGTCGCCTGCCTCGGCAGGAGGCCTTTGCGCGTCGGTGGCCGCTGGTGTCGACGAAGCGTCGACAGTCTTGAGACACAGCTTCGAGCCCCAGACGGGTGTCGAAACGTCTCGCGGACTGACTGGTCCTCAGCAGGAAGGAAGACCAGAAAATCTCGCAGCGGTGGACTCGCGCTCTCTACGTGCCACACGTGGGGGACCGTGCGCGGCTGTCTCCTTTCCTGAAACCGCGATGGGAGATACGGACCACGAGAGAGAAGCCGAGGGACTTGTCGCGGGTGGATCGGAAACCGAGATGCCTCAGTCTTCTCTCTCTCCACGCGCGAGTTCGAGGAACACATGCCACTCCGTCTCGCCGCGCGAAATCTCCGTGTCGTCTCCGCCCTCTTGCGCGACGTCCACTATGTCTGCTGGCGCCTCTTCTGTCTCCGCTGCTCAGCGGTCTCCGGAGACAGCGAGCGTGGTCGGGGGGGACTCGGACGAGGCCGCACCCAAGTCTCACCTGCATGCTTCCACGTTAAAGGCAGAGTCTCTCTCTGAAGCTTTGTCGCCCGCCAGTGGTCTAAACGGAAGACTCTCTTCCTCTCTGCCTGCATCGAGCGTGGCGTGTGCGGAAGGCCTGCGCAGTCCTGGAGGGGCCCAAAACCCTAGAGAAGTCTCGGAGAGCCCGAGTCGTCTTTTTCCTGTGGATCCAACTCCCCGTCGGCTGTCGCCGCTGCGCAGCTGTCGCCGAGCGAGCGAACGAACGGAGACAGAACCCTCTCGCGCGGCCCAGCTGTCGCCGACTGAGACCCATGTCTTTCCGTGTGGGAACTGCCACGAGGGGAGTCGATCCGAGGCGGCGACTCTCAGCTCTGCCTCATTCTTCTCTTCGATCGCGGAAGAGCGAGCAGAGACGACGCGTCTGCCTTCGTGTCTCCGGCCCTCCGGGGAGTCGCCGTCGCCCAGGCGCTCGGCCTCTTCTTTGTCTCCGCGGAGCTCGTTCCGTCATGCCTCGCCGTGGGCTGAGCGCGGTCGCGTCGCTGCGCCGGTACATCGCGAAGACGCTGCGGGGACTCCACGTCTCGACAAGACCGGCTCAGGGCCCTCTTCTCCGAGAACGTCGAGGTCTTTGTCTGTGTCTCGCGAGCCTTCCTCGCCACGGCCTTCGCGCCTCACAGATCAGTCGTCCGTTTGCCGCTCGTCTTCGCTCGGAGAAACTCTTGACGCGAGCGACTTGTCTCCTCCCTTTTCTCTCACCCCCCTGCGCGGCAGGCCGCGCCTGATTCTGCTCGACCTCGACAACACACTCATCCCCACGTCGTGGATCATGTCCCAGTGGCGCTCGAAGCACTGCACTCTCGGGCCCCTTGAGACCGTGGCCGCGATTCGCGAGGCTCTGTACGAGGCGAAGTTTTTCCAGGTTTTAGGCAATTTCTTCGCGAGTATGCGCGACGTGAGAAACAACGGATTCTCTCTCAGCCAGGTGGTCATTGTGACCAATGCAGGCACGCGAACCGTCGAAAACTTTTATCTCCAGTTTTGTCTCCCAGAACTTGGCGAACTGTGTGCGCGAGAGCAGGTATACATTCACTCGACGGAACACGTCGTCAAGCGGCTCGGCCCCATTCCCCCAATCACCGACGAAGAAGCGTACCGAGAGTTCTACACGACAACGAAAGTAAGTCGCTTTGCCGTCCGGGTTTCCCTCTGAACAGGAAACTCTGGAGAAATCGTCCTTAACCGCCTCGAGCCGGCGGCTACACTGCACAGGTCGTGCGGAACTGTGCGCAGATTTTTTTCCACGGCTGCAGCGCTCGCGAGTTTATCCACAGAGGGATCCAGTCTGCAGCCATCTTCCTCTCTTGAGGCAGGCCACCACTCTCGTTTCCCTGTCTGCCGGAGAGCAGGCGCATTCGTCGTACACCATACGCAGTTCGGGTCACAGTTTCACTGAGGTGAACAGCCGTCGATTCGAGGCCGTTCGTGCGGGCCCGCGACGGTGTGCCTTGCTGCCTGTGATCTTTTCGCGCAGTCTCCACCTTTTCTTGTCTGCGTCTCTGCGTCTTTTCCCCCCCTCTCTCTCAGTACCACGAATTTGATTTCGTTCTCCAGCGGTACATCCACGGCCTCCGGCGGGAGCACGGGGCGCTGCGCCGCCAGCAGCTGTCGTTACACCGCAGAATGCGCGCAGAGAGGACCGGCCGTTCGGGGCCGCGCGTGCGTTCGCCTGGCTCTTCGGTTGCGCCCGACGGCGACCGCGAGGAAGGGCGACGCGTCTTCCCGGAGTCTCCGTGGACGGAAGACAGAGATGTCGAGCGAGACAGGCGTGGTGCAACCGTTCCCTCTTCTCCCGCCTCTGCGGTCAAGGAAGACGAGGCGGACTTCTCTTCGGAAGAGACAGAGACGCCGTCGACGGAGGAAGAGACCACGTCTTCGTCGGGGGAAGAACACGAGGCGGAGCGGGGGACACGGGAGACCCGAGCCGCGATGCCTCTGCCAGGTGACTGGCGCTTCGATCTGTTGAGTGCAGGCGACCAGGCGTGCGAGATCATGGCTGCGTGTCGCGTGGCACACCAGGCAGGGGAAGACGTCGTCCACCTCACGAAGCTGCTGTACCTCAACGACCCGGATGACCCCAGGTACTTGGCTCAGACTCCCGAGAGGTTCGTGGCGCAGCTCGTGGACTTCCAGGAGGCGCTTCTGCGTCTCCTGGACGAGAACGAGGAAACGCTCGACAGCCAGGGGCAGCCGGAGTGGCGGAAGACTGGCGTCTTCTCTTCCGCAGCCGTGTCCTCGCCCTCGCGTTTCTTCCTGCCGCCGCTGCACTGCCTCGAGGGCCATCTGGAGTACGTCTTCACGTCGACGGACGAGGAGGTGAGCGAGCAGAAGGCGAGACGCAGGCGTCTCAATGGCCGGGCGAGTCGAGAGGGACATCCCAAGCGCCGCGACCGACGCGAGAAGGCCCGAAACGAAGGCCTCACCCGCACAGGGAGACAGCCGAGCCGTTGCGCCGGCGAGCAGCCGCGACAACGGCGCGCAGAGGGCGACCTGGACGGGCCGATGGGGCTTGGCCACGATTTGAGGCCGGGAGCGCAGGCGAGAGCGGGCGAGGAACAGCTGACTCCAGGGAAGCGCCGGATTGGGGCGAAGGCGTCGACCTCGCAAGCGGCCGAGCGTCTCGGCGAGGCCGCGACGCCCGATTGGACGGCCTCGTCAGTCGACAGACAGGCGACGCCAGCGATGGGGTCCGTGCGGCCTGGGCCGTGTGTGGGGGCCCGGGGCAGACGGAAACCTTTCTATCCGATCGCGAGTTCGGTGTACTACGCAGACCGCGCGTACCGGTCCACGCGCCCTCTGTCTCACGCGTTTGCTGGCGAGCGAGTCGAGGGTGAGCTCGTGGAGGAGTCGTGCGATCGGCGGGTGGGCACTCGAGCGCAGGGGCGATTGGCGGGCGACGTGGAAGGCCCGACTGAGGAGCCGCGCGTCGATGCCGAGCGAGAGGGGATGTGTGTGGAAGGCAGGGACACCGGGGCTGCGTCAGGGCGCGCCTCGAGCGGGGAAGAGAAGAGTCGCGGGAAGTCGCCTTCCCGCGAGAAGAGCATTCCCGTTTCGGATTTCTTGGTGGACGCGATGCTGACGACGGGGATTGGCGAGGAAGAACGCGAGGGCGTCAGCAGAGAGGGCGAAGAAGACACGTTCTTGCTCGCGGAAGAAGAGATCGTGATGACGGACGACGCATTCGGCGAAGAGTTTGCGGCCGAGGAAGACCGCAGCGTCTTCTTCCTCGCGTCGGAGGAAGAAGAGGAGCCTGTGGGCGAGGCGCGGAGTGCGGGCCTCGAGGCCGAGAAGAAAGAGAATGTGCGTGCGCAGTTTTCGCAGTTCTTCGAAGACGGTGAGACGATGGTCGTCGAAACGGAGCACGAGGACGCTGTCTGGACACCCGACCGGGAGGACCGCAGGCGGACCTCGTGCAACCGGCCTTCGCATCTCGCGTCTCTGTCCCCGCGCGACGAGAAACCGACTTCCGATCGGGGGTCGCGGGCGCAGTCTCTCTCAGAGTTTGCAACTCACGCGGGCCCCACAGGTGTCCCCTTCCGCCTGTCTTGCTCGAACTCGCCGGCGCCCTTCTCTGCCTCGCGGTCGCCACGCGCCAAGAGTCTCGAGCGCACGCTTTCGGGCTTCACTTCGCCCTCGGCGCTTCGTTCGCCGTCGTGTTCTCCCTCGTACTCTCCCTCTCCGGCCTCGTGAGAGTTGGCGGCGAACTCACAGGGGGGGGGGGGGGGGGGACGGCCGGTGTGCAGGTTGCTGGCGGGGCTCTCTATTCCGATTCTGTCTACACGGTCAGCGCGGGAGGCGGTCCTGAGCGGTCCCGTCTCGAGTCCGTTCTCTCTCGCTGCGAGGCCAAGAACGTGGGAAGAACAGGCGGCCTCTCGACAGCAGGAGGTAGAAGAGGGCGGGGCGGCTGCGCCGCAGAGAGACGCCTGGTCGTCGGGAGTTTGCGGGAGTTGGGCAAATCGTGTATCATACGTTCAACGTGGGACTGACGCGACGCGAATCTGCTGAAAGACGAGCGCTGACTAGGTATGCACAGAGCGTCGAGAATCGCACGTAGCCACAGGGACGTTTGGCTTTCTACGCTTGCAGAACTGAAAAAGGAAAAAAAAAAGGGCAAATGGGTAGTATCGAATGCGTGGGAATCTTTTTGGAAGCCCCAAGTGCGAGGACTCGCCGCTATTTGGCGTCTCGAGTGGACCGGCAAAAATGGCAGGATTCGGGGGAAAGCTGGCACTTGTGAGAAGACGCTTTTTCAACAGTTTTCCGTTAAAAGTGACATTCTTTCAGAGCGTTTCAACGCGACGATATACGCTCGGGAAGCCGCGCGCGTGTCTTGTCTCTGCATGCGTGTCTGTGCGAGCGCAGCTACTGACGTAGCTGGACCTCTTCGCCTCGAGCGAAGCAGGCATGTGCAAAAAAGTGTCCCAGGCCCCGTTCGTGGGCGTTGCGTGTGGTGTCTTGTCAAGACAGACTTGAGGTTTCGAGAGCCCGCGTTTTGTCACGTTCACTTCGTTCGACAGCCTATCCAGGCTGCGTGCTTCTGTGCCTTTTTGTCTCGGTGTCCCGTTTAGGAGCCCTAAACGGCTCTCGAGCGGGACAAACCAAGTCCGCGCGCTCTCATCTGCGCGACTGCTCATCGCCATTGTCAACACAGTACCCGCCTTTCTGTCAACACAGGGAAACGCGAGAGTCGCGGGCAGCGCGTTCTAAAACCCTCCCGGACAAGCACTTTGCTTTCACTTTGTCTCGTCCAGAGAGCTTCCAAACGAGATACATCTCGATAGGCATATACATGCATGTGTGCATGCATGCTTTATCCATCTATATACACATACGTTAAAACAAGTGCATGTCTCTATATGGAGTACATGTACGGTTACGGCTGCACAGTTCGACTAGAAATTTGTGTAAGTGGCCGCGAAAGACTCTCGACTAGTCAGGTTTCCCGTAAAGAGGGCCTGTTTCCAGGGTGTCTCTGAAGCGAGTCTATCGGGCTTCACTCCTCGTGCCCGGAGATGAAGCAACACCTACGAGCACGCTTATCCGTGTACGAAACTATAAAATTTTTTTGCATCTGCAAATAAACACGTACATTTATATTCACATTTAAATATATATATATATATATATGATACATATGCATTTGTCTACACATGAGGGAGCAGAGGGACGAGAACAGCGGGTAATCCATTGTCCGTGTGCGTTATTCGTTCTCTTCCGTCGGCGTCTGTTACGCAGTCAGACTACGCATCCATGCCGCGATCTTTCTGCAAGGTTTTTTGCCGGATGGTTGGTGCGAGGAGATATTCGCGTTTCCCTTTTCTGCATTTGTCTCGCTGGGGAAAAGGCTCACTCGCGTCGAGGGGGCTTCCAGATTGGGCGGGTTTTCTGTGTTCCACTGCCGTGCTTTTCTTTGAGAGCGGCCGCCCTTTGTCTCTTTGAACGCGTGTCAAAAGTCGGAAACATTTCCTATCAACCAGTCACCGAGTGCTGACTGCCTGTCACGAAAGAAACCGAAGCCATGCGCTTCTCTGACATAATCGAAGTGATCGGCTTTGGCCATTTCAAATGCGACACACTTGCCTGTTTTCAGAAGCACTTGAATCCCCGCTCTCGCATTCCACTGAGGCGCCCGCGTCGAAGCCTGTGTGGAAACTCCTCTGCTTCGCCATTCAGGCATGCACACACACACATACCCACAGCACGTCGCGATATACCTACAACTATACATACATATGAATACGCGTGGAGTCAAAATCACGCCTCAGCAGCGATGCTTGGAAGTTCTGGTGTGGCGACGACCCGCGCTGTCTGCACGGCCAGAAAGAGAATCGCGCTAAAAGTCCAAAGACACACAAGCCGCCCCAACCCCGAGAGGCGCCCGCGGGGTGTAGCGGCATATCGGTCTTTGCTGAGGCAGTGCAGCGGCTTTTTCTGTGCAGTTATTTTGCAAGACGCATTCTCTTTTACGCAGTCAAACAGGCTTCTCCAAAATTGCAGGCCGAGCTCCCTGTCACTGAACCAGCCCACCTCTTGACACTTCCCCGTGGCAAAGCCCCGTGACAAAAGTTCACACACCGAAAGAGAACGGACAAAATCAGAGGGACGGGGCGTTGCCGTTTTTCAGTAGGGCGCACACCCCGTTCCTGGTTTGCTGGCGGTGATTCCTTCGAGGCAACGCTCGTCTCTGCGTCGGCGACGAAGCGAAGAAGCGCGAACTTCCGGAGGTGAGAAGTCCTGCTCCGTCCTTCGTAGCCGGTGTGCGAGGCGATTTATTCTGTTTTTTTCGCAATGGGGCGGGAGAAAATAAGAAAAACACAAGGCGCAGCCTCGGCGTAAGCTTCGGCTCTTTCCCTATCCACAAAAGGGGCGAGGGTGAGGAAAAACTGGCGAAAAGCCTCGCGTTCTCTCTGCCCACGAGACGGCAGTGAAGCCAAAGAGAGACTAGCGGATGTGAACGAGAGAACGGAAGCAAGGGGCGACTAACCCGAGAGAAACCAGAACAGACGAGAGATCCGTGCACGAGTGAGAAAAAGAATTGATAGCAGCGCCTCTCTCCATACACGTCGCTTCATTCTACTCCTTTTTTCTTGCGTCGCGCGCGTGCCTGCTCTCCGGCGTTTCCCGTCTCCGGAATTCCCCCCCCACGCTCCGCTGCTATGCGAAACACCAGAGCTTCGCCGTGTCTTTTCCGGCCACGGTTCTTCTGCCTCTTGTTTCTTACCGTGTGTCGCCCTGTCCCCCGCTTCTCGTTCTCTCGCATGTACTCGCTTCTCTCTGGGCGCCTCGCCCAAAGTTCCCTTCCGTCCAACAACCGTTCCTGTCGCGGCCTCTTTGGCCCAGCCACTCTGCGATCTGTCTCTGCCTTCTCTGTTCGCGCATTCTCTCTTCTTCCTCCGTGTTTTTTTTGCTCTGCACTCTCTCTTTCGCCTCCGTTGGTCTCAGTCTGCAGCTTGTCCCTTTCGTTCCGTTCGCTTCCTTGTCTCCGGCCTTTCCAATCGACTTTCCTCGCTGCGTCCCTCCTGGCCTTCAGCGGCTTCCGTCTTCTCCCCTTCGTCGTTCTCTGCGAGAATTAGGACCACCACCGTGCCCACGGAGAAGAACACGACGGCGAGGGCTGTGAGGCACGCGACCGGCGCCAAGTGATCCAGCGATCCGACAGGCACTTCGAGATACAGAACCGAGTCTTCATCATTGGCGTTCCTCGTCTGCTTCCCCTCGAGGAGTGCCTGTCGTCTCGCAGCTCCTGGTGCAGTGTTCTGGGGAAAACATGGCCCTCGCTTGTTCTCTCCTTCTCTCCCTCTCCCTCCCTTGGAGGCGGCCGTTCGCGGGGTAGGCGCCAACGACAAGAGTGGCGACGCAGGCCTCCTTATCACACACCACACCTGCCGCACGCTGCCTCTCCTCTTTTCTCTCTGATGCTTTATTTTCGACTCCTCCCTTGTCTCCCCCTCGCCCTTCTCGGCAGTCGACGCGAACGACTGGAGGCGAGAGGAAATGCTTTGTGAGCCCCCCACAGCTCGTGCATGCGGCATCATAGCGGAGATGGAAAGGGAGATGGAGGGTGACGCAGCCTGCGTAGATCTCTCCCGTCTCGTCCGACAAAGAGCGGCCTTTTGTCTCGCCATCCCGCTTCTCGCCACAGAGCCCGTTTGCGAGCGAGGAAGGACATGCGGAAGAACGGAGGCCAGGCGCCTTCCTGAGAATCAACGGCGACAGCGTTTTCTGCCGCGTCTGAGTGTAGGGGGACAGCTGCGGGGAGAAGACCGGGAGTTCAATGTCGACGAAATCATCGAGGACTTGAGTCGAGATCCGTGGAGCCTCGCACTCCGCAGCAGACAATAGACAAGCCGAAGAGGAGGAAGGCGAGGCCTGCTGTGTGGGGCCGATCCCCAGTTCCCATGTTTGGTCTGGGTCCACAAAGGCAATGTTCTCCAGAGTGTACGTACACTCGACGTTGCAGGCGAGAACTGGCCTTTCTGCCTCGCCTTCGCTCTGTTTCCCGGTCTGTAGAGAACTCGAAGAGCATGGACTCTCATGGCTCTGTCCCCCCTGCCCCAGATTTCCTCCACATCTCGCTTTCTGCGCACGCGACAGAATATCTACTCGCGTGGACAACACGCGGTGTGAACCCTCCCCGTCGAGTCGGCTCTCTGCCGATGCATGCACCGTTTGACCTGAAGGAAGGTGGACGACAGCCACTCGCGGAAGGGAAGAGGAGAGAGGAAACGGAGGAGCGGAGGCGGGATCCGCCGAGGCCGTTTCGGCTCCATCCGGCAGCTCCGCTCTCACGAACATATAGCCTGTGTTTCGGGTGTCAAAGAGAGCGAAAAATGCAGGAAAGAGACCGAGAAAAAGAAGAACGAATGGGAAAAAGTGAGAATCGACGAGCCATTTCCGCAGCGTCTGCTCACACGCGGGTGTGCTACTTGGCCTCGCGTTAGTCCCGATGTCCCCCGAGCAGTCGGCAGGCGAGCAGGAACATGCTGCAGAAGAGCCAGAAGAGCGACGAACTGGCGAAGAACAGGACGGAGAGTACGGAGAAGAAACTGGTGGACGCCGCCTTCTCTTCATCTTTATGCTTTCTTTGTGGCGACGGGGAGGATATGAATCGAGGGGCTGCGGAGCCGAAAAAAACGCAACACGGAACGAAGGGGGGTCAGGCAGCTGAGGTCTGGACAGGCGTTCGCACTCTTCCGAGAAGAAGCGAAAGACGGTCGACACACACTGATAGGGAGAGAGGAGAGCAGACGCGAGAGGAAGAATCCAGGGGTGACAAGGAGAGAGACTTGGATAGGACGCTCAGGCAGAAGGGAGCGACGACGCCAAGGGGACAGGAACGGGAGAGACTGACACTGCTACAGACACGCAGACACACACGTCATTTCAACCTGAAAGGTCCTTCCAGTTTTATGGATAACCGCACGCGAAACAGTGGAAGGAGCCGTTTGAAGGTAATCGATCTCGGCCGTCGACCTGGCGGCTTCGAGTCTTTGCCAGTAGTTCGACATATTTTTCTGACGCGACAATACCCCGACCGAATCATGGGCAGAGAGACCCATGAGCCACGGGTAACTGAGAGGAAAAGTATAAAAGAAGAGGAGAAATACACACGCCCTCTCCCTCGAGGGGAACAACAGGAACTAGAAGCAGCCCACGGGTCTACTTTATCAGAGGGTTATCTTTTCGCAAGCAGACAGTGTCAAGACTCCCTGGGTCGTTGTCGGGGACGACAGGTGTGCGCTGAAACCTAACGGTGGCAAGACCAATTGAGCTTTGAAGATCCGAAAGGAAGAACCGTTTCAGCCATTCATTTTGTTTTCTCTGAAGGAAAAGAGGGGATCCTTTATTCTTCCTCCAAAAGCCAGCTTTCTCCCTTTAAGGAAAGGGTGTTCGGGTTCGCGGCCGGCAAAGCGGCGGACTCTGAGGCAGAGATACCCCACTGGAGCGCCCTCTTCACGCTTTTGTCGTGGAAAGAACGGGAATAGGAGCTGCATATCACTGCATCCGCTGCCCATGTGTCTTGTGTTTTAGATGACCGGGAGAAAAACAGTTTACAACGGCCGTGAAGTCCGGTCAATGCGTTTCTTCTACGCCATTCCGGAGTTGAGCCTCCACCGGGGGCTCGTTGAAAATTCTGGCGCGGTGCGTGTACACCCTAGCTACGAGCGGCAGATGATGTAGCCCGTTGGTTTGGTCGCGCGTTTCAATTCGAAAGAGAGATCTGAGTTATATTATTGCCGCGAGACTAGCAGATAAGCGTTCAGCAAGTGGAGGAATCACAGCAAGCGGACAAGCTTGAGCGATGGGGAAAGACCCAAGCGGATTCCCCCCCCCCCCCCCCCTCCGACTTCAAGGTGGACCACGCCCGCAGACAAGACACACATGTGCTATGATGCACAGTGCAGCCAGCCTGGCGTAGATCAGACCAGATTGATTAAAATTACAGATATAAACACCAAGAAATTGCAGGTGTGCGACTGTCGTGGGCTCGTGGTATCGCATCTTGGTGTAGCAACATAACCGAATACAGACCCTCCATTTATACACCCGGGCATACATACACAAGGCCTATATACTCCCGTCCTGTAATCTGGGAGGCGGTGCGAACACGCTGCAGCGGAGCAATGTGTGCAGAAAAAGACACTCTTATCCAAGGTCCGTACATAAAGGATGACGGGCTTTGCATGTTTTTGTCTGTGTGGGGGAGACAGCGGCTTCCGCGAGCCACCCTCCTGCACAAGAACGGTAACGTTAGACACTGCGGAATGCTGGGACGACGGTTTCTTTCCGCCTCTCCAAACGCGAAAGCTTCTCCAAACCTCTCAGCATCCATTCGCTGGCGTCCCTTCTATTGCGATAGTCCGTTCGAATAGCACCGAATACCGACAATGTGTTTTTCTCCGGTTGAATTCCGCGACGGCAGGGGCGTTCTGATTACCGCGGGTTCCTTCCCGCTCCGGCGGGTCAACCACGCCGAAACACGGAACCGTACCCTTCATTCTACGTTGCAAGGTTTTCTTCCACGACAAAGAACAAGGACAACTCACGAATAAAAAGGAAGCGCCGACAGGTATTCCTCTTTCTGACTGCTTCAACAAGAGCTACCAAAAAGAATATGACAGGAATGGGACGAGAAAATCACTCTCGTCCACTGGAGGCAGTGCCCGCCACACACGCGACAGGATCCATACCTCAAAACAGTGAAGACGCAGAGATCACGGCGCACCGCCGGTGTCCCCTTTTAGAGACACGGGCCGTTTGCAGCGTATGTAAAACGTGCCACGCCCGGGATGATCCTTGCTGTTCGTCAAGAGGGCTACGTCATGTGCTTTCTCCGGTGGAGCTATTTCTGTATTCTATCCTGTGGAAAGGGACACTGGTTTTTTATTGATGCAGAAAGACTCTGGAGTCCGGGACACCGCGAAGAAAACAACTCTGTATTCTCTGGGACGTCGAAACGAGGGAAACGCTGACGCGAGGGACACACGGTATGCGGGTCTCCTGCGTAGTTTCGGTTTTCGTAGTTCGAAGTTCACAAAACTCGAAAAGAAGACGTTTGTTTCTCTGTTTCTGTTCCAAGAACGGTGAAATCCATGGTGGTCCTTTCTCCCCCGTCGCTACTCCGTTCCCTCTCCCGAAATGGTTGGCACAAAACGTCGCCTTTTATTGCTCTTTGCTCCGCCGAAGGACTTTCCCCGCTCTCCCCTCGTTTGTTCTACACAGTTGCACGAGGGAAGGGCCGACGGAGAGAGAGGCGCGCACGAAGGGGGCAGAACGCTGGACCCAGGGAGACTGGATTTGTCGCTTCTCACGATACGGTCGTTCCCGTGGAAGCGCGTACACACAGCACCATGCAAATACGAAAAAAAGCGAAGAGGAGACGGAAAAAGAACTGAAACAGGGAAACTCGTCTCACGTGCAATGTCTCCGCTGTGTTCCACTGCACGTGTAAAAAAAGGAAAACGATTAAAAAGGCTGCGCTGTTACCTTGGTTGCGGTTCCACACAAGACACTGAGGGAAAGTGGACGAGCAACGTTCTCCCGTCATCGATTCACCGCAGGGCCATTTCTAGTCGGGCACATGCAACCGTTTTTTTATGCCTGTAAGTCATCCCACATGGACAAACATTCCCAGAGAGAACCGGCCAGGCCTCTCTCTGATCAGGAGAGCTCCATGGAATCCCACCCAACGAAACACATGGTTAGGGCTTACACACCTGGGAACACTGATTTAACAATGGAGCTGCATGACAGTATATTCGCGCACACACTTGTGTGTACGGCTACAAAAGTTACCTATATCTAAAAAAATAGAGGTGTATTTGTGCAGCAATCTATATAATATATCCGTGCATGTAAATGGTTGGCATCTCTCTGGAACGCTGGAGAGATTTTTGTGTCCGCCTGGTACACGTAAGGATCTGTCCACACACTGGCGTATGCAAAGGCCCATCGACCCCACGCACCACCCAGCGAGATTGTCCTGGCGACACACTAGAGACAGCCCACAGTCGACGCCGACGCAACCACACACATATATGCGTGCTTGTGTACATGCACATGTTTCGTTACCTAAATGCACATGACGTTCGCTGTGAGCCCTCGGAGCCGTTCTGCGCGGCAGCTTTCCCGCCGGTTGATCCGGCGCGAAAGACGCGAGGTTCGACGATCATGATCCTAAACCCTAAAAGCGATGAAATGCTTGGAACGCGAAGAACCCTCCCCCTCCCCGACAGTCCAGCTGATTCCCACAGGGGAGCTCCGCGTTTTGACACAAAGGCCACGCGAGCACCCACATATATCTGACAAACATGCGGAGACAGGAAGCCCCAACACATGGCCGGTCGCTCTTGATCTCGGGGGAAGGCTTACACGTGACTCGAATGAGAAGCACAACCAACACATTGGGCGCGGAGACGCTCGGACACACACAGACTCGGCGCTTATGCATGAAACGCGTGGCATACGGCGAAAAGAATCGAAGCACACTAGCACTCGACATTTAGAGACACGATCCCACACGTGGGGTTGACAGCCCACCCCAGAGAAGAAACGGTTCCCGACGTATAGACAGCCTCGAGGTCTTCCGCCGAGGGAGACACTTCTTGCCGCGGGGTGACTTTCAGCGTCCAAAATTCGATTTCCACACCCAGCGAGTGCCCTCGAACCGTTTAGAAACGCCCCACCGACACAGTTTATACAAAGAAATACCGGTCTCCACAACCGGGAACAAAAATCCGCGCAGCTGGCCGGATATACACATATCCACTTGGGTCCGAGGCACACGCCACAGACACACACGGCGAGCGTCGACGACCGCTTTAAAATTCGCAAGTTGACATACGACACTTGGTTCACGAGACACAGTCCAACGAACTGAAGAATGAGGGCCCTATCCGGTGGCTCAGCGGCCAGACAGCCGAACACGGGGCTTCCGGAAGCCTGAAATGAGATGCCTTCCCGTGCATGCTATCCCTGCACACTCGGGCCCGATTAAAAAAAGCCTGTGGTCCTACGCTGTGCGCCTTCTCGAGGCACATGCTCCAGCAGCCCACCCACCGCAGGAAGCGACTTGTTTCCCACGCCCTTCATTCGTCCTCCGGTTCCCTTCACGGTTGCATGCACTGCAAGCACGAACCTCGAGCGACTCTGCCCCCCTGGAGACACCCGAGGCGTGGCTTTCTACGTTTGGTGGCGGTACTGCTGAAAGGCTTTTAACACTTCATTCATCATCTCGGGTGTGAGCGGCAGGACGTTGCCAGTGTTTCTCCCCTCTTCATCGAGCATGGGCGGCCTCCCCGCTGGGTCTGGTCTCCGGCCGGCTGACTCCCCGAGACCGGAAGCCTGTTTCCCTGAAGCCTCGCGAGGGTGGAGGCAGGCGACAAGCTCTGACTGACTGGTGGACGCGTGGGCACCTGCGTCGGGAGCGCGCGACAGGGGTGGGCCGGGCTGTCTCCGTCGCTCGTCGACGGCCGCTAGGCGCTCGTCGCGCCGTTCGCCTGTGCGCCGCACAGACAGCGGGAAGCAGGTGTCTCTGGCGACCGAGGGGAGGGGCGGGAGAGGCCCCACGCGCCCGCAAGACGAGAAGCTGCTGGGGACGCAGTCGCTCATCGCCCGCTCTCTGCGAGGCCACGCGAAAGCGCCGGCGCCCACCGAGCCCGCGCCGATATCCATGACCTCCGACAACACGCTCGGCGCCTCGGGACTGGACGGGACGCCGGGGCACGGCCCGCGCGCCGCAGGCACCGACGGCCTCCCCGGCGGAGTGGGACAGTGTCGAGCAAAGTGCGAACCCGACGCGCTGGGGGTGAAGACGGAGAAGGAAGGCAGCGTCGAAGGCGGCTCCGAGGACGAACTGTCCCACACTGCGTTGCCGCTGAGGGACCCAAAGGTGGAGGCCCGCTGGACCTCGGCCCTCACAGCGGGAAAAGAAGGGACCGACGAGGCAGCCGCGGCCTGTGAAACGCCTGACTGGGCGGAGGGGGCTCGCGGCTGACTGCGGACCGGGGAAGAGAGGGAAGCCAAGAAATACCTCTGGAGAGCCGCGAGAGCAGAAGCCTGGCGTGAAAACGCTTGTCCACCCGACACCCACTGCTGCAGATCTGGCGACTCCTCCTCTCGCGCGGCCGATCCACCCCCGCGGCCGCCTCTCCCTTTCGCATTGGGGACTTCTTCTCCGCTGGTTCCCAGCGCCTCGTCAGCTCCGGAGACAAAGGCATGACTCCTTTGCGTCTTCTCCGCCCCACACTCCCTTCGGCGCCCGCCCTTGTCAGCAGCTGCACTTCCGGCCGCCCGTCTCTCCGGCTGGCCCCTGGAGTACCCGAGGCCGTCGTCGGCTCTGTCGCCTTTCCGCTTCCCTTTCGAGACTGCGTCTCCGCCCTCGCCCATCCGCCCCGGCCCCGACTTGCCGCGTCCTTCGTCGCTTCGACTGGGCACCGATTTCCCAGCCTCGTCGCTCTTCTCCTGCCGAGTCCGGTCTCGGCTCTTCTCGCCTCGCTGCGCGCGCCCCTTCTCGCCCTTCAGAGGCTTCGCCTGGCGAGACCCGAACCGTTTGTCCGGTTGATCGCGGGAGACGCCACTCGCCGAGAAGGAGACGTGCTGGCCCTCCCGGCCCTGGCCCCTGTCGCGTCCCTTCCCAGGCAGGCCTTCGCCCCGCGGGGTGCAGGAGCCCCCGCCGAGGACCCGAGGCGCGAGGGAAACAGGGGGAGGCGACACCGCCGGCGGCTGCGGGACCGACACCGGCGAGGCACTCAGCGAGGAAGATAAGCGAGGTTCACCCGCCACAGACAAGACCGAAGACCCCGGAGCGGGGCCGCAGCCACTCTGGCGCCCAGGCGCTTCCGTTCGAGGAGGCGGGGGATGGACAGATCTCGGACGAGGAATGGTCGAGGCAGAGAAAGAAGAGGAGGGGTGAAGCTGCGCGGGGGGATCAGCCGACAGGGACAGAGGCGCCGAGACCGTCCGAGACAGCACTTCTCGTCCTCCCTTTCCGCCCTTGGGGCTGCCCCCTGTCGAGTACCCGAGGGAGGGAGGGGAGGCGGGACCCGAGGAGCTCCCCGATCCCCCGCTGCTCTCCAGGCGCTCCAGAGCCGTGACGATATGCTTGCCTGCATGCGCATGCACCAGAAAAAGCAGACACATCGACCAGGGAAAAACGCTAGGCGGCTTTTCCCTTGCCTCCCTCGCTCCACGGGAACCGGTTAAAACACCCAGGACTCGGGGCAAAATAACTGGCCGAGGTGTTAAGGCCGCGCTGTGCGTCCCGTCCACCTTTTCAACCGAAAGACTTCTCGCCGGCATCCGCCCACACCTACCGTAAGTGAATTTCTTCAAAATATCCACATGCTCGCGAAGAAGCCGCAGAAGCGGAGGCCGCAAGTCATCCGGGGCGACTTCCATCATTCGCTGAACGACGTAGTTGCCGTACCGGTCCAACATGACCATCTTCAACGGCTGTCCCCTGGACACAAATTATGTGTGCACAGTGCACAACACTAAAATGACGATCTGCCGTACGCACATTTGCTTGTCTCTGCCACTGCGTCGCGCGTCCCCACGTTCCTATGGAGAGATCGGTTTTCCTGGGTGCATGCAATCGCAAAGGCCAAGATTTCGTGTCGAAAAGAAACGGGCATGCCCCAGAGCGGCACCCCTTCTGGGCTCAAAAACATTCCCGACACTGCAAACGTCTCGGCGAAAAAAACAGCTGCACGCGTCACTGCAGCTGAAACAGCAGCGCCTGTCCATACGTCGCCCTGTGAACTGCCGAGGTACCGCGTCTGTTCCTCCAGGCCAAGCGTATGGGCATATCCCCCCGCGGCTTACATCATCTCAGGGCCCAGAGCCGCACTGATGATGCCGCGGCGCGCGCACCCCATGGCGTTCAGCGTCAGAGCTCGCTCGACCACGTTGCTGCACAGATAACACGAGAACAGGCAAATTCGCAAAACTCGAAATGCACACCATTCGGAACACAAACACGGATTTTCGGTAAAAAAATTCAATGCCCTATCTGCCACACCTAAAGTCTGAAGACGGGATCGAACTCGTAGGCGCTCGAAGCGGCATGTGCCCCCTTTCCCCTTCACATCGTCGCACACTTACCACGCATATTTTTCTGTGGAGAGAGGGATGATGTCCTCGCACATGAAGTCGATGATTTTCCTGACACAGAAACAACCAAACACGGGGCGAAATCTGCGGAAAGACCAAACGACGGACAGTCTCGAACCTTTCTTCCCCGCAGGCAGAGGACAAAAACTGTGTTTTGTAATTTCGCAACCTCCCTCAAAAACAGATTCTTATGGTGACCTTCAGAGGCGACATGTGTCCAGGCTCGACGGAAGGAAGTACGTGGCAGAGACTGCAATCACCCCCCCTCCGGCGGCCTTCCTGAACTCTGCGCTTCACAGACACTGTCCACGAGAGACCGGGCGAGTTGTGGCCCACAAACGGGCGTGGGTTCCGGTTAGGTCATTACTGAGAACGCGCGAGCACCGTGCATGCGCCTTCTATGCTTCGACGGTTGCCTCACATTTTGTCTGAGTCTCGACCAAACTCGAGAATGTGCTGGACCACGTAGTTCCCAAACTGGTCCCGGATAAGCATGCGCAGTTCCGCCATGACAGCGTCAATAAGGGTCGCCTAAGAAGAAAACAAAAGCACAGCACCCAAGTTCGTCGGGTCCCCCGTCCACCCCCTTGTACGCTCTCTCCATGAGCGAGGACGCGCTCCCAGGGAGACGTTCACCAGCAAACTCAGCATCGTGTGGCCGTACAGACGGCACCACATCTCGTCCTGAATAAATGGAGGAAACCGCCAACGCGTTGCGCTGTGAGCGCTGTCTATACATCGGCACGCCTACACCGAGAAAACCGACTTTCTTTGGGCATACACTTGGATATGCGCAGCTTCCTGGCTCATGTGGCACGTGTGCACACTGTGTGTACAAGCGCCTCTCGTACCTCTGCAGACCGTGAGATCTGCAAAAGGTCAAGCAGGCGTCCTCATGCAGACTGCAGAGACCTTTTGACTCACCACCTGGGAAATCGGACAGGCCTCCAGAAGTCGCTGGATCACGCGACAGCCGTACGAGTGGACACTCATGCGCGCTTCTTGTCCTTTGAACGCGTCGATGATGAACTGGGCCGACGGCGAGGGCAGCCTCTCTGCACATTTCTGGATGACGTGGTTTCCTGAAGAAAACGGCAAAGGAGAAAAGAGGGTGACAACGCGTCACGGAAAGCGCCTCGTCCGGTTCCACGTGAACACTTGATAGTCCACCCGCCACCTGAAAAACAGACTGTCTCTTACCGTGCTGATCTTCGACACAAGTGACCACATGGTCCTTGAGCTCAGCAACGAGACGCAGCTGGGCGGGAACGGGAAGCGATTCCACGGCTCGCTGAATCAGTCGACAGCCGTAGACCTCCAGAGACAGCCGAAAGACATGTCCAGTTAGCTGTGCAGCTAGCCATTCCTTTTCTTTGTCAGTGCCTGGAACAAACACCGCCCGCAAACGCAACAGAGCGAATTCCAGCTCCGCCAAACCGAGACGCCCTGAAACCCCCATGGCTGCAGTGCCCCAAGAGGGGAGCGCCTTCTTGCCGGCGCACAGCGCCTCTCTGCAAACAGAAGCGAAGGGAGACTCCCGATGCGCCGCCGAAACTCCGGTTCCGAGCCCCGCTCCTGTCCTTGTATATCGACATATCCAGAGAGTCAGTGAAGAATACACACGGATTCATCCCGCACGCGCACATCTACATCCCTAGAGAGTTCCGAGCCCCTAGCAGATGTGACTGTTTTGACGAGCTCAGCTCGTCTGGTCCACGGTCTGGATTGCTTCGGGCCGATACGCAGGTGAAGGCTTTTCGGATGGATTTTCACAAACGCTCAATTTCCCACGCGCCGCTGCATCTTCTCACCCTTTTCAAAGAATTTTTGGAGCACATAATTTCCGTGTTGATCCGCGGAGAGGTCCAGGACGTGCGGCAGCAACTGCAGGAGAACCGGAACCCGGTCTGCGAGAGAGCAAACTTCCAACTGTTCTTGTAGGAAGGCCGACGCAAACGGGTCTTTGGCGAATTCCAGCTGAACCAAAAACACAAAGACAGTCAACCGCCTACCATCGCTTCGCACCCAAACAAAAGAGAAGCCCTTAGCCACACGCACTCTCGAGACGCGCACGCGACCGCATCTGTGTGTGCCGAACCAGGCGAATCTGTGAAGGCAAACCGGAAATGTGGAAAGGCATGTAGAGCGCTCCTACAGCGTAGAGACACCAGAGTGGACGGACGCGCCCACAGCAGGCATGGATACGGATCATGCGGATCGTAGCGTGTGGAACGGTGTGAGTCACCCGCTGTGACACATGCCAGTGAATATTTGGGTACCCTGGAACGCCGTAGGTCCGGCCCCACTGGCGGAAGTTGAAATGCAGAAAACCCCAGACAAAACGTACAGCATTATCGCCGATATCTCGCATGGTGAAGGGGGAAACTGTGCCCAAGCGGAAGTTCCTCAGAGCAGTGCTACATGAGGGCGGAAGGGGAGCATTTGCAGCGCCCTGGAAAGCACACGCAAAAGCCGCACAGACCAAGAAGGTTACGCGTCGACACTTTGCACCCGCACTGCATGCAGGTTTTCAACCTCCTTCCCCGTCGCGTACCGCGTCAAAAGCAGACACACGCAGGAAATGAGAGTTCTCCTCTTTTAAAAGAGTGCGATTGTGCCTGCCACTGGGGATCGAGGCACTTTCAGAGATGAGAGGCGAGATGCAGCCAGTCGTTTCTTGGCCCGCACAGACCGTTGCGAGCGCCATCTTCTGGTCCAGGGCTACTCAGATTGGCCACAGCCAAGGGAGAGAACTGCATGCGGGCCGGCCCCGCTCTTTCGTTTTCTCCGGTCTTACCATTCCCTCCACTGCCGACGCAGGCCCTGAGCCTCTTCCTCGGCGGTTCTCTCTCTTTTTCCGTCCTCTTCTTGACTCCGCAACAGAATCGGTAGCGCTGCCTGTGCCAATAGCGGACGGGGACGCGGAGGCAACTGCGCACATGAGACACGAAAAGCCACGAATCCGTCGAGGGGGAGCGGGAGCAAGTCGCGCAAGGACAGGCCTACACCGACCGCGAGGCCCCCGATCGAAAAAAGAGAATCGGCACCGCAGATGCTTCCCTGTCCTCGTTTTTCTAACGCTCCCCCGCTAGTCCCCTCGCCCGACTTACGTGAGGAGACAGGAGACCGCGTGGCGCGTCCGCCGGGGCGAGGCTGAGGCGCGGCCTCAGGAGACAAGAAGTCGAGCGGAGACGAGAGAGACGGCAGCGCAGGACCAGGGAAGAAGGCGCCCCCAGGAACGCCCCCACACGCAGCGCCTGAGCGCACAGCAAGGCCTCGGTGTGTTTCGGCCTTTGCTTTTCCCCCGCCTCGCCCGCTCTTCGACTCTGCCTCGTTGCCCAGCCCAGCGTCGTTGCCTTGAGCGGCGTGGGACGAGCTGTGGCGCGGATACAGGGCCGAGGACACAGCGCCGGCCAGATCCCCCGGACTTCTCTGGGAGATGGGGCAGCACGAGGACGACGATGGCGACGAGAAGGGGGGCGGGAGGACATGGGGGGAAGCGAGGGTGAAGTCGTGCGGCGTCACAGGGTAGAGCAGCCGCTTTCTCTCGAACTCGCCGGGTGCTACGAGCGCAGCATCGGGATAGGTCCCAGCGCAGCCTTCGGGGCCTGGAGCCCTGGCTTTCGTGTCGGCGCCACACGCCTGCACTTCGGGGACAGGAGGCACCCCACACTCGACGCCGGCGTGCAGAGGGACGGTGTGCCGCATGTACGGCTTGTCTCGCAACAGAAGCAGGCGCTCGAGGAGGGAAGGGTCCAACTGCGGCCCCGCCTGGGAGTGCGCATTCGTCTCGCGTTTCTGTCGCTCTGTGGCCACGATGTGCTCCAGCAGAGACAGCTCCTCCTCGCTGATGAAGAACGAGGACGGAGACACAGTGTCCCGTTGGACGTCTAGGCGTGAGGTGGGAAGCGCGACGGGATGCCAGCAAGAAGACGGCGGCGAGCCGGGGAAGGGTGACGGATGCAAGGTTGGCTGCGGAAAGGAAGGCGCTGCAGACGAAGAGGGCGAGGACGGCGACGAACACGGGAAGAGTGAGACGAGCGAGCATGCTGGCGACGCACCACGCCCCGAAGCTGTGTCGCGCCGCTCCCTCTCTGCGCCCAGACCGGGCGGCTGCTGAGGCACTAGAAACGTAAGGCCTGGAGACGAGGGCGACGAGAACAGCGGAGGCGGAGACGGAAAGGCAACCGGAGGGTGACAAGGAGGAGACGAGACCATGGGAGAGGACGACGGCGGCGACGGCGAGTGCGTCGACAAAGACATGGTTCCTTGGCGCGACGCCTGCCCGAAACCGTCCTTTTCAGGCCGCCCTTCGGAGAGAGCTTCCAGAGTCTCGTCCCCGCGCTTTCGATGCGGTCCGGCTCTCTTGTCTTGTCCGCTGTCTTTGCCCGCGTTTCCGCGCCCGTCCTCCCCCTTCTCTTTGTGCACGCCGTCGACTCGGCCAGCCTCGGCGCACATCTCGCTCTCCTGGGGGTCTCTTTCTTCTCTCTCCATGCCAAGGGCGACGAGGACGTCCAGGAGCACGGCACTCTCCTTCTTGCCTAACCCGAGGCTTTGACGCAAGAACGACAGGGCCTTGTGGAGCCGGACTTCGCCGTCTCGATGACTTGGTAGGCCATCGAACAAAACCGACCCAGGAGAATGCGGTTGAGCAGGCGAGGAAGCCTGTGGACGCACGATGGAATCTAGGGCCTGCCTCGCACGCGCACGAGGAGACATGTCCCCGAGCACTTCTCCGTTATCAACAGGCCTACGGACGTCTAGCTCCTTTTCTGCCTGTCCGGCTCCCCTCCCGTCTGCGTCTCCTGGACGTGTGAACACGTCTCCACTTTGCGCCTCTTCTTTCCGGTCCTCGGAAAACCCCTGCTTCGCCTCGCCGTCTTGCTCGCCCCGCGACGAGCTCTGAGCCTGCATGTCTCCTGTCTCGTGGCTGCCTTCGCGCGTCATTCCCGGTGGCGGCGCCAAGCCCGAAAGGCCCGCAAACGAATGCCCAAGGGCCCGCTGCGACTGGCGGGTGCCGTCGATGCTATCTAGACCCAGAGACGCGTCTGCTTCCGGCGAGGACACGTTTTCGCCCGCCTGCGAGAGACACGGCCCTTTGTCACCCTGCAGCCAGTCTATGGAGAAGGCCCGCTCGACCTCGGCCGGGACGCCAGCGCCCCGGGATGGCCTCGAGGAAGGGAACAGCGAGGAGGGCGAGGAGAAGGAGGAAGAATACGCAGAGAGAGGGTGGACATCTCGGGAGCCGAGGCCAAAGGAAAAGGGAGTTGGTCGGGGTTCGGACGCGTCTCTCTGCGGAAAAGAGACAACAGGGAGCGACGGCTCTTCCCACTCTCGCTCGGGACCTGTCTGCGCCTTCGTCTCCTTTTCTGAACAAAGGGGGAGCGCTGAAGCTTCCAAAGGCGCCCCCGGTTCTCGTGCATTGACATCTCGAACAAGGTCGCCTTGCGGTACAGGCAGACTGGAAGAAGACGGGCCACGCGACAGGGGACTAGCGGGAGTTGGACTCTTCCCTTGCTGAGAAAGGCTTTGGCACTCCTCGGCAGGTTCCTCCTCTGGCGTCTCGCGTTTTTCGCTCGACGCCTTGCTCTCGCCACTGACTTGACGAGGACCGCCTTCGTCCTCTTCTTGGTCTTCTTCGATTTGCGCAAGAAGATGTGAAGACTGTCGCCCCTCCGCAGAAAAGCGTCGCCGCTGGCTGTCGAAGGAGGTGAAGGTGGAGAGCGAGGAAAGAGCACGGAACAGCACGGCATCGTCCAGGCGCCCAGAGCTCCGTCTGCCGTCGCCCTGGGAAGCCTGGGTACTCGCCGACGCCGTGCTGTCTCTGTGGCCTTTCACGGGACAGCCTCCCTCTTCTTCGCGGTTCCCCACAGACACGACTGGACGCGCCTTCACAGGGGAGAGACAAACTTCAGAGCACACGTCAGCCCCGTCAACGAACCTGTTGCCGCAGGCATCTGGAGGAAAGAAAGAAGGGACTTCGACAGTTCCGCTTTTTGTCTCCACATAGCCACACACCCCCGTCGCTCTCTCCGCAGAGAGCCCGACGACTGCGCTCTCTTCGTTTTCCATTTTTGTGAACTTTCAACAAAGAGGACACCTCGACACACAGCCGACAGGTGGACACGAAGGGGGTGATGACAGAAGGCGAGAATTCAAGCGACACTACAGAATACGGTTCACTGCTGCCCAAAGCGACAAAACGGTACCACCCGACAGCCCTCATGTGGAGGAAGACTCCCACCCGAGACCCGTCCTCAAAAGCGAGATCAACTGGTGCGTGCAAAAACGAGAGACCGTGCGGTCGCTGTCTCCGCACCGCAGACGCCGACAGGACGACTCGGGCAATTCTGGGCAGATCCTGCCGCTCGGCGCGTCTCGCAGGCGTTCGTTCAGTAAATGAGAGCGCAGGAAACTCAAGGGACGCGGTCACCCGACCCTCGCAATCGGCCGTGAGACGAGAAATCAGCCTCTTCTTTCCCGTCCTCTCGCGACCCTCCGTTCTTCTCTGTTCTCGCATCAGAGGCCGCGACCGTGGCGCCTCTCCAGATCCTTCCGACACGACCGTCTGTTTAACCCTTTGGCAGAGACAAGCGATGCCCGGTTCGGTTTCAGGCAGCGAGTTCTGCGCAGAAAAATACGCGGAGAGAGTGGTCACAGAGGTAGAGAAAAACTCCCTCCTGTCGGGGCCGAGGACGTAAAAAAACCTAGGGAAGGCACGAGACGCCGAGCCACGCGACTAGAAAGCACGGACAAAAATACAATGGGTGAGAACGAGAGAAAGGCGCTCCGGGTTTGCCGGTGGCGAGAACAGAATCGCCAGGCGCCTGATTGACAAGATCGAGACGAAAAGTCCTGGTCGGCGTTCCACCCAGTACCGTCGAAAAAAGCGGCGTTTCGCCGGTCGCGCCGACCTCAGCCGACCCGCCAGAATGGCTGCAGAGGCGAAAGGCGAGCGAGGCGTGCTTCCATTGCGAGAGTCCGGCCGCGCCGCGCTTTCACGCTTTCCCACACGTTCAACAGCGTTGAGTTCTCCAGGTGTCTCTGCATCAACCTTGCCGGTCCGAGGAACAGTGTGAGCACTTCCCTTCACTTAAACAGAGAGCGGTTTCGCATCACGCGCTCAGGGTGGACACACACGCATCGACGTAGCTGTGGGGAAGACCTCTATATACTGTCGACGCGTCGTCAGAAGCCGCTTCGAGGAAAATCTCTGGCGTTGCGCCCTCGTTTTCGCAGGGAATTGCACAACAAACCAAACCGAGCAGTCGCCGCGCCTGTGCGGCCTGTCTCATGGACTCAGCGTTCGCGTTTTGGAGTTCCTCTGTACAAGAAAGTCCCAGGTCGACGAAGAGGTGCGGCGAGAGAAAAACGCGGAGCGTTTTGAGCACCCTCGAACGGCAAGGCAATTGAATCAGGGAGTACGGCACAAAACGCCAGCGGGGGCAGTGGAAAAAGAAGGCGAAAACGAGAAGCATTCGCGAGGCTAACGCGAACGGACACGCCTATGTCGACCCGCACAGACGCTTGACAAGATTGGGGGCGGGACCGCGAAGAAGCGGAGGGGAAAAGCGATTGAAGACAGCGAGGACGAACAGGTAGAGTGCCCCCGGTGGGCGAAGAGAGCGACTGTTCTCCCAGGTGCTCTGCAGGGAGAGGAGCGAGAGGAAAAGGCAACAAAAAGGCGTCGCCAAAGATGCGCGGCACGGAACTTCGTTGTCGGCCGGGAGCAACGACGTCGACCGCGTTGAGTCGCGCGTTTTCCGACAAAGACTCGAGACGGACGCTCTTGAACGAACAAAGACAGGCACGCACAAAACGGGCGACGCGAAAGGCCTGTCTTTTTCAGGCACAATCCCACTTTTCGCAGGTTCACACGGGCGCCCCGTTCTCTCGCCCGCGTTGGGCAGCGGCCGTGCCTCAGAGAATCGAGACGCGGCCGACACAGATGGTTCCCTCTCTTGAACAGACAGACCTACCCCAGTGAAACGGTCTTTTGCGCCCACTTTTTGGGCAGACAACAATGCAGATCCGAAGGGAGACGAACCGTCTCCTGGCAAATCGATTCAGCGAGAAGACAGACTGCCGACGCACGCGGTCCTCGCATATTTGGAGCCGTTTCAGGCGCGAGGTCGAGTCGAGGCCGCAGGAACTAGGAGGAAAGCCAGGAGAGACGGTGTGGTCTCGAGGAGCACGGGCACTCGACTTTCGCAAGTGGACTGGGGGAAAACTGGGACGGAACGAACTGGGAAGCGACGCTTTCCACAAACAGGTGACACCACTTGGGGGGGCGAGTCTCGCAGGCAAAAGAACGAAACTGGCAAGAGCCGGGAAGGCGCCGCAACATCCAGAGAGCCGTGGGCGTCAACGCACTTGGACAAGAAACGAATGGCCCAAACCGAGGGCAACTTTTCTCCCACGTAGAGATTTGACAAAACGGTCCTGCAGGCCGCGCATTAGCGGAGACCTTGCACAACGCCCGAAAAAGTTTGAAACGGGTCTCATTTATGGCGCTTGGGGGCAGGCGGCGGGGAGGTGACTCGGGACGACTCGCGCGGGCGTTTTTCTGCCGTCGCTTGGGAAAAATACGGGCGGGACGAGGACGCTTCGCTCCTTCCCATGTCCCCCTCTCGCTCCCGTCGAATGCGTCTTCTTGTTCGTTCGGCGGAAAAACTCGGGTTTGTCGCCTAGAGACCACAACAGAGCGAGGAAAAATGGTGCAGGCCGGGCGACTGTCGGCAGACGCACAGAGCTCCAGTGGCCTTGTTCGCTCTACCACAGAAAAAGAGTGGGAAGGCGGTCCGTTTTCGCTCCTCCAAAGGCGCACTGCTCTGCCACTTCGGTTCATCCCTTTCGCTCCTCACAGCTCTGCCTCGCGAAAGCAACGGCCTCGCACATTGCACCCGCAACTCTGGGGCTTCGATGAGGGCGCGCGGGCCCTCACGTTTTGTAGGAAAAAGACACCGAAACCAGAAACGCCCATACCATCGGAACCGGAAGACATATGGGAGACTTGCGCGGGTCTCTGAATGGCGCTAAACCCGATAGATCCGTTTTTTCCTCGCTCGGAGCGCTCGCGCTGCGCCCCGCCGCACTCGCCCTGTCTGTCGGTGTGGTAGCTTGTCCGCCCGAGGGACGAGCGTCGCACTTTTTCGAGGGAAGAAGGAGCAAGGGAGAGAGCAATCGGGAGAAAAAAAGAGGCAAGAGAAAACGTGGAGAAACTTCCCGCTCTTACATTTTTCGCCACACGCAGACCTGGTGTCAGACCGAAAAAGCGTCTAACCAGCCGCTCCCACGCTGCCAGGGAGAGTATCGTCGATTTCCCCTGGAATTTTACAGAGGAGCACGAGTCGCACTCACTCTGGACCCGAAACCGGAGAATTCCCCAAGCTTTCAGCGTCACACGACTCTCAGGACGAATCAGACGCACTGTTGACGCCGTCGCCGTGCCACGACCGAACTGGACGCAAGGGGGAAAAAACGGGTGAGAACCTGTGGCGGGGGCGGGACGAAAACGCGACGGCGGCTGGCCTCTCTCTGCGGCGCCGTTCTTCGTTCCTCGCCTCCTCCTCAGGAAAAACGACGCCTTTCTCAGGGAAAAACGGAAAAAACACGCACTCCGCTGTAGCCGACGAGGCAGATCCACACACGTTTCTTCGCTGGGGTTCCTCCTTGACACACCCCCAAAGCTTGGTAGACGGAGAGGAGAAACGGACGCGCCCCTGCGGATCCGCATAAATCACGTCGATATGTGCAAATACACAGATAAAAAGGAGGGGAGGAACGACACGCCCACAAAGCAGACGCGTCCTCACGTGTCTATACACCACTTTTCTACTTGCACACGCGCACAGAGTCCCGAAGGCGCGCGCGTTCATGCGTGTATGCACAGAAAAGAGGCAACATATTCCCAGACGACGCGTTCCTTGCCAGCAACGTTCCTGTGTGGATGTGTTCCTGGCGGCGGGGACTCGCCCCCGCCACAGCTCATGCAGCCCTTCGCGGCCACTTCCGCTCCTCCCCTCCAGTGCGCGCACAGCTGCCTTCCCTCCCTCCGTGTGACGCCCATCCAGCTACGAACAGTGCTACCCTCGAATTCCCCCCCCCCCCCCCCCCGCCCAATATAACCAAACGGACAAGAAAGAGCATGCACCTTTTCCGTCACTTGTGCGGGAGGAGGCGCATCCAACTGCCTCACCCGCCACGCGGGGCGCGCCTCTGTCCATCGCCTTCGGTCGAGCACGGCTGGAAACCACGCGACATCCCCTGTGTCTCTTGTTTGCGTACCAGAAAAAAAGCCCGCTCGGCAGTCTTTCTCTCTGTATCTGTCGACGCAGAGCCTTGCTCCTTTTTCCGTGGGTTTTCCGAGCCGCTTTTCCCCCAGAGAGGCGCGCACACGCAGGCAACAGTCCACGCACGAGCTCGGGGTAGATGGTGCGGAGCGCTCGCCTCGGTGTGGACACAGCCGGTGAGACCGCGATAGCATTCCGAGGCAACTCCAAAGACGTAACCCCTTAGAATCTGTGACGTGTGTCTTCTCGATTATTTTGCGGGAGGCAGCTTGCTGCCTGTGGAGAAGCCACTTCCAACTCCTTCTGGTGGACGAAGCGCGTGGATTTTTCCTTTTCCCGGCGGGCACGCGCCGCGGAGGCAAGCAGGCGCTTGCCGCTCGGCAGAGAACAACGGCTTGGAGACGTTCAGAACGGAGGCTGCCTGGAGAGAAGCCCCCCGACGGCAAGCGCGCAGAAACTGTTTTGGCGAGTTGTGCCTGGGAAATGCCCGAACAGTGACGCTGCCTAAGCACGTTCCCCTGTTTTCCCCGCCCACGATTCACCAACACAAAACTTGATGCCTTGTGGTTCGCGAGGCTCCCCCCCGTCGGAACACAGACAGGCCTGAAGGCGCGACCGCACATGCCGACGAAGGCTTTTCTGATGCAAGGAACGCACATGAAATACCCTCGGTGGCAAGCAGCATCATTCAATATATATAGCCCATTATCTACGTATTCACACACATTTGCATATACATTTATGTGGGGTTTCAAATACGTACACGTCTCCGTCTCTGTATGTACACATAACCTGATGCAAAGTCGGCGCAGTACGTGTGCTTGACACACAATCTACAGGTCGCGAGAGGACAAGACGACCTGAAGTACCAAGAATTTTAGAGAAAGGAGACGCCATGTTAAAACGCAAGCGCCAGATACACCTTTTGGGGCTTTCCTCCCCGCTTGCTGCCTGGCTTGACGGGCCAGCGCCGACAGCACGCTGCTGCGTAGGAGCCTCGGCTTATATACCGACTGTAGGGCGGCAGATCGGTGTCAGCGCGCCGCCAGCTGCTCGGGGGATGAACGTGACACCAATCGAGAACGTACAGAGAAAAAGAGACAAAATCAAAACGAGAAGGAACGGCAGGCACGAGAGCCTCGACTTGCTCGGCTTTTTTCTCGACCGTGCTGGAGTCTCGGGGGAGAGAAGGCCGAAATATACAAACACACGATGGTCTCTCGGCTCAAGAAAGAGACGGGAGACAGCCAGGGTACATACACTCATGTGCACGGAGATCGACATCTGGAACCTGGAAGAAAGACACGCCTCTCGGTATCTATTTTATATATGCATCCGGTTGTCGCTGAATATATGTGGAGAATGGAGAGTTGTGAGCGATGAAGTGAGGGCGAAAGCGGTGGACAGGACGTTCTCCTGACCACAAAAGAAGACACTGGGGACTCTACGAGAGCCGCGACTCTCTTGTATCATTCCAACGGTCACGTAGTGCTGAAGGGGCTGTCTTCCACCTTCTTTTTTTTGCGAGTTTTTATTCTCGTTTCTCTTCTTCCGGTCCTCGTTACCTTTCGCGCCCGCATGACGCAAACGGTGCACGGAGCCTCTCTCGAGCCGTTTTTGTTTGCGTCGACGGGGACGGCCGAGTAGTCGCTGTCGGCCAGCACGCAGATCGGAACAGGCAGCTCAGAAATTCAGAATGATGACGGAGAGAGTCTGCGCCTTTTCTGCTGCGGCCGCCTGCCGCCTCGCTGAGGCCCCGTTCTCGCTGAGCCACGTGCCCGTGTCTCCTGTCTCCCTTCTTTCTCGCCCCTCCCGGGCAATCTCCGCTGCTCCTCTATCCCTACGGCGCCAACTTCCAGCGGGGTGTGCTTCCCTATGCTTCCCTGTTCTTACAGGAGGAACCCGAAGAACGTTCTCGTCCTCTTCCGCCTCTTCCTCTCCCGCTTCTCCTTCCTCCTCTTCCTCTCCCGCTTCTCCTTTCTCCTCTTCCTCTCCCGCTTCTCCTTTCTCCTCTTCCTCTCCCGCTTCTCCTTCCTCCTCTTCCTCTCCCGCTTCTCCTTCCTCCTCTTCTTCCGCTTCTCCTTCATCCTCTTCTTCCGCTTCTCCTTCCTCCTCTTCTTCCGCTTCTCCTTCCTCTTCCTCGGTGCGTGCGCCTGACGGGGGCGGGAAACCTGCGGCGGAGTCAGTAAAGAAGACTGGAAAGTCGTTTTTTCTTTCTCTTTGTGAATCTGAGGAGAAGAGAAAAACGGAGGACGCGATCAAGAACTCGCAGGAGTTGTGGAAGAAAGAAACTGCGGCGAAGGACGCACACAGTGCAAAAACCCCCGAGCTGTACGACGGCCCGTTCTGGTTCAAGTTCTGGAGGAGAAAGAAGCGACCCGGAGCACGAGGCTAAGAAAAGAGAAGCCGGCGAGGGGTGAGGCCGATGCTTCTCGATCGCCTCTCCTGCGTGCACAGAAGTGAATCTCGCGGCAAGATCTTTTCACTGGGTGGTCTTCCGTCTTTCCTTCGCATCGTGCATTCTCGATTTCTTGACGAGAAAGCGCCGATTCTCACCAGGCTGTGCCGATACCCGTTTTCTTCTCCCCTCTCTCAGTCGGTCGTTCGTGCTGCCTCGCTTCTCTTCCTCTCTGCTGAAATCTCTCCTCTCCCGTCTTTCCTCCTCTGTCCCCGTGTTTATGTGTCTTTTGTTCTTCGTCCCGTTCTTCCCTCCTCTTGCGACTCACTGTCATGTTCCCGCCTCGGATTCCATTTCGCTCTTCGAACCGCGCACCGACAGTCCACCCTGTCCCGGTTCTACGCTGAGTTTGTGCATCTTCTTTGCGGCGTTCCACGCTGACATCGTCTCGAAAACGACTGCATGCGTCTGCCGTCTTCGCTGGTTTGCCTCGACGCGTACGCCGCTTCACACCTCGAAAACCAGTCGGCAAACACGCGGAGACGCACCTAGCACAGGAAGAGCTGCACATACACTTTCCTCTTTTCCACGGCCTCGCCGAGAGAGAAGTCTCCCTCTCACTCAGTCACGCCTTTCCTACACATTGCCGCGATCTCCGAGCGACACTGGCAGAGCCGCACCCCACGATGACGCACACATCCCATTTCGCAATCCGCCTCCACATCGATCTCCAGGCGCAGAGGAGAAACGGTTTCGCTCGTCTCTTTCTCGTGGACATTGAAACAGCATTCGACGGTTCTCTTCTCGTGTGCACCACCTGTCGCTTTTCCCCCCACTTTCGTTTGTCTCTCCTCTTTGCACGGCGTTGTCGCATTGCGTGAAGGAAAACCAATCTTTTCGCGATGCCGACAGTTTGTTCCCTATCTACCATTTAACATCGTGTAAACATGTTCAACAGAACTACCTTTGTACGGAGGATATGGTAACTTCTTTCGAACCAAGAGAGAGCGCCAGGTAGTCCTGCACACTGAATCCATGAGCGTGAACACCTGGTTGCGATGTAGTCTCCCAGACTCTATGTATTCATGCAGAGCGGTCTTCGGCCAGCAATCTACGATTCTGTTTCTCTTTGGGTCTGAATCTAATTCCGCAGTGAGCTAACTAGATACAAGGAACTTGACAAGCATTATTAGATTATATACACGACAAAGACATTCGATTTGAGTTATACCAACGTGAACACATAAGATCATCGAATATAACGGTATGCCCCTATTGACATGTTGATGACATAAAATACAAACAAACCACCGGTTCTGGATGGTATTACTTTCAACACCACATAATATGCTAGAAAATAGCATTCAGGTACGATATGAAGTGGCGTTACGAACCGATTGACTGGTACGAAGTTATCTGGGTGTGAAAGTTACGTCGAACCCCGTTTTAATTCCTCAAAGTATCTGTTCAGAATTCGGTAGTGGTCTGGGTTGGACAGTGTACCCTCCATTAAGTGTGTCAACACACCGTTCGTCACGTAACAAAAAGACTTCACGATTTTAGATCGGCAGGTACAGAATATCAAACGTAACATTCAGTTTCGCTTCCGTCTAGTCCCGCCGGACACCGGGAGTCAGACAGCAACCTGAGACCGAAGAGAGGAATCGTTTCGGCAGTTCTGATTCGACGGTCTGACACTGCTTCTCGTTAGGCCTTGTCATTCCCAGCTCTGGGAGAGACACCGAGCTTGACAGCGGCAGAGACTCTCTCGCTCGTGAAGTGCTGCCTGAGGTTGTAGAGGCGATCTCGCAGATGTGTGAAATGAAGGGAGAAATCTCGGTGTTGCTAACTGGGACTGTCCATGCATTTTCAGTTTTCATTCAAAACCTTTTGGCGACTGTTTGTGGAGCGGGACGAGTTGAAGGCAGCGACACGCGGAAGATCCCGTTTTCCGGACTCAACGAGGGGAAAAGGACACAGAGGGTCACCTGTGCTCCCGAGAAACCAGCAGATTTGGTTCGGGGAATGTCAGGGTTTCCCCACTAACGGGATCGCGAGGCTCGATTCCCCTTCACCCTTCTGCCCGCCGCGACGGGGTCTACACTTGAACAAGGCACGCCTCCTTACCTTTTCGCAAAACAGTGTACAAGCGTTTTCATAATGTTAATAATAAATATACTGGTGAAAGCTTCAAAAAGACTCATTCTCTACAGAAAGTATCAGAATCACCACGTTGTTTATGACTGCTGTACTCCACCGCCCTTCTGGACTGCTGAGAGACAGCTAAAAGGACCCAACACCAATTCTCTGAGTAGTACAATACATGGCTCTAAACGGTGAATACATCCTTGTGTCATGCGTCTCTCTCGAGTCACTGAGATTATGGAGTTCGGGTTTTATGCTGACATCGCTCGCGAGGGCCTTCCGGGAGTCTCCGGAGGCGTGCCGTCCGTCTTCTTCTGAAGAGACACCCAATTTCCAGTTTACACGGATGATGCCCATCTCAAAGACAGATTTCCGCTTCATGCGCGACTCGTATTCCTCGTGATACGCTTTCTCCCCCTTTCCTCCCGTTGCGCACAAGTGCGTGCTTCGGTTCAGAGAGTCATGAGAAACAGAGAACTAGGCGGGACGCATCCGCACGCCTGACAATGGCGACGACAGGGACTGTTCTCAGCTCCTCTTTTTCTCCCCCGTTGTGTGCATGCGCGGCAGCTCGCTTGAAACTGGCAAGAGGTGGACAGGCGTTAAACAACGGGTGTCCGACTCACCTTTTTTCCTCAGGGTATCTGCGCGGGAACCCCCCGAGCTACTTTTTCTTTCTTCCACGCGTCTTTCTCACATGCTCCGCCCACATCTCGGGAATGTAGACACAGGCGCCTCGCGCCGACAAAGCAAAAACCAGTCTGTACCAACTTTCACACTTTTCAACACGTCTCTGGGCTTTCGGAATGTCACAAAGGAGTCCCGGCTTTCTCGTCCTTCACAGCGTTTTGCCACATTCGTATCTGTCAGCGCCCTGCCTCCACACACGCCAATCCCTGTGTGCAAGTACACACTCCAGGCTGCTAAGGACTTATTTTTAAGAGGCCGAATGTCTATATATCCACGCATGTACACACCTATATGCGCAAATGTGCGCGTGAATACGCCACTCTATATCTATCCCCGTGGCTGCAACTTCACCTACGCGTGTCAGGGGAGTGTTTTGAGATCACAAGAGAGATCGTTCTGAACATGTTGCAGGGTCGGGGCGACGGGGCCCAACGTGCGCGGTTCTGCCATATTCTCGAAAGTTTGGATTTGCATGCTGGAAGTTTCTCTCATCGCACGCGCCTGTCTCCCAGGAGACACATCGGCTCTGGCTAGACGCCAAGCGGCCTAGAAGTTCACGTCTTCACGCAGATGTACCTCTAAAGGAAGAAACCGAGCCGATACCGCCGCCCCCCGCATGGATACGCTTCACAAAATCTGTATACTATACAGAGCAATCTATATATATATCGGGTGTTTTGTAGCGAGACGGGCGACAGACACAGTTCGTTTCGGAGACGTTAAAAAGGTCTAGGCTTGGGGGCTGTACTCGAATGGCATGAGGTAGCGGTCGTAAGGAATCCAGTGGAGCTCTTCGGCTTTCACGGTTCGCGAAGGGCGTCCGGCTGCTTCCTTGAGAGATTTGATTTTTTGCTGTGGAAGGACGAGGAAAAAGCAGTCACCTTTGCTCTTCAACACGCCGTGGTGCTCCAGACATGCCAAGATATCTGCCTGCTCGATGCATGTGAGCCGAGAGAGGTCCTGGCGGTGAAACAGACAACGGAGGCGCACACCCGTTCAAAACGACGCAAGCGCAAAAAGTGGAAAACCAAAGAGAGAAACGAAGTAGAACGCCACGAAGCCTGGAGAAAAAGAAGACAGACCCTACGCGCACTATCGAGGGGAAGGGACCAGGAGGCAGTACACACCGCCTGGCAGGTCGCTCTCTCCGTAGAGTGCGCACAACTCACTTTCGCGTCTACCGGTATCAGTCTATCTTTTTCCATCCATGTCTACCTAAAAATCTCTGTCTCTCCATATACATATTGATCGACGTGCCTATCACTTCACTTCTTGTCCGGTCCCCTAGTCTCTCTGTGTCTCTGAGGACGAGCTTGGCATCTATCTTGTTTGGCGAAGAACAAGGCGTCGGACCCAACTGGCCTTCCCGATTGCCTGCGCACCTGGACAGATATTCGACCCTTGTGTCTCTCGACAAGCGCCAGGATCGCTTCGGTCCAAAAGGCGATGTAAGAGGCCTTCCCCAAGTCAGAGAGAGGCCGCTCAGGCGTGCCCGCTTTTCGCTCCGCCCGCGACAGGGCGTACGAAAAATTGATCAGAAATTTGCCGTAGCCCTTGCGTTGATGCTGCACAGACAGACGCAGGAAAAAGGAACCCATTCCCCCACAGAAAATGCTTCACACCACCGACGCTCATGTGCATATATACCTGCAGCCTAAACATCAAACCCATCCACATACACATGCCGGCCCACATGTATATATATATATATATATATATGTATATGTTTATACAGAGACAAAGATACATAAAAATATGCCGTGTCGCGAATCTCTCTGTTGGAGATTTCTGTTGAGTGGCAGTGGCCAGATCGTGGCTTGGGAAGCGTACTTGAGGCAGCGTGAGAATGCAGGAGACATTGTTTTTCGAGTATTTTTCCTTGGAGAAGTAGCCGGTGATATGATATCCCTTCTCGTCGATCTCCGTCATCACGTAAAAGAGAAAGAGGCTCACAGGATGCCTGCAGAGCATACCCCAGAGAGAGCTCAACAGGCGTAAGCGAGAAAAGCAAGGCGAGAGACCGGCAATTCAGCGGCGACAAGGCGGCGCAGCCCCAGAATGACTCGGAAACCCCACACCGAGGAGACACACACCGGAAAGGAGACCCAGCAGGAAGGACACACATCGCAGGGGGAGACACCGAGGACTCGCCCAAACCCGAAACACGCGTTCGGACCCGCAGCACACGGCGAAGACCGGAAGGCGCGTGGTTCCCTGAATGATGAAACGTAGCTGTTCGAAAAAAGGAATCTGTATGCTTTGGCGTCCGAGCAAAGCGAAGTAGCGAAAACGCATCGTAACAGTTCAGCATACGCAGAGGAAATCGCGAAACGGGGCGTACCGCAGCGTTTTATGGTCAAGGAAGAGCTTGGAGAGAAAGCAGAGGTTCTCGCAGTACACCCGGCAGTGGTTGCCGTCGACTTCAAACATGGCGATGTCGTTGTCTCTGAGAAGACACAGAGGGAAGACGCATGGCTGTCAGGAGATTCCCCGAGATTTGTCAAAAAACGCAGGACCATGCGTCCCCAGAGAGCATCCGTGAAAAGCAAAGCGGGGCCGACGGACAGCGCATGCAGAGGCCTGACGCCCGCGGAGCAAAGAGAGAACCCCAGAAAAAGACAGAAGACTTGCCTGTAAATTTCGTTTCCGGGAGGATGTCGGCACTCGCACAGCCCCATGTGGCGTCGGAGCTCTGTTTCTTCTCTGAGGAGAGAAAAGAAAAAAACAGAGAGAAGCTGACCCGCGCACGGCGCCACGCAAAATACCGGCTAAGCAGGTAGACAGGAGAGGCGAAACTACAAGTGACGCGTATACGTGCGCTTCTTACCTGAAGAAGGTGAGGCAAAACTCGCAAATATGGAGAGTGTGAACATTTTGAAAAAGCTTTGGATACGGCGAGAAGTACCAGGTGTCGACGCTGTACCGGCCCATGCGAATTTTGTTGATGCTCTTGACCTTTGTCGCTTCTTCGTGTTCCCGCAGGTACTCCTCGTCCATCCCTGAGAACACGCACGCAGCACTGGGGCGTCTCAGCCTGTGAAACTATAGGCACCGCTCTCTCATTTTTTTCCTCACCATGTCTGACGCGATACGCCTCCCACTCCGAGATACGTTTCTACCTCTCTACACACCAAAAAGGAGACCGTAGAACGCACCTACAGGAACATCTACATGTACCGACACATCCTTACACAGCTCTCTCTCTCTCTCTATATATATATATATATATATTGGAGCAAGACACGAACAAGAAACAGAGCATCTCAGGGGAGAGCCCGAGAAGGCTGTCGGCGTGCGGGAAGGGAAGTTGGTTCTGCGTCTGTTTCTGTTTCTCACCTGCATGTTCGTCGTCGCTCGAATCGGGGACTTCTTTGACGCAGGGCTCATTCGGTGGCAAATCGGATTCGTTTTCGCGGATTTCTTCCCAAGCCTTCCACTGATCTAAGCTGGAGACAGACGCCCGACAGAAGCGCGAAACGGCGCGAGCAGTCCCTGGGATGTCTAACGCCTTGATGCATCGAGTTGTAATGTTGCAAAACTATTTCTGACCATCCTTCGCTGTACTAGGCTGGCGCCCACCAAAGGTGCATGCATTCCAATACACCTATACATCCATATAATTACATATATTTATATATAAACGCATAGGAACGTGTAAGCGTGTTTATGCACAATCAGGCATGATCCTAGGGTGTGTCCATACACTTGGAAACGGCCGGAGCGGCGCATTTCGGAGGTAAAAATGTGGGCATAGGAAAGGGGGGGGGCCGCGCCGGAGGAGGAAAGAAGCGCAAAGTTTGAGGGGACAGGAGAGACAGCCCGCAAACAGGGACACGGTCACCGGAGAGCCGAAGCACATTGCGTTCTTCAGAAAACGGAGAGACCAGAGAGAGGGCGAGAGAGAGTGGAGGGAAGAGCGCTCTGTGTCGGTGCCTCACCGTCGATCGAATCCGAGGAAATGGACGTAATAGTCGTAGTTATCTGGCGAAGGCTCCAAGCCTGGTCGGGCCTCCGAACTCGACGAAGAGCTGGAAGAGGAGGCTTCTCCTGGGCGAGCGGACCGCAGCCTGGAAGCAGAGACCGCGCGAGAGACGCCCAGAAAGTAGAGCGAGAGAAAAAGAAAGAAGAAGAGAGAGAGAACGAGAGGCGAGAAGGAGCAGAGAAGACAGAAAAAGAGAGGAGAGAAGGGGCTGAGAAGCTGCGGGAGACGGATCGAAAGCGGAAGAAAGGAGTAATCCGCAACGCAAGGACGCAAGATACGGGTACTGATAGTGGCTACTTGAGTCGGGGTCTGGGTACAGAAACTTGTGAAAGGAAACAGCGGAGCAGAAGAAACGAGGACGAGAGACAGAGACTCTCGACAAGATGGAAAGGAACAGAGAGAGACAGCCCAAAGACAGGGGGGTTTTAAGGGGAGACGAAGGAGATGGGAGTCGCCGCGGACGCGGCAGGTCTGATTTTCTTTTCGTTACGGGGAAGAGGAAGGAATATCTCGCTCGGCACCTTGATTTTTTTACCTTGCATGCACAATTGAGCAGAGACGCCAAACGCCTGCCAACGAATCCCGCGCCCAAATGACTTGCTTCACCGGCAGAGCGTTCGGGAACTGCGAGAGACACAGACAGGCGAGCCACAAAACGAGGGTGGGGAAGTCAACGAGAAGAAGACGGAAGGAAAGAACGGAGGGAGAGGCAGCCGAACCCGACACGAGAGAGAAAGACAGAAAGATAGAAAGAGAGAGAAAGAGAGAGGAAGAGAGAGAAAGAGAGATGCACAGAGGAAGAGCAACAGAAAGCATGACAAAAAACGCAGGATGGCCTTAGAAGGCGGATGGAGGCGAAGACAGGAGACAAAGACGAAGGGTCGCGCAAACCGGAAGACGGCGCCCCTGGGGTTTCCCATCTTCGTTTTGCTTTTGTGAGAAACCAAATAGCAGGGGTGGGGGGGGGGGATGAGCGGCAAGGCAAGCCGAAGAGACGCGTGCACCCGCGGAAAGAAGGCTGAATGACCGGGGAGGCTCACCGAGACAACGTAGGAGTCGTTCATCCTGGCAGTGCTGATGGTTTTCCCGCCTTTTTTCCCCTTGCAGAGGCCCGCGCCGCCTCCCTTTATTGCGCCCTTGCCAGGCATAGAAACGGCGCCACCCTTTGAGATGGGCGGATGGGGCAGAGGCAGCGTTGAGCGGCTCTCGTGTGGGGCGCTGGAGACGCGCCCCGCCGCGGACGCAGCTCCAGCGCTCAGCCGCGGAGCCGAAGAGGCAGAGACACGTTTCATAGTCGAAAAAGAGAGGACGAAACGAGGGAGACAACCAGGGGGAAAAGGGCCGAGAGAAGAGGAGAACGGAAGCAAGACAGAAGGGAGAGGAAGGAGAGAGGACAGCAGGAGACACAGAGGACGGCAGGAAAAGGGAAAGCAGGGAGAGAGGGAGAGAGGGAGACAGGAGCGGTTGAGGAGACAGGAGAGAATGGTGACATACACGGTTAAATGGTGGGTTGAGGAGGGACTCCAGATGAGGAGGAGGGAGGGAAAGCTGGCGGCGAAAGAGAGGAAGGAGAAACGGAGACAGGGAGAAACTCCGGAGGTTCTTTGAGACGCGAAAAGAGAACGAGGAGCGCGAGAGACAAGCAGGCGAGAGAAGAGAAGAGACAGCAGACGATGGGGCAGGACATACAGCGGGCTAAGGAGAGGGGACGAGCTCCGAAGAAGAAGACGCGGAGACGATGCGAGACAAAAAGGACAAAACCGTTACCCATCGATGAGGAAGGGAAAAGAAAAGAAGCCGAAGAGAAAGACAGTCCTCGAGGACGCGGGGAGAAAAGAGACCAGACCGAGGGAGATGAAAACCGCTCAGAGGCTATCCAGCGAGAATGCCAAGAAGAGGACAACACGACAAAAAGCTGTAGAAGGGGAAAGGCGAGGAGGGGTACGCGGGAGACGAAGACGCGGAGATGCCAGAGAAAACGAAGCAAGGAGACAACAGAAAAGGCAGGGCGGCAAGAGAATACCAAATGGAGACAGAGAGGAGAACGGCAAGAACGACGCGAAAACAGAACAAGACAAAGGGATGACGAAACAGAGGAAGATGAAGAAGAGGAAGAGGCTGCAAACGAAGGACGAGCTCGAGAGAGACAAACTCTAACGAGCGGCGAAAGAATGAGGCTAGACCGAGAGAAGCCGAACAGGCGCGAAGAGGTGAACCAGGAGCAACCCGAACAGGCGACTTCCCAGACTCCCGGCGCCCAGAAGGCTTCGAGTCTCTTTTACCTCTTCGTCCCTGTTCTCTCCTCGCTTCCTGTCCCTCGTCTCTCAGTGTGTCTCTCCCGAGATCTCATCTCTCCCTTGCTTCCTGCTCTCCTCTCTCCGCATCTCTTTCTTCTTCCTCTTCTCTCTCAGCTTCTGTCCCTCTCTTGTTCTGAATCTTCCTCTGTTCTCGCCCGCCGTCTGAGCATGCGGCGCCCGTCTCTGCGCTCTGGGCGGGAGCTCTGACGGTCGCAACGGAGGCTCTTTCCGGACAGGGTGCCGCCCTCTAGATAGGATAGAGAAGCGAAAAGATCCACCTTGTCACCACGACGAAAAGAAACAAGAAACCCCGCGGTTTCGCCGTCTTTATATCGCAAAAACCGAACGCGTTTCCTCCGCCCCGACAGCACCGGCGGGTGCACGCAGAGTCGCGAGGCCGCCGCGCGGCAGAAGACAGTCGAAATCAGCTGTCAAATTCGGCAATTCTGCGAGGAAAAGGACGAGGAGAAAGAGACAGACGAAGGAAATTTTATTCTCTTTAGAGGGCGTGCAAAACGCCCGTTTTCCTTTTCGTTCGAGAGCGCATGCACGCTGCAGCCGACGCACCCCGCCGTCTTCGCCTGCCGCAATAACACCGATGAAAGGCACATACCGGACGGAGAGACATTGCTCGTCTCTCTCGCCCACTTTTTCTCTCTCTTTTCACTTTCCGCGCCTCTCTTTCGCCTGCCTCTCTTCTCTCTTCTTTCACTCGCGGCCTGGAACGTCCGTGCTGCGCCTTCTCTGTGTCAACATGACTACGGCACGCCGTTCAGCCTCTCAAGTTCTCGCGTTCTGAACGTCTGATCTTTATATATGTATATACCCTATATATATCTTTTTCTGTCTCTATCTCTACCTCCTCTCCATCAGTATCTTCCTGTATATCTTTTTCTCCTTCTGTATGTCTTTTTCTCCTTCTGTATATCTGTCCCTCTCTCTGTATATCGTTCTCTCCCTCTGTATATCTTGTTCTCTCCCTCTGTATATCTTGTTCTCTCCCTCTGTATATCTTGTTCTCTCTCTCTGTATATCTTGTTCTCTTTCTGTATTTCGAGTCGTTCTCTTTCTCTGGCTATCTGCCGGCGTCAGTGTTCTTCGTCTTCTTCCTATAAACGCTCCGCGCGGCGCTTCACTTCTGGACCCGCGCCGGCGAAGTGACTTGTGCGGCAGACGCGTCTTGAAGAAAACGGCCCATGCGGAGGCTGACTGCCCCAGAAGGAGAGATGGGCACGGATGGCCTCAAAGAGACAAAGGCATTCGCTGCAGGCAGAAGAGAAAGCGACAATGCAGCTTCACTCAGTCTCTCGTCCTCTTTGCGCGCTCTCTCTCCCCTCTGACCCTCGCGCGTCTTCAGGCAACTCTTCCTGTCTCCCTCGATGTTACCTATCCTCTTCACTCCGTTCACCTGCCTTTCTGTGCCGTCGTTTGTCTCTCGGTTTCCCTTTTCTTGTTCTCGCTTCTCTGGCTCTTTCTTCTCCCTCGTTCTGTGTCGCGTCTTTTTTGTCCTACTCTTCTCCGTTTTCCTCTCGTCGCCTTCTTCACTCTGTATCCTCACCACCGTCGTTTCTTCATCCCTTTTCCTCTTCGTACCCTTTCCGTTCCCCAGCTCCTTTTCTCTTGTCTTCCTCGCTGCGGCAATTCGGTGCAAGAAGGAGGGTGGGATGCTGGCAGCGGGGCCTTTTTCTGAGGTTTTGCTGTCAACAGGAAGAGAGAAGATGCCAGTTCGGACGTGACTTCGCTTTCCGCCCAGAAGGGTGCGGGGGAACCAAAGGACGGCGAGGAGGCCTAGCGATGACGGATGGCGATTTTATGGGGTGTATGTACACTCCAGGACACATCTCGCCATACACAACCGCTGCAGAGGTACGTTTCGAGTTCCGCCTCTTTATGCGTCCAGCAGACTCATGGCGGCTATCTGTCTCTCTTGCGCTCCTCGGTTCTCGTGTTGCGCCTTAGATTTCGTCTGCAGAGATGGAGTGAGTCTGCAGACTTCCGCGTCGCTCCTTAGCCTCGCCCTCTTGTCGTGCTCTTCTGGACTTCTCTCCCGTCGAGTTCTCTACCAGAGAGAGAAGACACTTCCAGTCTTGTGTTTCTCAGGAGCTTCCCAGTTTTGTATCTTTTTATGAAGTGTCTTTTCGCTTACCTACAGAACTCACCGAAGCGTGACTCTCCCGTTCTCATTCATTAGCTTTTTTGCCGCGCTTCCGCCTTCTCCAGCTCGTCTTCGTCTCAGGAGGACGGCGGCCATATTCCTTTCCTTTCGCCTCATCCTTGTCTCTCTTCAAACGTATTTTCCTCCGCTGTCACGCTCCTCCACCCTCTAGTGCATCTCTACGTCTTCGCGGGCTTGCTACCTGCTGCTTCGGTGAGCGTCGTCTCTGAACCTTTCTTCGGATCCCCTGCATCGCGTGACGTTCCGGTATTCCTCTACCTAGCCCCGGTCTCTCTTTTCGTCTTTGCAGCCTCCTCTTTTCTGTCGAAGCGAATCTGACAAGTTCGATCTTTTCTCCGGCTTCCTACGCCGCCGCCTTCTCTTCCTCCACGGCCCCCTGACCGACCAGCTGGCCGCTTCACTCGCTGCTCAGCTGTTGTACATGGCTGACACTGCGCAGAGACAGGAGGAAGAGGGAAGCGAACACGGAGCAGAACGGGAAGACGAGGCTCGCGGGCAAGGAGAGAGACGAGGAGCAGGCGAGGAGATGGAAAACGAAAGCGAGGGGGAAGAACAGGGAGCGCGCGGAAGGCGAGAGAGAACGGACGTGTTTTGTCCGTCGTCTCGCCCTGAAGCGTCTGCTGCGCATCTGCGCAAAAGAAGAAATGCAAAGAGAACTTTTCTCTCTTCAGTCTTTCCAGATTCCTTGGTCTCGCCCTCAATCTCGTCTTGTGAAGAATCACTCGTCCCTTCTCGTTCGAGTACGCGACACTGCGAAGAGAGAGAGAAGGAAAAGCTACTTCCGGTTGACATTCTCATCAATTCCCCAGGCGGCTCCGTTACAGCAGGTATGGAAAGACAAATCTTCGATCTGTGATCGTCCTACACAAACGCCATGACGAAAAGCTCCTCCCCACCGTAGGTACATATATATATATAGGTGTACGCGTGTGTATGTATGCATTGTCTGCTTTGTTTCTGTCGCGGTGTTTGTGTGTCCAAAACTTATCGCTTTCTCTCTGTAGGGCTGGGTTTAAAAGTGCCTCTGTATTATCTTCTCCCTGAGTCTCTTTGTGCATGCTTCTACCACTACATCGATATGTACGTGTACACATATGCATAAGTGTATATGTATATGCATGCGCCTGCGTGTTTGTGTGTGTGACATCTGTTCGATGCGCCCCATGTGGGGTGTCGAGAAGCGAGTGTGTAAAAAGAGTCGGTGTTTGCGTTGCCCTCAGCGCTGGGGATTTTGGATCTTTTCCAGTCGCTCCCGTTCGACGTCCACACAACATGCGTCGGCCAAGCTGCAGGTGTCGCCGCGATGCTCCTCGCTGCAGGGACGCCTGGCTGCCGTCGCGCCTTTCCTTCGTCTCGCCTTTCTCTTCGGCAAATCGAAGGTCACCATGTCCTCCGTAGCACACCCAGATGTGCATTCGCCCTTCTCGTCCACAGACATCTTGCACGTACTCGCGGCATGGAAAACCCGTGTCAATAATATTTTAATCTGAGTGCAGTCGCGTCTGCGGTCATGTCCGAATCCCAACTAGTACACGTAGGCACGTGCATTTTTATTTGTACATGTACGCCGATTCATGGATACTTGCATGCACCTGTACTTCTAGGTACAAATGCCTACTTTTGATTTCTGAGACCATACACGTACACAGGCATATCCCTTTATCTATCTACATGTATGTAGATTTTTTGTGCTGGCTCTCGTGCGTGGGTGCGTGCATCGTCTTCTCTCGGATGAAGGCGTTTCCTTTGGGTTTCCTTGCGAGAGGGGATGAAGGATGAAAACCGCGCGGAAGGTTTTGTCGTTTCGTCGTAGTTCTCACTTGAAACGCACCGGCGCTATGCGATCTTTTTTTTGTCCACCTGGCCGTTTTTGCGATTTGTGAACGTTCTTCTCCAGGCCGGGTAGAAGGCCAGGCGGAAGCAATCGACCGAGAGACGCTCGAGATCGAAAACGTCCAGCGCATGGTGTACAGACACCTCGCGGCCTTCTGCACTGGCCGCCAAGCTCGGCGAGACGAGAGAGAACAGGAGAGAGAACAAGAGAGAGAAAGGCAGATCGAGAAGAGAGAGAAGGCAATTCGAGAGGACTGCGAAAAAGAGTTGTTTCTTAGCGCCGGCGAGGCGGTGAAGTATGGGCTCATAGACCGAGTCATTCCCGTCAAATACAGACCTCCCTGGCACACAGTGGGGCGCCCAAAAGCCGATTGAGTTGAGCAGGCAGATGAATTCTCCGTCTCTGAGACTGTCAACAGACATGTCTCACGTATATCTATACCCGTCTGTACAGGAATATATATATATATATATATATATATATATATAAATTTATATCTGCATGCGCGTGTAACTATATGTGCATTTGGGTGTGCCTGCAAGTGCGTGGGCATATGCAGATGAGGGGGAGAGGGTTACGCGTGTTTATGTATGTAGATTGGTTTCGGGAATATTCCCGTCCTTCGCGGCCACGTGTGAGGCAAGCGTGTGGCTGAGGGAAGGAAAGGCGTTTCGTGGCACTTTGCTTTCGATGCACGCGCTGTCGATTTTTTCGACCGATCGGAGAATCCGAAATCCATTTTTGTCGGCCAGCTCGGGCCGCGCGTGCGTTCGCTGCCTCTTTCTCTCGCCTTCAAAGGATATCGAGAAACCCCTGCGCAGCGGGGTGAGAGTTTTGCGAAGGCGGTGAGAAAGTATCTTCTCGGAAGACTGATTGGAGAGGCAGCGAGTCTGCCGCACGCCGATTCCTGTTTTCCGATCGCGACAGTTTCGGTTCCGCATACAGGGAAGAAACGAGTTGCCTTTCGGCGGGACATCCACCCAAACAGACGGCACACCAGAAACGGAGAATCGTCTTTCCCCTTGGACCTTTTCGCAGACACAACAAGTCTCAAGCTCCGGGCAGCTGGGGAGACACTTTTCTGCCCAAGCCGCCGTCTCCGCCTTTTCTCCTACAGATTTCCTTTTTCCAGGCTCTGCTCTCGCGAGACGCCTCTCTGGCCTTTCGAGACGCTCTCCGCGTACAGATGCTACGTGCTTCTTCTACACGTTATCTTTTCATCGGCCGTTTGCGCCCCTCTTTGTCCGCGCTTTGGGACGTCTAGAAAGGAGGTTTGTACTCCTCGATTTTCTTCGCAATGCTCGCAGGGGAGAAGCCGAAGAAGTCGTAGAGAGCCTTTCCCGGCGCGCTCGCGCCAAACGACTGCATGCCGACGTGAACGTCAAAGTATTTGTCCCATCCTGCAACAGGAAAGCACCGCCCTCACAGATTCCACGCGTTCTTTTCTCGTTGCGCTCTCGTCTCTGCCTCTCGGCTTCCGCACGCCGCCCTTGAAACGCGAATCTGTGGCTCTGTACCCCCCGCTCGGTCGAGACGCCTCGCGGAAACAACAAACGGAACACTCTTTCCAGTTTTAGCACCTACCCAGATACTCTGTACACACATAGGCATACATACATTGGTCCACGCCTAATATGTGTATGTATGTATATATATGCATATATCTATATCTATATGTTTACCGAATGTTGAGGCGGCTTCGACGTAGGCGGTGAGGACATTTCCGTTCTTGCGCTCAGAGAGACAGAGGATTTTGTTTCTGTACTCCGCAGGCTGCTCGTCGAACAGCGTCCAGCAAGGCATAGAGACGAGGCGCACGTCCCAGTTGCCTGTCAGCAGTTTCTTCGCCTCAACGCACAAGTGCACTTCGCTTCCACTTCCAGCGATGACAACCTGGCGAAATGCAGAGGCAGGAAAGACACAAAGGGGTGCGGCACATCGCGCGGGTGAAGCTGCTCACAGGCTGCGTGGTGCCCGAGACATCGTCTAGCGGAGAAAAAGACGGAGGAGCCGCACATCTCACACACAGTTTACAGGGAACCGCACCCGTCAGTGCAAAAGCACAGCACTTGGCACGCGAAGAAACCGAGAACGTGCGCGGAGAGAGGGGAACTGCACAGACTCAGAGTTATAGATCTCGAGCAGCAGAGAGACCGCAACACCTTCCTGTGTCCGCAGCGACAGAGGCGGCGTCTACCTTTTTCTTTCCGTTGTTTTCAAAGTCGCTGAGGATGTACGCGCCCAAGGCGACCCCGTCGAAAGAGCTGCCTTCGAGAACAGGGACAGTGCTGCGGCAGAGAGACAGGAGCGTCACGCGCTTGAGCTCGTCGCGCAGCCACACGGCGTACGCACCCGCGACTTCAGTCCCATCTGCAAGGGAACCAGGGAGACGCAAACCGTCAGCGCGCGTCTCACAACGGCGCGTCGCGAAAACAGACTGCAGAGGCAAACACGATCTCGCGAAAAGGACGATGCCGCCGTTTTTCCCGGCGATGTGTGTCTGTGCCTAGGTGCACAAAGGCGCAACCGCCGGTGACCCCGCGCTTCCGCCGTATTCTGGAAATCCCCCTCTTGTCTCCCGCAATTCGTTCCCTTTCGGGTTTCTCTCTTTTCTCTGCTCCTTGCTCCTTCTCGTTTTTTTCCCTTTTTTCTCTGCGTGCCACTGTCTCTGTGTTTCCGTCTGTCCCTCTCTCTTTTGCCGTCTGTGTCGCTCTCTTCGTCTCTTGTCGAGTTTTTACCGGCGGGGCGAATCGCGATCAACTCGGGCGTCGCGCGGCAGAGGGCGAGGACTTCGATCGGTTGGTGGGTGGGGCCGTCCTGGCCGAGTTCGATCGAGTCGTGCGTCGCCACCAGCAGAATGCCGCATTTGGCGAGCGCCGCGAGGCGCGTCGCGCCCCAGCCGTAAGTCACAAAGTTCAGGAAGGTCGCGCAGAACGGGCGCATGCAGCCAAAGTGGTACATGCCGTTCGCCATGGCAATCATGGCGTGCTCGCGAACGCCAAAGTGGATGTACCGCCCAGAGCGGTTCGCCACTTGGAACGACTTCTCGTTCTGCAAATCCGTGCAGTTCGACCCCGTCAAATCTGCGCTGCCGCCAATCTGAGACAGCCGCGAAAAACGCATGCGTCCACGCGCGCGAGAATGAGGCTGAAAGCTAACGCGAACAGACAGGCGAGAGACACGCACCGACGCGGAAGCCACAGAGAAAACACTCATCGGTAAGCGCCTCATGGCCTCCTGGTGCACGGCGCCGTCGATTTGCGTTGCGGCTTCGCTGTTTGTGCTCGTCGTTTCTCTCGCCAACCTGGGTTTCTCTGTTGCACTCTCGACTGCGTGTTAGGTTCTTTCCCTGATTCGCGTCGGTGTGTCCGCTCTCTCTGTCCGCTCTCAGGTCGTTTCCCTTTTCTGCATGCGGTGCTCCCACCAGTTCAGGCATGAAACCCTTGATGCCGTTGAGCATCCGCCCGGAATGCGCGCGCGTCGAGTCCCCCTTCTCTCGGGCTTTGTCGCCCAGCTGCTTCAGTGTCTCGAAGACCTCGGGGCGCACTTCGCGGCTGAACATGCGCTCAATTTCCTTCGCCTCCTCCGGGTACGCCGTCTTGTACTTGTCGAAAAGCGCATTCCACTCCGCCACCGCCCGTTCGCCGCGCTCCTGAACCTCCTCGTAAAACTGACGAACGCCGACACCCACAAAACGCCCTCAAGTCGCGCACACGTCTGCTTGCTGCAGAGGTTTGCTATGTAGATGTAGACAGGCGTGAATCTGCATGTATGCGTGCTTGCACTCATTTGATAGATAAATGAGTATGCATGTAAAAATATTTACATGCATATGTATATGAATGCATGCATGCAATCTCGCATGCATCGCAGCCTCTGGTCACCTAGTGTTTTCGCGTTTGCGCGACACGCCCGTTTTTTTTTCACCGAGAAGCACGAGAAACACCTTGCTTCGGCGGTCGTCATCTTTCCAGAATCCCGCAAAAAACCATGTACTCACGCAAAAATAGACACCTAGAAACCTATACATATGCAGTACACATACATATCCATACAGACACATATATATATATATATATATATTAGATGGTTCCGTAATTCCATGTCTACGTGTGTATGGATGTATTTGCGCATGCCAGCTGGACGTTGGGCGTGGCTTCGTCGCCGCGTTTCCGGGGTTTACCTTCTTGACAGCGTCAGGAACTTGGAGTTTTTCGTCGGGGTTCAATCCACACTTTTCCTTCACTTTTCGCAGGTCGTCTTCGGACAGGGGAGAGCCGTGGACCTTGGCCGTTCCTTCTTTGCTGGAGAGGAACCCGATGGTGGTCCGGACGCAAATTAGGGTCGGCTTGTCAGTTCGCTTCTTCGCCGCCTCCATCGTCTGCGAGCACAGGACAACTCTCAAAGCTCCAGACGCCAGTGACGCGACAAGCGGCCAAGCTCTGCGACTCGGGGTGCCTGCCCCTCCGCGAAACCCCTGGACGGAAGCGCGTCGAGAAACGTCCACAGTCGCCTCACCCGAACCAGCCCGGCCACGTCGTGGTTGCCGTCGGCCACGACGTCCACGTGCCAGTCGTAGGCCTTGAAGCGCTGCTGGACCTTCTCCGAGAACGCGAGGTTCACCTCGCCGTCGATCGTGATGTTGTTCTCGTCGTAGAGAACAATCAGCCGGTGCAAACCGAGATGCCCGGCCAGCGAGCACGCCTCACTGGCGACACCTGGACAAACAGAGCAGAAGCAGGGAAACGACAGGGGAGAGAGGGACGGAAGAGAATGAGCGACTTGGGAAGGGACGTGGTGGTGTTAGGCAGACGCAAGCGATTCGGCACGCGTCCGGTGTCGGTCCCCCAATTCCTTTTTCTGCCTTTCTTCTCCGCGGACATTCGCGGCATGGCCGCCGCCGTGGGAGCTTGTCTCCGAGCGCCTCTGCCGCCTCTGGAGGTTTCTGCGACTTATCGTCTGAGCAGGATTCGCCCGCAAAAAACCTCGCGAGTCTGCGCGCGGCTCAGAAGGTACTGGACGCTGCGGCGTGGGGATACTCTGTCGAGTTAAAAGGGAACAACCCCACATTTAACTACGCGAAAACTATACCGAACGGTTTAACGAATGTGGAGTCTGCCTCGCATGTCACACCGCAGATGCACTCAGGCGCTGCGTTCGGCAACTTGCGAACCAGGACGTTCTGCTCTCCACAATTCAAAATATTTGAAAGATGTGTCGCTTCAAAATGTTTAAAAGATGTGTCGCTCCACAGTATTTAAAAGAAATGCCGCTTCAAAATATTTAGAAGACACGTCCGCCAACCTTTCCCGAGCTTTCCCTGCCCGGGAGCTTACCTTCTTCGAGGCACCCGTCGCCGCAGAACACAAAGACGTGGCTGTCGAAGATCGGGAAGTTCTCCTTGTTGTACTTTGCGCCCATGTACTGGCCAGCGAGGGCAATGCCCACAGCGTTGCTGATGCCCTGACCCAGCGGCCCTAGGCAAGGCAACGCATGCACATTACCAAAAACATATATGTGTTTGTTCATATGCATGCAACAACATACAGAGAGAGAGATCAGGCGTGTTTTTGCGTATGTGTGGTGAGTTAAGGTGCCGTGGTCGGGATGGGAAGAATGAAGAAGACGTCGACGTTTGATCCTGTTTCAGCGCGCCGCCACAGTGTGGAACGAGGCGAATTATGTTGATGCATGCATATCCAAAAACATGGTGCATGCGCGTTCATTCGCATACGCCTAGTTCGAGACACGGTTCGCTGCTCGGCACGTCTGTACACAATGCGCGTCACGTAGCGCTCGGGCGGAGTGACTGCGCATTTGCACTTTCTCGAAACACACACGAAACAGGGGACTCCAATCCGAAAAAAGCTGCGTCCTGTTTCCCCTGTCCGTGCCCACGAGTCTCAGCACGAATACGGGGACGCATGACCTCCCTTTCCTTCCTGTTTTTTCTTTCCGTGGCAAGACGACTCTCGTGTGCGCATCACCAGCACTGTGGGAGACGCCACGAAAGAAAAGGAAATTCGCTTTTCTCGCTCGCACCCGTCGTCGTTTCGATGCCCGCCGCGTAGTGCACCTCGGGATGTCCCGGCGTTTTGCTGTTCAGCTGGCGAAACTGGCGCAGATCCTCGATTGTCACGTCGTAGCCTGCGAGGAAAGAAGGCCGGAAAAGAGGCGCATTCCCCAGGCTGTTTAAGCCGCCACGGGGCACGGAAGCGACAAGAGGCGCAGCGAATCACGACAGGGACGGAGACACACGCGCGTGTGCCGCGCACCGAAAGCCACAAGCAAAGACAATCTCGAAGATGCTTATTTGACGCCAGCAAGGCCCGACACACTGCGGCATTCACGTTATTCCAGGAGAGGCAGAAGACGCAGCAAACAGGACTGACCCGTGAGGTGGAGCATGGAGTAGAGGAGGGCGCAAGCGTGGCCGTTCGAGAGGATGAAGCGGTCGCGGTTGAACCACCGGGGGTGCTTGCCGGAATAACGCATCACGTAGCCCCACAGTGCATGCGCCATCGGCGCCATCCCCATGGGCGCTCCAGGGTGCCCGCTGTTGGCGATCTACACAGTGAAAACGGAGACACACGTCGCAACATACAGAGAAAGAAAGAGGAAGAGAGAGAAGAAGAGGGAGGAAGAGACGAGGAGAAAGAGAGAGGAAGAGAAAGAGAGAGGAAGAGAGAGGAAGAAAAAGAGAGAGGAAGAAAAAGAGAGAGGAAGAGAAAGAGGGAGAGAAAGAGAGAGGAGAAGAGGGAGGAAGAGAAAGAGGGAGAGAAAGAGAGAGGAGAAGAGGGAGGAAGAGAAAGAGGGAGAGAAAGAGAGAGGAGAAGAGGGAGGAAGAGAAAGACAGAGGAAAAGAAAGAGAGAGGACGAGAGTGGATTGTGGGGTACTATGTAGAGAGGGGCGGGAACTGAGGTGAACGCATGGAGAGGCAGTCGCGAGCAGAAATTTTCAGGACTGCAGGTCGAGAAGAGACGTTTGATTGAGAGGGACACTGGGACCGGAAGGAACTGCAAAACGAGGAGGGCGTCGCATGTGTGTGCCGAGACGCGTACTGTCGGGAGGTCGGCACCGAGGCACCGAATGGTGTTGACGCAGAGCACGTCGGTGGAGGCGGTTTCGCGTTTTCCAGGAGACAATTTCTTCGTCTCCGGCTGGCTGTTCGCCTCGCCCAGCTGGGCGTTGGAACCACGGCGCTTCTGTTGCACCATCGTGACAGACGAAACCGAAGAAGAAAAACGAAAAGAAAACGACGATTGAGGGGCGGAGCGCGAGGGAGCAGTGAGGACTGAGAGACGCAAAGTTGAAGACAAACGCTGCAACGCGTTCAAGGCGCACGAAGAAGGAAAGGCGAAAGATGAAGAGGGGAAAGAAGCGACAGAAACTCAGGCTGAAGGCGCTGGGTCGAAGGTGGCGACGAGACGCGAGATGAGGCTGAGTGCGTTCCGGAAGAAAGAGGTTTTCTTGTGAAGCAGAGACCGGTCCGTCGACTGGAGAACTCTGCGAAGAAAGCAAAAAAAGGGAAGGCGCCGAATACACGCACAAAACAGGACCGCCGGAAAGACTCACGGAGTGCAGCGCGCTAGACGAAACAGTCAAGACCGGAAAGTGCAGAACCCGAAACAGAGCCATCCGCTCTCTTTCTCACTCTGCCTCGCTCCATAGGCACACGCTCGCCCCGAGTTGAAACCCACAACAAAGACGTTTGCGTGCGAATACACGCAGAGGGGCACACACGCATCTCCTTCATACAGAGACGCGGTGGTGCAGGCAAGCTGAAAACGTGCCGAGAATTGCATCTAGATTTCCTCCCTACCTCAGCCTCCCATCCATCGCATCTCCCGCTCTCTCTCTCTATAGATAGATATATCAATGAATATAGCAATTGCATGCCCCTAGAGGCGTGGAGGGAAGTCTGAAAATATATCTAGGCGGAGCGACGGAAGAAGTGCTTCTCAAGATGTCCGTACACTGCGACTCTGGGGACGACGGTGGACAGGTCAATTTCTCGTTTGAACGGCCACAGTTGCCACTGCACGTGTGCGTCTTGCACGGAGTTTGTTTTTTCGCCGATGAGGTAGTCGGTCCGGTGTTGCTCAGGGCGCAATTCTTGCTCCGCTGACAGCGCCTGGAGACAAACGCGCGCTTGCGAGGGCCGAGCGAAGGAGACGCAAAACACGCTGGAGAGGAAAATCGAGACAGACAGGAAAAAAGCCTTGAAATCGACAGCAGTCGACGCGAGAGAGAGAGGGGAGAAATGGGAGGCAAAACGAAGAGAGGAGACCAAAGAAAGAAGAGAGTCAGGCGAGGCGGGAAGGAAACGAGAAGAAAGCCGAGGACGGTTGCAGGGGAGGATGGTCGGGGGGGGGGGGGTAGTCCTTCGAAGGACCGACGTGAGTTGGGGAGAGGGAAAGGCGAGAAAACCATGCGGAAAGAAAGAGTCGGAGACAGATGCTCAAAAGACGAAAAGTGGAGACGTGGAGGTAGAAGGAATGGAGCAAGAAAACCGAGAGTAACACGCGCTGGATCAAGACGAAAGTGACGAGGAAGGCGAGCGGGACCGAAGGGAGACCAGGAAGAAGCGCGACAACGAGGAGAGCACACGGACGTAGATTCGGAGAAACAAACAGAAGCGAAACGGAGAGACGCGGAACCAAGAGAAGGGAAACGAAAGCGAGGGTTATGCGGCGCGCAGAGCCCTCCCCGCGGCCTCAGGAGGCCAAGTGGAACAGGCGAGACGGACGAAACACCTTTGCATTTACTCAGACGTATACAGTTTGTTGGTAAGTACGTAACCAGCGAGCAAACCCGCGTAAAGCGAGGTGAACAAAGCGCGAAGGGGGACGCTAACGACCCCTGCCCGCCCAACAGCGCCTGTAGGAGACAGCTGGACGCGGAACACACGTGCGAGATTCCTTACTGCTCGAAGGCATACGCGACGTGCGCGTCTTTGTCGGCGTCGTTCTCTCGGAGTTTCCGACAGAAGTGAAGAGCTGCCTCGGCGGAGAGATCTCCGGTCTGATCGGTTGGGTGCTGGCGCGCTTCGTCGCCGAATGCAAAGCTCTCGACCGTGAACGAAGGTTCCTCGTCGCTGGAAGAAAGCAAAGAACACGAGAGGGGAGAGTTGCCCCGCACAGACTCAGCCGCCGGCATGCTCCAGTGTCTCTCTGTGTCTCTGGCGCGTTTGCGAGAAGCGGCTCGCTTGTTGTCGCTGTTCTTTCGCCAGGAGAGGCGCAAGACGCGATTTGGACGGTCAAGCGGGAAGAACCTAAAAAAGCAAGGAAAAGAGAGAGAGCGCTGCGGGTAACTCGCCAGTCGCGGAGATGTGCCTGCGTTCTTCCTAGGTTGGCCACTGTCCAGTTGATCTGAAGAGAGCGAACCTCTTTTTATCGCTGCACGGACCGGACATACCGGAGCTCTGGAAAGCGTGGACTTTCCTGGAGCCCGCGCGAGAGGGAAACAGACAAACACGTCCCGCGCAGCTTCGAGTGTCGCTGCGACTGCGCGTTTGTCCTTTTCCGTTTCTGGTTCGTTTCCCTTCCTGAACCGGAAACACGGAAGGCAGGCGCGAAGCTCCTCCGTAGCGCTCGCACTCCCTGCTTTGGAAGCGGCGTTCACTTTGGTTCAAACGGCCAGGCAAGCGCCCGCCGCGTTCTGCGCGTCTTCGATGCGGGAGGCACTTTGGTGAAAAGCGGAGGCATGTCACTGGGTCGAGACAGCGACTAGAGGCGAAAGCCGCGTCAGAAAACCCTCAAACTCGCGCGTTTGGGGCCGCAATTCGCCCGCGCTTTCGGGCACTCAACCCCCTCACCGAACGCTGGCACACGTTCTTTCTGGGGAGTTCCTTGGAGCAAACGCGGAACTTACGGATTTTCGGCGGGTTTCCGGGAAACAAAGCCTGGTGTCGAGGCAAGCTGCGCGCTAGAGATCTGCGAAGAAGCGAAAAAATCTTCTGCGGGGATCTTCACGGACAACCTGCGGCCCCGTCTCCATCGACAGGCCGCGCGCAGTCCTGGAGCTGAAATGAGACAGGAGACGGTGAGACCGTAGAAACCGACAAGACGAGGGTGTGCGCGGCGAGGCGCGATTTTTTCGACGCGAAATCGCTGCCGGAGAACACAGAATCCGGACTATTCTTCCTCGTAGTTAAAGACTGAGGCATGTTCTCCTGCTGCGGAGTGTCCCACCTTTCCCCGTTTTCTAAAAGTCTGAGGACCCAGTGGGGAGAAACCCTCAAGGCCACGCATCTCGCCTAATTATATGCTGCGCGCGTCGCTGGGGAAAAACATCTACTCTTGTTTCGGTCCCGTGAGCACTCGAGAGAAACCGCTTGGGTGTAGGACAATCCATGGAAATAGAGAGTGACCGAGAACTTGCCGAGAGCTCCAGCAACGAAGACGTGGCGCGCGGCTTTGTGGTAAAAACGTAGACAGGGGAGCATCTAGAGGGAGATGTGCACGGCTGCAACTGCTTCGCTGTGTGGCTGCCGTCTATTTTGCGTCCTTTTTCCTGGTTCGCTCCGTTGGAGAAGAAGGCCGCTCGCATCAGTGCTAAAGCAATGGAATCCGAGGGTTGTTGAGCATGTGCAAGAGTACGCAAGGCACACTCAGAAGACCAGACGCACCACGTGGCGTGAATGTTAAGCGACGACGTTGACAAACAGGCAACGCCCTGGCTCTCAGGCACCAACGCGAGTGCAGCCACGAATTCAGTCCAGACAGACAAAAACACCTGCTCAGAATCTGTTTTCCTCTGCCTGGACAGGAAGAGGAAAATGCGCCTGGAGCTCGTTGCTCTTGTACCCAATCGAACACGCCTGGTGGACCTCTATGTAGCACTCCGTATCACAAGGTGCGATATGTGTCTAGTCTTTCGCGACTAACCCTCTCTCCGCAGACGCGGCGCGTACGCGCTTGCTTTCATCGTTGGGAGAACGTGTGCACATTGGACGCGAGATTGTTCACATGAGGACGTGCGCTTTTGAAACAAACCGGTTTAGGGTTACGCCCCCGCCGTGTCGTTCAGCACACGAGTTCACACCCAGCACGTGCTTTAGACCCGCCCTGGCAGAATGGGGATTTAGATGAACGTGGGAGTCCAAAGAGACTTGACAAAGTAGACGGAACTGGAAGATTTGCACGCGATGAAACGGAGCTTGCCGTCAGTCGCCAAGCCCCACGCTCGCGAAAAGAAGTCTTTTCTCTCTCATGTTCCGTTCGGCCTCTCATTCGCAAAGAGCATCCAGGCCGAAGCGCGAAATTGTCACATTTTGCAAGGTCATTTGGTAGGTTTCCTCGCTTCGTTTCTACCTTCCGACAGCGTTTGTTAAACGGAAGGTTCTGTAACGAGACGAAGAGCAGGGAAGTCCGGTCGTCGGAAGAGGTTGTAGACTGCTCTTGTGCGCTACACAGTCATGAACAGGTGACGAGAGAGAGGCGCGCAATCTGCATCCGCTGCAATCCAGAGATACTCACTCATGTATGTTTATATATCCATTGAGGTCCAGAACTACTTTTATACGTTTATTTTTATGTGTACAGCCACGCTTGTATGCAGACGCTCCAGGCCGTAACTTGCGCTGCGGCTTCTACCCTGCGTTGACGGCGTTCCCCGCGAGCTAGGCTCCCCGTGCCACCGTATGAAGTGCGCTGTGTCCGTTTCTACATCTGCCGGATGAATGGGGAAGCGTGCACTGCGAGTGGGACGACTGATTTAGAAGATGTCTTGTTTTCTGGTAACGGCTCGCTGGAGACCCTCGCGGGGCACATTGGCCTTCTGCTCCTCACTCGGGTTCACGACGCGTGGGTCTTACACGTCGCCGGAAACCGACGGTTCAACGTTTAGGTTTGAGTTGCGCCGCTTCCTTCTGCCTGCTTCGCACCCGTCGCCACACGAGCTTTTAGCCCCTTTTCCGTTAGGTCCTCTCGCGAGGAATTTGTCTGAGTCTTCCTTGCGGGTTCTTGATTGGGAAACAGAGACGTAGATCGACGGTGTCAAGAACGACGGAGAAGGCCTAGGACAGAAACAGAGACGTGGAACTGCGTGCACTCACTGGCGCCTTGAGAAGGCTTTCACCCGGGTGGCCCCGCCGGACCTGCCGGCGGCGAAAGAATCACCTGCAAAATGGGGACCGCAGAAAGCAAAGAAGAACTTTCCACACCTCAAACTACAAGAATCGACAGCTACGCACATATATGCATGTATATATGCATATGCACGGAGTGATAGGCCATCAGATACGTAGGTTGCCACTCTACTCAAGTCGATGAATCCCGACAGGCGCGTGTAGGCAGACGCCAGGCTGAGCCGTGTATGTGAAAGAAGGGAGGCTGTGGAAACAAAGGCAAACGGTTGCCATCTCGCCTTTAAAAAAGAGAGACCACGCCGACAGGATCGTCGTCAGTCCTGCGGAGAACCCCTTTGAACTCGAAACTCGGAAAACACAACAAGGCCTCACCTTGCACGTGCGCTTTATGTTTGCTCTCAGCACGTCCAACACAACCGCTTCGCCTGGCGCGCGACTCAAAATGAAATCGAAGAGCTAAAGTGAGAAACAAAACGGAGAGAGGGAACACCTGTATTAATATAACAGAGAAAAACCGGGTCTGGTTTCTCGATGTCTGCGACCTCGACTGCCTTCCGTGTAACGGCGAAGTGGCGACCAGTCAGCTGCAAGGTTTCCAGTGGAAACGACAGAGGCGAACCCCGCAAAACACGAGGCAACACCGAGACCCGAGACGCAACTCCTGTGCAGTTCCCCTAATTCCTCGCTCTGAGTTGTGCTCAGATGGTTCGATCCTTCATCCTCACTGCATGTAAGTTGCAAACTGCCGAACCGTCCGCTGCAACGACGACGTCTCGTTTCTGGATGCCCGCCTTCTCAGCAGGACTACCAGGCACAACCGAGTCGACGCGCAGGTGTTCTGAAGAGACTCAGAGAGAACCCAAAAAACGGATCGTTCTTTGCTTCGCTGCGCGCTCTGGTGAGATTCCCTCTCGGGCAGATTCCCCTTCTTTTCTGCCGCCGTCCCCAGCCAAGCGCTTTTCCCGCGTGCCGCGAACCGACACGAGGCTGGTTCCCAGAGCTCGTTCCGGCGCTTTCGCGTTTCCCCTCAGAGCCCCTCCCCTTAGGATCTCGTCTGAACGTTTTCGCCTTCATTGTGCATTCTCTGCGTCTATCCTTGTTCTTCCCGCAGTGTGTCTCCTGCCTCGTCCGTTTTCCCTTCTCCGTCCAACGTTCGCCCTTCCTCTCGCTCACGTTCGCGTGGGGCTATACAAGGCGTGTCCTCGCTGGACGCGAAGGCGGCGACGTCAGCCAGGCTCGCCGGCTGCTGAAACACCAGACCTGGCAAGGCGATCACCCGAGGGAGAGAAAACGCACAACACGTCTCTGCAAAAAGCCGAAACGCCGGCGACATGCCGGCAGGCGTCAACCTGCGTAGGAAGTAAGAACCTGCGCATGCGCGTCTATCCGCCTATCGCCGGCGACCTACAGAAACCCGGATCGAAGCTTTCCTCCTGCACGTTCCCTGAGATACTCACAGGCACGCAGCGTCTCCCTCACGACGTGGAACGGCGACGAGGCCGTCCCTTCAAGTGAAAAACAGAGGACGCGAGAAAGAGAGACAAAGCGCCAGGGAAGCGCGCACACCTGTATCTGAACAAGACATTTGTGTGGAGGCATCAACTTTGGGACAGCAGAGCAACAAAAGTTGGAGAAAGCTTACCTAGCGAGGGTGCCTGGTAGTGTCCTGTTGCGTCCAGTTGATCGCACACCGCGGTGACAAAGTGGATCGGAAGCGCCAACCTGAAAAGGAAACGAACCGATGAGAACCAGAGACGAGAAGCGAAATCGTCGACTCCGGAGCAAACAAACGAAAGGGATGCCCGGACAGCAAGACCGCAGAGATACGGTTGAAAGGCGACGGTGAGTCTCCGTCCAGTTGCTGCGCTTCGCAATCTAAAACCGAAAAGGAATGGCTAGGGACGCGTACCCTTTCTGTCGCCGCCTTCCACCGACCCGCTACTCAAAGCCCCACGAAAACCGTCGAGCGACAGAGGCTGCGGCTCTCGGCCCTCGTCTGCAGTCTATGGCCTCGCTCTTTCTCTGCCGTGCCTTCTCGGTTCCTACCTCCTTTCTTCCCTTGGGCGTCGCTCTCTCTTACCCTGCTTCTTCTCTCCTGTTCCCCTCGGTCTCTGTCTCCCGTCAAGTGATTCTTCTCTCTCACCCGTAGTCTTGGAATTTCTTGACCACCATGCCTACGACTTCTCCACGCATGTTTGCCACGAGAGATCCCGACATGCCTGCAAAGAGCGACACCAGTCGAAGGCGTTCGCTGCCATCGGTCGATGAGACTCGCCTCTTCAGCATCGACAGCATCGAGTCCCTCGCTCCGCCCTCCGTCTTCTCGTGCGAAGCTTCGGGAGCTCTGCCTGTCGCGTCTCGCGTTCGACGCCTCTGTCTTCACCTCGGTTTGCGCCTCTTCCGTCCCTCTCTTTGTCGCGTGGAGACTCACCGGGAAGCGTGATGACGCCGAGTTGGATAAAGCCCACGTTGGTGCCGGCATTCAAGGCGGAAAACGACTGACACGGCTGACTGACGATGCCGCACGCTCCCACAGGTTCGTCCCCGTACTGCGTAGACAGGCAAGAGAAGGCGCACGCGCGCGCACGACATAGGTTTTGTTAGAGAGGGTCCGTCCACAGAATCGGAGAGAGGCGGCAGCAAGATGCAATTCGCAAGACCGACGAGACACGCCCGAGACGCGTGCGCACAGCCGGTGCCGCACACTCGGAAAACAACAAAAAAACCAACAGCAAATGTGGGAGGACAGGCGCAGGAGATCCCGAAGGCCGAGTCGACGAGGCTGTGCCCAAGGGCGCTCTGTTCTTGATATAGGGAACCCTGTTTCCGGCAGCATCGAGAGGCGAGCGGAACGGCAGCGAGGCAGGGTGTAGAGAAGAAAAGGCGAATCTCCTGGCTGCGCAGCGTTTCTCGTCTAGACTTTTATTTTCGACGCTGGACCACATAGCCTAGAAACACAGAGATGAGGAGAGAACGCGAAACCGAGCAACCCCGACACGACAGGACAGCCTGGACCATTGTCGTTTTCCGCCGCGTTTCAGCCTTTTCTTGCCTCACGTAAGTCGTTCCAACCGCCACGACGAATTCACCCAATCGCGGCCGATACGGACTCTCGGTCTTTTCGCCTCGGCGCCGATCACCTGGCGAGAGCACGCCGCGCAAACCACACAGGAGACAAGCACAATGCGAGCGCAGGCACTTTCGCTTTTCTGAGGCGGAAAGGTGGAGCTTTGTTGAGAAGACGAGACGAGAAACATGGCGGAAACAAGTGGACCTACGACTTTGCGCGTATCGGCACAGACCAGGCGCGGAACTGGAGAGAGGCGTCGGCGCCTGAGAAGCCGAACGTGGCTGCCGACTGCGCGGAGAGTCGCGAAGAACCCCACACAGGTCGAGACAGTGCGAGCAGTGTCTCCGCGGTGTGCCACCGGGCGGTTTGTCCCATCGTTGCGCTCCACGCAACGATGGGACAAAAACGGGGAGGAGTGGAGATGCGTTTCGGCTGGGCACGTGTGTCGCCACGTGAAGGACCGCGACCCACGCCGGGTTGGGACCGTGAAGGCCTTGGAGTTGCGCATCCAAGTGCGCTACTGTGCGTGTCATGCCCCTAGGGTAAGTGCACTGCAAGTATGGGTTTCTGTTGAGGGAGAACTCCCAGGAACCTCGTCTCGGTTTTCGGCGTTTGTGTCTGGGCCACACGACGGACGAATCACCAGCACAGCTCCTTACGGACGGGGCTGTGCAGAGAAACCGAGGGGAGGCAGAGAGGCCGGTCGCCGTGCGGGGCGCGGAGGCGCAACACTGCCACGTCGGATCCTGAGAGGCAAAGAGAAAACAATCGAAGAGCACAGAGAGACGAGACACCATGCGTTCGCCTGCCTCATGTGGGGACGCACGCAGAAAGAAGAAAAGGCCGTGAGGAGATAAAGAGGAGAAAAAAAGAGACGGACGGTGTCAGACCGGAGAGGTCGACACGCGTTGCTTCTCGGAAGGCGAGAGGCACGGAAAGAGCGGAAAAACGTTTTGGGCCGCCTCTCAACCTTACGAGTGTCTTTGCCTCTGAAATCGCCCCACAAAAGCTGGCCGTCGTTCATCTTCACCACATACACAACTTCCTCTTCCTTGCCGTCTCCAGGTTTCGGGGGAGGCGAGACATTCGACAAGTGAGGAGCTTCGCGAGGACGAGGCAGCGGCGCAGAGACAGTTTCCGTCCCCGCAACGCTCGCAGCTTCGCTCGAGGAAGACGCATTCGACGAGCGCTGCGAAAGAGGAGAGAACAGACACGGAGAAGGGCTGGGGACTGAAGAGGCCTGGGGAGACGCCGGTGGAGAATCGCGTGAAGTCGGGAGGGACGTGTGTGGCAAGACGGCCGACACGTTGTCAGGCAGCTGGAGATGTGCGTCGTCTCCTTCCTCAGAGGTCTGAAGGAAAGGGAAACAAATCGCAGGTTCGCGCGTCGCAGTTTCTTCTTCCGTTCTCCCGGTGTGTACCGAGACTTCTATTGAAGCTGTTTGCCTGTCGTTTCTCCTTCTTTCCTGAAGGCCAGCGCCAGAACGCATCATTCGAGAAAACGGTCAAGAGACGCAAAAGGCGTCAGAAAAACAAACGAAAGACGCGAGAGCGCTCGCCCGTCCTTCTCTAGGATTCGCACACGAGCGCTGCGTGCGCGAGGCCGGACGACGAGAGGCGCGCAGAAGTCTGGGAAAGCTTCGCCAAAGAAAGACAGTCAAGTGACGAACACCCTCGGGGACAAAGAGAGAAGGAAGGCACCTCCGCTGGGCACTCGATGGGTGCGGTGACGCACACTCGCGAAATTAAAGAAAAAGAGGAAGAGACAGACTCACTTCGTCAAACAGATGCGCTGCCGTGACCACCACGCCTGACAAGAGTCGCAAGGTGGACGAACAAAAAAACTCGAATTTGCGATTGCTCGAAACAATCCTGCTTCTGTGTCAGGTCTTCCACAGGCGTCAACTCTCAACACCGAGCTCTCGAGAGAGACGCCACCCCATACTCTCTCTCGCTCACATCCGTAGACATGCATCCACACACTGACATTTTCCCACACACAGATGTACACAAATATACTCATACAGAAAGACACCTGATATATATATATATATATATATATGCTCACGCCTGTATATATAGAGAAGCCTTCCATCTGTGCAGATATATACTCTTCAGAGGCATCCCTATGTGGACACCTGAATCTGCATGCGTGTGTGCGCACCGGTGTCTCCATACCCACCCAAACACACTGGCATCTATAAAGAAACGTGTACATATCGCAGCACCCAAACATATATATATATATATATATATAATGGATATGTGTGTGTGGCCGTGGGTTTGCTTGTGCTGTTGTTGTGTTGCGATTTTGGCGTACCTTCTGGTTTTAGGACAAACCCCGAGCCTGCATATTGGACGCTCACGACTCGATGCGTCCGGGGCGACGCGGCTCTCTTTGCTTCGATGAAGGCCTTCTCGTTGCGCAGCCGTGAGGTGTCTCTGGAGACGGGGGCGATGCGTGCCCTTCTCACCTGGTAAATTCGCACGACTGCGGGTCGCACCTTGTCTACTACCTCGGCGAGAGTTGCGTCTGGGGAGGGCGAGGGAAGCGAAGAGGGAGACGGAGACAGCAGAGACAGTGGCGAGGAAGAGGAGACGCCGAGGAACCTGCGGGAGATTCCACTGCCTCCTTTCTCCCCGGGGGAGGAGGAACAAGACGAGGGGGGAGGCGGGCGAGGAGAGGACGAAGTAACGGACGATGGGAAAGAGGGGAAGGAAGACCAAGCATGTGCGCCGCAAGAGAAAGAGTAAGTAGACGAAGCAGACAAACGGGGCGGTGAAGACGAGTGAGCGAGAGGAGAGGAAGACGAAGAGAGAGAAAAAGAAGTATTACGGAGAGACGCATCTGTGCCGCGGTAAAGCACACTCGACGCTCTGTATCCCGAGGAGGCTCTTTTGCTTTCTTCTTCTTGGCCCTGCGGTTTTAACCAAGGTAAAGCACTAAGGAGGACCATCCCCGGCACGGAGGCTGTGGCTGAACGCCCGGTTCGCCCTCGCTTTCCGTGTCCTTCCTTTTCGCTGTGTCTGTCTTTCGCCGAACAGAGACAGGGCGACGTGGCTTCTCTGCAAGGAGACACCGGAAGACGACGGGGTCGTGGAGCCCTAAAGAACAGCCGCGCCCGTGCGCGGCTCGCGAGGCACTCGCGCATGCTGGAATGGTTTGAAAGTTTCCTTCTTAAGATGACTGCGCGATCACTTTCCCTCTTGGCCCGCCACGGTGTTTCTTTGTCTCCTTTTTCGCCTGCTGCCTCCGAGTCGCGCGAGGAGACAGTCGAACAGAGCGGCCGCGTCGAGACTCCTCGAGGCCAGAAAGAGGTTGGAAAAAGGAGAAAAGAAAAGAGGGGTCAAGCGGCAACGAAAACGCGAGAGCAAGTGGAAGGAAAGCGGCTGAAGAAAGAGCAAGCGGGTATTCAGAGGAAAAAGAATAGAGCCGGGAAAAGGGGGAGGGAGGCGGGAGAGGAGAAAAAAAAACAGAAGACGAAAAAGGGAGAGAGGGCGCCGGGATGGACGAAAAGTCTTTCTCTCGCCCAAGGCGAGAGCCGTTTTACTTTTCCCCCGTCATTGGCAGATGCTCAGAAAAACGCATATTCGCGCCTTCCACGCTGTTTTCTGTTCGGGGCGCGTGTGTCTTGCGCATCTTTTCTTCCGCGTTGGCAGGGAGGCTCCGGTGTCTTCTCATGCCTCGTTCTCCCGGCCGTTTTCCGGGCCGTGCGGTCCTCTGTTCTTCCTTCTCGCACCTTTTCCGTGACTGGAGACGGCGGTGCAAAAAGTGCGACTGAGAGATCAAAGCATCGAGTCTCCAGGCGAACACGCAGGAGCACGAGAAGTCACTCGTTTCTCTTCTCTTTCCTCGCCTGTGGCCCCACGCGTCTGCCCACCCTTCCGCCACCGTACAGCGCCGCGCCAGCATCAACAGAAAAAAGAAATCTAGAGAGAGATCAAGAGAGAGAGCAAGAGAGAGATCAAGAGAGAGAACAAGAGGGGGAACAACGGTGTGCAGCTCGTAGCTAGAAAGGTTCAGGATTATTGTCTTGTTTCCAAAAGACAACAACGATTTTTTTCATGTTTCAGCCGGCGATTTTAAATTGGGGGCTTGGCGCCTGCTGGTCGTCCTTCTGTCGCCCCTCCTCCTTGGTGGAATCCGATCGGACCGTTCGGATTTCAGCGAGAGAAAGTCCAGTGGCCCCAGACGCAGTAGAGGAGGAAGAGAAAAGAGGGGACAGCAGCGAGGCAGAGAGAGAGGTAGAGAGACAGGTAGAGAGAGAAGACTGCAGAGGTGAAGAAAGAGACTGGAAAAGGAAGGAAACGCGTAGGAGACAAACAAAGGTGCAAAGACGGCCGGAAAAACGAGGGTCGAGGCTCCGGCCTGTGACGCCGGGAGGAGAAAACAAAGGAAAGGCCGCTGTAGCTTTTTTGAAAGCCGAGAAAAGGGAGGGACCGTTGGCGGCTTGTCCCTCCAAAGAAACGGCGCCCTTCGAGTCCCAAAGAGAGGAAGGAAAGACGCTTTCTCCTTCTCTGCCGCCAGCTGTTCGGGCAAGACCTCTGGGTTAAACGGCGTCTCCTCAGCCCTCAGCATTGCAACGGCTTCAACGTCCGTTTTGAGGGAAACGCACAACTCAGATACAAGAAAGAAAACCCCCCAGTCGTCTTCCATTCTTCCTCCTCTCTCTTGTCTCCGTTTCCACCCTTTTCTATTTGCTCCTCTTTGTGCTGTTCTCTTCCTGTTCCGCATTTCCTGTTCCGGTTTCCCCTCTCCGCGTTTGGCCTATCCTTCGCAGCCAGTCGCCATGGCGTCTTCTCCGTGCGTGTCTCCTCCCTTCTCTCCTTCTCTTCGCTTCCTTCCTCCTGTCTTTCTCGTCGCCCTACCTCGCTTCTGTATCGTTGCCTGTCTGCTCGCAGCCACCGGGCTCTCTCGCGCGCAGTCCTCTTGTGCGTTTCTGGCGCCGTCACTTCCCGCTGCGCTCTCTCCTTTGTTTCTTTCCGGCGTCTTTCCAACTCTCCTCCGGGCTGGGGCAGTCTTTGAAGAATATGCAGAGCTGGACGAGACAGGGGAGCAAAGCCACCATCGTCGGAAACGCATCGACCCTTCGCTTCCCCACTTCGAGGCCCGGTCGGCGGTGTCTGTGGGGGCCGACGGAGGCAAGTCGCTTTTCTCCTGGGACTCCTACCACTCGCGGGTGCTCACCTGCGAAGCCTGCCAGTGTCTGTCGCGTCTCGTGCTCGAGCGGCTGAACGGAAACGAAGAAGGATCGCACACGGAGACAGGCAGCGAGGACGGCGCCAGGACGGGGACAGAGAGCGAGGGAGGAAAGGGGGGGAAACCGGAACAGGGAGAAGGAGAAAGACAGACTGCGCAGAACAGGAAGGAAGGCACGGACGAATCACCGAGAAGAGAAAGACAAAGCGAAGCGGCCGCAGGCAAAGAATCTGGACCAGCAAGCGAGCGGGAAAGAAGAGAAAGCGCAAAAAACCACAGAGGAGGCGGAGCTGAGGCAGGAGACCGCAACTCGACAGAAGTGAGAAAAGAGAGGACAAGAACGACACCAGAAGAGAAAGGAAAGCAGAGAAAGAAAAGCGACGACGCATTGAACGGGCTATCGCAATCGACGAGGCCTTGGAGCCGCACAACCTTTGCTCGTTTGGCTACTGGAAACCGTATGCAGGTGAGACAGAGAGAAACGGAGACGCAAGGAAAGAGAAACGAAGACTGAAAAGGCTGAGAAGAAGCAGTGCGAGGCATGGGAAACTGAGGAGGGTTCAGGAACGAAGCGAGTGCAAAAGGGCTGGGCAAATAAGGAAGAAATCGTGGGCTAAAAACGCACACGCAACAGGCCGACAGGGAGGGAAGCAGACAGAAATGCGGGCGCGGGAGCCCCTAAAGGTGACGAGGAAGGGACGGAGAGAGGACCAGAAAGAGGAAGCGTTTCGAGCAAAACGGGCGTTTCTTGTCCTTCCAGTAGGGCGGCGAGACATTCTTGATACCCACAGGAACGGGTTCATGTTCCTGGTTGTCGCGTCTCGTCTTCTCGGTCTCTTTTTTTCAGACCGGAGATGTCCAGCCAGTCGGCTTACGGGGAACTGAGTTGGTCCAGGCTGTCGCTCTCGCAGCTCGCTTCTTGCTCCGGCTCTGTTTCTTGATACTCCCCCTGGAATGGCAAGCCAGGTGTCGCGGGGCGGTTTCGTCGCCCCGCCTGCTTCACCCGTGATTTTCTTGTTCTCTCGGTCTCTGTCTGTTAGACAAAACGGAGGACTTGACTGTGCGTGAAATGCAGTCCGCCTGCCGCGTGCTCCTCGCGTCGGAGTCGGAGAGAGTCGCCTCCTTTTTAGAGGCGCATCCGGAGGCGACGCCGCGCTCGCTTTCGGAATTTTTGTGTCTACCGCATCACTGCGCCGCGCTCTGGGGAGAAGACGATCTGCCAGAGAAGCGGGAAACCCAAGCAGACCGGAACCTGCGGCTCGGCCGCGCGTTTCTCCAGTGGAACCGCGAACAGCCAGGAATCATCGAGACCGACTCTGGGCTCCAGTTCCGGATTCTGAAGCCGAATCGCGATCACCGCGCGAGACACCCCAAGTAAAAGCAGAAAGCCGCAGCGCCCAAGGCGGCAAAACATCGTTGCTTCTCAGCCGCATGCAGCGTCCTCTACCTTTTGGCGAGTTCTTTAAACTTTCCCGAAGAGTTCAATACAGTGTCGATTGAGCTACGCTTTGCCGCACGCCTCCCTCCTCCCGGCAAAAAATCGCGTAACGACAAACGCTCGGCCTCTCCACCAGATTTGAGGGGTTCCCACGGGGCGCATAGAGTGGTGGTCACAACGCCAGGCAGTTAGAGGCTCGACGGAGAGAGCGACGAAAGCACACATATCGCATTTCTCACCTAAAGTAAACTGGGCCCTCTGTGGAGGAGGAAGGACGGGACGGGGGAGTCGGTCCTAACTCGGCTCCCCTCTGCTTCATCTGGGCCAGGTCTTTGCATTCAAATGATGTTCTGTGTCTGATGCTCGAGCTTTCCTTTCTGTCTTCTCTCGAGACGTCGCGCGCCTGTTCGCTGCTTTCTTCTTCTACGCATGGGTTTCAGGTGTCTCCACCTTATTTAAGTATCTTTTGTGGTGTCTTTCTCTCCAGAAGTGAACGCGATTTGATCCACATGCACTACCTCGGGAAGCGCCTGAATGGCGAGACGTTTCAAAACACTTTCCGTCGAGTGAGTCTCGCCTACCTTTTCGTTTTCGCTCCTTTCGCGGTTTTTCATCCGCTGTGTTTCTCCTCGATCTCTGCCTCCCTCTCCCGCTGTTGCTCTTCTCGCTTCCTCTGTCCCGTCCTGTGTCCGGCGACTGCCCCCATTTTCTGCTTGGCGTGTGGAACGTAAGGGTGCCGCGTTTTTTTAGCGTCGATATTTCCTCCTCTCTTCTTCTTCTCCTCATGTGTGCATTCTCTTAGCGTCTCTGTGGCATGGACCTGGGAAGGCCTGCTCTTTCCGTAGAGGCGCGCGCCTCGGGTTGGTGGATGTCTCTCGCCTTGTGTCTCCGTTTCAAAGTGGGGAAGAGTTCACGTCCGTCGCTTCGGTGCTTCGGCTGCGCGCAGCTCCGATGCGCGAGACTGTGTGTGTGCCGCTCTGTTTGGGGTTTCGCGCATTCCTCCGCTTGTCCAGGGTCATGCCGCCGTGGTGGAACTCGGCAAGCTCGTCCCGGGATGGCAGGAAGCTCTGAAAATCCTCAAAACTGGCGAAGAAATGCACGCCTACCTTCCGGCGGAGATCGCCTTTGGCGAGCTCGGGTTAGGTGAGTGCCTACACAGGGCGTTCTGTTCGCCGCCCAGAGCGTCTGTCGGACACCACGAAGAAGCCAAGACGTGCGTCTATAGCAACATGCGATATGCATCACGAAGAGGCCTGATTGCCTGTTTCACCTGTTGCCTTCTTTTCGGCTTTCCCGGTGAAAGAAGTCTGTGCGATATCGGCACTTCCCGCCGTTCCTCGGCGGCGACGCGTGTGTCTCCAGAGCACCGCACAGACCGCTCTTTTTCGCGTTTTCGGGTGAACGTGCAACGACTCTGCTCCGACCCTCCGAGTGAAGCTGTGTTTGTCGCGGGGCGCCCGTTTTTGTTTCTTTTTTGGTCTCTTAGAGGGAAAGATCGGACCCAACGAGGTATTGCTCCTGCACATTCGCTTGGAGTACGTCGAATTCCACGAACACATCCCGCCCCACTACGGGTCTGTGGTGCCGTCGCCGCGGCCAGAGTTCATTGAGAAAAAGAAACGGGAAGGCCGGGAAAAGTCCAACCAGAAACAAAAGGCGACGGGAGCGGCAGACGCGAACGGGACTGACGAGGAAAACGAAGGCGCCGCACGGGCTCCGGAGAGAAGACACACTGAGCTTTGAAGACAATGAACGAGGCGTCAGGAGGCGCGGCGCTAGGCAGAGAACCGTAGACAGGGACGCGACGGAACGTTACCGGGCGCAAGACAGAAGAAAGGAGAATATGGATTGCTCGCCAAGGTGGCCTGTTCCCTGATCGAAACATGAAGAGACGAAACGAGCGCCCCAGGTTTTCCCCACCCTCGAACGCGTTGCGGGGCCGTGTGTGTGAAGCCTCTGTTCGTTGAACTGAATCGTGCAACATAAACCTGCGAATTATTTGAATTGCATGCCGTGGGAAACTGCGACGCGCCTTGCGGAGAGGGCAAGAACCGTGACAAAGAGTGTCGCTTGGAGGCGCGAACGGCATGCGCAGCTTACCAGATATTTGTCACCTCTTGCGAACTCAGATCTCAATCAGCAACGCCTCGACAATGAAGCATGTATACGATACAATACGGAGAGGCGCTGTGCATATTCGCGTCGAGATATCGCACGGCAGCCGACCCTGTAGAGTCTCGCCTGCTACCACGCTCTCACCAAGAGAGCATTTGAAGGGGACGGACATGTGAAAAAGTCTGTCTCTACCTCATCGCGGGTATCACCGGGGACGCAAACGGCTGCACGCATGCCTTGCTCTGCCAAAAGAACGAACCCGTCACAGTTCGGCTTCTCGCTGTACACCGCGGGTTCCCTCCGTGCCGTAGAGGGTCCAGTCTCGGTGTCTCAACAGATCCCCGCTTATGTTACGAGTTACGCATGCAGAGCATTTGTTTGCTTGGCTTCCACAGAGAAAACGTCTGCGTTCCACAGTGTTTCGTGCTGCAGCACCTGCCTCTCAGTTCTCGCTCTGTCTCTGCCTCGCCACACACATAAATGCTCTCCTTTTCTTCGATAACCCTTTGCGGCTCACTCTGTGTACGCCTGTCTCCGACGGCTGAGAGGCGAGGAAAGAGTACCTGATCGAGCAACACTACAGAGCAAAAAGCTGCCAGCCGCGAGGCGACTTTCGGGTGTCTTGGCGAGAGAGGCCCGCGCCGGTTGCGAAAGAAAAAGGCCAAGAGAGCTTAACTCAACGGGGGAGACAGCTGGAGACCAGACAGGAGACGAAGAAACCAGAAGCCCTACAAAAGTCGAGCAACTGTGACAGAGAAAGGACAAATTAGGCCGGTCCGCGAGAAACAGCAAGATCCTAAAACGCCCACACGACAGCCCCACCGACACAGACCGGAGGATAGGCAGCGTTTAAGAGGAACGCACGGAATCTCAGAACACGTAGCACCCGCCTCCAGAGGGAAGAAACCTCCAGGTTTTCTTGCACCCTATTGCTTGAGAAAGCGCAGGATACTACAGGAAATCTTCTTCGCTGCAGAGCGTGGAGAATCCCAGACACAGAAGCAGGTTTTCAGGAGTGAAGAGACACGAGCGGAAAGCCACGTGCGCGGCCCCGTACGTCTCGGCCAGAGACAACGAGGGGAGATGGCCAGCAAACAATCCCGGCTTCTGACGGGTGGTCCCGTCACCGTCTGGAGTTGGGAGGGCGCCTGAGAAGAAGAAAAATCACACAAGCCGATTAAGAAAATGGACCACATCCCGGCGGAAGAGCGATTACGCTACAGGGAAAACACGCACGATTCCATCGGGAGAAGAGGGCGAAACGAAAAAGGCACGTGGCGACCAAGTGGCGAACGTTTCGTCTGTAGAGGTAGCAGCGAAAAAGAGGAAACGCGTGGGACGCACAGATACCTGAGAGTCCGACGAGGACAGCGAATATTTTTGTCTTATTCTGCCACAGAGGGACACGACGGACGAATTCGCAAACCCCCGAAGGAAAAAGACGGCCGACCGTCGGCTCCACTCTGGAGACGAAACCGCAACACAAAGTGGAGGCGTCTGCGAAGCTGCCAGATAAACAATCGAGGCCAGTCATTTGCTCCGTTTGCTTAGGCTCCTGGATAGCCTTGAAATCGCGATCCTCGTATAAGGTCGACGACCTATGACTGAAGTCAGAAACATCTGTTTCTTCTCATTTTGCCCTGTTTTCGGTCTCGAACCAAGCGTGCAGAAAAACGCCCTCCTGCGCCTTGAAACCCGCCTTCGTTCACTTTCAGTGTTTCTCGCTCCCTTACCCGTGCTCGTATCCCAGAGAGCGACAGTGCCGTCGATAGCAGCGGAGGCGAGGAGCGACGAGCCGTGACAGAAAGAGAGACCGGCGATTCGAGAATGAAGCGAAGAAAAGGCAGAACTTTCTTCTCGCCGCTGCATCGTCGGGATCGATCCGAATGCGAGAGGACGCCCCGAAGGAATGTCAAAGACGCAAATCCCTCCGGCAGAATCTGCACACGCGGAAAACGCGGGAGGCCAGCGGAAACGAAACTCAAAAGAAAACACCTCGGGACACGCCGCGCGAGCTCCAGCGCACCCGGGGCACGGCGCGGCAAGAAGAGGACGGCACATGTCAAGAACGCGAAGGCGACAGCCGACGCACACTCGACGAGCACACTCGACGCGGCGCTGTCGAAACTCTAGATTGAGACATTTGTCGCTTCGGCGTCGCGGCGCCTCACCTCCCACGGCTGCCAGGCGTCCATTCGGGGACATGGCGAGAGTTGTGACGCGTCCTGTGCGTCGTCGATCGCGCCTTCGTCTGTCGTCTTCGTCGTGGGTTCCGTACGCGCCGAGGCCCCGTTTCCCAAGCAGACGCAAATGCTTCGTTTCCGGCCTCTTGACCTCTTCGTGTATCCTCTTTTTCCGCAGCAGCAGCGCGTCGTGCTTCTCGAGCTTTCGGTCGCTGCCCCGCCTCTCGCGCCTCTCCCGCCTCTCGCGCTCGTCTTCGCGCCCGCGGGTCTCGTCCCTGTCTCCGTCCCTTTCGTCCTCGTTCTCTCTCCTCCGCGCCTCGCCGTCCACAGACGGGAGGAGGAGCGGCGCCCACGCCCGCGCCAGCTGCGCCGAACGCAGGTCAAAGAGCCGCACCGAGTTATCGGAGGCAGCCGTCAGAAGCAGAGAGGAATTCGGGTGAAAGGCAACGTGGAAAACGTCCGTCGCAGAGGCCGAGTGCTGCAAGAGACGAACCGGAAAAGAACGCGAAGTGCACCACAAGCGTGCGCAGTTGTCGCTCGAACCGGAGGCGAAGTAGTGCCTGCATGCGCGCAGAACGCAGCGGAGACAGCCAGCAATGACGGACTTGAGCGTCCTCGCGAAAACGATGAAACGCACCGCAGGAAAGAGCAGACGCGAAAAGCGAGCAGTGGGAACAGCCGAGCCACCCATCGAGTAGACCGGGAAACGGGGGCTTTTTTGAGGGGTGACACGCGGATGGTCTGTCTCTGAGAAAAAACGCCAAAGACCGCACCGTTCCTCGTCGCCCTTCGTTTTGCGAGTAACCTTTTCCTCTTTTGTGGGCTCCATCGTGTAACACCTTTTGAGTTCCTCGTCCTTCCTGGTTTTCTTCGCGAGCTCTGTGAGCTCTGTCTCCCCCATTTTTCTTCCTTTACGCTCGCTTCTCCCTTCTCGCGCCCCTGCCGTCTCGCGTCTCGCGTGCTGAGCCTCTGTTCTGCCTCGCGTTCTGTTCCGTGTCTCAATCCCTGCTCCTGTGTCTCCGTTTTCCCACGGTTCTTCCCGCTAGTCTAAATCCCGGCCGCGTCTTCTCTCCCGCTCGCTTTTCCGCCTCACCCGTAGGGCCCCACGTCGAGGGACCAGACTGCGGCGAGGGCGCCGCGGTAGACGCAGAGAGGCGAAACGACGTTGGAGCGGCCGCCGGAGATGTTTCCCGCCTCGTGGCGCTCGTCGCTGAGTCTCTCGCCGTCCGGCGAATCCCGCCCTGCACCAGCTTCTTCTGCCTCGCCCTGCGCCTTCAGCTTCTTTTCCTCGCCGTCCAGCGCTCCCGCCTCGTCCTCAACGAGCGAGGAGGCCCGCGAGGAGAAGGGGTACGACTGCCAAAGCCGAATCACCCCATCGGTCCCTCCTGAGAGCAGAATGCGGTCGTCGATCTCGCCAAACGCGAGGGCGAGGACGCGCCCGTCCGTGCCGACGAGGCGCGAAACACCTTCTTCTCCCTCTGCGTCTTCGCCCCACTCCAACGCGAGTGGCGGCGCCGAAGCGGCTGCGTCCTTTTTGCGGCGCCGGAGCTCGCTCTTTGCGTTCGGGGCCTTCGCCCCCACAGCGTCTTCCTCCTCGCTCTCCGAAGACGTCCGGTCTTCGTCGTCGGCGCCGGGTGGTCCGGCAGGAAACGAAGAGAGAGGACGGCCTTCTTGCGCCTGCTGCTGCATGCGCAGAAGCCATTTGCGTCTCTGACGCTCGCGCCGCGCCTTCGTGACCTGCGGAGAATGGGGACAAGGACAAAGCAGACACCCTGCCGAAACCGCCAAGCGAGACGCCCACCCCACAGGGAGCGGACGAGAACGTACCAGATGTGGGGTGGCGAAGAAGGGACAAAGGAGACAAGACGAGAGGTGAGCAGGGCGACGAAGGCGAGACGAAGCGCGAGAACAGGCATCGGAGCCCCCAAGCGCAGATCCTGACTCTCCTCGCCTGCTTCTCTTCTTCCTCGGCGAGGCGTTATCTGTTCGTCTCTGCTGCGCTTTCCGTTTCGCGCGTTAAATGACCGTTCGAGCTCGTCCCCTCCGCCTGTTGCCTCCTGCGCATGTTGGCTTGTTCGTCGCTGCGTCTTCCGTCTCCGGGGCTGCAAGACTTCAGCGGCTGAGGCGCGCCGCGACTCGCCTTCGGAAGACTGGGGCGTTTTCAAGCGCGCCTGTCCCTCTTGCGCCGCTGCTTGTCCGTGTTTCGCTTCCCGTTACCCGCCCGGGCTTCTCTTCCTGATCCCTTCTCTCTGCTGGATTCCCTCGAGCTCTTCCCTCTTCTCTTTGCTGAGATGCTGTGTCCGTCTTCTCCGGCCACTTACTTGATACTGTTGCAGATCCCAGAGGCGGATCTCGCCTTCTCCTCCGACCGCGATCAGTTTGCATGTGCTCGGGCTGACGGCGCAGCACGAACTTTCGCACGAGGAGTTTAAAACTGTCATGCACGCGATCGATGGCCACTGACCTGCAGCCGCCGACAAGGGCGCCTGGGAAAACGCAGAAAACTCCCAAAAAGAACGCGGTCAAAAATGCCCGAAAGAGGGGGGACGCAAGGCAGAGAGGGCGACAAACAAGGACACGCGAAACCGTCGCACATGCATGCAGACCAACCCAGTCACCCGGAGGAACGCGTCGAGGGGAACTCCAGAAGACTCCCTGAGACCAGGAGACCAGACCTGCGAGGCCCATCCCTCTGTCACGCAGCAGCAAGGCCTAGAAAGACGCTCTTCGCTCGAGACGAGAGAGAGGCAGAGCCGCGGGGCAAGCGCCTGGTGCTTCCTTAGAAACAGAGGCAACTTGCGCGGCAGGCTTAACTCTAAAACGCTGCGAGGTCTTTGGCCGTTCGCCTGCTGGCTTGGCGCAAACACTCCCGCACCGAAAAAGGTGCTCAGGGTCTCCCCGTCGGGCCACCTCGATCCTCAACTTCAACGATAATTCCACTTAAAAACGTTTCCGATAAACGACATGCGACCAGTTGGACCCACCTTCACGTCTGAGAATTGCTCGACAAGGAATTCCTTTTGCCTCGGGACAGGCGTAATCGACCGGTGGTTCGTTAGTGTTTATGTCACCAACGCGCGTCAAGGAAATAGCACTAAAACGGCGAAACGTATTTGGTTGACATACCAACACAGAACATTAAGCTGCACTACGTTCAAACTTTACACTGGAAACGTTTTACTGTTAATTTACTGCAGACCATGGGAGCGAAGATAATCACTATCCACCTCCGTTCAGGCAAATCAAAAGCGTTTCCCTGGTGGTCTTTATGAACCGGGATTCGTTCACCTAGCCACCACGATCCGGTTGCTAGGGAACAACTTCCGCGGAAGGTTTCTTGAGTCACAGAATTCATCCTCGCGTCTATGGACGGCCAGGTGTCTGCCTGTCGTGAACGGTTCGACACGAACAGAAGTGGAACTCACTCTTCTTTCCGTTTGCTGTTTCAAAAGGCGTTTGTAGAGGAGAAACGAATCCTTTGACGGCTCGGGAAGCGGTAGCAGACTGTTGGGCTCCGCGAGATCCGATTCCCGAAGGTTCTCCCCGCCGAGCAGCCGCACGCGCTGCAGAGACAGAGGCAGGGGGGGACCGCGGCAGACGGCGCTCGAGGAAAAACAGAAAACGAACAGAGGCGAGAGGCCAAGGAGCGAGAACGAAAGATCCCAAACGCGATGGACGGCGACGACGCAGACCACAGGTGCTATGTGATGTCGCTGTTTATTCGATTTGAGTTGTGCAGCTCTGGACCGCGCATCCTGTGTCCTGAGACAATATCGACTTGTAATGTGGTAACACTGCATGGTCTAGCTGAAAACCCGTTTTCTCGCTCGTCGCGCATGTCATGCCCCTGGCGCTACCGCCCTCTGGGGACTGCGCTTCGCACACCGTTCGCCCTGTCGCGTCGAGCTCCTTTGCGTGTGTGTGTGCTCCCGCTGTCTCCGTCGCTCCTCCTGCTGCACTGCCGTCGCGCGCCTCTCACCTTGGTCCTCTCGCCGCCTGGTCCGACGACGGTTGTTTCTTCCCTGAAAAACTGCCGCGGCAGGCCCCAAGTCACAGGCGGCAGGTCGGCCTCTGCGGACAGGCGCTCGTCTTCGCGCTTCTCGCCTCTGTCTCGCTCAGTTTCGCCGAGCTGGGGCGAGGTGAAGGTCGGGCGAGCGTCGAAGAAGGCCAAGTCGCTTGCGCGCTGCGCCGCCGCCTTTTCCTGCGCCGCGGGCTCTGGTGTCTCTTCGCGCTTGCGCAGGCCGGCGGGGAGCGACGACAGCGGGTGCGCCTGTGGGGCGGTCGGGGCGGGGGCCGAGAGCGACTGAGAGAGTGGCGCCAGCAGGCCTGGGTAAACCACGCCGCGAAGGTGAGGCGCATGCGGAGGCGGCGGAAGCAGCCGACTGGCCGCCTGAATCATCACTTCCAGCAACAGACAGCGCGTGTCGACGAGCCAGGTGCGCAGGACAAAGTAGGCGCGCCTGCAGAGACAGACGGAGAAAAGAGACGCCAGGACGGAGACTCGGGAAGGGAGCAAACGTGCACGGAAGCTGCGGGGGAACACGAGCGGACGCAGTCGACACGGACGGTCCACGGAAGCTCTGGACGACGATACAGTGGTTCCTCGGAGCGGGGAGAGACGGAGTGAAGAAAGGCAGAAATCATCACGCAAGAGGACGCCGGAAACATAGGGGAGAGTGAGGCCAGTGCCCGACGGATAGGCGACAAACCTCGCCGAGTCATGCGAGATGCACAAACGGCCGGACCTCAAGAAGATCGAAAACGGAAAACAAATGCACGCACGCGCGCAGGCCGGTGAAAGTCAGGGCGAGAGAGCAGACGCAGACGAAAAACAAAAGAGACAGGAGCGGAAAGAAGCTGGACGAGACAGAGGGAAACAAGACCTTACTCAGAGATGTACAGCGGATGGCGTTCGTCGGAAGCGAAGTAGGGAATCAGAGACAACTGAAGAGGGTGCACAGGCTCGGCGTCCTCGATTTGTTTCAACAAAGGCCCATGCTTTCCGGCGTGGAGTAGGGAGAATCGCCGCAAGAGCTGGCGAGCTGGAAACCACAGGCGCACTCGAGTCACAAATTGTCGACAACATTCCCTATTTTCAAAGCTCCATTGTCTAGTTTACAATACGTACAGCTGAATATGAAAAACGAAAAAAAGCCGGACGGCGAGAAAAAACCTATGGTCCTGAATAGGACTCCAATTACGAGATACCGACAACACAACAAACCACTTGCGTTCCTTCCTGAGCAACGCTCCCGCCTCGAGGAGCTCAACAAATGGGATAAAAGCGTTGACTGCCTTCTCCAAGGTGTTCCGTGACGGACCGAAATCGTCGCACCCTGAAGCCAGTTTTCATCAGCACGTGTAAAGGCGAGGTCAACGGTGGAACACGAACAAGAAAAGCGTGTCACCTGGTTCTTTGCATTGCCTCTGCGCGAGTCCTGGCCAGTTTCTCTCCGCGACCGGGCTCGGCTCACGCTCGGCACAATGTGCGCACGACCAGTTAACTTCTTGTTCTGCCGGTTCCGGAGACATCTCGCCGAACCGGGACAGATGTGGATCTTGCACACCGTTTTCTGGAGTGTACATACGCGTTGGACGACTGGTCCCGCTACCGCGCCTCCCCTCTGGCGTTTGCGTCTTTTTCTCGTCTTTGATTCCCCGCGGGCTTTCTTACCTTGGTAGGCATCGATGCTTAGGAGCTTCCGGAACATGTGGAGAAGGACCGCGAAGGCGACGTCCATGAGTTCTTCTCGGCAGTCCTCGAAGAGGCTCAAAATCCAAACGCAGAAGCGGCTGTAGATTCTCTCGTAGACGTCGAAAGACAGCAGCGAAGTGCCTCCAGGCAACGCGAGCCGAGGGCCCGCTTGACTCGCGCTCAGGCCTCCCAAAGTCCCGAGCGCTCCCATGGCTGCCGCCTCCGCAGACGCGCGCTGAGGCACAGATGCCTGAAGCTGTTCATGCTGCGGAGTTACTGAAGAAGACGGAGAAGGCGCACCGGTGGACGAGGCGATTGCTTTTTGGAGCGAGTCGAGCATGCGTGAATCGACATGGTACTTTTCTTGCAGAAGCTGGAAAATCTCCGCCAGTTTGTTGGGACTGGAGGCTGCGGCGGGGAGTGTGGCAGGCGCCGCACCTTCTCCGCGTGGGTCCGGAGGGACAGCAGGCAGAGGGGAGAAGGAAGGGAGAGTCTGTGGGGCGTCTCCGAAGGACGACGCGGAAGAACAGGGCGGCGACTCTCCCAGGGCCATGGTCTCTCGGGGATGCTGCGCACCGGGAGGGAAGGAGACAGGGCGTTCATCCGCCATGCTTTCCCGGAGGCTGCCGGGAGGCCGCGAGCGTCCGTTTCCAATCCGCGGGGCCGAGAAGGACGAGAAAAAGGGGCAACACAGAGAGGAGAGGAGACAGAGCGGAAAGACGCGCGAGAAGAATCGGGCGGCGACGCCACAAGGGGAGGCGATGTCGCGCGCAGAGGTGCCGCACACACCAGAGGGAAAGCGACGGCGAGAGGAGTGCGAAATCCAGAGCCTCACTTGTCGGTCCAGGCCCAGACGGCCCTCTACGAAAGCAGAAGGGAAGGACTGCGGCCAGCTGGCGAATCGCAGCAAGCCTTCAGAGAAGAACGAAAAGTTTCTGCCGGTTCTCTCGGGTGCATGCAGATATGCGGTCTCGCTGCGGAAAACGGATCCGCCATTCGAGAGAAAGACGCACCTGGGACCGCCAGAGAAAACACGGAAAGAAGACGGATACAGGGAAACACATGGGAAGAAAAGAAATTGGGAAACCACGGAGATCGGAGTGCGCATGCAACCTCGAATTTCTGTCTAGCTCGGGCGGGCGAGTCGTGACGCAGGCAGGCGAAAACGAGCGAGCAACGATATCAGCCACGTTTGGGAAGCGACACGACGATAGCTTACTTTTCTTTTTCCTAGGTGGAGAACTAACGACACACACACGAGGCATATACAGATACACTCGCGAGGAAATACTCAATACACTCCGTGTCCCTCTCTCAGTCGATGTTTCTCCTTCTCTCCTGTTTTCCCTTTTCCAGTCCCGTCTCTCCCTCGTTTGTTTCTTCCGTTTTGCTCCGTCTCTCTCCACTGTCTCTCTCCACTGTCTCTCTCCACTGTCTCTTCGACTCTTTCTCCGACTCGTCTTTACCTCGCTAGTTCGTGGTTTCTCAAGCTTCTGTTGCGGGAAAACGACAAGAGGACAGCAGAATGAGACGCCCAGCGTAAACGGACCCTACATTGCCAAGCGTCGATTGTGTCTCCCTCTAGACGGTAACTTTGACGCGCTTAACGCCAGTCTTTCTCCGCTGTGCTCTCGCGCTTGCAGCACCGAGTGCGAACCGCCGTCAAAAAACGTGACAATGGCGTTTAAAGAAGCTCCACAAAGGAAGTCGGGGTTCCTTTCTATAGAAGCCACAAATTCTTTTGTCCCTTCTGGACCAGCGAAGCTGAATTGGCCAGTGCACGCCATCACCACATAGGGCCCTCGACTGAACGGATCCACTCGAAACACGGGACACACCAGAGGGCTCGTCTCACCAAAGAAATCCAAACAACCGCCATACCACTGTCTGTGTGGAGGCAAACACTGCATCTCTGAGGTACAAGAGAGTGTTTTCGCCCGTACAGATGGAGATATTGGCATGGACGAACACACATATCCACCTCGGTACGCGTGCGCCGCAGAAGTCGATTCACTAGGGGCTACTATGGGCGTTTTGTTACTAACAGTCCGTAAGTGCTGCCGCTTTTGTGAGATCGGAGCTCTTAGTGGTTCCTACGCCACATTTCGCCTGGACGTTTTGCCGCTGGAGGCGCGGGACTGCAGAACGCGAAGGGCCGTCTTCGCGTAAGACGTTTTTTAAGACGTTGTCTCCGCATTCGCGGGAGCATTCGTAAACTCAAACAGACCCAGCTGATATAATGGTGATGGGAAAGTCATGCCGTGATCTGTAGTTTGTTTCCTGCCGGTGAGCAGAGGCAAGTTGTCAAGACGGGGTATGTGTGCCTGACCACGTTTTCTCTGCATCCGAACTTCGAGCGTCTAAAAGTTCCCGCGTTTCCTCTAGCTCTGCTCTTCGCTCCACACCTGGCTCTGGAGGCAGAACCATGCAGTCATGGGCATCAGTTCGGTTCCTGCAGTGATTTTTATATACCTGGACATCTAGTCCCTGATTTACACGCTGCTGCGCCTCGGTTCTGCAAGTATCTTCAGCGGTAACTGACCAGCCTAGCACACACGCATTCCCTTTCGTCCTGTGTCGGGGAGTCACCGTCATTTCCCTTTCACTCTCCTGTCCGGGACTGCTTATGTGCCTCTAGCACACCGGCGAAACTCCCGGGAGATGGCAACAAAGGCGCAAAACAGGTGGAATCAAGCAGAACACTTTCCCCAACAAGAGGGATCCCGGAAGTCCCACGAACCGGTTTGGTGTCTTTCCATCGGCCACATGCATGGTCGGGCAGATAGACAGGTTATTCGGAGCTATCATGGAGGAGGAAGGAAATGGCTTCCCGAAATTGTCTTGCAAGGAAGCCGAGGCGCGCCACTGGGACACACGAACAGTAGAGGGCGGGGTAGGGTAGGTTTCCGGAACTTGCTTCTTCACTCTACCACGGGGGCGAAAGGGACACAGACGCTACACTCGCTGCAGTCAGTGACAGCCTCTGGAAAACCAGCACGACCTTCTGGCCTCACGCACAGTTCGACTCCGCGCTTGCGTGGCTCGGCGCTTGGTGACTGCGGAGGAATGCGCCAAGGAGCATCTGTTATGCTGGGTACGGTGAGGCAAGTGAATTTCTCAAAGAGTACACCGTATAGGGTTCGTGCGCTGTCCAGCCAGTGACAGGCCTTATTCCTGGTTTTTGCGAATTCGTATTTCCAGAGCCGTCGCTGTTGGACACAATCGGACTGGCGAAAACGTTAGATTGCAGGACCAATGCAAGAACGGTTCCTTTTGCCACCGGACCGGAGTGATACGCGCCAGTGTCGACCTGCCTGAGGGATCCAACTCGAGCCTGAGATAGATGCGACTTTCGCGTTTCTAAATGGGGTGCGCTCTTTCTATCGGCAGACGACAAAAATGACAGGTTACGTTCAGGCTTTGTTCGCGGCTCCGGTGTACACAGGGAGCTGTGCATTTGTAGGACACCGAAAACATCTAGCAGTTCCCGAAGCAGACGTCTAGCTCAATGTCTTCAAGAACTTTTACTTTCCGCCTCCGTGCTGCGCGACGCCGCCAAGCGGTCTTACGCCACCAACGCGCGAGACGCCGGACTGCCTCGTCGACGCTGACACGCATGTCCAGCTCCAGAATTTGCTGTCTCTCCATTCTCTCTCCAGTGACCATGAATTTGTTCCACAGATCTGCCTTGCCGCCCACAGGCACCCCGGGCCCTCGCCTCCCCTTGGCAGCCCCATGAAGGCCTGTCCTGAGGCTCGTCCAATAGGGCGGTCCGCCAGCTGGAAGGTGGGGAGGGTCGGATTGGTTAGCGCGCGAGGCTTTCTGCCGGGAACGTTCTCGAGTCGGTGCCCAGATGGAACTCGAGTACTGACTGTAGAACTGGAGAAAAGGATTACCAGCCCGCGTGCATGTCTCGGCCTCTGGAAACGTGCCGGAAAAGTCCGGTTCGATGGGAGGGAATGTGCGCGCAGCGTCACTGGGCGGAACGGATTCATCGAATAGAAGTTCCCACGTCGGTTTGTTGCTGGGAGCGCCGCATGGGTCGGCGTTCACCGGTGAGTTGTGTGGTTCGTCCACAAGGATCTGGACCAACTGACGCGTCATTGAAGAGACCATTCGCTTGTGCCAGGGTGCGCGCGCGGCGCAGGCTGGACTGAGGTTGACTTCGACGAGCCAGGGCCGGTACTCCGCATCCAAGAGGATGTCGAAGCCGTACAGCTCGAAGCAGTTGGGACGCGAAACAATCGCTGGACGAGCCGCGCGAGCGGTCTGCAGAATCAGTTTGCGAATCTGAGGCTTTATCCGGCGGTCCCAGAAGTTCGGCGTCCCGGTCGCTCGCTCTAGGGCCTCTCTGAGATCCGCGAGAGGCTTAGTGCAGTCGGAAAAAATTCGAGGTGCGACGGGGAAAACGTCTTCATTTGGGTCGCCTGCTTGCTTCCCTAGGCCACGCCCGTCCTGCATCTCGCTGTTCAAGCGATTTAGGTTCCAGTTGCTGATATGTCGGAACCGGTTGTGCAGATCTCGCAGGTCGTAGGGCTCTGAACATAGGCGCAAGTAGAGGTCTGTAAACGCGTACACCTTCAGCGGAGCGAAGCTCCGAATGAGCACCCACTGGCGCATGTCAAACTTCCGCCCTGAAAAGATCAGCAAGGGCCGCTCGATGTACCTCTGCACTAGCCGGTCACTCAAACCGCGTCCTACACACAAGCGCAACAGATTCCACGAAGGAGTAAGCAGCCCCGGAAGATGCATCGCTGGCTGGCCCACGTCGGAGTGCTGAGGGCTGGTTCGCTGAGAGATCTCCTTAGGACGATGGGAGATGTCTGAATCGCGCCTCGGTTGCTTTTGCCGTCAAAGCCACGCTGGGCATCGCCGGAGCACACAGGAGCCCAGAGCTACAGGGTTGTCCCCGGCACATTTGTTTTGGGTACGCCTGCGCTTGTGCCTTGCTGGCGGCGGCCGTGGAAGAGCGTGTGGGGTGCCAGCAAATCCAGGCTGAGCCTACCCGATTTCAAGATGTCCCATGGGTTGTTAAGGCAGTAGACTCCAGAAGCTTTAGAGCTGCTTGACGGCTTCATGATCCAGACGTTATGGTGGTGCCACCGCGGTTCTTGTGGAGCGTCGCGCGCTGCGCTCCCGTCTTTTGTTTCAGGTTTCTCGGATGAACGCAGATTCTCCAAATCCACATCGCCTCTCTCGGCTCGCCAGAGGAGCCACGCCTTCTGGACTCCGCGTAGAACATCGAGGATCTGCGCCTCCGAGGGCGTCGCTGAACAGTCGGAGGGGGGACCGTCGAAAGCGTCCTTCCCTGCAACCCACGCGCTATCCCTCGGCAAGACTTGTGTGACGCTGCTGCCCGCTGCTCCGCGCTCGCCGGCTGCGCTCCGTCCGTCGGCGCATTTCGCCAGCGAGTGCCAGGCACGTCGGAAGGCCGCCGGCTGCGAGCGGACGTTCCAGGCGTGCGTGGCAAACACTTCAAGTCGCTGAGGATCTAGCCTCCGTCTCTCCCCCAGGGGATCGTGCCTGTCAAGGAAGTAGTCGGGTTCCAGTTCATGAAGCCAGCTGGAAACGATGTGGTGCGCCATCCAGAGCAGGAGAACGCTCGACTGTCTCACAGAAGGCTCCGGGGCGGGTTGGAGCATGACGGCCTCGAACTCCTCCTTCGGCGCCTGGCAGCACCGTAGATAGTGCATGAGCACAGTCACTGCCTCGCACCGGCTGTAATCGACTAGGAAGTCCATGCAGTCGTCCAGAGTGCTGAGGTCGTAGCAACGGGGAAAGAAGGCTTCAGTCCGCACTTGCTCCTCGACGGCCAGGAGACGGAAACTGCGCGAGAGGCCTGCCTTTGTCGTCATGACGCGGTTGTTCTGGAAGTGGTTGAAGAGCTGCTCCCGCCTCAGACACCGGTAGTCTTCGTCGACGTCCGAGATCTTCCATTTGAGGTCGAAAAAGTGCGTGTTAACGAGGCGGTTCATCATCCACCCCCGCTTCTGCAAACAACTGGACACGGCGGCCTCGATCGTCAGCACGTAGGAACGGTGACGGGGACAACGGAAGGCTTTCGCGTCTTCGCTGCCTCCCCACGGAGGTTGCGAGGGCGTGCCTGTTTCGGTCCCCGAGTCCTCGTCTCGCCCGTCACCCTTCCAAGAGGAGTCCCGGCCCCCGCCGAGAAAGCAGTGCGGCGTGAAAGCTCTTTTCGCCTTCGTCAACTCGACACAGGCAACTTTGTTCTTCGCCCCTGTCAGTCGCATCTTCCGCGCAAAGTGGTTCATGTACTCGTCGTGACTCATGCACACACTTTCCAGTGCTAACAGCCTCTGTTTCAGGCACGCCTCCCGCCGACTGTGTTGCGCGCGGTTCCGGCGTCTTGGCACGCCTGACAAGGGAGGCTGGCTGCGGCTTCTTCGACGACGGCCTGCCGGACGCCAATGAGCGCTAGGTTTTCCCCGATCCACTTCGACTCCACACAGCCGGTTTGCGTTTCTCTGAAGCGTGCGAAAGGTTCCGCGTGCGTGCGCCTCTGTGTGAAGCGCTGTCCCGTGGAACCGTGCGTCACTGAAGGAGTTCGTGGCTCTCCCAGGCATCCTGCCTAAGTTGTCGATGGAAGCGCCGGGCGATGCCGTCGGTGCCTGGTCTCCATTTTCGTCGTCTGAAGAGCTTGAGAGACTCCCCGGACCTTGGCTGTCCGCGGGTGAATCGCCTGACTGCGCCAGGTCGGAGTCGTCGGTCTCAGACGTTGAAGAAGAAGGCCTTTCGTCGTTCGACGGCCTTCGAACTTTTAACCTCAGTTGCGTTGGCTCCGCATCCCACTTCTCATCGCCCGTTTCTTCACCTTGAAGCGACGCTTTCTCGCTGACGGAATCAGAGGAAAGGTCCTTTCTGGACATGCGCAAACGTCTTTTCTCTGAATCAGCACTGGACGAGGGGGGTGTCCGTCGGGCCACACGGGACTGCGGCGTGAGATCATTAGGGGAACTTGCAGATTCCTCTTGAGACGAGGCTGAGAAAGAAGAGGAAGATGAAGTCGAGAACGGTGAAAGGGAACCTTCAGTGCTTCTCGGAAAACGGCCAGATGACGCCGAGCTCGAGGACTCTCGACACGTCTTGCACGTGGGAGGGAGACACGGGCCGCCTCTCAGTGCACTGGGAGAATATTCCTCCACCGAACCGATCAGTTCAAGCAAGTCTTCAGGAAAATGGCATGCTCCGAAGTCTGCGGAGTCGAAGTCGAAGTCGAGCATTTGCGGGGAAGAGAGACAGGGAGAAGTATGCGTGCCTGCAGGATCCCGACGCGATCCCTGAGGCGAGCTCAGCGCGTGCACTGCCTCTAGACGCCTCTGTTCCAGCTGTTCCCTCTGTACCTGCATGGCCTGTAGTTCCTGAACTGGGGAAGGCTCGCCTCTAACTGCTGCTTGGCATGTTTCCTCTACGAAAGGAGACGGAGGGTGGAAGCCCGCCTCGTCGCCGGCAGCGCTGCGCGACAGCGTGCGAACACGCGTTTTGTCGCGCACCTCCTCGAACCGCTTCGACACGTCCCCGTACCACTCGTCAGGAATGAGGTCTGGCAAGCCAAACAACTCCTCGAAGGGAGAAAGCAGCGAGGCTGTGTCAGGACATTCCGAGTTCACGTCGCCAGTTTCCTGTGTGAGTTGCGCTTTCCTCGAGTTCTTCCTCGGCGCCTTCTCTGCCGGCGCCAGGGATGGGCTCTCCGTAACACTTCGCACGTGTCTCTGCCCCGCACCTGTTTCGTCCGGTTTTTCAACGCTTCCTCCCCTGACACTTTGACGCTCGCGACGCTCTTCACGGACGTCTTCAAAGCGAGGCCCTGCTAGTGGACTGCCATGGAAACTTCTCTCGGCGCCTCTGAGGATGCCGGGACCGTCCGAACTTGGGGCCTGCGCCTTGGCTCTCCTCTGCCTATCTCTCTCCCCGCCTTTTTTCTTGTCTTCAGCGTCCTTCGTCTCCTGTTTTCCGGGCTTCTCCTTTGCATGCCGCTGGCCAGCTCTTTCAGCCATGTGGCGTGGAAGGCCCCTCACGCCTTCTGCCAGCCATCCTCGGGATTGCTGAGACGGTCTCATGCTGAGCTTGGCCTCGCTCAGAGGAGAAGCAGCCGCATGCGCACACAAATCTGGACAGCTCTTTTGCGGATCTTCCTTCGCCGCTGACGGAACACTGATCGCCCTCCACACGTCGGCGTCTCCAGGAGGCCTACAGGACGAGGCACGTCTCCGTCGTGCTGCGCGTGCTGCTGCGCGACCTGCGGTCCGCGATCCCGGAACCACAACGGCCTGCGTCTCGCGCCTCGCCGACGCTGGAGGCGGTCTTCTCCGCACGTTCCGCGTCCGCTCGACTTCCCGGTTTTCAGCCGCCGGATCCCCCTCGCTCACGCCTGGATGCCGCCTGACACTCTCCCGTTTCAGGAGCCTCTGCGTCGCCGCAGGCATGTGCCGGCCCAGCGGACGCGTGCGCCAACGGCGTATGCGCAGACGAAAAAGCCCGTTCGGGTGTCGCACGTGTTTCCGGGGACCGTCGGAAGAGGGGTTCCTCTGTGAACCAGAAGAAAGACTGTCCCCGTCTCCGGCCTGCTGTCCCGCATCGGCTTGGCCCTCGTCTGGGGCCCTGCCGACGGCGGGAGTCGCCAGATCTGTGAAGCCAGCTGCTTCCGTTATGTGCAGAGTTCGTGGTGGACGGGCAACTTTTGACTGTTGCTCGAAAAAAGTGCAGTTCGGAACCGCCGACGCTGGCGAGTTCTGCCAATGCGGCAAACGCTCTACGGCCTGTGAGGCGTCCTCCGATCCCCCAAGACCAGGGGGTTCTTCCGCGGCCTTCACTGCATTCTGATCTCGGATCTTCTCTCTGCAAGCGGGCGCTTGCACGGTCGTCGATCTCGCAGATGCCTGCGGCTCGAACGCATGGCCTGCGTTTCGGAGAGAGGCTGCAGCGACGGCTGCCGCCGCACTCGCGGTCGCGCGGGTTTCGCCTTCCCGCGCTGGACTTGTGCGAGCGGCCACGATAACCTCCACCTGCGGCGTGACTGTCGTGGGCAGTCCCGCGGGGCGACCGCGGAACGCGCCAGTACCAGAGTCCGGACGTGGAGGCTCTCTGAAACGAGGGTCTGTCGCGACTGTCGCGGCATCTTGGGATTGGCGAGGCTCCTCCCTGTCGTGTTCTCTCCAGTTTTTGACGGCGCGGATCCGATACCGCCGCCGCAGCTTGAGGCGGCCGAACCGCCGGACGGAGCGAAAGCGGATCCACGAGGCCCGCGGGCGGAGACAGCCAGGCACCTCGTCTGCGGCTCTGTCGGCCTGCAAGACGCGTGCCGAGCAGTCGAGCAAGCCAGCGCGAGCGCTTTCGTGTTGGATGCCCCGAGGAGTTAAGTCCCACCTAAAGCCTTCTGACCTACTGCGCTGTTCTTCCACGCAGGCAGCCGATGCAGCTTCAGGGACTTCGCGCCGGCTGTTCCTGCTCTCCTCGGCTTCAGGTGACCTTCCTGTGCGTCGGTTACCGATGGCGTCGGCGCTCACCTGTGTTCCCACCGAGTAGGCCGCTGAGGAAGTGGAGCCTGGCGAAGGTGGCGACATCGCGTTGCTTGCAGGCGACAGAGCTTCTGCAGCACAACTCGTGAGGCGTTTCCCTTCACGTGCCCTCTCCGCGGAAAGGCTAGGAGCAGCGGTGGACGTTTTGCTGCTCTGCCACGCCTGGAGCGGATCCTCCACCGACACTCGACCGGCGGTTCCTGATGACGGAGCTGACTGATTCCGTTCCCGTTCCCGTTCCAGGTCTGAGGGATGAACCCTGGATGACAAGCAGACAGAGCCTGGCTGCTCGAGGCCTGTTTTTTCGGGGCCTGTCTTTTCGAGGCCTGCTTGCCCAGACTGTCTGCTCGTCGTCGGAAAGACCCGCTCCCGGCTTTGGCCAGATGCCGCTGGTACGCTGCGGATACCCGTTTCAGGTGTTTGCATCGCGCCTGGAACATCAGGTGTACATTTCGTTTCCTGATTTAAACAAGTGTCTCGCAGTGTTCCAACGGGGTTGCCACCCTGCCGCGTGTCTTGTCCCAGCGCCACAGACGGCAGCATGGCACCAATGGAGCCTCGTCCCCCGCTGGGGACATCGGGCTCGTTGCGCTCACTACTCGGATGACGCCAGACCTTCCTTTCAAGCCGTATTGCGGCGCTTTTGGGACTTTCGCGTCCCCAGGTCCGAGCTGTCCTACTTCGCTGGGAAGCCGGATCCCCTGCACTGTGTTCAGAAGGCTCGGCGTGTCTAGCACCTCGTGCACAGTCAAGAGCGTTTAGAACATCCCCGGACCACACATAGGGCGTCACCGACCCGCTCACTGGCGTGCGTCTGACAAACCTTTCGACGACAGGTTTCGTCTCTTGGTCGGCCTGATCCGGAGACGCAACGCTTGACGCCATCGGCACTGAGTTACGTTTAGGCATATCGCGCCTTCGGCCTGCAGGCTCTGCATCCTGAGCTAGCTCGTTGGCTTCCAGGCCGCACTGTACACTCAGGTTGCCTGTACAGCCTCCTCCTTCTGCTGCACTGCCTGCTACGGCGCTCCCCTCTTTTGTCAATGGCTTCACCCGATGCGTTTGCTCCTTGGCCTGGGGGAATCGATGCAGGCGTGCGTTGAGGCAGTGGATGTGCTGTTGAAGACTGTCCATGGACGGCGTATCTCCGTTCAGGTGCTGACCAAGCAGTCGCTGTAGCTGCTCAATCTCCTTGAACAACGCAGCGTTGGAACACTCATCGGTCCCGTCTGTCGATTCATGCTTGAAACCGTTCGAGTCAGGCAGGTGATGCGGGCGCTGGTCACCATCCCCCGCCACAGCCTGAACGTCCTTGGGTTCGGCTGCCTCGACCTTCTGCGTGCTTGTTTCCCCACCTCGCGCATTGCCCACGGGAGCGAACCACCGTCGGCTCCTCACATCTGCGCTGTGCAGGCTTTCCGTCCCAATTGAGCAGACCGGGGACGGCTGTGTCTGCTCTCGACCTCTCATGGTGGCGGACCAGCATGGAACACCTTGTCGTTCCGGGGCTTCGTCACTCCCTCTCTCAGACGCCAGTGTGCTGCACGATGAGAAGTTGTTCGGTTCCTCTCTCCTAGAAACCCGGCTGTGGAGAGCACGTGGACATCCCCTCGGTCTTCGCTTCCCCGCGTCGTCCAGTTCACTGTCCTTCCTGTTCACGTCAAGATGATCTGCTGAAAGCGAACTCTTTAGTCGCACGCCAGCGAGGCGCGGGAGGCGCCACCGATGCCGTTCATGGGAGGCAGATGCAGCTTCAGCGCCCGTCCTCTCTTTCCTCTTCGGTTCCGGCATAACCCCGGCAACCGGAGGCTTCCCCGGTGACCGTGGCTCGGTGTAGCCACTCGTGCAGGTGAACTGGACAGCTGAGTCCACAGTTCCCAGTCCACCTTTAACCCTTGTCGCGTTCTTTGAGGCGAGCTCCACTGTCCGACGCAGAGAGTCATTCCGGTGGTTCACTCCCGCCGGCGGACAACCGTGGATGGCGCCGATCCGCGACGAACCATCTCTACGTCCGAAAGTTGTTCGGGACGCAGAAGTGCCACGCTTTGGAAGCATGCGTGATTCGTCGCGTGGCTGTGTCTCCGTGCTCAGATGCGGCACAAGTTTATGAGGACGAAAGGAAAGTTCTGGAGCAGAGGGAGGCTGGGGTGCTGTGCAACTTGTGCAGCGGGTGGCGAGGCAGTCGTCGACGCTTGACAGAAAAGTCCTTTCGGCCTCGCTGGTGGTTCTACATGCACTTTCGTTTGCAGCCTCACTTGCACGATCCATTAGAGGAGAGAACGGCCCTGCTTGACCTGTGTGGCGACTCCGGGAGTACGACGTTTCACGATGTCCAGTTGTCCTTTTCACCTGAGAATCATGCGTAGAAGACTGACATGGCGTTGAGTTGAAACGGAGAGTACCGTTCCCTCCGGTTGGTCGAGCCTTTGCTTCTAGCGGCGAAGATGAACTTTGCAGAGACAGCTGCCGGCGACGCGACATCTCCTTCCTTGCCGATGGCAAAAGAAACGGGCCGGCGGTGCCGGAGGTACCAACGGAGCCCGAAGCGAGCGGGGTAGTTCCACAGGGGCGTCTTTCAGCGGTCTTGTTCCCTCGATTCCTTTGAACTTCCGACGCACCGCCGCCAGGACAATGATTTCGAGACCAACCAGGGAGGCAGAAACTGGCGGGCGTGACGGCATGGCACCACGAACTGTGAAGTGGAGTGCAGGAAACATTTTCCGAGTCTCCTCCGGAAACATGTTTAGACTTTGCCGGGTCCGACGGCGGACACTCCGGATCGCTCTCCCTCCTAGATTGACTGCTGCGATCTCTGGACACGTCACGGCGACCGCGTTTCGTCAGACCAGGATCTCTGCGCTTTTCCGGCCCCACTTGGTCATCCCGACCTGCCGCAAAGGTCGCCGCTGAAACGAGATGTCTGCGGGCCCTCGTTTTCAGCTGGAGCCGTACTTTGGACAGCATCCTCGGACTGCTCGGCGCCTGACGTCTCGCGACGGTCGTTCCGGCCGAACACACTGAGTCGTACGCTTGACACACGCCTGACGAGCCGCAGACTCTCTGTTTCCCAGGAGTTCCCCAGGTATGCCTGGTCTCAGGCAGCCACGCCAAATCCGGTTTCCCGGTTGTAGAGATGCAGTCACCTTGCAGCGTTGAGTAAACTTCGCCGGTTTCTCTTAGTGCAAGGCACCTTCTGTCGGAAGCAGCGTGATGTGAAGGGTTCGTCTCCCGAGTCCCAGGGAACCCTCGCTCTTTCACGCCGTTTGGCCAGGTACGTTCACCCCACTCCAGCTCGGAGAGCGTTCTCCTAGGATTCAGGCCCGAGCGTGTGCAAATGGGAGAGCACGAAGAGCTAATCTGAGGGGACGGAAGGGGCTTTCCGAGGCAAGCAGTTTCAGCAAGGATAGAGCCTGTCGTCGGACGCGACTCCCCGATCCAAGTAGCAGGAGCAAGACCGCGTACAACCTTTGAAAATTCGACCTGATTAAGATGAATCACACGCCGGTTACTTCTCTTTCGAAAAGACGAGAAGTCTTCGTCTTGCGTCGGAGGCTCGGCGAAGTGAACCAACGGCGAATACGAACTGTCCTTTTGGGCGGATTGCTTCGGACCCATATGCGTAGGGTCACCTCTCAAAGGAGTAGACAGCCCGTGGGGGGAAAGGGCGCTCCCAATGCCTTGAGTTCCCCACAAAGGTGGCGATTTCCGACAAGCGCCGAAAGGACTTGTTTCCGAACTTACAAGGAAATGCCCTTCCCCGCCTCTCTCTTCGCTCCCCCTAGACTGGCGCTCTCGCCTTCCCGGGACGCCGGGGGAAAAGTCTGCTGTCATGACAGAAATGGATGTTTTGGGAGCCGTCGCAAGGCTGAATGGACTGGATGTTTCAAAAACACAGGGCGTTTCGTCGGTAACCCGTGATGCGAACCTAGATCTTGTGCCGCTGACGTTCACTGTCCCGGAACGGTTCCGGGCACCATCGGAACCCGTTCCACAATGGGGTTCTTCTGCGGGCCGATCTCGCGTTCTACGATAGACATCAGTTGAGTGAGGAGGAACAAAAGGAAACGGAGGTGAGGCCGGAGAAGAAACTGCCGGGGACGAGCCATTGAAAGACCGCTGCCTACGATTAGCAGACTCTCGTGGACCGCGTTCCATAACAGCCATTTTGGGAGCACAGGGCGTAGATGTCGCACATATAATAGCCGTTCAGAAGGCCCTGACGCTACCTACGAATCGAGACACTACCAAACCCAGGCAGACGAGGGACGAAACGTTCTCTGTTCTTGCAATCGTCTCGAATATAATGCATGGTGTTCGAGTCAAATCCACATCCTCGCTGAGCAATCGTGCAGGAAGTAGTGCCGGTAGGTCGTTTGAGCGGCCTGCTGCGCAGAGATACGCAGAGGATTGACGGGACGGTATGAAAGCGGGCGAGGTGACATAGATACAGTCAAACGCAGGTTATTAGTGAGGTTGATAGGCTGAATGATAGGCCCGCAGGTAGAACGTTATTACGCAGCTAGGGAGATACGCAGGGAAATAGGCGAGCCAATACACAAAGCGGACACCTGGATGGTCATAGTGGTTGTATACAGCTGGTTCGACGAACCGGGGTTCGTACGAAGATTGGCAGGTATCCATAAAGAAAGAACAGAAAGACCGGTATATCGTTGCACGAACGTTACTTGGCGATGGACGGCAAAGGTAATCGCTAGCAACGAAGATGAGACCTGGACCTTGCGACACGGCAGCCCGCCTCGGGGAAGGGTGTTCCATGTGTGTCAACGCTCGAACGTCGAACGTGTGAGGATGGTACTTTGACTCGGCTTGGCAAAGCAGACGCCCTGGTGGATGCATTGCCTGAATACACCCTTCACTCCTCAAGCGCGAAGGCTGCTTTGATCGATCGGTACGCTGATATGTGGATAAGAAATAAAGATATCTGCAGGCAGATTGACAGCTCCAGAGGTAGAGACCAGCCGGACCGTTGCGCGGCAACATGCATGCCAAACCAGAATCCAATGTCTTTTGTAAGCAAGCGCAGGACAGGAATAAACTACGTTTTCCTGGCTCTCTGAGAGCCTGACGCAGCTGTGTAGAGCGTTTCACTCCCGCCACTTTTGTGCATCTCCGCTGCGCTACGCCTGGTAGTGGACAATTTGTCTTAGAACCAGGCCACGGCCCCTAGCAAGAGGCTTGGACATGCCGACCACAGTGAAGCGGTCTCTCTTGCGCGAGACAATGGAAACGTAGGCAACACGACCGGTTCGACATCGAATGTCTTGTCCCGATTTCGTTCAAACGCGACCAGACTCAAGTGAAGTCGGACACGAATATCCGACCGTGCTCACGGGGGGTGGGCCTTTGCGCAACCGCGTCGAGATTCGAAAAGACTAAATGCGTTTCGAAGCACTCCGAACAGAATTTGGTGTGTGCGTAGAGAAAGGCAACAATACGTTTGGCCACCGGGAGCGAGTGCCCCGCACACCTGCCACGTCAGTACAGGGTGAACCGGCGAGAAGCATGTCTCTTTCTTCTACTACTTTCACTAGCCCCAGCATCTCCTCTATTTATCTGTACACAGCCTCTTTGACGACCCGTTAACTACTGTGACTCCTTCCCGCAACAAACGCGTGTCACGTCGAGGTTGCGTGTGGTGAGAGAGAACCCGCCGACCCCAGTGTGCCAGCAGCAAACTTTTCGTGGGAAGAAATGCAGCCAAGATCGGCGCGGATGCAAGGAACTCCGGAAATTTCCCTCCTCACTTCTGCGGCAGTTCAGTCTGTCAATTTTCACTTGAACGAAAGGCGCCAGAGCCGGCAGTGCATCTCTCCGTCCTCAAAGCTGGAAAGCAGCGACGCGGTTCGGGTTGGCCACCACGACAGCGACACATACACCGGAGCCAGCTGCATGTACAGAGAGTGTCTACCCTTCGATCTGGGTTTGGTGCAGATTTCTGTCGTCCCAAAGCTGTGGGAGACATGCTCTTTGTGGTTGTCATCCCGGAAAGTGTCGAGACAAGAAATCTGAGCGCCCCGCTGGCAACAACATCCAGTTGCCTGCTCCGGCGAAGCCACCGCTCTCTCCCAGTGTGTGTGTGGCATGTGGGTCCGTCCCCGTTCTGCTGCATCTAGCAGTGAGCGGGGACGTGGCCAGACCCGAGAGAGGCAGTGGACGCCGAAGCAGAGAAGACACGACCTGTTCAAGAAGAATTCCGGAAGCAGTGCCTCCAAAATGGCCCCCCGTGGCGGGCCGCTATTTATGGAAGGACTGGATCTTGGCGGTCCAGGAGGCGGGTTTGTTCACGCACACCGGCACATACATCCGCACGGGAAGGCGGGGCTGCTGACCTCAAACTTTGTCGGCGTTTTTTCGAAAAGACTTGCGCGGTGTGCGCAGGAAGAACCAAGTCGGTTGGCCCCTCGAATGTGCGCGCGTGTGCCTGGCTACGAGGACGACGCGAGTCGAGCGAGCGGGATCCGTGTTTCCGTCGACACAGCATATTCTTTTTCGTTGTCACGACCGCCTCTCCTGTTGAAAACAGTCGTTTTTCGGGATTCTCCGAAGAACACGCAACCGCCTCTTTTTTTCTCCCTCTCCCGTTTACAAAATGTTGGCCAACAAGCTGGGAATTCAAGATGTGGGCGACCAGGTGAGTTTTTTTCTGCGTTCCCGTCCGTGGTGGGCCGGGGGCCATCTGGTTTTTTCTTGAGTTCCGCGTTTATTTGTCCGCATCGTTTTTGCAGTGCCTTTTCCCACCTACTCGCTCGATTGCCCTACCTGCACATCGTGCGGCTGCGAGGCTGCCAGGCACCTTTGCTCGCCGAGTGACAGTTTGTGCATCCTGCAAACAATGCGTCTGTGACTCACGAAAATCTCTCACTGTTCCGTGAGGTTTTGGCGGCGGAAGAAGCAGCGCTGGGCCTGTGCCGCTGAAACGGGCGAAGGGAAGAGTCGCCGGAGCGCGGTAGACAGAGCCCGTCGCTTCGACCACAAAAAACGCACCCGCCCTGTTCTCGTATGCGTCCTACATCACAGGGATGTGTGCGTTTTTTGCGCATTTGCATCTCGCCTCTACGTGCTGTCCAAAAAGGATCAACATACTTGCCTTTCACTAGTGCGTCTGTGCACATACGCCGTCCACATGAAACCGTGCTCTTGAGGTCAGTGTGCGCATTTCTAGACGTCTATTCGTACGGCGCGCCGAGTCACGGATGCCTGGCTCGTGCGTGATCCGTGTACAGTGCCGGAATGCCCCGTTTGTCGTAAGAGAAGTGAACGACACGTTCCATAAGGACTGTCTCTATGAGTCGTTCGTTCTGTTCATCTGCTCCAAAGTGCCTCCTCCGTGTCGCGCTTCAAGTCATATATATATATATATATATATATATATATATATATATATATATATATGCAGTATATATATAATGTGTATATATGGTGTTCATATATATATATATATATATGGTATATATATGTATGGCATTGCGTTGCGGGGTTTGCGCAGTCGGCACCCACCCGGTAGCAGTGTATTTTTCTGCACGTGTACAGTGCTTTTAAGTCGTCTCAGCATCTGTCTTTTTTCTTCGGTTCCGATCCTTCCACGTCTTTTGGGCTGTGCGTCGACTGCAAGTGGGTGGAAGGCCTCCCCTCCCTCATTTGGTGCCGCCTGCCTCTCTTTGTCAGCTCACAGGGAAGTCCGTGCTGATTCGCGTGGACTTCAACGTTCCCATGAAGGATGGAGTTGTGCAAGACGCCACCCGCATCAAAGCCACGCTGCCGACTCTGGAGTACGCGCTCAGCAAGAGCCCCCGGTGCGTCGTTCTCCTCTCCCACGCCGGACGCCCGGATGGCCGCGTTCAGGCGAAATACACCCTCCGCCCCGTGGCGACCGCGCTGCAGGCGCTGCTCCCTCAGCAGAAGGTCATCTTTGTCGAGGACTGCGTTGGCCCCAAGGCAGAGGAGGCAGTGCAGGCGGCCAAGGACGGAGAAATCCTCGTCATGGAAAACGTCCGTTTCCACGTTGAAGAGGAAGGCCAGGGCGTAGACGAGCAGGGAAACAAAATCAAGGCTAGCCCTGAAGCCGTTGCCAAGTTCAAGGCCGATCTCACCAAGTAAGCGAAACGCGTAGCGCGCTGGCAGGGCGTGGTGGTACTGGAATGTGTGTATCTCGTCAAGCAAAAGGTGTGAATTCCAGAGGGGGGGGGGTCGTTCGCGTTACAGGAACCACCGCGGGCGAGACTCGAGAGAACAGAAGAGTGGGTGCGTTTGTTTGTGGAGCCGTCTCGGGTTTGAAGGATGGGCACTTCAGACGGCCAGTGTGGGCCGGCTGTTGAGTGGAGCGTCTCTGTTGAATGCGATGTTCATTCCTGTTTTCAGGTTGGGTGATGTGTACATTAACGACGCGTTCGGAACTGCGCACCGCGCGCATGCATCGATGGTGGGCATTGATGTGCCTGTCCGGGCGGCCGGTCTCTTGATGAAGAAGGAGTTGGATTACTTCTCCAAGGCTCTGGAGTGCCCCGAGAAGCCTTTCCTGGCCATTTTGGGCGGCGCCAAGGTGCGTGATAAGATCCAGCTCATCGAAAACATGCTCGACCGCGTGCAAATGATGATCGTTGCCGGTGGTATGGCGTTCACCTTCAAGAAGGTTGTCGACAACATGCCCATCGGCGACAGTCTTTTCGACGAGGAAGGAGCGAAGATTGTCCCGGACATCATGGCGAAGGCAAAGGCAAAGGGCGTTGAAATGCTTTTCTCCGTTGACTTTCTGTGCGCGGACAAATTCGACAACGAAGCAAACACTCAGATCTGCGACGACAAGACCGGCATTCCTGACGGATGGATGGGCATTGACGTGGGCCCCAAGACCGTCGAGAAGGCCACAGAGGTAACACACTCGCTTGCCGAGCCACAGGATGAGGCACAAGCAGCTACAGAGCACGTCTGGGGCGTCCACGCAGAGGCAAGCTCTCGCAGCGAGATGGCCCTCACGCGAACAGTGTTTCCTGAATGCGTGTCGCGACTCACGCTGTGAAGGCTCAGCAGGGTCAGAGGTTGTTGGAAGAAGAGCGTCCAGCCACGAGGTGCGGTGTGCGGATGTGCCCACCATCTGTCGATTCTTCGCTTCGGTGTGTACCTGCAGATGATCCTCCGCGCCAAGACGCTCGTGTGGAACGGACCTCCTGGAGTCTTCGAGATGCCGAACTTCTCCAAGGGTAGCGTTGCGTTCTGTGGAGCTGTCGCTGAGGCGACAAAGAAGGGATGCATCACCATTGTCGGCGGTGGGGACACCGCCGCGTTGGTGGAGAGGGAGGGCTACGGCTCCAAGGTTAGCCACGTGTCGACCGGCGGCGGCGCCTCGCTGGAGCTGCTGGAAGGCAAGACGCTTCCCGGCGTTGCAGCTCTCTCCGACAAATAAGCAGTCGCAGGATTTTGCGAACTTCCCTGCGACTCCATGCTCGTCACGGCGTGTGTAATTCTCAGTTTTGGAACGTGGCAGAGCGTAAGAATCTTCTTCCCGTGGCAAGGCGTCGTGTGTGGCTGCTGGGGAACGGGGGTTACAGAAAAAGTGTGAGCGGCTACCGTGGCTACGTGAGCAGGACGCAGAACAGCGTTTTCCTGTCTATGCATGTGCACGAGAGTGTGCACGGTAGTCTTCAACCCCGTCAGAGCGCATGTGCCCGGTTTCAGCCGTAGACGTCTGTTTTTCCTGGGGTATGAGGGAACCGCCGTTTCTACCACAAAACTTTTGCCGAGGAAACGCCAAGACGCGAACGTACACAGTCCTCAACGCTCTTCTGGGTTTGAGGCACAAACCGGCACAGCGTGGGAAAGGGAGACACCAGCTCTCCTGACTTGTCGCACACACCGCGAAAAAACGCTCGTGCCTCAGCGCCAGTCAGAAGATGCACGGCGGCCAGTCGGGTCGTGCCGCTTCCGCGGATTTGAGGCACGACCCACCCCGCCGGATCTTCATTAGCCTCACGAAGTCCGCTCCAGCTTTTCAGAGACTGTGCGCAAGCTGAATTGTTTCTGACCTGCTGATAGGCGAGCGCAACAGTCAAGCACAGTAGGCGGAGCTTTATCCGGTTTGGCAAATCGCGACGCCCGTCCCCCCTAAAATCCACGTCAGCGATCGTCGGCAAAATTAACAAAGCGCCCGCGGGTCTTGTCCTGCAGCCAGTCTGACACGTGTGCAGGCCGAGGGAAGTTCCTGTTGAGGAGCGTGAATGGTACACGTCGCAAGAAAAGGAACGCCCCCACGCACTTTCAACTCACGTCGCACTGGTGCATTCGCCGTTGCTCCGCTAGTCACTTATCTCCAGGAGGTTCTGTGGAGCGGGGACATTTACCCAGGCCTATGCTGGGTCCGTTGCTTGGCGAAACCGAGTGGGAGCCGCTCGGAGGAGAGACTTGCGCGCCTGCAGGGTTTTCTGACTGCGCTTGTCTCGACTCCTTCCCTGCGTCGGCGGGGCCTCGTTGAGAGAGGGCAAGCCGGTCTCGGATGAGTACGTGAGGGGCAATTCCCACCCTGTGCGCCGCTAGTGTCGCCTTCAGCAACGCCACGTCTTCAGCAGTGCGTAGCTTGCGAAGTTGATGCAGATGTTTTCGCCAACTCGAGTTCGAGTGGAGGGCAGCTCGACCTGCATGGTCACCGGGCCTCGCTGCGCTTGAGTGCGGAGGGGTTCCCCCCGTGGCTAAGAGGGATTTTGTCTCTTCGAGCTCCTGCCGCCGTTTCTGCTCGGCTTCGTAACGCTCCCTCAGCTGCGCGATCTCCTCTCGAGCGGCTGCAAGCTGTTTGCGATCCTCCTTCCCCGCTTCTGTCAATCTGGCGGCCTCCTGAAGCGTCACTCTCAGCGCACTCAGTTCTTCACGGAGCTGTCGCGTCTCTTCTTCGGGAGTTCTGATCAGCTGTTCCTGCTCGGCAGACGCTCCCTCGAACTCCGCACCCTCTCTGTTCTCGTCAGTGAGAGCTGCCGGAGATCGTGTGGTGGCCCCGTTTGCTTCTGCAACTCCGTGCTTTCGCGCAGCCTGCGTCCGCGTGATCTCGTGAATGCCCCGCGGGGCCCGTTCAGTCACTTCGCACTCGGCTGTCGCCCGCACCACTTTCTGTTTTTCCCGCTGAGCATCAGCTTTAGCTTGAGCGTGCGCCGCCTCGGCCCACTCCAAACGTTTCTCCGCTTCATCCAGAGCAATCCGCAACGTCGCTATCTCAGATGCGTGTTGTGCTTCTCTCTACAGTCAAAGGGGGGAGCACACAGGGACCACAGGCATGCAGAAACCACATGTTTTCTACCAGCTGCACAACACCTCAGAGACTGGCGCCTGTGGAAGGCATCGCTTCACCGAACGTGTTGAACCCTACCTTTTTCGCAGCTTCCTCGTAGGACCGTCGCAGCCTCGTCTCCGCTGCGGCCACTGCCTGAGCCGTTTTGGTCACCCAGGAGTCGCGCAGGCGAGCAGCCTCAGCTTGGAGGAGAGATTCTTGTAGGTGCTTCTTTTCCGTTTGGAGCCGACGAATGACGTGTGCTTCTCCGCAGACCTGAACGCAATGGGCGCAGCAGTAAAACGAGGGGAGGCCTGTTCTCTATCGCCTCTTGGTTCGTGGCGACGAAAGAGAAATGCCCTACAAATCGATGTCCACGGTCCTCCTCTGAAACGATCCGCTGATTTTAGGCCCGAATCCACTACTCAAAGGCAACACTAACCAGAGCCAGCCCACTCCTTTTGGACTGGTTACGCGCATTATGGATACGGTGTTCCGCAACGGCGGCACGGCGGAGAAACCTTTTGTAAAAACACAAAAAAACGGGACAAGGGAAAGCAGGTCTGCCACGAGCGGACCCCTCAATTGAGCACGTACGTCTCTGCCTCGAGAGAAGGAACTGCCAGCTTACGTTTCTCTCATCACAAATTTTAGAATGTGGAAGGAGCTCTATGCAGGCAATCCAAGCCTGAAGACACGAACAACACATCACCAGAAAGGAAGAACCTGCTGGTCGTTGTCCATTTCCGAGTACCCGCAAGACACGACCCTAACGCATGGTGTGCAGGCTTTCCTTAGAGCTCCACCTGAAACGGATAGCAGACTCAGTGATACCAGATGCTCTCAGTTTATCTTGCGACGCCAGTGCCTCCAGGGCGTGTTGAGGGGATGCTTGCTTTACAACTATACCTTCAGAAGCTGGTTCTCCCGTTGAATTTCCTTGATGGCCGTGGACTGCAAACAAAAGCCATGTACGACAGAAGCAAAAACGTGATCTCTTTGTTCGCCTTTTTGTCCCAGACTCTGTCAAAACAGTGAGGGATAACTCGTCAGATTTCGATGAACCACGGTGTGTAGCACCCTTCTCTTCCTCCCTCAAAATCACGGACGTTTGTCGACTTCCGCTTTACCGATCCACGCGCGAGTAGCCGCATCTCGGAGCCGACTGCGGGTGCGTATCCTGACTACGTAAGAGGAGTGTCACGATTGCTTGTGATCTGACCGACCTCGATTGTTCAAACACAACGACCTCCGAAATAGAGGATGAGGGTAAAGAAAAATGTCCTGGTGCATCGACAGAACTCGCCGATGCAAGGTAATGTTCGTGGGGAATCAGTGCGGATTTCTCTCGTCTAGTCGCCGCTCTCAAACGCCTCTTTGCGTCTTTCGGACGGTTTGGTTTTGGTATGGAAGCGTCCCTAACGGCTGCGGGCCAGGAACCTCAACTCTGTTTGATGGTGCATATTCGCTCGTAAAGCCTTTCTTTGTGCACTCACGCTTTGCGGGAGACACTGCTGGCCACGAGCACCGACGCAAAGTGCCTTCGGCACTCTGTTAAGACAAACGCATCCGATTAGGTGCCTTGTGTGTTCACGTGTCCTGCCTAAAACTCAGACGCCTTCTCTTTTGGCGCGGAGGCGAGTCGGAGCTCCCAAATCCCGGTACACGGTCAAAACGCGCGATGCTGTACCTCCCTTGAGTTTGCAGAACACAGTTCCTACAATTCTACGCACCTCAATGACATCCGCATCTGAGCGCTGTCTTGCGTCGTCTCCACCCTGTTCGCTCGCAGTATCCGTGGTCAGCCTCGGGTTTAAATTCTTCCTCAGTTTCGGAAACGCCGGCGGAGCCAAGTACCTTCTTTTCCGGTCAGTGCTGAGTTCGCTCTTATCGCATGCGCTTTGGGACCGTTCACACACACTTCGAGAGGACTGGGTTCTGGACAGTTCCGCCGAGTTTACGGCGCTCAGAGAGCTTGTCAGGCGGGTTACCGAGCACCGTTCCAGCGTTGGAGTACTCACGCCGGAGAGTGGGGCTGCATTGGAGACCGAGAACGTGGTTCGCTGGGGATGCGGCTGCGTGTGCATCCGGTTACCACCCTCAGCTGTGGCGGCTCGGCCAGCTACTTTGGAATAAAAGTAGGGCGCCTTGACGGGCTCTGAGCGCTCGCGTCGGTCAGCCCCCCCAGCACATAGTGTGGCAGTGGAGGATTGACGAGACTCGCCCCGTGAGCAATCCGTGTCGAGGCCTCCGTGTCCCCCCTCTGGAGCGGCTTTTCGAGGCAATCTTACACACGAAGAGGAACGCCGGAGTGCCTGAGGCGCCACGACGACTGCGTCGGCCTTCACGGGCACGAGGGCGCGTGGGCCGCCGGCAGCCAGGGCGCCTGACCCATGCAGCCTCCCCCCAGAGAAGAAACTCGTACATTTGTCGCGAGAGGTTTTGTCACTGAAGCGCTGAGATGCGTCCGGTTTTTCAAGGAATCTCGGAGGCGCCTTAAAGGAGTCGTCCTGCGTAGCTGCACGCGCAGGGGTCTCCCGAATTCCCTTTCTGTTGCTTGACGGCAGCGTTATCGAGACTGGGCCACCCCGTCTCCCACAGGCTGTGGAAGTCGGCGAGAGAAAGGGTTCAAATTCTCGCTCGATATCTGGCAAACCGCGAGCACGAGGCCGCCGCGCCGACGCCATCATCCCCTTGAGATCGTCTGCATGTGACCAACCAAAGTTTCGGACCCCAAGGAAGCTAGCCGCAATCGATCGACAAAGAAGCCTTTCTCTGACCGGGTTTTCTCCTCCTCATGCGCCGAGAGGTGAGCCTCGAGGGCGTGACGGACCCCGAGCCTAACAGACGATGCCTTTTATACGGCAGACAGAAGGGACAGGCAGTACAGGCTGCTTATGGGGGGCACGAGGTCCACCTGACTCTCGACAGAAGCCGCAAACGGGGAAGATATGCCTGTGTGTTTCGGGGGGTGGTGTGCCTTTGGACCGCCGAAAACCGCGCGGTCGGCGAGTCTGGGCCTTTGTACAAGGTGCCGCGTGCTCAGTCCCCAGCAGTGAGAAAACACGAACTCGAAATTCCGGAAGGGTATTCAGCTGACTCCAAGAAAAGGGGGGATGAGGCCTGGTAGACGCCACGGTCAGGCGTGAAAGGCAATTGGCGAAGGCAGAGAGAGAGGTTCACGGCACACGCTGGTCGGGAGTGACTGATGAAGTAGGGGAGGCGCGGCGGCGACACGAGAAGTGGCAGCACCTACAAACACTAAAACGGCCAGGGAAATACCGTACGGGTCATAATAAAGCGTTTCTGGGAAGACCAGCTGTACACTCAGCCTTTGGAGCCTGGCCGCGGCAAGGCAGCTGGCGACACGGCCCGCGAAGCTCCGCCGGTAAAGGCGACAGGGAAAAGAATCCACGAAGAAAGACCCGAACCCTGCGATAAAACCAAACGCGCCGGTCTGAAAATGATGTTGTTCTGCGTGAAAAGGAGTCAAGAACGGAACCGGATCTTCGGGTATGAATGAGGTGTCGGAAAGTCGGAGGCGCCCGTGCCCCATGCAGGCGGACAAGTCCAGGGACACGCGGCCTGTAAGGCTTCCCGGCCAAGCCTCACATGATTGTCATTTTAACTTGAAAAACCATGGTTTCTAGGATGAACGGCCACGAGACGCATCACTGAACCGGTTGGGTTTAAGAGAAGTACAGGGGTACCATGACTCGCTAGGAGAAACTCGAGGCCTCAGTTGTCCCTACTCTGCGCAGCGTCTCCTGCGCAGCGTCTCGTGCAGTTCTCCGTCGAGACAACGTCGCGGGGGAGCGGCCGACAGTCGGCCACGTCGGGTGACTGGAGACTAGAGCGGCTTCTGGGGAAACGAAACTCGTCAACTCAGACAGTGTGCAGAGACGTCTGCGTTTTAAAGGCAAATGTCCGTAAAGACGGAAAGTTCTCCATTGCGCCTTCTAGAGCGTTCCCAGCCTTTTTCTCAAACCACCTGTGAGAAGGCCTCGGGACAACAGAAAGAGCGTGCTCGGGCTCGTAGCGGGAGGACAGGCAATGAAAGGCGCTCTATTCTGCAAAAGTGAAAGCACCCACACATGGCAGAAGACACAAAGAAATACGTGCTCCTTTAGCCACGTAGGTCGTGTGTACATTGACATAGACACAGCTGCCATCATCAAGCGAGGTACGCCGAACCGACTAACCGAAAAATTCGAAACAACGCTTTTGTAGAGGAGCTCTTGGCAGTGGGAGCACACACGCAGTATGTGTAAGAGCGTGGCAGTCTCTGCGCAGCCTCTCGGACACTTTTCGCGTGGAAGGCGCGCCGCTTCTCGTGTCCTGCCTTCTGATCAGCATGGCATAGGGCCTGGGCTGCTAGGAAACGCTCCAGAGCGGCCGAGCTGCAGGGCGGGCTAAACCGCGCGCGCATACTTCTCTTTCTCTCAATCTGTAAAGACTTATCCGTACGTATCCGAGTCCAGGTGTGCATGTGCAGATATACCCTGCATCCCTGATTTATATGTGCGTCCTCGTGGCCGTTCTCGCGTACGATAAACCCGGTGCTCCGGACAACCGTGGATCCTTGCTGCCATTTTAAGGAAGGAATTCTGTAGCCATAAGGTGGTTAACGGCATCTTTTTCGCGTCAGAAACAACGGAGTGGTCCAGTGTTGAACAGCACGCACGTGGTGCTTGTTGGTGTCACCGCCCATGTTCCGAAGTTATTCACTGTGTGGCGCGTACCCTACTTGCTTCGGTGTTCTCCGCAGCGACCCCGGATGCGTTCAGTGTTTCCAGACCCTCGTTCTCTTTCAGAGGCAAAAAATCTCTGAACTACCTGGCCGTAAAGAGCCACATCTAAACTTCATTGTCGTCTGATTAGCAAAATGGCGAGGCCATGGAAGAGACCGGAGGAAGGAGTTCTAACAGCAATTCTTCTGCTTGTGGAAGCACCCAGCGCCGAAGACACTGCATCGTGTTCTCAGCCTCTCATTCCGATGGCTTCGTAGCCGGAGAAAAACGTGTTCACAGCTCTCAAGAACGAGATCGAAAAACCTGTCAGAGGGCTTCACCTTCGTTTTTCTTTCTCAGTTCAACAACAAAACTGGTCGGGCTCCGGGCGTCCAGGAGCTGGTGTGAACACGCACGACTCTGTTCAGGAACCGACAGAGATGTTGCCCGGGCAAGGACAAAAACGCCCATCAATAAAGCTTTGTATGGCTTCATTCACAACTATTAAAAATCGATCGGCAAACGTCGCACCACGCTGCCGGGAAAAAGAGTCCCTTCCTCAAGCTGGAACAACGCTGGTGTACTCTCCACTTGAAGGCTGTGCATCTCACATGCGCTGCTGTCTCGTGCTCTCTGGGTGCTCCGTCCTTCGCACCCTCACCACCGTTCCCCGGTGTCGCCGACATCCCCTTTCTTCCTTCTTGTCAGTATGACAGCGCCGCGCCTTTCGCACTCGCATTCCTACCCACCCTTGTTCCGCTCACGTTGAGCGCTGTGTGACATTCCCTCCTCTTTCTCCCCTTCTTCGTTTCCTCCTTGGCGTCTCCTGGCCTCTCACGTCTCCTTCGCTGATTCCGGGGATTGCGCATCTGTGAGAAAAGCCGACTCTCCCGGCCGCCGACTAGTTGTAGCCCCGGCCGCCAGCTGGCTCATACGAAGAGGCCCGACAAAGTAATGAGCGCGGAGAAGATCTGATGCGCTGATAGGCGTTTCAGACGCTGTCCCTTTCCCCTCGTCTCTCTTTCGTGGACTGTCACTCTCAAGCGCATTCGATCCCGACTGGGCCTCTTCTTCAAGGGGAGATCCCTTGAGATTCGAAAGGGATTCCGCCGCGTCTTCTGGAACACCCGGCATTCGCTCTTCAGTCGGCGCCGCCCCGTCGAAACTGTCCTGACTGTGCGCGTCTTCGCCCTCGTCCTCAAAGAGGAGGATCCCATCTTGCTCCGCAAAGTTGAAATTGAAGAGCCCTGCCTCTGCCGCCAGCTCGGAGGCGCCGAAACTGTCGAAAACCCCGAACAGCTGACCGTCTCTTCGAAGGTCAGGAATCGACTCCAGGAGCGCGTCGATCTCCAGCAGCTGCTGGGCCTCTTCATCGGCATCCCAGCTGCGTTCTCCAGCTTGCGCTCCGTCCTCGCCGTGCGCGTCTAGCGCGGCCAAGAGGTCATCAACAGCCCGCGCCTCGCCGTCGCCCCCGCTCTTGTCCTGCGCCTCCAGCCACTCTCTGTACTGCAGAAACTTGAGCATTATTCGCTCGTATGGTTTCAGCTCCTCTGGAGCGCCATCCGAAGGCGTGGAGGCGGCGCTCAAACCTCCCTCCCGGTCCCCGGGACCCGCGCACCTCTCTCCATCGGTCCCCTCTCCGTCTTGCTCCGAGATCGTGTTGGCGCTGTCGCCTGCCGCGACCGCTGCGCCTCCCTTGAGCGCCCCCGGCCCGCCTTCGAGGCCAACGGCGGCTGCCGCAAAGCAATCGGCGAGACAAAGAAGAGCCTCTTCCGGCGCTTGACAGCTGGAGCCGGCACCGACGCTTCCCCCCTGTCCGCTCGCTGGCGGCTGTCCTGCACACGAGGACACAGTGCTACCGGACAGAGAGAGAGCGCTGGCGTCCAGTCTCTGCGGGGCCGTTTCAGAGGCCTCACACTTCGCCGCGACGACAGGCGTCGGCTGCGCCGTGTCCTGAGCCCCGCCGCTGAGAGGCGCCGACTCGGCATCGGAAGAAATCTCCGTTTCCGCGTCGCCACGCCCGGCGACCGCGCCCGGGTTCTCCAAAAAACTCTCCGCCGCCAGTCCTGTCCCACCTGTGGCCATCGCACGTTCCTCTCTGAGACCGCGTTCCCGGGCGAGTGGCGTCTTTTCATCCCTTCCGGATTCGCCTGTCGGCCAGCCCTCGCTGCTGCATGCTCTGGCTTCAGACTTCTCTGCTACGTGATGGGACGCGCGCTGTCCACCTTCTTCGCGTCGTATTTCTGTTTGTGCGTCGCGCGTTCGCTCTTCGCCTTCGTCTGCGGCGCGCTCTAGACGCGAGGCCTGCTCGGGTCGGTGCGTGGGCGGTTCGGGCCCAGCCGCAGGCGCACGGACGGCTCCGTCTCCGCATCCTGTTCCTCTGCTCGCGTGTGTGGAGGCGGCCAAGTCCGTTTTGTTTCCCCCTGCTTGGTTCATTTCCTGGCGACACTCAGCGCCCCGTGCATCTGCATCAGTGTGCGGTCTCCGTTGAGACGGGCTGAGCAGCCCGCCGCTCGGCGTGGAGGCGGGGAGACCCGTAGACGCCTCGCCCGGCCCCGCAGAGCGCCCTCGAAAGGAAGCGGCAGAGAGCACTGGCCGACACGCCGCCCCAGATCCAGGGAGTCCGGCGCGTGCTGGTCCATGTTGGCGGGCAAGCTGGTACCGGAGCAAGGCATCTTGAATGACAAGTACCTCTTCGCGACTCAGACGCGGAGGCACGGAGGCCGCTGTCGGCCGCGGCGCCGCAAAGACTGGAGCCAGGCTTCTCGGGGAACAAGGCGAACGCCGCGGCGAGCTGACGGGAGTCTGACGCATCGAAACGGCGCTCCGCGCCGGCGACCGCGCGCCCGCCTGGGCAGAAACGTGTGGGGGGGGAGACTGGGCGGCAACAGTCCTACGCCCTTGCATAAGCGCGGCGTCGGGCGTGAAGTAGGCAGGGACGCGGAGGGAGTCGGAGGCCCGACTGGGTCCATGCTGGGTTTCGCCGAGACTTTCCTGTGCAGACCGAAACGAGCAGAGTTGAGGCGGTCCACCCCGAGACGAGGACGGACAACTGGGGCGCGGAAAAGAAAGCGCGTGACGCAAGGAACCTGCGGGGAGGTGCCCGCTCGTGTCAAGTGAGGCAGGTGCGCGACTCTCACTGCCTCCGTTCGGCTGCAGCGATGACGACCGGGGGTAAGTGGCCCACTGCCTCTGTGTCCCCGTGGCTGTCCCTTCTTGCGGTGACTGCCGAGGGTGAGCCCCCGCCACGACACTGCCGTTCTGGACTCTAGACCTGCCGCTGGGCCGGCGAGTCGACCGCGACTGGAACAAGCTGATGAGATGTTTGACGAGCCGCGAATTCGTTTCTTCGGGAACCGCCGCGCTCCGTTTACTCACCTGGCGCGGCTCTCGGCTTCCTTCACTCCTTCGCCACAGGGTTCCCTGGCCAGAGGCTCGCACTTGTGATTCGAAGCTGCGACTTGTGGGATGCCACGCGCCGCCTGTCCCGGAGCCTGGACTGCCGCACGCCAAGGCGCCAGAGTCTGTCTGCGCGTCGCGCAGCCGCTGCAGCCACTGAAACTCCTTGCTTGCCGGCGCGCCGCGCCACGTCGTCATCCCGCGGCGAGCTTCTTCCCGCCGCTGCGCCTCGTGCGCGGCCCGCGTCCTCTGGCGCATGTAAAAGTCTTCAAGGTAGGACACGCTCGTGCACCCACTCGGACTACTCTGAGAAGAGCTGGAAACGCGACCAGCGGTCCGGCCACCCCCGGGTGTACCTCCAGCGCCTTCGGTCCCTTCGGTACGGATGTCCCGGCTGAGCCTCCCCGCTGTACATTTCGGCTGTCGAACTGAACTTGGAGACGCCCAGGGATGGCTTCCTGAAGGGCCCACCGGCCGCTTCAAATGTGACTCGTCGCTGGCGGTCCTCGGCACCGGAGTGTTTCGAGTTCCGCCCTTGCGGAGGCGTCCTTCGCACCCGCCGCCCGGGACGGCGGACTGCCGTGTATGTACACCCCAAACGGAGGCCTCCGCATCCTCAGTGCTGCCGCTGCGTTCGCATGCTGCTTCGCCAGTTGCCGGAGCCGAACTTGGAGGAGGAATTGACGCGCGGGCTGTTCTTCGGGGCCGCCCATTTTCGCCGCCCGACCGCGACCCTCCAGAGACTGCAGGGGGGGAGGGCGCCGCACCGTTCGTTTCGGGATTGAAAATCTCGGGTCTACTCATTCGTTCGCGGACTGAGAGGCAAACAGACGACTCTCGCGGAGACCGCGGATCGGGCTCATCCGAGTCTTCCTGCTCTTTCTCCTCTCTTGTACAGAAAGAAAACGGAGACGCGCCGAGTCCTCCAATGGTGTCCACGGCCGTGCCTTCGGGAGTCGCATCCTCAGGCAGCTCGGCAGCCGTGCCCAGGTCCACGCCGCGTTTCCCTGACTCTGTGACGAGGTCGTCCTTTCTCCCAGAGATATTTCCATTCATACAAATTTCAAATGAACCCTGCTCCATGGTGTACAGACACCGGACCGCTGCTCCTCTTTTGTCCTCGTAGCCACTCCCGTTTGGGCTCAGGCGTTGTTTTGGTCGGGCGCATGGCCTCCGCAGACGAGGCGAGTTGTCTGAAGAAACAAGGAGCGGCGAAACAGGTGGACGCCTCCTTCGCTTGAAGCGCCTGAAGATGACGGAACAATGCCGGGGCCTCTTCTCAAATGCGAATGCGCCCCTTGCTCCTTGCCTGCAGGGGTCACCGCCGTGTGCGGAGGCGACACACAGTCCCTGCGATCCGCATGCAACAGCAAATTTCCGGGGTTGAACTGCGTGTCCACAGACTCGGTACTAACCGGGCGCTGCGTATGTATGTGTAAACGTGATTCGTCTGGGAAATACCTGCATGCGCTCGTGCATTTACGACTAGATTCACGGGTGTGCTCTGCAACAGCATGATACTCTTGTGCCTCGGATTCTTGAAAGGCCCCGGACACGGAGAGAAGTGGAAAAAGAGAAACGAGACGAGGAAGGCAAAGAATCGACACAGCTCTGTCGCTGCACACCCGCATGTGTGTAAGCGTGCGAAAGGTGCGAAGGGAAACGGCTACGGAAAAGAATCGCAGGCAAGACAGCCCACAATTGAAAGAAATCCATTTCAGCAGTGTACACACGTGTGCATTCTCATACACTTTTGTATGCGTGTGTGTACATTGCGGAAGGGATCCTGCCGCGCCCGGGAACTGCAGAATCGTGGAGTTTTCGCTTTTCCTCACTTAAGCGAAGATAGTTACCGAGGGACCAGTGTGTTGCCAAGTGCAGAAGACCATGAAGAGAAAGGCCTTTTGGCATGTCCCTTCCGCGGGAAAAACGAAAAGGTGTTGCAGCTAGGCAGTCCCGTTGCCGGAAAAAACTCTCCGGCCGCGTTCTTGGCGAGAAAGTGCTGGTCCGCCGCAGCCGCGCGAACGTTTTTGTCCCTGTTCACAAACGCTCGGGAATTTTGGGGAAACAGGCTAGGTCTTTTCCGTTTATGGGCGACTCGCAAATCACGGTGCTCCGGTGCTCGCGCAAAAACACAGCTGTGGAACCGATGCGAAGACGGCAACGACGAGAAAGCATCGAAAAGCGTGACTGAATGTCCAAACGAGAACACGGAGAAGTGCATAAGGCCTCGCTGCTCGGACCGGGATCGTCGCTTTGCCTCAAAAACGGCATTTTCAGGGGCGCCGTCAAAATGAAGTGATTTCGCAGAGATATTGAACCCCGAACAACGGAGAGGCGAGAGGCAGGGGACGGGCGACAGGTAAGACGGGCGACAGGAGTTCGCCGAGAGGACGGCGAAGCAGAAGAACAAAAAACGGAGGCAATTCAAAAAAGAAGAAGATTCAGAGCAGTTTGCTTGGTTTCTTGAACGGAAAAATCCACGCGTGAGCACCGAAAGCGAGAAAAGGCGCACACCACACGCGCACGGAATCAGACGTCGTCCACAGTGCGTTCCGGTCGATTGTCTGGCGTGTTTCCGCGGGGAAGCTGTGCACAGTCCACTCGTCTTCTCCACTGTTTCTGCGTGGAAAGGAAACGCTAGAAGTGAGGAGAGTTTCACAACTCCTCTGTCCACGGGAAACGGCCAAACTTTTTCAACCTTTCGACGGGGCGCATGCTGCAGATAGCACGCCTGGCGTACCACGTCGTTTCCCCCCTCTACAGGAATTGCAGCGGAAACAAAAACGACTTGCACAGACTCTCAACCGGTGAGGTTGTTGACTCTTTCCTTGTTGGTACTCACACCGAGTCGAAACGGTCTTTTACAAAAGCGAATGCGCTTCTCAAGCTAACCGCAGCAGTTTCCGAACCGCCGAGCAGGATTCGTTGTGCGGACGGTCCGACTGCGGAGTCACGAGAGGCGGCCCACAACGGGCTGAAATAAGCGACTTCGAGAAGCGTACTTCATATCTCCCGCCCGTCCGTGGACCTTCTAGGCGACGTGAAGACATAGCGAAACACACAGTTCCAGCCTTTTCTCGTAGACAGTGACATTCCTGCAGGACGACTACGGCCGCGAATCGCTGAGCCTTATGCACCTGTCTTTGGCTAGTGCTGAAGCGTGAGTCGTTGGGAAGACAAAAAACAAAGAAGGGAGTGAAGTATGGCCGCTAACAGAGGTGGTCACCAACGCTGTTGCTGGCGTCGTGAGATTCACTGAAAAAAAACGCCATAAAAACGCCAGCGGAGGCGCTTCGTATAGACCCTCCACAGAAAATGTGCAAAAGAACGCGCACCCAACCGCGCCTCACCCAGTCCACGCAAATTTTGCGTCGCTCTCCCCCTGTTTCGTCCACGGCATCTCCCGCTTGGTCAGGGCATTTTCCGTCGCGGGACGGTCTGTCTTTTTGTGTCTCTCTGCTCGACGGGACCTCTTCACATTCCCTCTCACCCGCTATAGCGTAAAGCGCTCTTTTTTGCTCAGAGCAAACTCTTAGCGAGATCACATCTCCTGCTAGATGCTTCTTCTCCGTATGCGGAGGACGGGTGCCTCCTGCGTGGTGCTTGTCTCCGGGATTAAAAAACTGGATTCGCGGGCGAGTCTCGGCGGCAAAAAAATAGGCTCGGTAGAAGGAAAGGCCCAGCGGCTGACGCTCTTGGCACTGTGACATGACTATCCCTCGCCGTACTCCAGCAAAGTACCAGGGAGATTGCACGTCTATGGATTACCACATGAGCGAAAAAGTTCTGTTTTACTGGGAAGCGGTCCAACTCTTGTCAGCTTTGGAAAAAGGATGTGTCGCCGACTCTCAGTTCTCGGTAGCGGGAAAAAGCCTTGCAAAAACCAAACCGAGCGCTCACATTCACGACCTTTCCTACCCTTTCATGAGTCGATCCCATTCGGGCGTCTCGAAAATCCCAAATCGAAGGAGAAAGGAGACTATTTCCAAACAACGGTACCTGCATTGATAGGTTGCTGTGAAAGCAACACACTGTCGAAAACGTAGACACTGAAAGCCACGCGAGGATGCCACGCAAGGCGCCAGGCCCATACGGAACCGCCGGACTCAGACCTTGACACAACGGTAGACTTTGTGCGTCGTTACACCCATAGATGTTTGTGAGAGAACGTTTCTTACCAGAAGCACACATTTAATACCACCAAGTGAACCTGTAGTTACCAGGGGATTCGACGCCGGAGTTTGAACACAAGACAGCCCCACAAGTCAACACATTTTTCTCCCTAGGTCCCATCATTCGTGTCAGGGCCCGCGCGGCCGCCCGACGGATGCACTCGCTTGCGCCTTTTCAACTCCATGTCGCTATCGTGCCTGCCTCTGCACTCCGCAGTCTTGGTCAGAATCTGCAGAGTCCCAGTCCTCCTTCAGCTCGTCCTACGGAGACAGACAGACAGGTCAGCAGAGGCGACGGTTGCTATCCACACAGGGAAAACTGGACCAACAATGAACCTCACGATCCGACGAGAGACACGCATCCTTGGTCCCTTTTCACAGTTCAACTCCGGTGTCTCCATCTCGCGTTCCCCGGATTCAGTTGACGTGTACGAGTCCCCGATTGCACGCCAGACTGAGTTCTCTCCCTGCCACGACGGCCGCACGACGCAGGCGACAAGCCTGGGGGAAAGGCATCGTGGGCATTGCAAATGGTCATTAGCACGTCCTCTACCTGAAACAGCTGTGCAAGTGAAGTTTTCCTACTTAGCCGAAGATCTAAAATTAAAGTCGGCATACTACGGCCGTAGAGAACTGCCGGCTGAGTTCCATTTGTCTGTGCGCATCCTTAAATGAAAGTCACTCCATGAACACCGCGTGGTGCCTTGGGCATCTTCACGCATCAGAGGGTAAGGAGCGATTAACGTGGAGTACAAAATCGGGCTGAGGAAGAGCATTTCGCCTGCCTCACACGCCACTTTTTTTTACCTCGTGGCCGCGTGGGCATTCATCATCAGCGTCTTCTTCCTCTGCGCCTCTCGCTTGTCCCCGGTCTCGCTCCGATTCACCCTCTGAACCGGAGTCCACCGTTTCTTTCTGCGTTGCTACTTCCGCTGTCTCCGCCGTCTCCACCACCGCATGTCCCTCGACGCCGTTCCCCGCCACATCCTCTGGGTCCGCAGCCTGGGAATCCGCGGGACGGAAGCCACGGAGAGAAGAGGTCAGAGAACTACACGCCTGCGCAGAAGCTAACTTTGCACCCGCGGCCGTCGCCGCACGTGTGGTACTAGCCACGGACGAACCTCCGTCGCTTACAGAAGAAGGACAGGCAGAGACACCCTGAAACCACAGAGCAGACAGATGGGAACTGTGTGCGTCCTTTTCATGCCCACAAACAGTCACGCCGAGGAACGCGAAGCAGCTACCGTGGTGTGCGTAGAAACACTCGAGAAGAGCGCACCACACACTGTCCTCGGGGCCGTCGTGGAGTTGAACAAACGCGCGTGGACGCGTTGGTGGGTTGGGCAAGCTACGCAGCCGGTCGCCCTTTCGCCAGCCCCACGTCGGCCTCTCGCGGACAGTCCCCCCTCGCCTCTGGACCGTCCACAGAAAGCGTGTAAGCTCCTCCGGACCGGAATTTGAACCACGAGTGGGCAACTGCGAGACGCGAATTCGAAACAGCTAGGGTGTGAGTGGCTTACCTTGTCCTGTTCCCGACGTGCAGTCGACACCAGCTTCTCCCACCCACTCGACTGCCACAGCAGTGAAAAAAGGAAAACCGACCCGGGGGACACCCGAGAAGAGGGATCCTTTCTCGGTGCGCTGACGACACGTCAACCATTGGGCTCCAGACCTTCCGCAGACCCTCCTCGACTGCTTCGCGACACGGATCATCCCGCCGTACGCCAACCCCCCTTGTGCTGTCGAAACCTTTATTCTTCGCGCCTTGGTTCGAAACACTTCTGAACACATCCCCTCCCGGTGCTAGCTAGGCGGGGGATCTACTCCACTTCACGCAAATTATCCCAGTTACCCCCCACACACAGAGGGCTGCGTTCCTTGTCTTCTCATTTCATCGCTTTGCTAGGCCCCGCTTTTGGATATTTGAGCTGCCCCGGCGACCGCCTCTGTCGTCCTGCTGCTCTCCGTTCTCGGAATGGCACGCCGAGTTGCCGAGGACTGTCAACTTACCCCACTAACTGACGGAGCGAGCGTTTCGCTTGAACTCCCTAGCGGTCCTGCGTCTCTCCGCGAGGCCGCCGCCGCGAGGATCTCCTTCCTAGACACGTCGGCTGAATCCGCAGTTTGCCCGTGCATGTGTCCCTCATCCGTTTTTCTTTTGGCGGCTCGCGGGTCCCTCCGTCCGTCCACGGGTTCAAAAAGGGCCGTCTTCCCTCCGTTACCTTGAACCCCTCCATTCTCCGGATCCCCAGCTGTCCCCGCCGCTACTTTCTCTCCGACGCCTCCCAAATCGGCACCTAACTCGACTCTTGAAGCCTCCGGCGTCGCCGGTTCGGTCCCGGCCCTCCTGCCGGCTCCCTCGTCGGCGCCTGAAGCGCGCGACCGTGGCCCGCGCCCACTCCCCGCGCCCGGATGGCCTTCTGGACCCCAACTAGCGGTCGCAGTTTCTGACGTCCGTTTCTCCAAAAAATGGACAGTCCTTCGTTCAGACTCCTGGCACGACGAGGTCCGCTTCGAAGCCGCTGAGACTGAAGCTGAACTGGTCTGAGAGGCAACCAGACCACTTCCAGGCCGCTGATAGTCGGCCTCGGATGGCCTCGCCCCCGGGCCGGGTTCCGCCGCCCCCGCTGGGCCGCTCGCATCTATCCGTTCTGCACTATGTGCGTGTTGAAGCCGCAAGTCCGTCTCTTCCGACCCCGTGCACCCCGCGATAAGCATGCGGCTCTCGGGGCGAGAACGCGACGCAGAAGGCAAGGGAAGCAGAGGCTCGTCGGAGGTCATCACGTAACCCGAGACGGCGCACGGCCAAACGGGAGAGGCGCTGCGGGGTGAAGAAAGGCCCGTCGCATCTTCCAAAGAACTCCCCGCGAGGTTGCCTTGCTGGCGCTGCGTCTGAGCCGCCAGAAAGCGCTGATACTCGTCAACCACCCGGTCCCGTTCGTGAGACACAATCCGGTGAATATCCCGCGAAAAGCTGAGGACAGAGGGACCAGAAACAGACGGGAATGATCGCAGCAGAGACAGAAGGAAAGGCAGTGCGTGAAACGCGGGCCGAAATGCACAATCGCGTAGCAACATGGTCAGAAGACGGCGACGCACTGCGACTCGGAACTGCCCTCTGGCCAACGGCTACCCCGGCGAACGAGCGATAGGAAAATATCACGAACAAAGCTGGTGAGTCGAGGCTGTTCGCACACTTCACCCGCCATTCCAGTGGATCAGTGACGAGCGAGTTTCACGTCTGCTTCGCGCAGTCGACGGCAGGGACGTCTAGCCGCAAAGGACCGCGTTACCGCTTCCTCGCGGTACCTTCTGCGAGAAGAACGGCTAGTTCGCCTTCCCATGGCTCTGGTAGCGCCTTGGGTTGTGCGCGGGATCCGTGGGTTCTTCCGGATTCTTTGAGACGGGTTCACGTTCGAAACTCACCCGATCGAATCTAAAAGGTTCTGCTCGAATACGATCGCGCTCCCCATTGTCGCGTAGCCTCCCAGACGCGGCGAGCCGCCGACTCCCACCGAGTCGCTTTCTCCACCGGCCTGGCCCTCGCGTGCGGCGCCGGGGCAGGCCCCAGAGCTCCGAGAACTTTTCGAGGGCGTGTAGAGCGCCTGCGCGCCGCTGGGGGGTCCTCTCCCCGCAGTTGGCGTGGTCGTGTTTGAGTTATTTCCGTACGGGGGAAAGGGGACAGGGAGAGGTGGGATGTTCACGATGTCCGCCCCGTCTGCGTTCCGCTGCAGGTAGGGATTCGTTCGCTGGTCCTTCGCGAAGGAGTCGCTCGAGTGCGCCCCGAAGCCGAGCCGACAGCCTGGGTCTGAGGTCCGGGCGCACACCGGGTCCCGCAGAGACAGGGCCGCGTGCGCAGGCATGTCACCGAAGCCCCCAAAGTCGCGAGAAAGCGCCGAAACGCCGAAAGCGGACAACAGGGGAGGCCCCGGCGGGCAGGCTGGGTCGTACGGCCCGTTCACAAGTCCCGCCTGGACGCTCGGCAGCACAGCCGCCACAAGAAGCTGTTGCAGCTGGAGTTGCAAGAACTGCTGGTTTTGCAGGTGTTGGAGGATCTGGTGCTGGACGTGTGCAAACTCCCGAAGACTCCCGCCAGAGAACGCGCCCGGATGTGCACCAGACCCCGCCAGCGGCGGCGCTCCCCCCGTCGCCACACTGGGCGCAGCGCTGCCTTCGCCCCCGCGGGAAGGCGGGGGGGTGCCGACTGAAGGAAGGCCAGACGAGGCCGACACGCCAGCTTGGGGAGACGAGGCCTCCAGGGTCGCGCCGCCGGCGGCCGCGCTCGGAAACCCGCTCGTCGCGCGGAGCGTCTCCTGTTGTCTGTGGAGAAGGAGCTGGTTTTGTTGGAGAAGGAGAAGTTGACGGAGACCTTCGGAAGCGCGCCACGGAAACGAGGCGGACAGCCCGTTTCCAGTCGCCCCAGGCCCACTCCGCGCAAACCGTGCAGGCGTCGGCACGCACGCGCCTCCCCACGGGACTGGGGCGCCGCCAGCTTCCACGTCATTTAAAGAGTCCGCACCGGGGGTCAACTGCCCCTTCGCGCGTTTAGGTTCGCCGCCAGAGTCGATGACGCGACCAGCAGCTTGCTGTTCTCTCCGGCTGCGGTCTGCTGACGGCGGTGTCGAGGCGCCGCGTCCAGATGCCCCACGCAGCGGCGGGACGCAGGCCTTCCCAGGGAGAGCAGAGACACTCGTGTCCCCGTTAGGCAGACCACTGGCCGCTGGCGGCGCCCCGCGCGTCGCTGGAGGGCCCTGCGGCTGGGCACCTGACTGGACACTGGGCGAGGGAGGAACCGGAGCGAGGACAGAAAGGCCAGAGCGCGCCGCCCGGGACTCCCGCCCGTCGGCGGCTGAAGACAAGATCTCTGGAGAGCCTTGTCGTCGCGCAGGGCCGGTAGACGACTCGCCTGCGTTCTTTGGCGCGACGAGGGACGGCGGGCCTTCCCCGTCGCCGCCGATCTTTCTTGCCACAGCTGATCCCCGGACGCCCTCGTCTTGGGCCAACTGACGGTCGCTGGCGGAGAGTGCACCAAGCCGGCGACGTTCAGGAGACGCCAGAAGGGAAGCAACGAGTGGATCGCTGCAGCGGTCGCAACCCTCAGCGCCTTCTCCCCCAGCTGTCCTCTCACCGAGGCCGTCGACGCAGCAGGTCGGATCGGCCTCCTCCACCCCAACTGGTGAGGACGGGCGGTCAGCGAGCCCAAGCTGCCTCTGCGCTGACAAGGCCAGGGTACCAGAAAGGCTCGCAGCAGCCTGCGGAGGAGCGGGTGCGTGGTCTGGCGGCCGCAGCGGGCCTCGCCGCCTCTCGGGGCGCCGGAGCGTCTGGTGCTCTTCAAAAGCGAGTGTGGCCTCGTCAGCGCCTCCGTGCAACCCCTCTGCCCGCGGCTGCAGGCTGGGCGAAGGCGGGAGCGTCGTGCGCTCAGCGCCTTCCGCGAGAGCGAGAAGACGGCCGGGCCGTCTGTCTGTTTCTTGCCGGCTTTGGGCTCCAGCGCGGGTGGCGGCGAACTGGGCGGTCCCGCTAGCCCTGTCCCTCTGGGCAGCGCATGACGCCATCTGGGGCGAAGCTGCCGAAACACAACATGGCGACGGGCGCAGAGCAGTCGTTAGGGGTACGTCACTCCACCCCCGCGCCCGACTCCTCTCTGCATGCGCGCCTTCGAAGAGTCTCCGAACGTCAGTTGCGCTGTATCGCCTGCTTGTGGGGCCCGGCATCTCGAGCGACAAACTGCGGCACGTGGCACAGCCCTCGGGAGAATGGTGGAGCGAAGTGGACGATCCGGGGGCAACGCGTCCGCCGTCGGTCTCCGTCTCTTCGCTCACAGACAAATAGATGGGAAGAGACGAAGCGCCGGACGGACCTGAATGGAGAGCACCGTCCCTAAGGGACAACGTTGGCAAGTGTGGAGACGAAAGGCCAACCGCGTTGCCTGCAGCGGCGACGCGATCGAGTAGCTCTTCTGATGTCGAAAGGCCAGCCGATGCGTGCAAGGGGTTTCGGAGACGGCGGAGGGACGGCGCTGCGAGACGCCGAGTGGACAACGGACTTCGAGGTGTACCGGCTGCAAACAGAGAGAGAACGAACCGAACACGAAACAACGCCTCATCGATCACAGGGCTGGGATCGCCCCTCGACTCGCTCCGCTCCTTCCCACGTTCATGATCACACCCAGGCGCGTAACCGTAAAAGCGCCCGGAGGCTCGCAGAACTCATCTCGGGCATAATACACGGAGACTTCCCCCGCGAGCGGCCGCATGAACAAAGCCAAGTATAAACCCCTCTCTGCGTGTGCCCAGGGCCGGCTCCTGGTTAGCCGAAAGACGGCATCCACCGACGCCGGAACTCACGTTGTCCATCTCTGTCTGCGTCGTATTTCCCGCCGCTGTGGGGCGACGCGGCCGTCGAGTCCGGGTCTCCACCTCCAGCCTCGCGTTTCCCCCTGGGGACTGTCGAGATCCTCAATCTCTCCTGTCCGTCGTGCTCTCTCTCTGGCGCTTGGCCTGGCCCCGTCCTGGCCGTCCGGGCGCTGTGGACAGTTCCGGACGCAGGCGCCGCTAGGAACCTGGGGCGACGACTCGCATCAGAGACGTCTGCAGGAGACGCCGCGAGCGGGCCGGACCTGAGCGTGGACGAGCCGGTCGCCTTCGTGGACGGACGCTCCTCTCCCGCGGGCCTGCCACTGTCGCTTTTCTCCCGTTCAACGCAAACCGCGTCGTCCCGGTGTGTTTCCTCAGCCTCCTCGTCCTCGAGCTCTTCATCGGCTTCTTCCTCCGAAGCGCGTGGCAGAGACGCAGGAGCCTCTTCGTCCCTAGGAGAGGGTGGCGTGGATTCCCCGTGCAGCACGAGAGACGGCGGCTGGGCGAGAAGGGCGTCCACGTCGCTGTCGCTGCATTCGCTGTCGTCGGAAAGCAACTCCTCAAAGTCTTCCGCTACCACGGCGGCGTTTTCAGCCCCAGGCTCTTCCTCCTGCCCCGACGGCGTAGGCAAGTCGCTTTGGAGCCGGGGCGGGGAGGCCTGCTGGATGTGTCCCGGAGGCGAGGCAGGCCCGTAGGCACTCGCGGCGTGACGCGGAGACGCCCCTAGAGGCGCACTGGCCGCAGCCGCGGCGGCCGCCGCGACCGCCAGCAGGGACGGGGCGCCGTCGGGGCGCGTCGTGCGGAGCCCCGGAGACGGCATGAGGGCGAGGGACTGGAACGGGGCATCCAGTTCTTCCAGGCTTCGATTCACCAGCTGGGGCACCTGGTGAACCTGAGACATCGAGAGAGATCACTCGAGACGCGGCGGGGTCGTGACGCGAAATGGGGGGAAAAAGCGAAAAAAGAAAAGGAAGGAGGCAAGCGAAAAAGACGCGGGGCTGATACGAACGATCAGACGCCGACGTACCACGCAGGGGAAACACGGAAAATCGACGGCGACACGTCTACAAAAACCACAGGCGAGACGACCCCTGGGGCCCGGGCTATAACGATCAGAGACAGCCACCGAGGCGGCAAGCTCCACAGTCGTCAGCACACCGGTCCGAAAAAGACGGCGATTCATCGAACACGCGTTTCTAGCAGTGCTGCCGCTCTGCCCCTTTGACAGCAATGAGCGCTTGCCACGATTCGTGAAACCGGCCGAGCGAGTCCCGAATCCTTCGCGCCCCATCCTCGTCACGGATTCTCAGGTTTGCTCTGTCTCTCTTTCGTCACTCTCGAAGGCGCAGGAGAGAGGCCTGGTAGGAGAAAAGAAAGGGTGTCAGTGCGGAGTACCCAGACCCACGTCCGTTGTTTCTCGTCATCCTATCGGCAGGCCTCGCAAAGGCCAGCGGTGTGCTGTGGACGGCTTACTGAGCGCAGCAGTTCCTCGTTGCTATACACGTGGCGGCGTATCTCCCTCCACTGATTGCTGCTGAGGTTCATGTTCCACGGGCACACGCTTTTGACCCAGTTGTACTTGGAGCTGATCGAGCCCGTTCGCGGATCTCTCCGGCTATACCACACAATCTGGCAGTTGTGGATCTTCTCCAGCTGTCCCCTGGCCGTCGTGGACCCGCCGCCGCCGCCCGCCGCGCCTGCCCCGCCGGGCCCAGCCCCGCTGGACGAGATGGCGGCGCGGCTCTCGGTTGGGCGCACGCGCTCGATCAGCGCCCGGAACGACTTTATCACACCCCCGTGGCATACAATGATGACCCGTAAGCCTACAGAAGACGGGAGAAACACACACTCAGCCAGGAGCCTGAACAGCGTGTCTCGAGTCCAGCGAAGCGAGTCCAAAACGGCGATCGGTCCACCAATCGCTGTCTTGCCAACCGTTCAGAAATTCAAACCCGTAGGTGGTTCTAGCGTTCACTAAAACCAGACGCTCGGCGTCTCTGTATACGTCAGAGGTCCAGAGGGTGCCCGCGAACTGTCATTCCTAGCTCAATCGCGTTCACCAACACGTGGCGAAGCAGCATCACGGGGTCCGTAGAGCGGAGCACTGACCTGCGACAGTTCCCCAGGCACACTCAGCTGTCGTGAAGAGCACGATCCTCCAGCTGGAAAAGAAAAAGGAGCAAAAACGAACCTGAGCACGACTCGCAGAGGTTCTCCATAACGCGGTCTACCCGGAGACACAAATTCGCGATTGATTCCCCCCCCGATGGCTGCAAAAAAGAGAAAAAAAGAGGTACAATAACACAGAGCAACGCAACTGCGGCACTGTTGACCGTCGCGGACGGACTCAGTGGAAACGGCCCTACGAAAAAACGTCGAGGCTCGAAACCATGTGGAAAAGCGACTCGTGGCAACAGCCTCGGTGAACTCGAACAGAGGCGCGGCTTGCGAAAGGAGCGAGGCGAGTGTGTCTGCTAGCTGACGCACGCCAAAGAGGGCAGTGCCGACACAAACAGCAACTACCAAGATCACCACTTTCCGGTTCAGGAAGCCGCCAATGCAGCCTCAGGGCAGCGCGTCGGAATGTCTTGAGCACGCCCCTTTCGACCGCTTGGAGACAGTGCGACAATGCCCGCCTTGGGTGGCATGTATACGTGTATACTAATGTATATCTACATATGCATATATCTATATATATCTATTTATATATATATATATATATATATTGAGCCAGGCAGTGTTTTTCTGTGAATGAGTCTAGTTCTAGATGTAAGCATGCGTGTGGCGCTTTGCACCCGATACGTATGCATAGATGAATAGGCCCGCAGCGGTGAGGGGACCGTCCCACAGCATCTCGCCCCACTACGTCGCCGGTTCACGGACAGCTGGCGTGCCATACTTGCCAATAGAAGGCGTCTCGCTCTTTCCGCCGCATTTCTTCGGGGTGTTGTTCGTGTCTCTCGTGGTGAGGCTTGTTGGCCAGAATTCCTCGGTCGCGCTCGCGAAGGTACATCTCTGTGGCCCACCGGGCCGACGGAAGCGACAGCATTGCCGCCGTCTCCATGGCTCTGTGCGCATACAGCCCGCAAAAACGCATGTGCGAGCAGCCTCCACAGCGTGTGCTCGACACCTCGCGAGCGACGGTCCAGAGAGGACTTCACAATGAGGCAGCCGCGGTCAACAACTGGTAGAGGAGAACAGGCAGAGATGCAGAACGTAGCCTGAAAGACCAAAGCACCGCTGACTCTGTGGAGCGTTGAGCAAGAAAACCGAGAGGCCTGGAGGAGTCGCAGGGGGAACTTCCTGCCACGGAGAAACACGAGGAGAACGGCACGACATGAGGTTTGTCGAAAGATGAGCACAGGAGACCGCACGTGCCTGTGCTCATTTGTGAGCGGTGACGCTCGCGCTTGCGCAAAGCCGTAGAAAAAAGCTCCGGAGAAGAAGATCCAAAGGTATTTGTAGAGAACAGCAAAAAGGGGTGTTTCGTCTGGAACTGACCTGACATATTCAGAAGTGAAGTATTTGTCAAACAGAGTCGCCACATGAGATCGAATCCATCTTCCCGCGACCGCCGCCTGCATCCTCCCCTTGTCGGTAAGCCTGTAGAGGCTATTGTGCCGTTCCCGGAACTCCTTTGACCAAACGCCCATTCCTGGTTCCGTGGCTGCATTGTCACGCGAATGCGAAGCGGAAGCAGACGAGGGATCATTTGAGCCGGAGAGAGAGCCCGGATTCTGTTGCTGCTGGCGACAGAGTCGCTGAGCTAAATTCCCCTCAGACTGGCCATGACGGACCAGAACGAGGTCCACGGGCATGTTCCGATACATTCTGTTGACGGCCAGCAGGATCAGGCGAAGACGCAGATATGAAGCAAGGTACGCGAAGGGCTGGAAGAGAAGGACGAGACGAAGGCAGGTCGTTGCTGCAAAAAAAAGGGAACAAAACCACGTGGCACCTAAACGTGGCAAAAGCGACGCCGCCCCCGCCACTGTGTGAGCGGAGTAAAGAAGGCAGAGCGCAGACTGAGGACGCGCACAAAGCAGAAAGGGACAGAATACGCTCAAGCATCCCGAATGGCCCATACACACAAGGTGAAGCAGAAGGAAAACAGACAAGAAAGATGCAGAACAACGGTCTTCGAAGACCGATGTGCGCGATGTCGAACGGAACCCAAAGAGGTAGCACACAGAAGGGGAAACAGGACCCGGGTAGCGCCGGCGATCCACGAAGGAAACAAAAGCTCTTGTGACGCCGCACACCAGAGATGTGAGTCCCTGTCTCTCCCTGGCGATTCGCCTTCCCCACATTTTCCCCACCCCACTAGACTGCTTAAGACAGCTAAAAGTAGGTTCGTGCCTAGCCTCCTTGACATACCTTCAGCCTACATCAGGCCGTCCCCGCGCAATCCACTCGATGCGACGGAAAGGCCATTGCACATTGTGCTCTGGCTCTCGCGTGCTCTTTCTCTCGAATCCGGGGCGTGCGCCCGAGCGTCCATCAGGCGCAGTATCTCGAATCAGACGGCAGTTTCCTCTCATCACCGTTTCCTTGTTCGAAACGGTCACCACGAGAAAAGCCTTCGCGGACTCTTCTGGGAAGCGTCCGGTCTCTCGTTTTGCAGACGTGTGACGCCTTGTTCAGTTCGACTCAAAATCAATAGTCGAAACCGCCGGGTTCACGGGCAAATTCCGTTTCTGCTCGAAACAGGCGCTAGTTCAGACTCGAGAGTCCACCGCAAATGACAACCGGCGAACTCAATGAACAACACAGGGCGGTAGTTCCGAGAAACGTTTTCGGCATTGTGGTCTTTCAAACGTTCTGGATCTGTGTGTGTGCAGGGAAAAGAAAAACGAATCGCTTCCGAGCACACGTACGTGAACTTTAGCCGTTGCAGGCGATAGGCACCTTCCTGACAAGGCCGCTGGTACGTCATGAATCAAGAAAGAAGCGAAAACACACGCGGAGAATGACGGGAAAGTGACAGGGGACTCAAGGAAGAACGTACTTTGCACAAAACAAGCGCTTCTGTTTTCCAGGGGTCGAGCAGGGGCCGAGTTAAGACACAACAGAGAAGAGAAGAAGACGGCCCTACCATACGACATGCTCATAGGTTCACAAAGTGGCCTCTAGGCGCAACAAGAAACGGGAAATGTTGCGTGTGTGTTTGGAAAATGCTCCTGACTGGTTACAGAGCAGAGAATGTTCAACGCTTTCTCCACATCAGTGAACTGTGCAAGTCGCATGCAGGCAAAAAGTGAACGAACGACTTATCACGAATCTTACCTACCGCATGCAACAACGACCGCCACGGCGTAGGCGATGGCCTCGCCCGACGCAGCTTGCTGAAACATTTTGTTGACAACGTTCATGCTGACGTCACTTGGACTTCCGTACGTAGATGGTTCCCGTGAAAGGAGCAAGAAACAAGAAATCGCTTCTTCTGGATTCTTTGAGGTAACCGGTGAACCGGTACTTGTTACGTCGTTGTAGCTCCAGTGATCTAGCCGTTTGTATCAACAACTTTATCTCCGGATCTGAGGGGCCTAAGAGTAGGTAACGAAAGCTTTTCCACCCTCCGATGCTTTTTTTCCGCGCGCACTTTGACAGGGTCGTAGGTGCCTCGCTCAGCATCTTCATTCTGCTCAATATAGAGATGCACTTTCTCTCCTCCTGACATTACTCAGCTGGTATTTAATACAGAGCCTTAGGATGGTTTCACGCACAAAAGATTCCGCTCTTAAGTATTCCTTTCCACAGTCGAACGGCAATCTGTCATATGTCACAGTGTTGGGCGTTTCTGAATTCATTCTGCTAGCCCAGAGTGGGAAAGACCATGGAGTGACGTTGTCGAAAGTTGCTTTCGGAGGGTAGAAGCCAGAAGAGAAATAAGCGTAGATAGGCAATGTATAGTGGTGTCATGGCTCCCCTTCGCATTCAGTAGCTCTTGAATTGTCCTGGAGCTGCTGTTTCGAGTATTCGGATGCCTTTTTGTCTCTCCAAACTCTCTTCCATTGTGGAGGAAGGCCGTTCCTGCTCTACTGACTGATGTGTTTAAAAACGCTCACCAGTTCCTTACTCATGCTGCATCAACTTTACACCATATCTTTACCCGAACAAATGTGGTTCGACGCCTGTGCAACGTCTCGCGCAACGACGTAGAGATGCGAATGTCTTTCAACTTGTTTACCACCGCAGTGCGTTGCTTCTTGAGTCTCCTAATGAGAAAAAAAAACGAAGCAGTGGCCTTGTCCTGACGCGCGTTCGCGGAAACGTCGTACTACGTTATCTCGCTTCTACGCGACGCTCACATGACTCGTTCTGTTTACCCTCCCGTTTAGGGAAGGTCGAGGCGACAAGATCTCACTCGCTGTGGTGCCAACTCAGCAATGCTCGTCGCGTGCATTCAGGCCTCTCTCATTCGAAGCGTTACAACTCGCAGACCCGCATGTACATTCGGATATAGTTTCCCTGCTCCTTCAGAGAAAGACGGTGCCCTGCCGCGGATACACTCCGCCGCGGATACACTCTGCCGCCAGTTGTGGCGGGCATTCCAAGGCCGTATCCGTTGCTTGTATAGCTCTTGTGCACAGGAGGAGCGCGATGAAGGGCTCCTGCATTTCCACAAGACAATTGGCGGGGCACCAATACGCTCCCACCGTACTGCACGGTCAGCTTCCATCTTCGCAACTTGCGAGATACACCGTCATGCAACCGAAGCATTCTGACTTCACTTCTCACACTGCGTCGACAGCTGTACGTTCGCGTGGAGTTGGTGACTCACCGTCCACATCAATCTCCATAATAAAAATGTTGCCTCCTCTCGCAATAGCACAGCAAAGAGAGTTGTCCCAAAAAAATCCTAAAGCGTGCATTGCCTGTTTTGGGCATAAAGCACTGTCCCTAAAATCCTATTTCCCCGTTTAACTAGCTCGTAACAGAGAAGTAATCTTGCAGGAACGCCGCTTCCAAAGAAGCAAAAGCAAAGTATGCAGCCACCACGCTAACCCCGGCAGTCACAAGCACGGAGGGGGTGTTCGCTCCGCCACTCGACATTTCGCTTGTTCCTAAGACAGTCACTTCCACGCTACATACGGTCGAGCCAGCAGTGCTCTCTCCCCCATTTATCGTTTCCTGGGACTTGCACCCGACGACAAACTTCTGTTCGTCGACTGGGAATTTATCATTTGGTACGGTTAACGTTGCTTTGTGAGATGTTTCAGTGTCACCGCTCCACCAGCTCGGCTGAAAATCCTTAAAGATGGATGTGTATGGCTGGTCACATTTATGCTGGACCGGGGCTCCTGCTGGACAGTGCTCGGTGGTGTGATCCTCAGGCTGCACAACGCCGGCAGAACCACAGTCGAGTGTGACGCTTGGATGCGTCGGCGAAATCGTCACTGATTGAAGCGCGGTCCCGGTATTACTGTCGGCCCCGTATGCGCAGCTGACGATTTGGTTTACGGATGCAGAGGGTTTCGCTGCAACGGTCACCTTCACTTTACACGACGTATTTGTACCTTTCTTCCCGCAGCCCACGCCGAACTGTTGATCTGTCAACGGAAACAAGTTCGGCGGGATTTCGAGCGCGTAGATTTTCTTAAGTTTTTGTTGCTGCCACGTCAGAGAAGCATCCGTGGCACCATTCAGAAGCTGGGTTATTGGGAAGGCTTGGTTCGCGGCTTTATGTGCTTGTAGCGCCCGTCCTGCAGGCTTGCACTGTGACAGGTCCGGACTATCCACGGGACACACCATATCCGATTCCATGGGATCAGGCATCCCCACATCAGCATTTGCGCAGGTGAGTTGAATTGTGTTGACTGTGGTGGACAACCGGGCCGTCAGTTTCGTCGCGGATGCAGAGGTTCCAGTAGAGCAGTCGCACAAGGCGACACCGTTGCTCACTGTGCACGGAGACTCACGCTCTTCACCAACAGAGATGCTGAGCGTCTCGTATTGGCGAAGGGCCTCCGCGTGGAGCACGGCCACGACCAAAACAAAACAAAGATAGTCAGAGACGACCAGGAGGAACTGTGCAGCCCCAGCTGATGTCGGTGTCCACAGTTTTGCGACTGATGTCGTCATTGCGCAGAAATGGGAACTCGACGCGCACAATCCGTCTCGATGTAAATGGTGATGTATCTAACACACTATTGTTTATCAGCATCCACGAAGTGGATAACCGTTGCTCCTTTCTCGATTTGCGAAGGGCATACATCTATTCGACACACCTTTCATTGAGTGACGGCGTTTCCAGTCGACGGGAGTCGCCATTCCTTCACTTGACGGTGCCGGATCTCACAGCAACAGCCGTTGACCACGCGATAGAAGTTCGACTCGCGCGCGGGATCGAACTAGCGCCGCTTGCCACCGTGGGCACACTGGCAGCCACCCGTCGAGGCACAGACAGGGAACGGCAGTTCGCTGGTCCTACGTCACCAGCTGCGGGCGATGGTGCCAGAAAAACCGCTAGGCGGTGAGTCAGGTAGATGAGGAACGCAATCGTAGCATAGGACAGAATAGCTCTCGCAAACTCTGGCTACCTTTGACCCTTTGGCATCGGCTTCTTTATGACACGGGGTCGTGTGATGCCCGCACCACGCAGCTGACCGGCATACGCCAACCGATCCTGCGGCCAGGGTCGGAATCCCTCTCCCTGTCGCTTGTGGGCTAGCAGGTAGCCAATGCGTGCCCACCTCGTCCGCACACCATTCGGCAACCACAAGCGACGGCGTCGGTGATCATCCGGTGCACGCTTCTTGAGGATCCGTATGCTTCGTGTTCACAGCCCCGTCACCCGAGGAACCGGAGTCTGCTGTACATCGTATCTGTGTTACCACTCTCTGATGCGTGATGAGGTCCGTGTCCAACGGCAGCAGAAAGACCCTGGAGCACTGCATGGAGTGAAGTAGACGCTAGGAAGAGATGCAACACACAACCCCTGCATGGTACTGCCACTGACTCATGTGGGTTGCCCGCTGGATGATCCCGGTTCCTCTGCGGATGGTTAAGGGTTTGTGGTGTCATGCGCGATTCATTGCAATGGGCGTACTGGTGTCAATCACGGCGCCTGACCTACACTGTGTTAAACTGAACAACTGGGCTGGCGTTAAAGCCTGTCTGCTTTCTTGTTTTCATGGGGCGTTCTAGGGCATACTGTTTGCAGCAGGGACGTGTAGAGACGAAAGGTTTGTTCAGCCGGGTGTGTAGCTATTGTTGAGCAATACCTAGTTCATTTCGGCGGCCGCTGGCTCAGTTTGCACTTCACTGTGTCAGGTCAGTGTCAGTGGAATGCCTTCAGCAGACAGCCAATTTAGGGAGCGACAGAACCTTGCCAGTAACAGACACATAAGCGAACGCCGCCGGATGACTACAACTTGCTTGTAACGCACGCATAGACTGCAACGGGCGACCGTAATTCTCCAATACGCTGGTCACAGGCTATTCCAGGCGCGACAGCTCGGTTGGGCTGGAACGCCACTTCACTCAGTTATCCGCATGAGAGTTTGACATTCCTGCGCCCATATCTAAATATTATTCAATCAATACGGTCACCCATTTGCTCGTTCGATAGACATTTTCTGGAAAGGGGGGGCATTGCTAGGTTGCGCTTTTAGTTACCCGGACGCAAGTGGTTACAACTGAAGCATTGTCATCCATCTACGACCTTTTCTTCGAACATCGGGAGACCCCCACGGCGCAACGTTAATAAAAGTCGATTAACATTTACGCAACGATGTTTCTGGAAAGGGTAGAGCTTTAGGGAAGTGAAAGGACGGCCGTGGTTGTACACTTTTGCCACTCCCTGTGATCACAGCTTTGTCTCGGGATATTTCATCTAAACTCGGCGCTCTTTTTTAACTCCCCAGAAAAAGGTAGTTTGTGAAAGCCTTGGAATCGTTCTTTTTTTCAGCGCATTTTCCGGTGCACAGGTCTTGCCGACAAGCTCGTGTCCGCCGTGCTGTAGCGAGCAAATTGACGTTGGCAGTTACCCGTTCCTCAGTTCTCAGGTTGCTCTGTATCATGTGACTTACAGAAAGTGACCTTTGTGTTCCCCCTTTGTCTCTGCACTTGCGACACTTCCACAAAACACTCGAAAATCCAGGTCACGTGTGACCCGTCCGTCTGTAACCTGTTCGTATTGACGCGCTCCAAGAAGGTTCACGAACACGGTGTATCAATTGTACCTTTGCAACTTCCACATCTCGCCTGACTGTCGTTGTTCCTGGCCTTTGCGGGATAATCCAAGAACCAGAACAAATGGAATGCAAACGGAGATGAACACGTTTCTCTAATACGTTATAATCATGTTTTTATGTTCCCGAAGTCGTGAAGTAGAGGTGCCTGTACACCAGAAAGGCCTCGAGTATGCTGGAAACACAAGCAGCAACAAATCAGAGGAAGGCATGTGACTAGACGTTGCACTTCAAGGAAGGTTCCTTTCCCACTCGAGTACAAATAGTTTGTGGGAGTTTCTGGTATTTCCTAGTACAATGCTCATATCCGCAACATCCTGTTGTAGGAGCTGGTTTCATACATGGGGATAAAACACCCTTAGAAGGTGCTCATGGATGAGGACTGGATTTTTCGGATCAGATTTTTGCGTCGCTCTGCCGCCTTCAAGCGCACGAAAATCGATGACCGGATAGTGTTCCCATATGACGATTATTTTCCTAGACGTTTTTTCTCAGGCACCGACGTCTCGTACGCATATCAGTCACAGCTCGAACGAAACAGGAAATCCGTATTGCTGTCTTTTCTATAGCAATAGGCAGATACTCCCGTACCAGACAGATGCCCAGACCTTAATCGAACATAGGGATCCAGGATGATCAGAGGTGCTGGATACTACATCAGGCGCTGTGACTCGACAAGGAGATACACCTCATGAGTTCTTCAGTGCCACAGGAAAAGAGAAGCAGATAGTTTCCTCGCGATCGCTGCTGTACTTTATCTCCCAGCTGTTTCCGTAGGTACGGATATTGCACTACACGGTACATACTTTAATGCTGCACATTTCCATTGTGTATTATCTCTGGAGCTCATTTCAGGGAATACACGTAAAGATGACACAACTCCTTTCTGATGTCGCAGTTCACAATGAAATATTGCCACCTCTAGCTGGAAACTAAGTTTCTCTTGTCATCTTTCTTGCCCATGGAATAACTGGAAGAAACCTACTTGAAATTCCGCAAGAAAGGAATAGACTTGAGAAGTTTTTCGAGGCCTTCAGAAGGCCTGAGAAGGAATTTATCGAAGAACGGACTTCGTAGAGCTGCCAGATATATGCATTTCCTCCTGGAAACAGCATCGCGCAACGGTAGCACGCACGGCAGGTGCCCGTCCATGGACCAGCGTCAAGACTACCAGCAGAAGTATACCTCTGAGAAGACATACGTATATCTGCATGCATCTAAATGCATTTCTGCGTGCCCCCCTATATTGTGGGTAGTGTAGCCGGGGCCCCAGAGTGTGAAAGGGTGTCACGACAGCTTCAGTCCCCTCAGGCGGATCCCTACCGCTGTCCCGAAAGCGGCGGGGACCAAGCCGACCCCAGCTCCATCGTGAAATGCAGAGCAAGTCAGACGGGTGATTCCTTTGCGAAGCGTGGGCAAACAATTCAGTTCTGAAAGGAAATTTGCTAACGAGAGAGACTTTACCTGCTTTGGAGCTCCGCCTGTTCAAATTCTTCGGCTGTCGGTAGCGGAAAGCCTGCGTCAACATGCTGCCTCAAAGCCGCTGCTCCCTGTCCGGATTCGTCTGGTTCCCACTCTTGGACGAGACCTTTCTGGATAAGGTGGTTACTCAGAATATCTATCGCTGAAGGCAGTGAGTTCACAGCACAAGAGAAATTGGCCAGAACGAAAAGGCAAAGAGCCGCCCAGTGGTAGATGCACTTCCGAGCTCCAACCAGGAAAGCATTCTGTGCATTGCCGCCTCAGGCGGAAAAACTATTACCCATCTTTCCTCAGTGTTTCACACGACAAAGAAAGACAAAGGAATCTGTTCTTCACTTGAGCGGAGCTCCGCAGTTGAGCACGAACACTCTGAAACACGGGACAGAGAAAATACTAAGCTGTCAATTGAGATGCATCTTCCCGTTCAGTCAACTGAGGCCTCGAAACGATCTCAGAATAACAAAAAGGGGGGCAGGTACACCGGGATCATGAACACCAGGCGTTCGTTCACGAATTTGAAGGGGTTGGTACATAATATCAAACCTATCGCACCCACGGGTGGTATGAAATTGGCCTGTCCCTCGCAATTCTTGCGACAAAGTGCAGCGACGAAATTGCAAAAAAGCAGAGGGTGGGGAACGTTGCAACTCATATACTACGAATTTCGCATTTCGTTTGGGGCGCGCAGCTGACTGATGCTGATCTGCAGGAGCTGCACGGCATGCATAGAGTGCCACGTTCTGAGCGTGCAAAATGTGTCGCTGATCTTCGTTCAGGACATCTTCCTTGAACAATCATCGTTTGCTCTTGTGAAAGCTGAAACTCTGCATTTCCCGAACCCTGTCACCTCCTCCCCCAGCGCGTGATACTGGAATGGAAGCAGGAGCGAGGCATGACCTACCGACCGCAGCAGCCCATGGAAGCCATAATCCCTCGTGCAGAGAAACTGCAGGCGTTCCCTTCCTTCGTCTCTCTCGTTTGCGGAAGGCGCGGCGGAGAAGAAGCAGATGGAAGATGGGACGGAAGTGGTAAAGGAACTCGCCTATGAGAAGGCTGCAGGGAGAGAATATACAGGCATCAGTTCAAAAAACAGAAACTTCAACCGCGCGTTACGCACACCCAACTCGACCACCTCTGCCCAAGAGGCAGAGGCGCCTCCACGGTCTCGTGAGAAGCCGACTCAGTACTGTTCACATCGCGCACCAGGTTTCGCTAGTGCTGCTAGAATACGTGGAAACGAGCAGCTAAGTTCAACGTGCAGGGAGTTCCGTTTGGTTCTGTTCCCGGAATTCGTCCAAATCTCTGAGTGGACAAATATCACAGCTCCCCTAAATCTCATGTGTAGAAAACCAAGTCCATTGCGTATGAAAAACTTGTTTCCCAAGCTCTGTTGTGTGGCGTGCATGTTCAAAGTAGCTTGTGTCGTTCCAGTGTGTATCCGGTTCGAGCTGCAGCCGAAGCGAGCTTCGCAGCGAACAGTGACACTGTGTGTCCTTGCGAACAGTGGTTTCACTGTCGGGAATACGTTCTTCGGCCATCTGTTAACCCTGCATCGGGGTTACCGTCAAAGACCTACTGTTTCTTTTGTACGGCGAGGAGTCGCAGAAAGGAAGACTGCTTGTTAAGGCTGTCGCGGTCTCGTCGCTTCTCCTTCTCGCCCTGGGCTGTTCCATAGTCTTCCATTGGGTCCCTTCGGGGCTTCGTTAATCTCGGCTGCTGGGCAACACTAGATTTAGTAAATACTTGCTTTTGTTCTCTCTCTTCGTCTCCGTCGTCTCTCCTGTTTGCAGCCCGCGCTCGTTTGCTCCATTCGTTAACTACCGCTCGTACGCCGAGCCGTGCAGCGGTAAATGCAACTCGTAATAGCGTGGCTAAGAAGAGCGGGAAAACAGGCGTGTGCATAGTTTTGCGGTTCAGAGCATTTTCATCTTTCACCGGGTCAGGGAGCTTACTAGGCGCCCGGCCTTCCATATTTTTGTCCGTCAAGAAATCCCGGTGGCCTTCCGTCCCCAGATGACCAGTGTCTTGCATCCTGATGTATTCTAACCTTTCGCCCATTGCTTCCATTTTCTCAGCCCTCTGTTCTGCTGTACCTGCTCTCAAGAAAATCTCATGCTCTTCTGTATGAGGGCGGTCATCCGCTCTTTGCAGTTCTGCCTCTTCCAATGTTTTAGCGGAACGCAAATTAGAGACGTGTCTTCTCGTTCTTCTTGCCACTGAGACAGCAGAGTACCGAGAGAAAGGAGCTCGGAAATGTGGTTGTGGGGGCCCCTGCCGGCTACCTTGGATTCGATGATTGTCAGCGAGCGGTTCCTCCGATGTCAAACCGATGGATTCAAAAACCCGGCAAATCGTCTCGTCGTCTGCATAGATTCGGAGCCGACTGGAACTGTGGATGTACATCTTGAGAACGACTTTGATGACCTCAATCCACAAGCACACAGAGAAGCGTTTCGTGGCATACAGCTCCTTGCCTCCTTGAAACCGGAAAAAGTAGATTTCAAAAAGGCTCTGGAGCGCCCGAAGGCTTCTCAACCCAAACGTACAACCCTCCACGAGCAGGCGTTGGATTCGTTGCTGGTTGGCTGCGCTCTGCTGAGCGAGAGGAGCCAAGGGAGGGTACTGGTCAGGAGAACAACTTGAGGAAGAAAAGGACGAAGAGGCGGCGCAAGCGGGGTAGAGAGGTGGGGAGGTCACAGGTGGTGTTTCGCTTGGCACGGATGACTCATTCTCGTCTTCGGTCGCCAGTGAGGAGCGGTAGTCCGCATGGACTTGTGAAAGGACATCACAGACAATATTGTGCGGGGCCCGACCTCCAGGATGAAGAAGGTGGTACCGGTATAACGTGAACAGTTGCAAGATAGCCTGGATAAGCAGAAGCATATGTCGGCTTCCTTTGTTTTCTCCTGTTGCCAGGCATCCATCTCGCTCCGAATCTCCTGTCAAAGTAGTCGCGACAGAAGATGGCGCTTGAAAAGACGACGTGTGACGCAGAAAGCGCTGGCATCTCGCACACCTTTGGACTCTAAAGTGGGAGCGTGAAAAATAATGCAGTAGCATCGTTCACGTTGTTCATGTACCTAGAGGCGGCTTTCTAACATAAAAGTAGTTATGGTAAAGAAGATCTGAAGTGAATTGTGAAGCCCCGCCCTCAGTGCCGAGCAAGTGGAGGCGCGGTCCCGCGAGACCGACAGCTGGTCAAATACATGCCAATGAGTATCCCTTGAGCAACGGGAAGGACATCTGACTTCGTGTGAGTATCTCGGCGACTTGATTGCTTCTCTTTACACGTGAATCCTCGCACTTACCCTCCTCTTCGACAGGCACAGTATAGGCGGCTATTTGGAGCATATCCTCGACAAGGTTTCCATACCTCATCATCAAGTCTCTTTGTATTCCCAGAGATCCAGCACCCACACGCTGCAGCCACTCTGTAATCGTTTCGCGCTGGGAGGACCTCGTCGGTTGCAGAGGCACTCCTACGGTGCGCACAGTCTCCAACACAGTTTCCACCTTTTTCTTGCAGAACGTGAACACTTCGTTGCATTGCTCTCTCCAGATATGTTCGGACGTCTCTCTTTCCAGTTCTTTCTGTCTCTTGGGCTCAACATTTTTGTAACCTCTCGCAGCTGAACCCGCTTCGGCAAGACTGCTCGGAAGTTTCTGAGTGATTTCTCTCGGTTCTTTCAAGTTGCCGGCTTCTTTCGCCTCTCTCCTAGCATAGTAACAAAGAAGGGACCGTGGGCATTCGCCGTGGTGGGTAGTTGCTGTCTTCTGATTGCCGTCTTCCTCTCCTTCGCCTCTTTCATCAGGCATCTCCACACCTGGCGCGTGCTGCCTCTGCGCCTGTCCTCGCTGCTTCTCTGTGCAGTGTAGACCGTTGACCCCGCCAGCAGTCCCTAACGGTGGCGAGGAGTCGCGGCGTCTGCTGGTTGCATCTCCCGCACAGAAGGGGGAGTTGAATTTGAAGGTTTCATACGGACTTCTTTGTTTTTCACGTTTTTCGAATTTTTTCCCCGGGACAGCCACTTCGTGGATCCTGTGCAGTGCGTCGAAACGTCCAGCGGAAATCAGGTTCTCTACTAGCTCTTCGTACTCGTCGCGAGCGTGCGCCTCCCTCTCGCGGTGAAGGGCATTCGATTGGATGCTCCTCCTGTGATTGGTTGCTGTTTGACGCCGTCGTACTGTCTCAGAACGCCGGAGTTGTATTCGTGGGCGACAAAGTGCATCGTCTTGCATCATGCGTTCAGCGGAGTTAGGCAGGGAAGTCCTTTCTCTTTCTTGTCCGACAGATGCAGTGAAGCCGGCTTCAAGTTGCGCAGTACGACACGGTACCGGCGAGGCCGTTGGTCGTTTGTTAGAATGGCCTTCTGATGATTCCGTTTCCACTGCACCTTCCTGCAAATTGGTACTTTCTTCCTCCTTTTCCTTTTCATATTTTTCCACTGTTTCACGCCCTTCTTCCTCCTCTTCGTCTGTCTCCCAAGAGATCACGTGGGTTATGTGGCGCTGGTGGCTTCTGGGAGGCGCCAGGGGGGGCGCAGAGTAAGTCAGGTCGTAGAAGGAATGAGAAGAAAAGACAACAGAACGGGAAGAAGACAGAGGAGAGCATGAGGTAGAAGACGGAGCAGGAGAGGTGGAGTGGCGTGAACTGACAAACGAGGCAGACATAGAACAGACCTTACCCCACTCAACAAAAGTGTGCGCTGCCGGGAAGGACGATGAAATTACCCTCCCCGCTGTAATTGAGCGAAAAAGACATACTGTTAAGACGGGCAGTCATCTTTTCGGTCACGTGTATGGCATATACCTTTTCTGTACTTGCCAAGGAAAAGTACTGCTAACGAAAGGGCCTTCTTCCACAGTCGCTTTCCGTCGTCTTGAGCGATATACGCCATTAACCCTCACAATGACCAAGAGTTCCCCCTCGCCACGTGGGTACCAGGCGTTGCACCAATCTTTATCAACACAACGTATAAACGCCCGCCAGCGCCATAAAACACATTAAAATGGAAAATGGATCTACAGATCGGTCCTAGGAGTGGTGCCGTGGATATGAGTTCGGTCGAACGGTGTTCTAGGATCTGAAACGTTCTTTAACATGGTTTATACGTGAATAGCACCGATCTTGGGAAGCACTCGTGTTCTGTTTAGTGAAGCTCGTCCAATTGCTGCAGTGCACTCCATTGGTGCCATCATAAATGATCACAAATGCTTGAATACTGGAAAGGCACCACGAAAAACTCTGTCGACCATAACCTCACAAACGGCGGTCAGCGTGTGTGACCTCTCCCCTGAAGGGAGGACGAGAAAAGCAACAAAGTCTCACGCCTTGCATAAAACGGGTGCCGGAACATGAACACACAAGACAGAACGCAGAAAAACCTGCAAGCCATCAGGCGCTTCGTGCAGGCAAGAGCGGGGCAGTGTTCGTATAGAAAGCATGAGAGCCTGGGCTGGGGCTTTGGGAGGAAAATTGTGGTAAAGAAGAAACGAGAACACAAACACCGTGCATGCGTACCGCTCGATGGTTGTAGGCTATGAAAAGACAGAACGGGGACACAAAAACAGTGGTTAAAAAGCTGAAGGGTAGTAGGCATGAGAGAGGAACCGGCAATCTCCCCGCGCAGATGCGGGACGTGCTGTCTCCAACGCAAGTGCGTGATCCCACCCTGGCATTGTTGCTCGACGTTGTGGCGATAAGAGCCCAGCAACGAATTCTCACCATGTAGATCTGTCTACGCCACCACTCTTTGTGGAAAATATACCCTTTTGGCTGTCAAAACAGAGAGATATGTATGCTTCCCCGTTCTTCTGGACGTTGTCTGTATCCTCGACGCCTGCGTGTCTCCCGTAATCTTGTGCTTCACGATGCATTTTTTGAATTACTGAAATGTCGCTTTTATGCATGTATGGAGGGACACGAATTATCATTATCTGAAGTGTTCAACCATTCTTGCTTCTCCTTCGAGGCCTTTTCCTACCCAGTAGGGTTCTCCGTCACCGACAAACCGACATCGCCCCAAAAAGACGCAGGCAACGTTTGCTCAAGACCAATGTGATCTTGCAAGAACTCCCATAGCCACAGTGTAGTTGTTCGCAGCGAAGTTTCCGTTCAGACTGTCAACTGCTCTGTTTTCAGCTTTTGTGGTTTCCTCGTTTCTCTCAGTAAGGAACGTATTTACAAGGACGTTCGAAACACGTTAAACGTCACGTGGCCAAGCCAGGGTGTCTCCGCTCTTCCAGTTAACTGGAGAGAAATAAACAAAATACAGGACGAAGATCTCTTGCTGCACGGAGGTTTGCAACGTCGCTATCTGTTGCACCACGAGGGCACGACGGAACTGTTTCCTCTCAAACGAAACTGCATGTGCAAGCTCAGCAGTAACAAAACGCTCTTCTGCTGCGGTTTGTTCTTCCTAGAGTTTTGCATTCAGTTTCCGGATTCTTCGGAGCGACCAGGATCCCGGTGGGACGCATCTAGATTTCCTGCTGCTGCACTACAAAGAAAACCTAGACTTCCCGACTCCGAAAACACTCCGCCAGCCGGATAATGCCCCCGCCTTCCAATCCCAAGCTCAGAGGGCGGTCTGTAGCAGCCGACAGCCGATCGTGTTTGTATCGGCCGCGCGTTTACGACAGAGATTGTCACTCCCGGTACGATGGTACTTCTCATAATAACACGTGAGTACTTGTTTTGTCTCGCTGTTCATACGAGCGATAACAGAAAAAATCCATATATACTACGAATAGAACATAACCGACGTGGAATAGGGTATTATCAGATGTGAGAGGTTTCTGCCAATGTCCTGCATAGCCGCTGTCTGCATCCACTTACCTGCTTCGTGTCCCTCACATGTGGAATACAATGTAGCAGATCATTCTCGACGTATGCCGTGTCAATGCTTCAGTATCCCCCACGATTTCTCATACGTCCACAATCTTGCTCGTGCCGAACGACAGCAGAGATAGGAAAAGGCACCGACCACTAACCAAACGGCGGAGAGGGAAGAAGTATCTACTCACTGGGGGCGACTGCCTGCTAGAAACTGGAACCCTTCAGAATACGTTTTTCTATACAGGTGGAAACGCAGCGAGGCATTCGACCCAGAAAAAGATGCCACCAGAGAGATACTGCGGCAAGACCTTGTCGAAATATCGCGGCACTCCTGTCGCGCAGGAAGAGGTATCGGTCATATGTTGCTCTTTACGTTTATGGAGGAAAACGGTTAAGAATGCCAAATGGGAACTCGGTGAGGCAGAAAAACGGTCGCGCAGAAAAGTACCATAAAGTACCACGGACGGAACCCCGTGGGCGTGGCGCAGCTACCCCCAAATCCCCAAACCAGGGGGACTCAGAAATATGGACACGCCCAGACGAAATCTCAACCAGAAACGGCAGTCCTTTTTGCCACTCCGTTCTCTAAAAATCGTCTTTTATGGCAAAAGAGTGACCGCAACTGCAAACATTCTCTGCTTGTTCGTTGTTAACAATGCGAAACTCAGATGCGGCGAGTGTGTCGGAATAATCTACCACAGAATTTTCCAGTAAAGGAACACTGCACTTGTCCACAACCACGCACCACGCATTCTCTCTCATCTCGTTCTGACAATCGCCGCCTTGAAAACTCCTAGGTCTCTCTTCTGCTCCGATGTCCGGGCCTCCATATGGCGAGGCCATGCGGAAAAACCTGGGGGAAAAGAGAAAGAAAATTGGAGAGACGCAACGAATGCACCGCGAGGCCGCATTGCTAAAAGAAGAGGCTTTCTGCTTCGTGGCTTCCTGTGAGACAAGACACCTCCAATCGCATAGAATACTGACTGTACTCGTCCTGCACTGTCCTCATATATGAATATGCGTCCAAGAGTCGTACGTGCGCATGGTCGCAGGAGACCCCAAAACCCTATCTGAGTCCCACCATATCCTCTTGAGATAGAAAGGGAAATCAAGGGCTCTAGATCGACACCCGCTGGTGCAAATGGACGCCACTGCCTGGCGCTCACGGCCGCGTTGTCTTTAACCACATCGGGGTTGCATGCAGCCTTGTTTCGCTCGGCTAGTACAGATATTCAACGCCCCTTTTACTTGTGCACCCCCGACCGCATCGCGAAACGCCACACCAACGCTAACTACGAACTGGTGGATCTGTGGCAACACAAGACTCACAGATGCGTGCCTGCTTGTCGAAAGTCGACGAGCTCTCTGCGTCCGATCAAATCGAAGCAGTACTGGTATCCTGAACACCCGCCACTGATAACACGAACGAGAAGCCCCCAGCGGCGGGGGTACCTCGCTTCCACGAGTACTGCCTTGCGTCTCGCCTGACCTCCCGTTTGGCTCGTCTGTCTCCGACCAGTGCGCGCCCCTGCCTACGATATCTCGCTCCCCTCCATCCGCTCCGTGCCGATTTTGTCCAGGTGACCCCTGGCCCTTGAAGGCGAGCTTCGTCTCTTCATTCGGACGAAAAGATCCTCCCTTCCGTTCCCCAGGAACCCCATCCTGGGCAGCCCCCCGACCAGCAGCTGGAGTGACGACCGAAGACTTTCCACTCTCCGGAACACCCGACCGCGCGGCCGCACTCACACTTTGCGAGGCACCGGCGGCTGCCTGAGCTTCGGCCTCTCTGCGCTTTTCCCAAATCCGAGTCAACCGCTTGGCGGCTGCTGGCGATATGTGGATGACGGCCTCGCCGTCTTCTTTCAGAGTCAGTCGGCCGGGTTGTCCCTCATCTACCGGAGCCTTGAGAGCATCCTTCCTAGGCGACTTGGAAGAGAAGAACGCGCCTGCGTCGTGCGCGAAAAAGCGACAGGCCGAGGTGCTCAGGTGGACACCGTCGCGCTCGCAGGCTAGCCCCCTTCTCACTGGTTTGCTTGGCGGAGGAAAGCCGGCGAAGCAGGAATGTACTCGTCCCTGCGGAGACGGCGCGGCCGAAGCGACGAAAGCCGAAAATCGGGAAGAAGGAAAAGACCCAGAAGGGGAAGAACCGGAAAAAGGTGCACCGCAGCAAAGCAGTGGAGACGCGGAGAGAGAGCGAGGGGAACGGAAAAAGCGTGGCGCTGAGAGCGGCATCTCGGCCATAAAACGGCATGGGCAACCATAATGGACTTGGCCGCGCAGAACACGGGAAAACGGCAGACGAAAACGAATCAAGCGGAGATTTTCTGTATAAGGAAGAATAATCTGCGTCATTTCCGGCAAAAACAGCCGCCTGTCCCAGAAAGCTGACGGCTACACCGGATACCCTTTTCCAACTATGCTCTGAAAGTTGGTATGGGCCTTATCTTTCTCGTGTTACTTAAGGAACGGATGGAATGAGACCGCTCCAGAGAACCCCAAGACAGAAAAGGGAAAATCGGGAGAGAGCAACACAGTACCCGCCGCGAATTCAGGAGCTGAAAATATTGCAGTAGCGGCATACCAGCGGTAGGGCCATGTCCGACACCAGAGGCACATGCAGTGGAGCACGGCCTCAAAAAACAATCGCTTTATATCAGTGGAAACGTCCTGCCGGGAAAGGCACCTCCGCGCGCCGCAGAACGGCAAACGAAAAGCGACTGTTTCCGCTGAAACGCGCTCCACCCCGGCGAGGGGAAAAACAGCCAAGGGACTGAACACAGGAGGTTCGCTCGCCAAAAGGACCACCAGCCGGATGAAGCATCGAAAAACGCCAAAGTACGCTGATGAAGGAACGAAAAGGAATGGCCGCCAAAGCGAAACGGGCCTTGTTCGTCTTCTTGCGACCGCAGACGAACAGCCGAATTTGTGTTTTTGGCGACAGAGAAGCGCACGCCATATAGAGCGGTGAACACGAGCGAGCACTAAGAATGCACTCGAGGCGGACCAGACTGCAGGTCGGGGGGAAAATGTGTCAAAACGTGTGGTCAAACAAAGGACCACAGTGCTTTTCCAACGCCTGAGAAAAGGCGTGAGGTGTTGCGATGCGTTCGTTGTTCCACGGCCTAGCTGCAAAAATCAGAGCGAACCTGGTCGGTCCCTCAGGCTCGACACGACCTCATTTGTGACCTTCGCGCCGATACTATTTCTCCAAAGGAACACGAAAAGGCAGAAGACTGACGGGTAAACCCCGAACATCAACTACAGGGAAGACTGCAGCCAGCGCGCTCAACAGCGACACCCGCAACCTGTCGAAGCGTTTTAGGCCTCGACTGACTAAAACGTGGGCCATCTTTGCGGGATGACAGAGCGATGCCGTTCTCATCCTAACCCACGAGGAGAACCAGCAAGCTGTGGCCGAACTGAGACACAAGGCAACGGTTAGAAAAAAGGAACTCCCTCTGTGCCGGAAAAGCCTCAGTAGATGTGCAATTTTTGTCTGCTGGGTGTGCCATCCAGGCTCCAAGCCGCCCGATGTCTCTCGTGCAACGCACATCAAGTGACCTTCGAGGGATCTCACAAGAACCTTTCTCTGCGCACCCCGTGAATATATACAAAGACTGTTCTCTCTATACCCTTTCGACTTGCTATTTCAAACAGCTCTTTTGATCTGCTCGGAAAAATTTCTGAAAGCACGCCGGCTTCTTGCTCTTGACCCGGTCGTGGACGCGAGCGAGACCAACGACCAACCCCTAAATCTGCCTCTCCAACGGGAAAACCAGTGTCGATACGGATCTACAAGCGTAATCGGATCAGGGGAAAGTGCGCGCATAGACGCACGAACAAATCTATGCATTTTTTATTAACATAATCTGATGGACCGAGCGAATGATCCTACGTGGGGTCGCGACTGTGTGTGCTTTCCACGGCCTGCACTCTGACGCATTCTGTGTAGCGACTATTTTCTTGACTCTCTCTGCGACACGAAACAGGCATCTACGCATTGCCTGCTATGAGGGAATGAATGTGGTTGTGTTACCAAAGGCAACAGACACCGCCGGAAAACTCCGTGATTCCTCTAGCGAGTCCTGTGTCCGCAACACCGCGTGACCAGATCGACACCAACCCCATGCCATCTACGCGGGGGTGTTGCAAAAACTGCGAAACGCCTGCAATGACCCTGCGCAGCTTGGACATAGATCTCGTTCCAAGTGCCTATATCTATTCAGATCTTTGCATTTCTTTTGCTCAGAGAAACGCGTGCAAAGACACACACGGTTGTGTATAAATATTTGGCCGCGCGCTCGAATTTGCGGCGAGGGTCTGTGTGTATCGGTGTGACTCCCCCGCCGGTCTGCGTGGTGGTTTTCACTCCCCTCGCTGCAGTTTTCGGCTGCCTGCCTTGTGTCTCTGGATACGGCGACCGTAAGTCTGTTTCGAATATATGCGGTCGACGGACACGCGGAGGGCGTCGTCTGCTCAGTTGCTGTGTTGCATCCTCAGACCGCCGACTACGTGCTTCACGTTTCTTCACATTCGATTCTCACGGCGGCGGACGACAGGAAAGAGAGCGAGAGATTCGCGCGCGTGTAGAGCGGCAAGAAGGGGGGGGGGTTCCAACTCCCGTGCAATGGGTTCGTCCTCTACCTCGTTTTCTGAAAACAAAAAACTGCAACCTTTTCTGTGGTTCTTGGGGGGCAGAACCGGAATTTCCACTGCTTGTGGTTGTACGCGATCTAATCTCATACATGAATGTGCGTACACATAATACCTGAACCCTGCGTGGTGGTTTCTACACCTTTTTCTCGCTCTTTTTTTCTCCTGGGTGTGTTTGTCTGTCTCTTAACTTCCCTCTCCTTTTCCGTCTGTTTTTTTTTCTTCCTTCGTCTACGGATTCCTTCTTTCGGCTTTCCGTTTCGTGTCACTCTCAAAAACACCCCTTTTCTCTTGGGAATGCTGCCGAAGAAGCAGGCGGGCGGAAGATAACAGCCACCGAATGAGGCCGCCTATCTCGTAAAGGTACTCCTTTCTGGGTCTCTTTTTCCCTTCTAGGCGACTTGCGAGTGTTTGTGTTTGTCATCTAGTGTTCTTCTACGCTCTCTCTCTTTCGCACGCAAGTGTTGCTCGCCCGTACTCCTGTTTGTTTCTCTCGGTTCACCTTCACCTCCCACGCTGCTTCAACCGTTGTCCTGCGCCCCTTTCCACGAATTTAAACCTGTGGCCGTTAAACAGTTGTTTTTTGCCTGTGTCTCACATATTTCACTTTCCTTCTGCTAGCGTGCTTCCGTCCGTGCCTCTTCTCAAATTCTGTCGCACACTTTCCGGTGTCTTTGCGCACTCTCGAGGTTCCCCGGGGTGTGTCGTCTCGTGGTCAGGTGTATGTACAGTGAAACCTAGGTGCACTGCGTGTGGCCGGAACGAGACGATGGCGGGGCCGTTGCTGCGGATCACTCCCGAGAAGGTGATCGAGTTTCCGGTGGTTCTCTTCAGCTCGTCTACAGTCGAGTTGCACTTGGAGAACACTGCTGATACGTTCGTCGCCTTCAAAATCAAGACCACGGCGCCAAAAAGCTACCTCGTGCGCCCGTCGACCGGGATCATTCCGCGAGGTGGAAAAGAGGTTGTCCACATTGTTCTGCAGCCGCTCTCGGAAGAGCCAACGCGTCCCTGCAGCGACCGCTTCCTCATTCAGTCTACCGCAGTCTCCTCGGACGCACCCTTGGCGCGCGACTACTGGCAAACTCTTGATCGAGACCGAATCGAAGACACGCGCCTTTCTGTCGTCTACCGCACGAGCAGCTCTTCGGGAGACCATGTAGGGGGCGCCATGGGAGCAGCTGACGGGAACGGGCCGTCCTCTGGTCGAGGCGGATATGGCGGCGCGAGTAGCAGTCAAGGCGGCAGCTATTCCGCGGATTTGAAGAGCCGATATGACCAGCTGGTCGAGTATGCTCTGGCCCTGGAGCGGCATAAAGACGAGCTCGTGAAAGAGAACGAGGCGCTTAAAGCTCAGATCGGGCGAAAGGGTGCTGCACAGAAAAGCGGAGGAATGGGTGTCTTTGAGCTGTGGCATATCCCCGTGTACATTTTCATTGGAGTCGTCATCTGGTACTTCTTCGGCAGGTCTGCTGAAGTCACCAAGTAAATAGGACCTGAAACGAGGAGAAAAACAGGGGGAGCTGACAGAGACGTCGAAACACGGACTGCGGTCACTCGCCCTTGGAATACCCCTATCCATCTCTCTTCATTTGCGAAACAGCAAAACATACTCCAAGAGCGGGCGACCTGAAAAAACCCGTCGCAACCACCCGCCACCCAACGTCTACGCTGATTCTCGTTGTTGCGCCAACCATTAATTCTCGAAACCTGTACACGACTCCGCGTATGTACAGGCCCATATGCATATATATATATATATATATATATATATCGATATAAATATATATGCACACGTGCAGGACAGCGAGACGAGGTCGAGGGGAGGCGTGCTTGGGAAGTTGCGAAGGTGAATGAGGGTGTCGCTTGAGTCCTACGTCTCGTGGGCCTCAAAACGGCGGGGGGATATGCGTCTTGAAAGAGCTGCCACAGACCCTGCCCCTAACAGTCACACGGCGTGTGTTGTCGAACACTTGAGGGCTGATACGTTCGTGGGTGTTCTCGGGGCGACGTTTCTCAGCACCTCTTTCGTTGTCGGGAGGATAGAGGATCGACAGACTTCGTTCAAAAGTTCGTTTTTTTGTTCACCTGGTCATTTTTTCCTTGGTCCTTTTTTCGTGTGTCAGCACGCCTGTGAAAGACATCTCGGACTTCTCTCTTTTTCGCTCTTCTGGCCCACTGGAAAGTATGCACAGTTACACTGACGTGAAGTGTCGCTTCCTATGAGTTTCACAATTTGTCAGGCGCCGTTAGCTGCCTCCTCCAGTTTCAGAGTTGCTCCAACGTTCCTGGTGGAACCACGAGAAAAACTGAGAACTCGCCCTCACGCGCATTCCATGAGGAATACATAATCAAATGACGCCAGACACACGCCTGTGTCGTCACAGACGCACTGCTCTTCCGAACCCAACTTCCATTATATCGGGGCATCTGTCTTCGCTGTCGGTGTCTTTAAAATAGATGCATATTTATGTATGTATGGAGGAAATCTCAGGGGTATATATTTGGAAAGACGCTGGAAACCTTATATCTACTCTCTTCAGCCATGTTCCTATTCTCTCAACCGCCACTGTATACCCACGTACTGGCCTTTCAGCGCTATGTACGTATCCATCATGTACGGTGCCCTCCGGTAGACTTGGACCCTGATTTCTTTTGTCGCCGACATCTCGCTCTGCTTTCCTCTTTTTCTTCTCACCGATTCGAGCGCACTGAATGCAAGTATCGTTTTCTTTTCGCCGTACTTACGATATATGTCTCTCCTGCCTTCCAGCACACAATAACCGCGCTCCGTCTCCGGCGGTCCCCCTGGGAATCTCGATGGCCGCTACATTTTACGCGGCGAGCAGTGCCCCGTCGAGTCACTTTTTTCCGTTTCGCTTGAGGCGCCACCTTCGAGAGCAATTGAAATTTTAAAATAAACGTGGATAGATGCTATTGTTCTCGAAGCAAAGGGTCAGATGCCGACAAGGCCTACCGGCTTCTAAGCACTCTGAGTCTGAAGACTCGGTATGCGACTTTTTTCTCGGCACGCTACTCGCCCATGGCTACAAACCCTGTGTTGAACACGAGTGAATTGGGCCGAAACGTTCTGCGTTACAGACATACCGGCGCACCTTTTCAGTCAGGTAAGCTGCATTCATGTGTCCAGCGAAGGCCCAGACCGACACTGGACTGCAAAGACAACGCAGCCAGCGGCTCCCCCGTGGGAAAGTGCCTCCTCTCCACACGTCAAAAGTCGTCATCGCAACGCTCACACCGCGACGACGAGACACATGCGGCCACCCTGCAGCGGCGGCCCGCTTTGTCCGGATCCCTTCGTCATTGCTTTCTGAAACTCACCTTTGTCTACCTTTAGCTCGTTCTTGTCTCTCCGGGAATTCCTCTGTTCTGCGCTGCGTTTTCTCTTGCCGCGCTGAACCACATCGCTAGAGTCCCGGCCGCCGAGACGATTTTCCCAAATCACCTCTGTTGTTTTGTCGTACCCGGCAGTTCCACATCCTTGTTCTTCCGCGACACACGCTTCCCGCTCTTTTTCGATTTGGCAATCGGCACTGGAAGATATTTGGGGCCACAGTCGTTCTTTGTCTTCGGTTTTCCCGTTCGTTGTTTGTTGTTGGCTTTCGGATGCGGCGACTCCGCGGGGAAATCCCTGGTGTAGGGTTCACGCCGTCGGGGGTACGAGGAGACCCCGCGGTTTTCGTGGACTCTGTCCACTCCATTCCCTTCCGTTGGCTGCTCATCTTTTCGGTGACTCTCTGATTCGCCGCTGCTTCCCAGAAGACGTGTGGTGTCCTAGGCTGTCTCTGGACGGAGGACTAATAGGCCTGTCACCGTGGTTCTGGTTACCCAGAGACAGCTTACCACGTGAGAGGAAACGCGCAGTTTCTTTCCGGTGTTTGAGTTTGTGCTCACGTGCGCGGTTCGGAGTTGTGTTGTCCATGGCTTCTCCACTGCACAGGGCGAGTGGCGAATCTCGAAATTGGCTTCCCGCCCTTCCCCGTCTCGTGTTTCCACGCCCGGTCCCTCTGTCCCTCCTCCCCTGCTGCGCGCCTCGGCAGCGTCCTTGTGCTTTTCTCAAGGCAGAATTAACGGGTCTCTTTTGTGTTTGCTAAGTGCCCTTCGTCCCTTGTTGACGTGGGGGTGGGTTGTTTTGTCTGCATGTTCCGGGTCTCGACATGTTCCGGGTCTCGACACTGGAAAGTTTCGATCAAGCTTTAAATGGGCCGAAGGCCCCGGGTAGGGTCATACGAGTCCATTGCCGTTCTTTCCCTTCATCCGCAGTTCGGACGGACGAGGATCTGTGACATGCCTCGTCGTTTTCAGTCTTCTCTTACGCGTTGTTTTTTGATTTGCTGCCCAGTTGACTTGATGCGCGGACGTCAACCTCCACACATCTCAATAAAGTGCATTGGTTTTTTCTTCTCCCGTGCTGAGCAGGGAGAGTATCGCCGTTTGTTTTCGTTGGAGCGGCCCTACGTTCTTTGAAACATGGCGACCCCTGTGGAAGGGAGCGTCGAGCTGGTCGAGCAGGAGGCGGACCCAGTGTGTCCGCGGTCACGCTCAGGTGTTCCGGGCGAAATATCTGTCGAGGCTCTCTCTACGGCGGCGAATGTGTTGGAGAGTCGCCCAAGCGAAGACGACGAGCTCGGCGCGGCTGCTGCGGGGATCCTATGCGACGATCGAGAGTCTCTGGAAGGGAAGGAAAGTCTCGTGCCTCCCGTGACGGGTTCGGAGGCCGCCGCGGCACTGCAGCCCCGTCCCTTCAACCTCAATCGCTACGTGCTCCTGGTGGTGTACATTCTGTACACCTTTGCGTCGGCGCGGGTGCTGTTTGGATGGCCGAGCTTGTCTTCGATGCTGTTTCGCGCGGGGGCCTTCGAGTGGCTGTGCCGAGACGAGCCATCGGTCACAGACAAGCGGTATCTGTGTCGTGCGCAGGACAGCGCCGTCCAGCTGTTGTTCACCGTCGGCGTGGCGGTCGCCTTTTGCTTTTCGCTCGCCGCAGGCCTCCTGATGGATTTCCAGGGCCCGAAGGTGTGCGCATGCGTAGGCCAGCTGATGAACACCGTCGGCTGGGTGCTCTTGGGCGTCGCCAGCGAAGACTGTCAGACGTACATCCCGGGCGTGTTTTGTCTCGCGCTCGGCGCAGACGCGGGATACCTGCCTTCGCTGAACATCAGCAACTTGTTTCCCGGCCAAGAGGGGCTGGTGATTGTCACCATGAGTGCGGCCATGTCCGCGTCCTTTTCCGTCCCAACCATCATGGACGGGTTCTGGCGAAATCACCCGGAGCAGTCGTTCTTCTGGATTTGCGTGACGTACGCGATAACGGGGACCGGCGTCTGCTTCCTCGTGGCGCTCTTCCTCTTCCCGTCACGGAGCTACATGTCGCAGGAAGAGTTGATGCGGGAGTCGCGACAAGGCAGCTCGAGCGCCAACGCACCGGCGAGTACAGAGAGGAACGAGAAGCCCGAGGCCGAGGCACTTACAACCAAGGAGGCGAAGACGGCCTGGGAACCGGTCGACGGCGAACCCGCAGAAGCTGCAGTCGGCAGGGGTAGCGCGCAGCGCCAAGGCGAAGGCGCGCAACTGGCGGCGGGGCTGGAGGCGTCCGCCACCATCCCGTTCGCCAAGCAGTTGCGGTCGCCCTACTTTTACTGCTTCTACATCTACTGGCCACTGAATGCGCTGTTCTACAACTTCTACATGACGTCCGCAGAGAATCTGTTCAACGCGCACGTCAACGACGTCCTCGGCATTCTGGGTCCGCTGTCCATGGTCCCGGCGATTCTCCTCGGGAAGCTCGCGGACACTTGGGGAGTCATGGCGCTCGTCTTGTTCATCATTTCCTCGGGCGTCCTCATGTACGCCTTTGCACTCTCCAGGTTCGTCCCCTGCTACTACGTCAGCGCCGTGTTCTCCTGTCTGTACCTCTCGAATTTTAGTGGCCAAATGTACGCGTACATGAGCGACACTTTCCGCTCGACGGACTTCGGCAAGGTCGTGGGCGTGACCAGCGCAACGGGCGGCCTCCTCTCGCTGCTCCGCATTCCGCTCCACGACGACTTAACTCTCCACGTTCTCGACGGCGACTACTTCTACACCTGTTTGATGATGCTCGGCCTGACCCTCGTATGCTTGTGCCTCGCCCTGTACCTTTTCTTCCTCAAGCGCCGATGGCCCAAGGCGTACCTCGCGTGTCCAAAGAACGCCCCAAGCGACCGGGTAGAAGCTGACGAGCAGGTTACCATTACACTGCACAGCTGAGAATCATTTTTGTCTGTCTTCGCGGGCGCGTTTGGATGCCGGGAGGCCATCCTCGGGGTTCCGCTTCTTGCGCGCTCTGCGCCAGAATCCTTCTGGTGTCGTCGCCTCCCCCCCCCCCCCCCCTCCCCCCCCGGTCTGTGCGTCGCTCGTGAAAACGCAACCGAACGCAGCTGAAAGCGCCGGGGCGGGCGAAAAAAGCAACAGCGGAACCACTCGTGTCGACGCAGCCTCAAGGGCTGCTCGCGGGTTTGGTTCCGACTCCGACAACTTGGTTTTTTTTTTCTCCCAGAAGACAACGCGCGTGGGGCAATGCAGAGACTTCGGCCTGCACAGGAAGCAGAGACGAATAAGCAACTGCGCTGTGTGTGTGTGTGTACGAGACAAACTTTTGTGGGGGGCAGACAGGTATTTTTTCTGCGGTTTATGGAAAGATTTTTGGCGGAGAGGAAGGACGAAAAAAGCTTTCCTCCTCGTCTTTTTTCTCAGGGAAAGGTCAGAGAAACAGGAGGCGACATGTCCAGTTGTGTCTCCGCGGCTTATGTGCGAAGGAAAGTACCTGTTCCTAGCACTCTGTTTGCTCCGCGCGCGAACGTAGCTTTGTGGCGGAGAGACGCGGCGTTTTCCGTGTTGTGGACAAATTGTAGCGAAGCGTTTGTGCTTGAAATCCGTGCGGTTGTTTGATTCCATCGTCGTGACCGACGAAGAACGCAGTTCAGTTCTTCCTATCGTCCGCTCGTGAACAGTCGGTCGAAACTCGGACTGGGTTGCGGGCGCTCGCGAGGTCCAACGCAGCGAAGGAAAAAGAACGTACCACTGCCGTTGCACCGTTATCTCTCGCCGTTCCAGGAATCAGCTTTACATGAAACAGATTTAGCAGAGCGAGAAACAGAACTAAGGTCGGCACGCAGAAGTTGTTGCAGTGAGCTTTGTTAAATTTGCATCCATAGGCCGGTAGACGTAGACATGCTGTGGCGCACTTCCTTTAAGTCTTTGTGGAAGGCGTACAGATGCCCGTACGCCGAAATAGACAACGGTCTTCGTTTCGCTTCTGGAATTGAAGGGTGTTTCATATGAGTGTGGGGCGAGGCCGAGCAGCAGGCAAGAAGCGAAGCACACTAGCGGCGCTTTTGCCTTTTGGAAAAACGGTGGAAGAAACAGAGCATGCAGCAAAAAGACACTCGCCTCCAAGACAACCCGACAACGGCATTGCAGCATACAAGGCAAAGACTGCCCCATTGGTGTTTCGTTCCGACCAACTTAGAGGACGGTGCGGCATACTCTTTCCCCCCCGTCGGGGATCAAACGCGCGCGTTAGTCTGGAGAAAAAGTCTACAAGTGCACTCCCTAAACCCTCCGCGAGCTCTCCGCTCGATACTCTCTCAGTGGACTCGCGACCAGGTTTAAGGGAGTGGAAACCCGATGTTATTTTCATTTCTTTGGCTTTCCTATCTTAGATCTGCCAGTACTTCCGTGTGCGTGTCTCTCCGTGAGATAAGCATTGACGGCGGACGGGAGTCAGGAAACAAGAAAGAAGAGCGAGAAGCTGGAGCGTTTGAATAACTGAAACGGAGAGAACTGAGGCTACTGGAAAGAAAAACCAAACTGCGAGACCCAGCAAACTCAAAAGAGGGGTGCCGGAAAAGAAATGACGGAAAGTATGGTGAACCTCGGAAGACAGGGAGGATGTCGGCATGATGTGAGCCTCAGTAATGCATGGAGAGATGAAAGAAACGGCAAAAAGGACTCTTCTCGAGCTTGGGTTCCTCCTGTTTAGCACACGAACAGTCAGTACCACAGACTGAGGCTGGTCCGCTCCGTCTAGAGACATGCGCAGAACAGTGCTTGCCTTGCCGTTTTCCTTCTGCAATTGCTACATCTCACCTGTGCCATCCTCATTCTCGGTAGACGTCTCTCTTTAGACGCCATTCTCTGGCGAAAAGGGGGACAATGCAAGTGTGTACTCCAGATTCCAGTGCATACAGTGACCGTTGTGCTGCGCATATGCTGTTGAGTTGTGCGAACGCATCAGTTCTGGGTTACAAGTAAATGAAGCAAAAAGAGCTTCCTCCTTTTGAAGGCAGCAAGCGCACTTGTTTCTCCACACCACTCGAGAGATCCTGCATGGGCGGCAAGTTAAAATCCGGTTGGAAAGAAATCTCCTTCACCTCTTGCATGCGGTCACACAGTTTGTCGGCGCTGCATGCTGGGAACAAACCTGTTTTCCCCCTTTAAAAAAACCCGCTTCAGATTGCGCTGTTTTTGCAATGCGGTCTGTTTCTCCATGCCTTCTTCTTGCTCTCCTGTCGATTCTTTTCAAACTCCGACAGCGACTGCGCACCATTCGCTGGTGTTCAGAACACAGTCGAGAAGAGAGGTTTACCCAGTCGCTTCATCGATTCTACTCCTCTTCTGAACCTTCCACTTTTTCCCTGAAAGTCTCCTCTGTTTCTACTTTTTCTCCAAGGACAACATCGCGCATTTTGCCACTCCCGTTCCTTTTTGCTTGCGATCATGTAGGCTTCTTTCCCGTGTTTCGCATGCGCCTTTCTCGTGCGTCCTCGAGTGCCCCGTCCAGGTTTTGTTTTTAACTCAGTCTGTCCTCTCTTTCTTCTCCGTATAGCGGAAACTTTCTCTTCTTTCCCTCCAAACACAGGCCTTCGCCTACGTTACCGTTCACAGCTCTTTGTTTGCGCGTTTTGTTTCCCTTGGTTACACCTGACGCCGCGCACCCTGCGCACTCTGCCCCTGAAACCGGACACGACCCGCAGGCGCGCCCACTTTCTCGAGTTATTCCTCCGCGTTTATTTCCCCATCTTCCCGTCTGTCTGTCTACACATACTTACACAAGGATACACACGTAATCAACCGACACATCTCTCGTTATATGCATATCTATATTCATATATATATATATATATATATATATATATATATAAGGAGGAACGGGAGCAGGAAGCAGCGTAGTTTCACGCTGTTCAAGAGGCGCGGCGGAGAGCGCTGTCCGTGAGACACTGGAACACTGCCTTTCCTTTTCCAGCGAATCAAACATGGCCGACGCCAAGGAGATCAGCCTGTCGGTGGAGGAGACGAACAGACTGCGGCTAAAGCTGGGACTGAAGCCGTTGCGCGTCGACACGGAACCTAAGGTGTGCTCAGCGTGCAGGCGACATTCCCTCTCCATTTTCGTGGTGCCGAAAACCCCTTTGGATGTTGAGACACGTGGTCGTCTCCCGTCGTCTGGGCTCGTCTCGCTGACTTGTGTGTTTAAGTGGACAGAGCGTTTCCGCAGAAGCCGAACAGCGAGTGGAATGGGGAAGGACGCGCTTCCGCGTCCACGTTTGTGTCTCCCGCGTTTTTCGGATTTGCCTGCCATGCTGACGAGAGAACAGGGAGATGGGCGTGCGTCACGCCGTTTCAGAGTGTGCTCTCTGTGGCGTGGAAGGCGCGGGGCGAACCAGTCGATTGTGAGGGAGTAGCTGAGACACCGGGTCAACGGATGCTGACTCCGTTTCGACTTGACGCGGAATGCGAACACAGTGCCGAGTTCTTTGCCTAACAGGAGGCGAGCAGAGGGAACGAGAGGGGAGAACGCCTTGCCACGGCGTCGTTTTTGCCGTCTGCCGTGTTTGTTGGCTTTCTAGGCGAAGCCCTCTCAGGATGGCGACTCTGAGGCGGGCGGGGCTTCGTCCTCCGATCCCCACGCGCATCTCACAGCGGCCGAGCTAGAGGAGCGAAGGCGGCAGGCGGCGCGGCAGCTCGCCGAGCGGACTGAAGAGCGAAAGAGGAAAGCAGTTCACGCGGCGATGACTGGTGGTCCCACCCTCGGAGAAGACGACGATGATTTAGACGATCCTGCAGCCTGGGTCGCGCGGATGAGGAAAAACGATAAAGAGAAACGCGTTCTGGCGTCTCAAGCTCGAGGTTCGTTTCTGAAAAAACGTCTCGGCCATTCCTCGAGAGATGTGCCCGACTGTACAAAGGAGAGGCGAAGCCGACGCCAGCGTGTAAAAGTGCATGTGCAGTACACATGCACGTACATGTTCATATATATATATATATATATATATGTATATACTTATGTATATAAATGTGTATATTTGTGTATATGGATTTGTGTGTGAAACGCTTTTGGTGCACAAATGGTTGCCGTGCGTGATGTTTGTATGCGTTTTTGTGTGTTTCTTTTGCGAAGGCTAGTTTCTTGATACGGAGTCCGAGCGATTGACGCGCCTCTGGAGATGTCAAAGTGTGAAAACGCGTGTGCGTGTGCGTCCGGACCCGCGTTTCCGCTCCATTTTGTCTCTGCGGGGATTTTGATTTCTCTCTTCTTTTTCGTCCCGCTGTGCAGTTGACGCGGCGCACTACGACGACAGCGACGACGAATCGGGGTCGGGAGTGTCTGGGCGGCGAGGGCAGGAGTCTCCGTTACATCCGGCGAAACGCCATCGTGGAGCGGCGTTGGCCGCCACGGACGGCGAGCAGGCGGGCGGCGATGTGAAGGTCGTGCACGACTTGAAGGATTTCGCGGAGGGGGAGACGGTCGTCTTGACGCTGAAGGACTCTCAGATCTTGACGGCCGACGGAGCGCTCAACGAGGAGATGGACACGCTCGAGAACGTTGCGCTGGCGGAGAAGAAGAAGCTGCAGAAGCTGCTGCGGGAGAAGGAGAAGAAGACTGTGTACGACCCAACAGAAGACTGGGAAGAAGGCGAAGACGGCCAGCCGAAGAAGAAGGAGATTCTGGAGCACTACGACGCGTGGGAGAGAGAGGAGCTCGCCGCCCAGGGAAAGGGGCCTCCGCCCGACGACGACCGGGGCTTTGTGCTGCCGAGTCTGCAGGGTCGAGAACTCGACGAGCCCGTGGAAGTCCAGATTGAACTGCTGCGCGAGAGACAGAGGCTCGTGGAGCGCGAGAAGCAGAAGGTCATGGGTCTCACGTCGCTCGCCGCGTACCACAGCGACGGGATCGCGCTGACTGGGGCGAACCTCAGTCGGCAAAAGTACGACGCTTCGGGACCGTCTTCAGTCGTCCTCGGCGGCGAGCGCGAGGCGGCCGCGCGCGCAGACGGAGGCGCCGGCGAGGCGGTTGCGTTCCGCAAGCTGAAGAAGAAGAAGAAGATCCAAAAGAAGAAGCAGGGGGCCGAGTTCTGGAAAGAGCTCCTCGGAGGAAAACCTCAAGAGGAAGAGGACGAAGAGAAGGAGGCGCAGGACGACGAGATCAAACCTGCCGCAGGCGGCAAACCGCGAAAGGCCGATCGACACCACGGGTCGCGCGGGGAGAGACGCGAAAGAGACAGCAAGTACGTGGGTGCGCACGGGACGGAGCGACGCCTCTGTAGGCTTCCAAAGGGCGTCGCCCGTGTGTGCGCGCGCGCGAGAGCGGCCCGAACCTGCGCGGCCGGTGTGTTTTGTGTCTGGGCTGTCGTCTGTAGCGTCTCCTCGTTCGCCGTCGCGTCTCGCCGCTGCTTCGAAGAGAACGATTCGTGCCTCAGTCGCAGAGACTGACCTCGAGAGGAACCCTGGACGAGGGACGTTTGTATCCCGGCGGGAGGCGCGAGCAACCGGGCGCCTTGCCCGATGTGCACGCCCCTCGCACACACGCACGCACGGGGTGTAACCGCCGCCAGATAGGCGACTCGCGCATCGCTCAGACTACATCCATGTTGTCTACATGTACCTGTGCACGCATATGTGGGGAGAGTTGCCGATGTGTACAGGAGGCGTTCTCGGTCCCGCGAAAAGAGACGGTGGTTCGTTGGCAAGCGCGTTTTTTTTTTGATTTGCGAATGTGACTTTGTTTTTTCGCAGGAAAGCAGACTCGCAGAAACAACACGTCCGCGAGGCGCTGGAAGCTGCGGAAACAGCCACCAAACATGTCAGTCCCCAGCCGACTTCTTCCTCGTCTCGGAGAGAACGCGAAGGGAAAGACGAAGGGAGCGACAGGCGAAGCCGAGGGAAAGAAGGCTCTTCGCGTGTGGAGAAAGCAGAGAGAGAAGGCATGGAAGAAGACGTGGAAGACAGCGAGGTGGACGACCTCGCGGCGGCAGACAGGGAGCTTCAGGAAAGCCTGGAAAAGTGCGTTGTCTCGGCTGTGGTGCGGGTCTGGGGAGGCCCTGAGCAGAGATGCTTCAAACCCGGTCACACACACAGCCTGCATACCCCTAGCGCGTCCCCACGTTTTTTGTTTAGGGTCGTGCACCTTTTTTTCCTTTGTGGGCGAATACGTCGCGCGGCCGCCGTAGGGTGGCGCAGCTGCGTTGTCGAACGTCTTTCCAGTTTTCGTTTTGCTTCACGATTTCTCCCTCGCGCTTTGCAACGCCCCTTGCAGCTGTCCCTTGCCGTCTTTTCTTTTTCATCGTTCCCGCCTTTTTCGTAGGTTTTCTCGCTTCTGCGTTTCTGCGCGCGCGTCTCTTCCGGCGTGTCCGAGTTGCTCGTGCCTTTTCGTTTTCCTCGAGCTTTCCTCTGTCTCTCGCTTTTTTCTCGTCTGTCTTTTTTCTCACGGACGTTTCCACCCACCAGCTGTCGCTTCGCGCGTTGCCTGTGACGCTCGCACCCCGTTTGCTTCGCTCAGGCAGAGACGCCTCGCCTGTCTGAAGCTGCGTGAACAGGAGACAGAGGACGCGCAGGCGAAAACCCCGCAAGTACGGCTTCTCAGCCTTCTTCGCAGCCAGGCAAAAGGCAGGGTCGTCGGTAAGCACGCGATTTGGTCAGTTTCCGATTTCTCGCTCTCTCCGCGTCTCCTTCTCCCGTGTGGTCCGTCGCTCGTCGTTTCCGTCGTCTCTCCTCTTCGGCTCGTCTTTCTCCTCGCTTGAGGCTACCTTCCGAATCGGACGAAGACACACAGCCGTTGTTTGTCTCCTTCGTTTCGCGAACTTTTACGTGTCTTCTCGGTTTTTTCTCGACCCCCGGCGGGTCGGGCCTCTCTCTGTCCCTGGGTTTGCCGTTCGCCGTCTTCTCCGTACTCGGTTGCTGTCTTCCAAGGCTGCTCCCAGTCTCGGTTTTCCCCTCGTGGATTGCAGAAGCGGACCAGCTGCCGGTCGACGGGTCGTCCTCGCCGTCGAAAGGAAAAGATGCGTGGGCTGCGGCGCCTCGCGACCGCCGAGCCGGCTTCTCGGCGACGTCGGAGGCCCCAGCTGAAGACGAGGAAGACGAGACGCAAGGCCTGCAGCTGAGCACGACGACGGAATTCTGCCGCGCCATCCAGACGCCTCTGGAGAAGCTTCAAAGCATGAAGCAGGAACCCTACGGCAGTTCCCGACAACGGTGAGCTCTCCGGACCGAGGCGGAAGCGTTTCCGACTTTGGCGATCGACTCGCGCGAGAAAAACAAGACCACTCCGCCGTCCCCATATGCATGCTCCCGCGAGCACTCGAGCGCTCTGACGAACGCGAACACCTGCTTGTGGATCATGTGCAGTTCACGTTTTTTGACTCTGGAAACGGTCGTCCTGCGCTCCGGCACACGACCCGGTTCAGCGATATACACAGGGAATGAGGCGCATGTAAAGCATCTCCGTCCCTCCCTCTCTCCCTGTGCACATCCATATAGACAAACACATGGATGTATCGAATATGCTCGTGCGGTAAAATATACGTCCTGCACAGGTACATGCGCACCCACATGTTGGTCCGAACGGCCTCGTGCGTAATAACGGCCAACCTGGCCTCGGCGGAGTGTCGCGGCGACTGCATCCGAGATTCCTTCTTTGTGACTGTCTACTTCACCTATTCGTTTGGCGGGGCCTTTTTGTCTCACGCCCCTCCTTTGTGCACGTCCTCGGGGCCTAGGAAGGCGCGAGGTTCATCTGGGTCTGTCTCCGTATCGATGCACCGAGTGTAGTTCGAGGAGACGTCTTTTTTCCCTGGCGTCCGTTGCGGCTTCCTGCGCGCAGCCAAGAGAAGCCCGCGCATGCACAGCAGCCAAGGGGAGAGAAGCGGTCCAAGTCGAATGAGACGGCGAAGGAAGAAGGAGAAGACAGCGACACGGGCGATCGGAGCGAAGAGCGTCGGAACAAGGAGAAGGACGAGGACTCGTCGGAAGAGGAGGAAGACCTAGAGGTAAGACTTCTCGCGCTGACCTCTCGGTCGACGCTTTGCCTGTCACGTGAAGAAAGACTCGCCTCCCCTGTCCCTCTCTGTGGTTCTCGTTCGCAGTCGTGCCGTTTCGCCTTCCCTCTCTCGGGGCGTTTCCACCCTCGTTTTCCTCCCACTTTTCCCTTTCTGGTTTTGACGATATTTGCTATTTTCGGGGCACACGGCCCACCGTGAGAGCGTTTCCCGACGCACCAACTTTGCCCTCAGAGAGAGAGAGAGTTAGAAAGTGGGCTCTCGCCGTCTCTCTCGCGACGCTCCCGAGTGGTCTTTCCGCGCCGCTTATGCGCGCTGGGTTCGCCGCCGTTTTTCCTTCCTGCCTTCCGTTCGTCCGTTCTCAAGGCTGGCGGCGTGCACTTCGTGAACAAAGAGCGCCGGCCCCTCTCAACCCGTGGCCTGTCGCTGATGTTGGCTCTCTCAGAGCTCGCATGCCGTTTTCAGAACTTTTCGTCCCCGTCTTGGTGTGTGCACTCCCTCTCCCTCTTCTTTCCCCCCCCCCCCCACCCCCCCGGGTTTCCGGTGCGTGGCGCGTTGACGTGTTTCGACAGTTCTCGCTTGACCCTCTCGGGTCCTCTCTTGCTCCTGTTTCGCTCCCTTTCCCCTATTCAGTCCTTTTGCTTTTGGTGCCGTCGGGTGTCTCTTTCAAGACTGGCTTCATGAACGAAAATCCCATGGGCCACGGCCTGGCCGAAGCACTGAAATATCTTCAGAGCAAAAGTAAGCAACGAATTGCTCCCTTTTTACGTCGATTCGCTGGTCGCGTTGCCGTGTCCCACCCCCCCCCCCCCCTACGAAACCAGACGCATTCCCTGGGGTGCGCTTTGGTACTTCGGGGCAATTCCGGCCTCCTGAGCTTCGCGCTCCTCGTTTTTGTCTTGTGGATATTCTCGCCCGTCGTTTGTTGTCTCTGGCGTGCGGTCACTTCCGTTCGCGCGTCCTGCGGATCGTTTCCTCGGCGGTGTCTCCTCGGTCGCTGTCTTCGTCGTCTTCCGATCGTGTTTGTTCTGCACGCGGCTGCGGCAGTCGGCGCTCTTCGCAGTTGACCCTCCCGCCTTTCTGTTACCTCTGCGCTGCGGGTGTAGTGACTGTCGCGTCGTCGGCATGGGCATTCTTGACCGTGTTAAAGATTCCCTGGCTCGCTGCCGTGCTGCCTCCCCCTTGGCCTCTGCAGACCACTACTCGCTGGACAAAATGCGGCAACGGCGCCACCGCCCAGACGAGCTTCCACTCCACAAGCCCCTGGGGGAGAAGGACATTAAGATTGACCATCGCGACCGATATGGGAATGTCATGGTAAGGCGCGTCTCCGTTTCCCCGCGCGCACTTGCGGCTGTGTCCCAGCTCGAACCCGTGCACAGGCAGGCAAGTGCCGCGGTGTTTCTGCCTGGGCGAGCGCACCCGTGGGCGACTCCTCAGAGCGCCGACCGCAGGCGTGCACACGTGGGTGTACGCATGCAGGGTAGCTTGCCTGGAAAAGCTCGGGGTTGTATCACCCACCCACCCGCGGGGAGAAAGAAGAGGCACAGACACGCGTGGTAAACAACGAGACTGACGGACTGGCAACGGAGACGAGACGGCGAGGGAAACGAAACAGAGGAAGGGCCGTTGAGGTGGCGTTGCGTGTGTATGGCATGGCTGAATCCCTCCGTGATGCGTTCTGTCTTCTAGACGCCGAAAGACGCCTTCCGTGAGATCTCCTGGCGCTTCCACGGAAAATACCCCAGTCTGAGGAAGCAGGAGAAGAAGATGAAAAAGATGGACATCGGTGAGTCTGCGGTCAGCCCGTGTTCAGAATGGGAAAGGGAAACGAGGGCTTTGACCTGCGGAGACACTCTCCACGCATACGCAGGCGGGGACTGGCCGTGGTCGCCTAACGACTTGCGTATCCGTGCAAACGCTCGTATGTCCACGCCCCTATATCACTGTACATATCTATATCTATATCTAGATATATACATAAAAGAAGAGAGAGAACGAGAGACACATGCACATTCGTATATATGCACATACTTTGATAGCGATAGTTCTATATGCATATCGCTGCGAGAAGTAGATCGGCGCAGAGCGCCAGCACCTCAAAGTGGAGATCGACAAAATGTTTCCGTCTTTATAAATATATATAGATGTATGTAGGTATATAGATGTGTGTATGAAGGCATCCGATTAGACAAGAAGGGAGGCAGGTGGACAGCGACATGTGTGGGGCTGTTGCGTGCTCAGCTCGGTGGTCGGAAACTTCCTGTGTCCCTGTCACGTCGTCGGTCCCAGCTGCGTATTTGCTGACAAGGCCGTGCACACGTGTCGGCGAGACAGGCAGCGTCTCTCTCTCTGTCTCTCGTGTCGTCGTTCCTGCACGCAGCCGACTGTGCGCCTTCGGTCCCTCCGCGAGAGGCCTTTGCGCGTTTTCAAGCAGGGACTGAGTCTGGCGTGTGTGGTGTGCCTGACCCATCTCGGCGCGTTGTTTGTAGAGCGGAAGCTACTGCAGAATCCGATGGAGGCGCTGCCTACTTTAAATGCGCTCCAAAGACTGCAGGAGAAGGAGAAGGCTTCTCACCTGGTTCTCACTGGCGGATCGATGGACTAGAAGCCTGGCGCGAATTTCTGTCGGAAGACGTCGCCCTCTCCCGGCGCCCCGTGCCTGCCCTCGCGTCGCCTCCTGCCGTGCTCCCAGTGCGTGCAACGCCCCCGAAAAAAGCATCTGGCCGTTGCGTGGAACTGCGCTGGTGCGCCCCTCCGCCCGGTTCGTCCTCAGGCGGTTCGCGCGGCTCTCGACAAAAAAGAGCGCGCCTCAGAGCCCACTCAAGCGGCGCCCATGCACAGGTGTATGTGTGTCTATGTCTAGGTATTCCACTCGTGTGCACACGTGCTGTGCAAACTGTGTACACTGCATTTCTGGCTCCACCTACGTCGCGCATGCGTCGATACGATGTGCAAAGGTTGACTTCCGCATGCTGAAAAAGATATACTTTTCCACGCCCGTGGAGACGGTGAAGACGCACATGACGGTTTTGCCGCCAGCTTGTTTCTGCGTGCGTTGGTGACAAAACTCGATTCGGCAGGGAGACGCCTTCGCGTGGGGGGCAGAAGGATGGAGCGCCCTCCTCAAAGGATGACGCTGACAAGCAGCTGCTTGCATGCAGTACACGGCATTGAAACGCGTTCACGTCGCGTCCTTAATGCGAGAAAAAAAGTGGCGTGCGCATGTGCGCCGAGCGACTCACGCGAAGTTAGAGGCGAGTCGCGGGGAGCCTCCGATCCGTTCTTCAGGAAGCAGGTCGGGGCTCACCTCAGGAAGCCCAGACGCACGCATATAGTCAACCATGCATCTGCACTGGGGCACGGAGAAGTCCTTTGCAGGGCGCAGTTATTTGTGTATGACGTTTCGCGATCCGGCATCGAGAACACATTGCACATCCAGATGCAGCGCACTAGAACTCCGAGACACACTGTAGGAGCGGATGCATGCAGCCCCTGCCTGCTTCGATCACTGACGCGACCATGACTTCGTGGCGATGCCCCTCTACAACCACGTCTCCAACAGTGTGCACAAGCGCCAGGTCCAAAGGCTTGTCTCCGGAACCCACTCGCCGCCTCGGAGCAGCCTCTCTGAAACCGGGAAAGGTTCTCAGCGAAATGTGGACAAAAAGTGGCTGCACCAAGGTCGTCGCAGCCGTCCCGTGATGCTCGGGCCATCGCGCACGCTTTCGTTTAGGCTAAGCACAGAACCGGTCGTGTCCCCGCTGTATGCTTTTAACATCTCGCCTCGACCTCGCACGTTACCGGCTACGAGCGCCGCCACCGCGTGCGAGACGGCCATAACGTTGCAAAAGACTTGTCCGTTTCCAAGCACGAGCGTACAACCCGTCTAGACGCCGAAGCAGCTCAACCGTTCTTTCCAAAGGTTACTGCGTTCGCACACGTGCTCCCACGTTCTGGAAGGGTTTGCTATCCCGCGCCTGCGCATGTGTGCGAGTGAGAAGGGAACACCGTCGCTTTGGCCAGGACACGCGGATCCAGGAGAAACCAGGCCCGCGTCTTTGTCCTACTCTGAACTCGTTGCTCCGGCCTCCGTCGACGGCGGCGCGTAAGCCGCCTCCATGGCGGCGCGTACTTCTGGGCAATGCGCGCGATCCGGCGGCGTCATCCACCGACCCTCATGTTTCTTTAAACGCGACACTGCCGTCGCCCACAGGCTCAATCCATAACTCTCGAAGGCCTGGATCCTCTTCAGTCTACACGTCTCGATGATAACTTTGAGCATTTCCGCAGCGCGCTCTAAGCTTTCCTTCCGCGCAGGGTCCGTCTCAGCTAAGGCCGCTTCCCGCAGCTTCCATTTGCTCGCGGCTTGTTTCCAGAAGGACACTGCGGCAGTCTCGCCTGCTAGTTCAAACGCGAGGGCCGTTCGTTGGCGCTCTCTCTCTGCTTCCTCTGGGTCGCTCGGTGGAGTCCACCACTTCTTCTCGAGGTGCTGTTTCACGGCTAGGAAGGACCGTGTCCAGTCTCCGAGCTGCTCCTTGAGAAGCCGAAGCATGAAGAACGGATCTCTAGCCGAAGGCAGGTCTAGGTCCGCCAAGGTGGATTTATCCTCCGGTAAGCCAACCTCTGTCGACGAGCGCTCGCTTGGGAAACTGAGAGCCGGGGGTGGAGGCTGGAAGCGGGAAAGGATAAAACGATACCGCGAGACTGCAATAGACATCGACATCGCGACGGTGCGCTTCTGTATGGCCGTCATCGCGTTTGAAATCTTCTCGGTCACAGCTGCCAGTGGGGTAGGCGGGACGCCACTTTCTTCTCCCCGTCCAGCCTCTCCGCCTGTGGCGCCTGCGCCTGCGCTGAAGCCTGCGGATTTCTCCGCGGCTGCCTCCGTCTCTCTCATCTTTTTCGCAACTAGGAGCAAAGCCTCCATCCTGGTCAGGGCGTGTATGTCGGCCATCGCCGCTTCGCACAGAGGGTCAAACTGGTTCACCATATCCGACGGTTCCACGTCTCGCTCGCGGAAACTTGCACCGACAAACGCCGCTATCCCTGGACGCCCGTCGTAGTCCTGTTTATTCTGCTCGTGCTCTTCGACAATCGCTGCGAGCTTCGCTTCAATGTTCTGTGCCAAGGCATGGAACCCGCCAGCAGGCGCCAGGACCTTCGCCTCTCCGGCCTCCTCCCGCCCTCTGACATCTGCAGCGCTGCTCGCCGGCACTCGCTGACCTTTGCTCTCCCTTCTCGAATCGCCACTGCTGCGTTGCGCTCGGCGCCGCGCTCGGCCTCGCGTAGGCTCCTCAGGCTCTTCCTCCCGCTCGTGCGGCAGCTGTGGTGCCTCCGCAGCAGGTGGAGTCGCCTCTTTGGCCGCTTTTTTCTTTTGTCTTCCACTGCCTTTGGTTGGTGCCGCATGGCGGGCTTTCGGTCGGGCTCCCATTCGGATCGCTTCGAGCTCAGCCAAGCCGTCACTGGGGACGGGACCGCCCGCCGCTCCTGCAGACGTCCGTTCATCCGCGGGGCTCTCCTGTTCGTCTTGCGCCTCCGGTAGTGGCGCACCGGCCAGCGGCGCCTGTTCTGGGCCGTCTCCGGGCTTTTCTTCTGGGCCGTCTCCGGCCTTTTCTTCTGCGCTGCTCCCACTTGCCTGTTTCGCCTCGCCCGGCGCATCCTGTGTCGCCGACGTCTCCGCTTCAGGCAACGGAGAGTGAGGCGGAACTCCAAGCCCTTTCCCAGCGCCTGAAGGTTTGGCTGCCGCCTTTTTCTTCCCTTTTCCCTTGCCTGGTGTGCCGTGGGGTTTCTCACTCGGCGGGTGCTTCGCCGTCTCCGAGGGCGCAGCCTCTGTTTGTTCGTCTTCCGTGCCCGTGGCCGTCTGTACCATGGTGGAGGTTCGGCTGCCTGCACTCGTCGGGAACCCCGCAGTGGGCGGTGAATCGTCACCACCCGAGTGCAGGTGGGACTCGACGCCTGCTGGCGACTCGACTGCAACAGGTTTCGCTCTGTCTTCTTTCTCACCCGCGCCCGTAGCACCCGCGCGTGAGGCGGCCTCTTCGCCTTTCGTTCCCTTTCCTTGCGCCTTCCCTTTCTTCCCCGTATCCATCGGGGCGGATGGCTGGGGCTGTTCTTTTCCTGCAGGCCCTTCGGTCGTTCCTGTCACCGGAGTTTCGGCTGTTCGCTTCTCTTCCTTCTTCTTCTCTTTCTTCCCCCTTTTCGTCGTGCCGGCCGCGCCACCATCGGGAGGGGGCCGAGGCTTTTTATCATCCCCGCCGCCAGGCCGTCGGCCGCTCCCACCAGCCCCTGCAACCGACCCACCCCCTTGTGGATGCCCCGAAGCGCCTGCCTCGCCTCTGTCCTTCGACAGCGGCGACTGCCCTTCGCCTTTCTGAGTGCCGGCTTTTTGACTCGTCGTGTCCGTGCCACGCTGCGTCGTCTGACGAGACACGGGAAACGTCTTTGCGCCTGGCCTACCAGCCGCGTCGCCATACGCTCTCGAAATCGCCCCACCCCTCCTGTCTCTGGAAACAGAGCGGTCCCACCTGGGAACGTGTCCTGCGGGGCGCCTGTCCACGCTGAACGTTCGCGTGAGAGCGGCATGCCCACCACGCGGCGGGCCGCGAGACACACTGGCGGTTTGCCTACCTGCAGGAGCTGGGGCTTGGCCCCGCTGAGTCGTTTTGACTCCACTGGTAGCGCCGACCCCAGTTCGTATTGGCGGTGCCGAAGCTGATCGTGGCGCACGACCGGCGACAGCACTGTAGAGCTCGGGGAGTGTCCGGGGCGAGGGGCCATCAGCCGCGTCAGTGCTGGATGAGCAGGGACCGCCTCGGGCGGCAGATTGTCTCCACAGGCTACTAGGATCTGCAAAATGACTCCCGAAGGGACTCCAGGAGGGACCTGTGTCGAACCCGGCCAGTTCTAGCGCCTCCTCCAAACCAGGATTATCGACTGCTTTCGTGTCTGTGTGCCGCGTTCCAAAGAGGGATGCCCTAGAATTCAGCCATGATGAGGCGTTCACATCGTCATCCAAAATATCTGTCTCGGAAATGGTTTGCAACAGTATCGGCCTTGAACCTGAAGTTGGCATCGCCTGGGACAGAGGCTTCCTCAGCTTGCCGAACGGCACGTGCTTTGTGTGTGGCGGTTCGAGCAATCCCCCTGTGGCGCCGGAGGCGAAAGCAGTGCGCTCCCCTTCTGCAGTAGCGACGCCGTCCCTCGGCGCCGTCCTGTCACTTGAAAAAAGTGCCTCTCGGGCTAGCGTTCCAGTACTGGCTTCACCGTCACTTCCTCCCTTCTCAACGCGTTCTGCTTGTGTCAGCAGTTCGGCCCACGCTTCAGCGAGTTTCTGGGAAGCGGCTCTTACGGGGTTGCTTCCGTGATGGAAATGCGGCAAGACAGCCGACAAAAGTGATGTCGTCTCCAGAACTTTGTCGGCTAAAAGGCGCATCAAAACAGCTTCTTCGCTTGCATTTGAAGGTGAGGCGGTGCCTTCTAGAACCTCCTGAATAGTGAGAGAGGAAGCGCTGCCAGCAGCTGCGGCCGAGGCATGAGAAACGTGATCATTCGGACTGCTCGTCGTCCGAAGAGCGGGCGTTGTGTACGGGGTATGAACCGGGACTGGGGTTGAAGCATCGTCCGCTCCTTGTGCTGTCCCGCCTGAAGCGGGGAAAGGGTCAGCGGCCGGTGCTGCGCTGTCCGGTGAGCAAAACGGATCCGTGCTTGGGGAAGCAGATGGGGCATCCGAAGGTGTACCGTCGCCTTTATCCCCATCCGCCTCAGCTAGTCGGCGACTGTTTCCAGTGAGGGCGGGGAGGCGAGCACTGGCGGGATAGGCAGTGCTACCGACATTCCGAAAGGGGAGCGCCACACCGGCGTTCTGGCCGGACCGGCGCTGGACTAGCAAGCAGCGAGAAGCATACTTTACCAGGGACACACCAATTCCAAGAGTGACACAGATGAGAAGAAGTCTAACGAAAAGGTTTCCCTTTGGAGACGACTTGCGGCGAGCAGTTGCACTGAAATGAGACTGGCGTCGCCAACCACGTTGAGTCGGCCTGGTAGCTATCAACGGTTGGGTGTCGGTGCCCTCACTGGGCCGGTGGGGCGACTCTCTGACATGGCTGCGTTCCAGGAAGCCGTTCGATGAAATTTTCGCGTCTTCCATAGCGTCTCGTGGTCTCTGGGGCTCGGAGGCGACGAAGAGTCATGCGAAGCGACCGTCGAAGAGGCCGTTTCCGCGTACCCTGGCTCGGCTGGAGCTCATGGAACGGATTCCCGTTGGTGACTCATGTTCAAGTGCAGGGAAGAACGACGTACTCCTGTTTGGTGGTGTCATACAGACTGTTATGTTGTGTCGAGAGGCTTCGGGTTATGCAAACGCGATAGTTCACGCAGGAGCACACAACTTGCGGAAACGGATTGGCGCGAGGAACGGCCCCGCGCCCCCGCTGCAGTTGCAATAGGGGCCCAAAAGAAGCCGCGCTCCACACCACGTCCTTTACAATGTTGTAATGTCCTCCATCCTCTTTTCTTGGAGGCAGCGGAATGTATTATGGAAGCGTTTAAAGTACAGAAAGCCGAAACCAGCGGAATACCCAAGTCGAAGAGAGGGATGCGAAATCTGTCACGGGGATCCCCCGCTTTTGACGCGCTTACGGGGGTTCGAGCTCACCCCTCGTCTCTTGGTCCCTGCAGCCACCTGGTGTCGTAAGGTCTCGCAAACGTTGAAGACAAGACGAAAAAAAGGGAGGTTTTAAAAAGTCGCATCGAAGAAAAGCCGAGCCAAGCGCCGACATGCAGTACTGATTGTCAAACGAGCTTCGCTTCCGAGAGTTAGATTCGGCCCTCCAGAGCACGGGTTCTCCAATGGGGGGAGGCGACGAGGAAGTTGCTGCTTGATCAACAGCTGACTATCCACCAGAAATGATGTGCGTTGGTTCTCATCATTTGAGCAGTGGGATCCGAGCAATCACGTATTCTTGCACCTGCATCATGAAAAATAAACACCCTTTCGCCCACGTTGAAGGCTGCAGCCTCGCGGCCGTTGCCGTAGAGGCTGCACGGCGCTTCGCTGGCCGGCAGGCTCCTCTCAAGTATCTGCGAATCCCGCCGGACCGTCTCCGGTTGGACAAGTCGGTCGCTGGAAACGGGAAAAAAGCTGCAGCGGAATTGAGAACCTTCCGGACACCTGGTGCTGTACCGAGACGAGTAGAGTTTCCACCGTGTAATCTCACCAGAGAAACTGAAACAGCGGATGACAGGGGTGGTGTGTGTCCGTCGCCGGTTCTAGGCAGACAAGGTCTGCTAAAGAGAGATCGGGGTTGCAGTTTCGGTCTACAACGAAGACGCTCTTGTTGAGTGCGCCGAGAGAATCAGAGACTCAGCAAGAAAGGTTGCATTTCTTTTCATGTGTGTTGCTCCGTGTCATAGCATCCTGACAAGTTCTATATACGTTCCATCCTCAAGAAGATCGTAGCCTGGTCATCGCCTGCCACTGCCATTCAGGAGAGAGCCAGGGGATACGTGTAGATCGACACATGAAACGATGCGGCAGGAGAGGCTATTCGCAGCTTGCTGATTGAGCAGCACATTCGTTGCAGATGTCTTGGGAATACAGCAGTGCAAAAGAGAGCAGCGAATGCCAGGCATAGAAAGCCACTACTATAGCATCACAGCTTTCTTGTGGTATGATGGTGCCGGAGATGCAGTTGAAGACTCTGGCAACGAAGCAAATCCTCAGTCCAATTCCTGAGTATCCGTCTTTGCAGCCTCTCCTTTCGTGTGTCTGGCTGCGCCAACTCCTAGGAGGAGGCGACGGGGTTGGGGGAATCGTGCAGGGAACAACACACCGCAGCTCTTCCATGTGGTGGCGTGCGTGCTGAACACCATACCGCGAGACACTTGTTGCTGTTGAATCGGTCGATCGGAACGTGGAGGGGGAAAGGAAATCAGGCCTACATGTTCTACTCTAAACGCCTTCGTGCTTTCTTTCCATTCAACTCGAGGAATCCTGGTGTGCAATACACCGCGGTTTTGTCAGCCAAGGGGAAGCCTATGGCTCGGCACGTTCTTCACGAGGGGTTAAAAGCAATGTTCCCGGGGAGCCCAACAGAAGGCTAGCGCGTGCCTGCTTCGGAAACCAGGCTCGCGGGGGTTCTCGTTAAAAGCATCCGTTGGATGCATATTATACGTAGCCTTTGATGTGGCACATAGCAGCTTTACAGCTGGGAAAGGGTCGGTACAGGACAAAGACATGGCGGTGACCACGAGGTCTCAAACTGGCTACAAAATCGGCATTTTACAGTTGGAGGCATCCTGAAACCTAATGTCTGTTTTTTTTCTTGTTCCCGCATCACGGCACGACCCGCGGTTTGAGGACTGAGACTCGACTCCACTATAGAGTATCTGTTTGTTGTGAAGAGTGGCACGTCGATGGCCGGTATGCCGTGAACCCCTGAAGAAACAATGCAGTGTTAGTTGTTTCCTTCTCCGGCAAACATGTCACCGTCTATCCTCATGCAACATGCACCCAGTCATACGAGTAGAGCCGTGTGCCAACGACGGCACTGAAGAAACAAAGGAAAACGCTGTTATCGTGGCATCGCTAGGAGATACCCTCAGACCAGAAGGATCCCTATCCTTTGGCTTCCAACCAGAAACGCCTTGCGAAACCCAGTGCCGGGCCTCAGTTGCAGATGTTTAGCGCCCGCACCCTTGAAACCTCAAATCACAGGTGCATTCACGTCCGTATTAGTTCAGGTGCACGAACGTATATTAATCCTCTTTTGGCACGACACCCACTGTTAGTATCGTCCCCCCTTTCCATGCGTATTGTAGAAGGACGAACGCCAGAGTGTGCGGGTCACTCACATACTCCAGCATCACCGGCACACTACCTGAAGGTTCCACGATATACGCCGGTAAGTGCAAAAGGAAAGTTCAATGTTTGTTAAAGGAATCGAGAACAAGGGGACGGTCGTCACTCATCGTGCGCAGCTAGGATGCTCTCTCCGTCTCGCCGGAGTTTAACGACATAGCCGAGTAGATACAAACACGAATCCCTTCCCCCAAACCTCTGTCATAACTATCAACGAATCTGAGAATATGAATTGGTATGCCTTCAAGAAACAGCAAGAATGTCCATTTCCGAGATGCTTATCTCTATATCACGAGTGACCTTCTCACTGATGTCGTCGTCTTGCGTCGAATAGCGAACAGCAGAGTTGCACGCATCGGTGTGTCTTGGTCACTGCCACAGTTTTCCCAGACAGGCATATTTGCACACGGTGACCATGCGGCCATCCTCAACGCTGTAAAGCACCTCTACTGATTCCCTGAAGAGCAAAATACATATCGAGTTTCATTTTATCTGGGAACGAACCCAAAAATACCTCTGCATGACATCGTCTCGATTACCAAATACAACAGGAACTCTGCGCGGGCTCTGGTGCCATATTTCCCACACCCACTAATTCTTCTTCTCGAGCACACGAAAATTTTGAACAGACAGACTGAAACGACACAGTCAATTTCTCACCAACAGCGATCACACAAGCCGTCTAATCCTTTTCTCTTTTGTGGTGTGCTATTTCTAAGAACAAGTCTGTCACCAAAGCAAGAGCTTGTGCAAACTAGACGCATTTGCGGTGTCCCTTCTGCACACCGTATACGCATATTTATGCCTACACGAATGCTTTTCTTTTCACCGACGGAGGTTCCCTCTTCCGCACGCTTTCGGGTTTCTTTCCTCCATGACAGACCGAGCAAGGAACGAGGAAACCAGTACTGTGTCCTGTGTGATGTTGCCTCCCTACCCCTGCGGCTGTTCCTGCACTATCGCTCTGTTTTGAGTGAGCGCTGATGCTTTGGAACACACGACCGAGGGGAGGAGAGGCCGTGACGAGGGTGGCGAGCGGAAGACCCTCTTCGCTGTTTGTTGACTGGCATATAGTCAGATGTCCACATTTCACCGCGCTTTTCTCCTCCGTTTTGCTGGCCCATTTCCCCGAAAGATTGCTTTGGCATCCATTTCCTTTCTTTTTATTGCACTCCGTCCTTTCGTCAAACGGATTCCGTGTTCCCTGAGGAGAGCGATCGATTGAACACGGTGGGCGGGTACACACGAACTACACGCCGCCCCCCTTTGCGTGTCGACGTTGTCTCGCAGTTATCTCCTGTGTAGCATTTTCTGCCCAACTCACACTGCGTCGACAAATAACTCAGCGTCGCGCAACTACTTTATTTGAACCGTTTTTGGCGGTAGAACGCAATTTGCTTGTCGAACTTGGTAGGTTTGCAGTCAACCGGTCCTTGTGACATTCCGGAGCTGGGCTGTATGTACACGACGCAGAGAGTCGTAGATCCAACGCGGTTTCTCTGTCTGGGATTACGTCCACTGTTTTTGTCGTCGGCCCCTTTTCGTTAGCCTCTCGCAGTTTCTTCGTGCTGAATCTGAAGGTTTTGCGGACAGTTCGTTGCACAACTCAGTCCTTTCGCCGCCGGCATGCTTCTGCCTTTCATTGGTCAAAACCCCCCTTCAGTCTTTTTTGCGGTTGTCCCCGTCAAGGCAGCAGCCGATTCCTCGGGGCAAAGACAAGAGATAGTTTTTCACTAGGGTTTCTGCCGCCTGCTTGCAAAGGAAACTCCCTAGACTTGCTCTTGTTCAAAGCAGCTGAGCAAGAACACGGCGGATCTTGACCGCCTCCCGAACCTCGGTGGTTCCTGCCATGCTGTTGTTCACTTTTCCTCCAGTCCGTCCATTGCGTTTCCTCTGCGTTTCGCTTTCGTCAAGTCTGGCATCGGCACTTGTCACCTTCCACAAGCTCTCCCTCTGCTACAGAAACACAGGCGTTCGGTTTTTTCCCCCGACGAGGGAACGGATTTCTGCATGTCTTGTCTCTCCCGACTTTTGTCTACAGCAGTATCCCCGTCTCATGCCATTCTCCTCGTGGCCTCAGAGTGCATTTCTCGATCGCCTTGATTCCCGAGATACACAGCTCAGCCTGTGACACTTTTCTCTTCACCGGACCTTCGTTCCCGGCAAACGCGTTTCCTGCCTCCTTGTCAGAGTTTCCCCCACTTCGCGCTTCCGCGACTCGTCCCCTTGCGTTCCGCTCCCTCCTTCCTTCGGCTCCTGGCCTCTACCCGGACTTTGGGAGCAGTCCTAAGAACCCAAGCATGCAAGCTGCTGCTCGGTACGCGGGACGGGGGAGACTCTGACAGCGAGGCGGTCCGCCCGGCCTGCCTTTTTCTCGCCGTGGGCGTGAGCCTTCCCGACAGACGCCTCTCGCCACCTTTCAACTCTTCGACAGAGAGCGTTAGTAGCCGCGCGGTGTCTCTGCTGTTGACCTCCCGCCTCGGCCCCTTCTCACCGTTTCTGTCTCACCAGCAGAGTGCGTGTCTAGTGCTGGGGCCTGGCGACTATGCCGCTACGGACTGCGGCGTCCTCGTCGAGCGCCGAGACAGTGCAACGCATGGACGGGAATGAATTGAAGATTTCCCTCCAGAAAGAGGTGGACGACGAGACCTCTGCCGAGATGCCAGGTGCGCCTGCAGCCCTCAGTCGGGCGGATCCGGAGTCGCAGCCGCACGGCTCGCCCTGCGAAGCGGTTGCGGCCGAGGGGCCAGGCGCTTTTCCGCACGGCCGAGAAGCATCCACAAAACAGGAGAGCGAAGGGTGTGCGCCGGGGGAACCCGAAACAGAGAAGCGACTCGAACCGGCGACGCACCACCTGTGGGATCGCACAGTCGGGGCGTCCGTGGCGAGCGACAGCGCGAACGCAGTCGATGGCTCTGCGAATGTCGCCCTGCGTCCGGCGTCGCGTGCGGGCGCATGCTCCGTTCCCCGAGACGGCGCAGACGCACAGGCCATCCTGGGGGGTTCTCTGCCTGCTGAGACAAAGGACACGCCCAGCAGTCTGGCCCCCAGCGACGGAGGTGGAGACGCCCTCTCGCAGGGACGCAAAGGCGTCGAGGGATCAAGTCTCGTGCCTGCACCGTCGCCAGACAGCGCCGGTCCTCAGCGTGGAGTCCGCGCAGCTGCCAAGAGTCTCGTCCGCGGTTCAAACAGACAGCCGGCGTGCTCGTCGGGGTCTGCACTGGGTGACCCAGGAGGGTTCGCGTGGGCGAGGGGACAGATCGCAGGCGCGGCGGGCGACTTGGAGAGTTCGGGGCCTGCCCAAGAGATTGACGCTCTCCCAAGCGCGGCTGTGGGGGACCCGTGCGAGGTATGCCACGGCGACGAGGCGAGTGAAAAGAGTCAAGCCTCTGCGCCTGTGTGTTCCGGCGTGCTCGGCGAGGGAAACGAAGTTGGCGCACTCGGCGACGAGAGTTCGAAGAAAGACAGTCTGGCTTCGAAACGGAAGGCGGGCGCGGCCTCGGCTGCCTCTTCTGGGCGCTCGGCGTCTCTCGCCTCGGTCTCCCGGGGGGAGTCAAATGCGAAGAAGAGCCTGACGAGTACTCCACCCCTCGACGGGGCCGCGTCGAAGCGTCCGTCGGTGTCCAAGTGCCGGAAAGGCGCATCTGCAGCGACTGCAGCGGCAGGCCGCCGAGGCCGAGAAGACTGCGGTCGGCACTTCCTGGGGCCCGGGCAAGTGAAGAAGGTCCGCCGCAACGTGGGCGACGTTCTCGCCTCGCCTCTGCACCCTCCGACGCTCTCGCCCTTTCAGCGGCCGACGTCGAAGCGGCCTGCGTCCGGCGGTTTCTCGCGGAAATACGAAGACGCCTCGCCGTTCGCGCGGGGCCACGGGGCACACAGCCACCCCTACCACTGGCTAGCTGTCTCGCATGCATCGGGTGGCTCGGCGGGGGGACGCGGGAACCACGGCTCACACGGGGGAGCCTCTGGGGGTGGGGCGGGGCGCGCTGGCGCTCTGAGTGAAAAAGTGCGACGCTTGGTGGAGCAGACGATGTCGGAGAAACACCGAGTTGTCTGGATCGACCGGGGCGAGGCAAAGGGCTTTTTGCCGCTTCCCGGCATGCAAGAGGAACGCGTCTACCTTGTTTGGACCGAAAAAGGAATCGACATTCTCGCCGATGTCCAGGTAAGCCTCCCCCTTTTTCCCCCAGTTTTCAAGGGAAGAGTCCGAACACCAGGTGACACGACAGCGACAGCGGACGAGTGGTCAGTTCTCCGGCAGGTGGAGGAGCTGCGCGTCTCCGTCTGAGCCGCCTGTGCGACGCGCGAGTTGGGGCAGCCGGTTTTTCTTGCCTGCAGCACAGATTCCTCAGACCCGTTACACTTTTCAGAGCAACGGCGCATGCAAAAACTCAGGGCGGCTGCGTCTGAGAGTCGTGCCTGCGTTGTCTTGCTGTTCTGTGTCCGTCGTCGCTCGCCAGGCCTACATTCCGTGGACCCACTGTCCGGTGCTGATGCAAACCAAGTATCGGCGAAACCAAATCCCGTTTCTCATTCTCTCGTCAACTTCCTTGGCTCTCCTCTTCTCTCACGTTTGCCGGCGAAGCGCAACGGCGGCGTTTCGCCTGCCGCTGGCGCGGACGCCCCACGCGTATCGGAAGCACGTGCTCAATCTGCTCCGGACCGGCGAGCCTGAGAAGCCGTCGTCCCAGACTTCCAAGACCCAGCGAAGGCGGTCTCCGTGCTCCTCGCCGTCTCCGAATGCGCGCGTCAAGGTGTCCTCTCAAGGCGAGAAGTCGCCCCCAGACGCAGCCTCAGCCAGTGTCGGCGACGCAGAGGCCGGCAGCCGGGCTGTCTCTGCGCGATCCACCTCGTCTCCGTCGCTGAGCCCCTTTGGATGCCTAGAAAGCGAGGCAACAGAGCCTTCTTTCTCCGCGGCTGCGGCCTCGTTACCGGACGAAACCCGCGCCGGGAAGACGGCCGGTGACGCGTGTTTTCATGCGCTTGAGCCCTTCGCGCTCACTCCCGCGCCGTCGCTCTCTCCTCTTGCCGTGCCGTCTCCGAGTCAAGCAGAATGTCCGCCTGTGGAGAACGGCCCGTGCGCCGGCGCACATCAAAGAGACGAAGGACAGGTGTGTACGGCAGTCGAAGGCTCGAGCGCCCACGGAGACCAAGGCCAGCAGGCAAGAGTGAAGGGCGAAGGCGGCGAGTCGACAGCCGCGCAGGGTCTGGGTGGCCTCTCTGTCGCGCTGGCGGCAGGAGTAGGGAACAACGGGGCGCTTCACGGAGTCGACGCACCACAGGATGCGAAGGCCGCACCGGGAAAAGACACAGAGCACGTGCAGAGTTTGGGTGGTCCTGAAAAAGCGACAAAACCGGAAGAGGTGCCGAGGACCGAGCAAGCGCCTTCCGAGAGTCTCCGTAGACAAGATGACCAAGCGACCTCAAAATCCCCAACGCCCCCTTCGTCTCCAGGCGGCGATCAGTGTGCGTCACATTCGACCGCGCCTTCCACTGGCAGCGGATCCCCACTGCCCGGCGACGCTGCCGTGTGTGCCTCGCCGTCCTCTGCTTCTGCACGGCTGGGGTGCGGCGTTCGCGGTTCTCCGCAAGGCTTTCCAGGCGCCTCAAAGGACGGTTCGCGAGGCACTGCCGACGCACGGGCTGCTTCGCCTTCGCTCCAAGAGAGAGAAGAGGAAGACGACGAAGATTTGTTTTGGGCCAACGGCGGGAAGAAAGGCTGCCCATTAACAGCCGTTGACATGCGAGACTTCTACTGCTGCTCTCAAGGCAAAGTGATCGGCGAGGACTACATTTATTTTCGCCAATATCTGCCCGACGACGAGGGCGCCGACACCTATGATTTGAGTGTCTCGGTGCGCAAGCGACCGAAGAAGTTGCTGCTGAAGAAATCACGAGTATTTGCGAGCGGGAGCTACACCGGAGGCAGCGGACGGCGAGAGGAGAGAAACAGCTCGCCGCCGTCCTGTCTCTTCAAGTCCGGTTCCGTGGGTGCTGCATCGTCTCTCTTTTCCGGCGCCTTGGCGTCTGCCGCCGGCCATGATGCGTCCGTACCAGCCTCGGGCCTCGGAGAAAACGAGGGTGAAGAAACCAAGGCAGTCGTTGGAGACGCAGGCGAAGCAGGAGTCGAGGGAAGTGGGGCAGACGGCGCAGGCAAAGACGAGGGGGTGCGCAGCAGCGCAGACCCCGGCAAGGCGAACAGACACCCCGCGCACCTGTTGCGGCTCCTAGTGGCGCCGAACCGAGGCCATGCCCACGCAGAGGAGGCGGCGAAGGAGCCGGAGGAAACTGCTCGCGGAGCCGCAGGGTGTAAAAACTGGACGTATGTCGACGACTACGAAGACGATGGCATGGATCCTGACCTCGACCTGCCGTTCTCCTTCACGTCCGAAGTGCGAGTGCTTCTGGGGCTCGCGCCGAGTCCGACGCCTCACCGCTGCAAGTAGGGTCCGAAGGCGCGCGGCGGGCCCAAAGTCATGCAAACAGAGAGAAGGGGGGGAGGATCGCAGCGAGGGTCTGCACCAAAGAGCTTCACGCGGCGAATTCATGCAGATCGGCAGCCAGTGAACGCGTTTCGCTTTCTCGCCCTTCTTTCCTGTTGCATGCAGCATGTCCCTGGCGAGTCACCGCGTCTCGGGGGCCGTCCAGCGGCGGTTCCGCATCTTTCAGTGTTCCCCCGACGGCGAGCGTCGCGAAGAGCAAGTCGACCCTTTTGAGCCCGCGTCGGCAGCTTCGGCTTCTGGAGACGAGGACGAGGAAGCGACGGGCAAGGGGGCGGACGACAAGGAGAACGAGGCGGCGAATCCGGAGAGGAAGGAGGGAGGTTCGTGCAGCGTCGACGGGGCGGGGCCTGGAGAGCAGGCGTGGGACCGGACGCCCGTGAAGGGTGAGCGAGATGTGAACTTGTGTGCAGACCAGGCGAAGGCAGCGGCAGACACAGCGAAGAAGGCGTCCGTTTCGGCGCTGGCCGATGAGACAAAGGACGAAGAGTCGTCCTTCTCTGTTTCCGCTCCTTCGGGGCCTGCAGCACACCCGGGAACGACGCTCACGAGCGAGCCGGGTCGACAGGTAGAAGACAAGAAGAGCGGCGAAGAAGCGAGGGACACAAAGGCCCGGGGCGGCTGCGCTGGCGGGGACGAGGAGGGCGAAACGTCGAGAAGCAGCAAAGCCGAGGCGGGCGGCGAGGCGGTCATGGCCGCTGAGGACCAGGACCGAATCCCGGACGAGCAAGACGAACCGGCGACTGCCCAGAGCTGCTCGAAGGCGTCCTCCGACCAAGGAGACTCAGACGAAGACAGCGACGAGGACCGCCGGAAACCCAAGGGGCGAAACGAGACACGGTCCTTTGCGCTTTCGTCCCACGACCTTCCCAACGGAAGCTTAGCCGAAGTCGACTATCCAACCGAGTTCAGTCAGTTCCGGGAGGCCGACCGAATCCGAATTTACGACAAGGCGTTTCTGGCTCGGGCGCTTCAACTCATTGTCGATGTCGCTATCGTTTCCAGAGGGTAGGCCCCGCAGCCGACAGACTCGGCGTCGGTGTGTACGTACACTCGTTGCGTTTGTGGCACGGGCTGGGTGTGCGTTTGCGATCATGCTTTGTGCTTCGTTGCGCTCCGTGTTTCGCAGAGCGGACTTGTCTGCAGTGAACGTCGCCCAGTACGCGCCGAATCTCTTTTGGAACATCATTCGGTTCAGTCGCGGAAACAAAGACATCGACGAAGTCGTGCGCACGATCGCTCCGTCGGTGGCGTCGCTGAGGAGTGCCCGCGGACGGCGAAAGAGAGGCGACACGGAAAACCCATCTTTCCTTTCTTTAGCTCCGGGGAGGTTCGGGGCGTCGCGGCGGGGTGGCGAGTCTCTCAGGGATGATTCACAGACCGCCTGTCGGCGGCTGAAAAGGAACAAAACGGGCACAGACGACGGCTTCTGCCTCGAGACGTGGCTAGCTGGGTCCGGCGATGAAAAGGGCCGAGGCGAACGCGCACGAGACCGAGAAGGGGCGGTCGACAAGGCGAAGCAAAGAGAAGAAAAGCGGCAAAAGGAGCTGGAGGAACGATTCGAGGAAATGAAGATCGAGTTCGAAGAAAAGGCGCAAAGAATGATGTAAGTGCGGCGCCAGTCTCTGTGCTTGGTGGGGACTCATGCGCCGCCGCGACCAGCCTCGCAGCGTTTGCCTTCCAGCGGGCGAGCTTTCTCTACAGACTTGAACATCCCCACGTCTCTCGCTATACATATATATATATATATATATATATATATATATATATATATATATACATGTGGGAATCGAGAAAGAACGAAGGGATGGAGAGGATAAGCGAGATAGACCCTCAGAGAGGGCCCGTCCCCAGCGCAGCTAGGCGGATCAGCACCGCTGCGCGTTGTCGCGGCGCATGCGAGTCCACCGTTGACCCAGCGTTTGCGTTGACTGGCGGATTGGAGGCTGGTAGACACGTAGGCGTTTCGCACGGCGTCAGGACCAAGCATCGTTCGATCCTGTGCCACGCGGTGCGTCGTGCCTTCTCCCGTTGCGTGTCTGCGAGTGTACATACACCTGCGATGCTGTGCAAGGACCACGCCTGGCGTTCTTTCCTTTGTCTCGCTGCAGCGCACGACGTGCCGCGCTGGCGGGTGAGATTTACAACGACGGGAAAGGGTCAAAGAAGCCGCGCGTGCCGTCGCTGCCGGAGAATGACGACGAGGCACTCATCGAGATTATGATCGATCCAGAACAAGGCATCCTCAAGTAGGGCTTTCTCTCGCGATTTTCTGCATGCAGTTTCTTCCCCCGCGTCTCGCGCTGGCGTGTCGACTTGCCGCCCGTCGCTCTGCGTACTGTGTGTGCCGACGGTTCCTTCGCTCGCGCGCTCCTCCCTCGCATTCGTCCTGCCTTTGTGTTGTTCCTGCGTGCCTCTGGGCCTCTTTCGACGGCGCTTCTTTTCCAGTGTATCCTGTGTGTTTGAGCCGCAGTTCCCTTATCGCCGTCCCCAGGTGACGGTGTTGTCTTTTTTTCTTGTTCTTTGCAAAGGTGGCCCTTATCCGTGATGAGCATCCGGCAGCGAACGGTGATTTACCAGGAGTGTCTTCGGCGGGATTTGACGGCGTGCATTCGCCTCACGAAAGTGCCTGGGAAAGGTCGCGCCGTCTTTGCTGCAGATACAATTCTAAAAGACGATTTCGTTGTCGGTAAGGAAACCCACTGTTGGAGACGCTTCGTCCACGAGTGTATTACGGGATCCTCGTTCGAACTGGCGTCTTCAACGCCGTCTTGGTGGACTGCGCTTTCTCTAGCTTCTTCATCCTCTCGGTGTTCTCTGTTATCCAGCTGTCCGCCTTCCCCGTTCTGTTTGTTTCTCTCTGTACCCTCGTGCCGTCCTTCGCCTTCGCTCACTGTGTCCCTTTTTGGAGTCTCGGTTCCCTTTCGTCTGTTCCGATCCAGCAAGGAATGCGTTGCGGCAGCGCTTCTGCTTCCGTTGCTTTTGAATGCTCGTCTGTCCGGACACCTCGAGGGCCGCGAGCTGTCGTATACCGTCCAGCCTTTTTTCCGTCCTCCCGGCTTTATACGGAAGATAGGTAACTGCTTTGAACCCATCTGTATTGCGGGGGTTCTGAAGTCGTTTCCCCACGGCGTCTCGAGCACGCGCTCGCAGACGGCGAGTGCGCGCGTCCTTTTCCTTCCATCTCGCTTTTTGGCGTCTTCCGGGCAAAGGAAGCGCGAAAGCGGCGACTCGCACGCAGCCGCAACGCTTGCCTCGGTGTACGTGTGTCTCCCGGTCTCAGAGTACAAAGGCGAACTGTGTTCCGAACGTGAAGCCCGCGAGAGGGAGCAACGCTACAACCGGTCGAAGGTTCCGATGGGGTAGGCGAGAACGAAGAGCGATGCGATTTTAAAAAGGGAAACAGGCAGAAGGTGAATCCCTGCTCACGCGAGGAGCGAAGGAGGCGACCGCAAGAGCCTCAACAAGCTCCGAAAGACGCTGACAGAGAGACAGGCATTCTCCAGAGACAGCGAGCGACGCTCGCGACACACGGCAGTGCCTGGACCGGCCTGCGCACACCAGGAGCATTTTTTCAGATTTTCGGCCCGTGGCCTGGACGGTTTTGTTGTGGTGTCCTGCGTTGTTGCTCGTCCTTAGGAGCTTCATGTTCTACTTCAAAAACGGATCTCGGATGATGGCTATCGACGCCACAGACGAAAAACAAGATTTTGGACCCGCTCGCCTCATTAACCACTCCCGCAGAAATCCAAATATGACCCCCAGAGTACGGCACCTGAACCTTTCCACACGCCAAAGAATTCTTAAGTTGCTCAAGGAAATGCAGTTTGTGGCTTGCACCGTTTTCTCTCCGTGGGTAAACATGCATATGTCGACCTGTGTAGGGAAGGATCCAGGGTGCCGAGAAATGTCTCGCGGTGTTTAGTGATCGACTTTGTCTCATCGAACCGACAAAGACGCGCAGCGAGTGGAAGGCATGTGTTACAAGCCTCCTTAGACTTGCTGGCGAAACGCGCATGAAATTCCTCATTCTACATATATATATATATATATATATAGAGAGAGAGAGAGAGAGAGATACGTGCGCGACTGAATGCATGTATACCATAGCTGCGTGCGCGTCTCGCTTTCTGGATAGCGGATGAGTGCAGAATGAAGGGATGTTGCCTGTGTGTGTTTATGGGTGTACGCTGGCCTGCCTGTCTTCAGGCAATCACGATGGGCGACTTCAACAGCGAGCCTCGGCTGATTTTCGTCGCACGAAGAAACATAGAACAGTGAGGAAAGCCCCGCATGCAGCGGCGACGAGACACAAGCGAGCTGGAGTTGGCAAACGCCGCTTTAGCGAGGGCCTGGATATACATATAAACATATATACATATATATATATATATATATATGTATGTAAATGTTGATATATGTGTATATATGTGGATACATGTATATGTACGCATGTATATTAGATATGTGCACAGCCATCTGACAGGAGATTCGTGAGAGAGCGAAGAGTGTGCGGCGCACCTGGCAGACGGACTGGTGTTTGGTTGGTTTCCACTTCGTTTTTCTCAGAGGCGAAGAGCTGCTGGTGGACTACGGCGAGCGCGATCCTGACGTTATCAAGGAACACCCGTGGTTGAACAGCTGAAGCTGTCGCTTTGGATGTATGTTTCGGTGGCCCGCTCCCTTGGTTTCACGTGAATCGTCGGGGGGAGAACGCCGGTGTGTCGCGAAGCGAGACAGCAATGCTGCACACTTGCGTATGGTCCAGAGGCGGTTGCCTTCGCGTATATATCCATGAAGATCCGTAAAAGTCTATTTAAACGTGCATGTGCTTTTGTGCCTTTGAATGTGTGTTTTTGGCCACGGGCGCCCTCGCGTGTCGGTTCCTGTGAGAGCCGCGTCGTAATGTATGTCCAGATGTGAAGTGGACGACACGGCCTTTCAGAGCGATCTCTGCTCGGGGTGCGTCTGGGTTCCCACAGTCACTCGTTTCAATTGTCCATTGCCTTTGTCAACCGTTTTTCTTTTTCCAGATTGCCTGGCCTGTCCCTAGGGCCCACAGTTCTCTTTGTTCAAGGAAAGTGGGGGAAGAACGGGTGCGAGCTCTTGCGGGATTAGTGTCTGCCTGCATGCGGTTGTGCGCGTGTGGAGTCTATCTGTATATGGGCGCATGACCGAACCGCGTAGAAACGTGAGAGTTCTCCCCGGTGCGCGTTGTGTGCCGTCTTAGTTTGCGCTTTCTCTCGCAGTGGGAGTTTCCTTTTTCGACGTGCAGTCTCCGTCATTGCCGCATTGAGGCAGACCGCGCAGTTGCGTATTCGGTTTAACGACAAACTCGCGTGTGTACAGTGCCTTATTTGTATTTTCACTCGCCCACGAATTCCAGTCCACAAAGTCTCGTAGGCCTGTGCATGCGCATGCATTCGGTGCCCGGCGTTTGTGGCGCCTGCAATTGTTCACCTGTCACGATGCAACGAAGTTCACTGTTTTCCTCCAGATGTGTATCTGCGGTAAAAGACCAGCAGCTCTGTCGAACTTCCGAGTCCCCCGACCCTTCCCAGCTTCGAGACAGGGAGTGGAGGTCGCGCAGATTCAGGACAGCAAACCACGCCCGCTTTTGAACGCAGCCTTTTCTCATGTAGAACAGCGAAATATATATGTATATATATATATATATATATATATATAAATTAGAGTTCCGTATCTTGCGATCTACCCGCAAAGAGCTTGGGTCTGTTTGACTGGAGCGCCGAGACAGAAAGTGCAGTGTACATGTGTAGGGTGCAAATGGTGTCTCTGCGGCTGTCGCTTTCCAGCTTTTTTCGGATAGGCTGGCGCGCAGTCCATTCTTCCTCACCCAGCGTGTTCCACCGAGGCAAGATTGGAAACTGAGAAGTGTCTCGCTGGAGCACTGTAGAGCAGCGGGTCGGGCTGCAGACTGGGAGCGACGACAGACCGTGAGCTGGCGCTGCCGATGAGTGTCGTCTGCAAGTCAACGAGCTCTTACGCTCCCTCGCGTGAGTGTACCCGGATAGGGCGTCTTTTCAGGAGAGAAGGGTGTCGTTTTTCCCGACCACATTTCGGACACAAACACCATATTAGTCTGTCGCTTCTTTCGGCCTTCGTCCCGTTCAGCACACACAGCGACACCACAACAACTTCCAAGTCGATCTGACGTTCCGCACTCCGTCTCTCCCGTTCTGCTCCTACACACACACTGCGACGGCTTCCCGCAATGCAGCGCACAGGAGCGAAGAGACAAACCCGAAAGAGCACAGAAAAAGAGGACAGATGGGCAAGGCCGACGGCGCCGGGAGAAAGGGGGGAAGCGACGCAGAAACCGCGGAACGGAAAGGTACAGGCAAAAACGCAAATGATATACCGGCGTATAACAGTACCTATCCACTGGCGTGGTTCACGGCGACGTCTGCAAAACAGAAAGGGAAGAGTGTCGAGCAGAGAACAAGTGTGAGATTCGGGTGAAATTCCGAAACTCTCCGCACAAAAGGACAGATACAGTGCAACAAAGCAACAGGAAACATGGACGCGCACAGACCCGGTTGAAACCTGTAAACCGGTCGTGCTGACACGAATGCAGACGGCACAGAACGCCGATACGTTTGAACCAGGAGTCGGCGTGGGGACAGACATTCCCAAGTGTGCATCGGTGACTGCGAGGGGGGATACACCACTGGGGGGACGGGAGGACAAGGAAGACCAGTTCTGGCCCAAAAACAGGAAAACGCGTGCTTTATCAAAGGACAACCAAGCTCACATAAATCGACATCGGGATGGATGATACAATCGTTTGCATCCGGAGATGCAGTGCGTTGGAAATCTTTGTTCCTTAACCGACGAAACCTAGAAACATCCCGATGCGTTTACCTCCACACAGTTTCCCTTCGCATGTACGAAGGGAAACTGAGCCTTTCGCTGCCTCACACCGCGGCGATAAGCCGCGCAGGGACCGCGTGCCTTACAAGGGACCGGAAAGACATGCGGACAGCTGAGAAAGCCTGTGCGCCGAGAATCATACGGTGAAAGACGCGAAATCGCAAGAACTATTCAGCTGGCAATATCAGACTGCACAGCTATACCGTTAAAAACACAATTTACATACGACAGAGATAAGTCACGGAAGGCAGGCATTAAGACTCTTGCGGCGGGATCAGACAAAAAACACACACACGCATAAACGTTCGCCAGGACGTGCAGCCGCGCGTCTCCTTCGGCAACATGCATACCTAATACAAAGGCTGAACCACGCTCGCGATGCTCTCTTCCGCTGCGCCTAGACACCGTGCCGACGGCGAGTATATATATATATATATATATATATATCATAGCCGCAGGCATTGGGTTAAGCGCCTTGCCTCTTCCACATTTCGCAGGATCACAGAAAGAAACAATACACAGCTGTGCATAAACGGTTGTCTACACACCAAGCCAGGCTGGCGCGTACAACTGTCTTTTTGTCCTGTGTACGAATCCGCTAGAAACTGTTCATGCTTCTTCTTCGTCCCCGGCGTCTGTGACACTCTATTCATCACCGTCCGTTTTTCCTCTTTTGGATGCTACGCCGTTGTTTCCGCTCTCTCTTATCGATGGACCTTCCTTTTCCTCGCCTTCCTTCGTCCTTTTCTCCCTCCTCGCTTCTTCCGGCTTTTCCACGTCTGTGTCTACCTTCTGCTCTGTCTTCTGTACGGATGCCTCACTTCCTCCTGCCGTAAGAACCGCCTCGGCTTCCCCCTAGTTCTCCGTCACGCTACTCTCGTTCTTCTCGGCCCCTTTCTCTTCCTCGCTCCTGTCTCTCTCTGTTGTCCCTGGCGCCACGGGGCCCACAGAAGATGCAGGAGACGCGACATCCTGGGAAGTCCCGTCCTTGGATTCGCTCTTCACCGTTTCCTGAGCGTGCGTCCGGACTGTGCTTTCTGCGCCTCGTTCGGTTTCATGTTCTCTTCTCCCCTCCCCCTCTGCCTCACTGTCTGGCTTCACCGATTCAGGCAGAAACATGCCGCCTGCCTCGCCGGGGTGTTCACCTTCCAGGTCGTCTCCTCGTTCTCGCTCTTCTTCCCCGCCTCTACCACTTCTTACACTGAGCGACTTTCTTCTGAAGAAAGACGGCGACGCCACACACGAGGGACGAGACCTCTCCCGTTCTCCTATGCCTCGGGTCCCCTTGCTCGCGTCCGTTCGCCGTTGATGACTTCGCTCCGTCGCTTGGCGGGCTCGGGCGGCGGCTCGTTCCCTCGCCTCGCCTCTGCATGCCTCGGCTCTCATTTTCGCGTTCAAAAAACCGTACTTCGCGGCGGCAAACGTCCGCTTATGCTGCTTGCCGTCTTCATTCCATCGGGCCGTCCATTTTTGCCCGCTTTTGTCATACACAACCCCACTTACCCCACTGCGATACATGCAGCCTGTCTCTGGGCCTCCACAGCGGCAGTCCCCTCCACCCGAGCCCCGACACCCCACAAACGGAGACACCCCCGCCGACCCCACAAACGGAGACACACTGTCCGCCACACTTCGGGCAGCCCCGCCATCCTTCAGCGGCGGAGACAGCCCACTGAGGCACTCGCCCAAACGGGACGCATCTCCCGCCGCGGAATGGCTCGGATCCGAGAACGAGGACAGGAGCGGCTCGAGGCGTCTGGTGCTTTGGGGCCGAAGCTCCGGAGAGGTATACGGAACCAAATGAGGAGACAAATCCCCGCCGGAGGACGGAAGAGAAACTCCGTTCCTATCTCCGTCTTCTCCAAACGCTGGTCGCCTCGACAAATCGAACGCAGAAGGCGAGAGACGACCGCCGCATGGGCCGAAACAGGACGGCGATTCGGAGACGATCCCAGGCCCATTCGTGGACAGCGACGAGAAGAGAGACGGCACGCCCTCGTTTTGCCCCCGATCCGTGCGGGTGCGGGACCCGAAAGATCCGACCTTTGTCAACCCTGTCCAAGGTGTCGGTTCACCAGGTCTATCGAAGTCTGACGGCGAGCTCCACAGGGCACTGTTCGTCCTGTCACTGGCGCCCCCAATCGCGCAAGGAAAAGCGTGTGAACCCATGCTGCCTGCCTCGGCGATGCTGTAAGTCTCCGATGCGCACGGCGGCCGGCCTCGTTGCCTCTCGTCTTGTTCTCTCTTCGCAAGGCGAACGAGATGGAGGGCGAGATGGCGGAAGAAAAGCCCTTCGTCCGTCTCTTCGTGTTCACTCTTGGCTGTCCGCTTCGCGTCGTCTTCCAGCCCCTCTGCGGCACTTCCACCCCCTCGCCGAGCAGTCGCTTTTCGAGCGTCCGGTCGTCTCTCGCTGTCTCCGCACTGCACCTTTTCGTTCGCTTCGTTGCGGTGGTTTCTCGGGTCACCTCGTCGCGCTTGAGTCTCTTCTTCCTGGGCCCGGGCGACGACGCGCGAGAGAAACGCGGAGAAGGGAAACGAAAGGTCAGCAGGCAGGTCGCGTCCGATGGCGTCCCGCCCACCTGCAGTCCCTCCCATCTCGTCGGCCTGCGCCGCCTCCCCGCGCGCGGCAGAGCTGCCTAGGAGAGAAGGAATGGAGGACGAGCCCGAGTCGATGGGAGACGCAGGTGCGGCCTTGGCGCCTTGGTCTGACTGGCCCTCACAGGCTGGCGTTGAGTACGGGAGAGCAAGGGAAGCAAAATGCGGGGACAGACCTTCCTCGCGACACTGCTTGCCGCGGCCGTCTCTCAAGTGGCGCCCGCTGTCTCCCTCAGGCTCCCTTTCCAAGAATTCGCCTTTCCGTTTCCTCAGAAACAGCTGGACTGCCGTCGGCAAAACCGCGGTTGGCCCAGTGCCAGAGGAAAACCTCTCTGCGGCACGCGCACCTGACGCTCGTTGCCCTACGCGTAGAGCAGATGCGCTGGAGGAAGGCAACGACGGGCGCAGCCCGTCAGCTGCTCTCATCTTCTCGACTCCGCCTTCAGGCAGACTCGAGAAAGTAGACAGAGGAGCGGCGGCAGAGGAAAGAGACTCCGCAGCGAGCTCGGTAGCGCGGATGGCCGCTGAGCAGTCACGCGGTGTCTTGCCATCCGGGCCGCGCTGGCTGAGGCAAGCAGACGTCGAGGCGCCTCCCTCACGTTTTCCTACCCCCTCCCCAGTCTCGTCCTTTGCACACAACAGCGTTTCGCCGCTCAGCGAGCTACCCCCCGTGTGGCTCGGCGCATCGGTTAGGCGATGTGGAAGCGTCGACAGCGCGAGCGAAAGAGAAGACGACGGAAGGAGAAGAGGAGACGAAAGGGTGTCCCCAGAGGCCCAGACCGGCTGCTGAGAGAAGAGGTTCTGAGGTGGCGAAAGGAGGGAAGCAGGAGATGTCGGAGTCGAAGAGAGAGGCGAGTACGCGTTTGCGGACGTACACTGCGAGGAGGAAGAAGCCTGAAGAGAGGCCGTGGTTGTGCAAGACCACGCGGGGAGACCACCAGACGAGGAAGAGACTGAAGCACGTTTCGAGGCCAAACGCGAGGCAAAAGAAGAAAGAGGCGAAGGCGTCTCGCGCGACGGGACGCCCGTGGGGGGAAGACTCTCGTACACGCCAGACGGGATTGCGGAAAATAAACCGGAATATCCTGCCAGGGAATTCTGTGCACAAACACCCAGGACAGCGGCGTTGCAGCCGGCATTCGAAGACTCACGCCTGCCATCCGCGACTGCGATCCTAGCTCCCAAAAGCATGCAGATCCATTCGTCTGTGTCCGTTCTCGAGAGCGCGGGGCACTGCCGAATGCGACGCATATCCCTGGTCGCGAGGCCGCACAACACTCAACCATGCACACCGGTCCGCGTCAGCCACGCACACATGCACACAGACACGCACACCCAGCTACGTCCATGTGTGACGGCCCAGACGTAACGCGCGGACACCTGTCGAAGACGGATGCTCCTCTGGCGCGCCGTAGACAAACGAGTCTATTCTACCGCCCGCATTCCCGTTCAGCGGTAACCCTAGGAGACCCTCGATGGCACCATCTGTTTGAATACATGTGCGTTTTGTTCCCTACCTTTTCGTGTGTTGAGCCAAGGAAAAGGTCTCCACTGTCTTCCGCGTGTTCTTGAAGTTTTCGGAGCAGCAACAACAACTGCCCCTGTTGCTGTTTCTCCCGCACGCGCAGGTGCTTTTTGTAGTTCTCGTTCTCCAAGATGTCAATGAGCTCTGCGGCTAGGGTTTCAGACCGCATCCTGGCGCGTTCTGTTTCGGTCGTCTCTTCCTTTCGGCCACCGCTGTCCAGTTCGTCTCCAGCGGCCTGTTCCCTTCGCCCTTCGCCGCGAGGGCCATCCCCTGAGACCACATGCAGAGCCTCTCCGTCCCCTGTTTCTTCACTGCGTCGCTCGCTTGCTTCTTCCCTCTCTCCGCGGCGAAGCGCTTGGGTAAGTCCAAAACGTGAGCGAGCAGCCGGTGCCGACGACTCAGATGAAGGCACAGACGGACAGAAGGAACGCGAGATTTGTTCCCTGAGCAATTGCTCTTCTTCTGCGTCGCCTCGGAGATTCTCCAAAGGCGTTGCCAGCTGCTGGGCAATCCACTGGAGGTTTTTCGGAAGAGTTTCGCTCGGCGTCGAGTCCTCACCGAACCGCCGTGTAGCGTCCGTTTCTTCGTGTTCCCCACTGGCTGTACACCGCACGTTACTGCACTCGGCCGTCTGAGCCGGCACCGTTTTCTCGATTCCGGAAACGCGGAAAGATGAAGGCGGATCGCCTCTCTCTGTGTCGGCTTCCGCCTCTCCTGCCGCTCGCTCTTCTCCATTTCGTCCTTTCTCGAGGCCGTGCTCGTGCTCTAAGATTTCCTGAGCTGCGGCAGACCACAGAGGCGCCGCAATTAACTCCGACGAGGCCGAGGCAGGCAGCAACCCTCCCTCTGTGCGTCCTGCTCTCTCGCGTCTGTCTTGCTTGGTTGCCTCTCTGCGAGCTCCTTCTTCTCCACTTTCCCCCGCGCGAGGGGAACCGTCCTTCTCGCCTGCCATAGAGCCTTGCTCGTCTACTCCCTCTCCGGCTCTCCGGCTGTCTCCACTCGGTTCGCTCCGACTTCCGCACTGTTCTGCATCCTCTCCCACCTCCATGCTTACGCACTCACGCCCTCCCGCGGCTCGAGAGTCCGGGCCTTTCTCGGAAGACGCGAACTGCTGAGGAAGACACTTCAACGCCGGGTGTTCTGCCGCAGCCAGAGCGTCACACACAGCGTCCAGGACACGGGATCCTGCCGACGACTTCGTTTCTGTTAAAACTTGCAGGATCGCGCCAATCCCTTTCAGCTTGTCAGACAAAAGGCTGGCAAGCTGTCTCGACACCTGGACAGGGTCTTCAGGTGTTCCCGAAGAGACAGAGAAAACCGTAAAAGTCGACGACGGTCCTGGGGAACGGCCATCGAATGCAGAGACGTCGGTTTGTTTCTCTTCCTTTCCTTGCGCGTCTTGTTCGTTTTGCCGGCGCGCCGCTCTGGTCTCTGCCTCAAGCGAAGGGGAAGCAGCTAACGATTTTTGCTCGACGTCGCGATGCAGGAGCTCCAGCAGCGGGCCGAAGCATACCAGCAGATACAGCGTCAGTTCCCTTAAACTGGTAGCCTTCTCCACGAGCTCTGTGTGCAGGGCGTACGTCGGGCAAATCTGTCGAAGGGTTGGTGTTTCTGGCCGCTTCCCCGCGCCATGCAGGCGGCGCGCACTGACTCTCGATATGTCCCCTGGCGCAGCCGAAGCGGCAGAAGCGAAGGCCACAGGAGGGCCAGCAGGAGCAGGCGAGGACAAGGAGATAGAGTGGGGTGACGGCGCCCGAAAAGAGGCAGTTGCCGGATCCCCGGAGCTTTCAGGCGCTGCGACCGAGGCGACGCAGGACGAGGCGCGGCCGAACGGTCGAAGAAAAGAAACGGCGAAGAGGAGATCAAGAGCAAGTTGACGGATAGCGTTTAACCTGTTCGCGTCTTCACCTTGTTTCTCTGTCCACGTTGTCTCTCCAGTCTGATTCGAAAGGCCAGCAGGCGTCTCTGCCAGGTGAACGAGGTCCGACGCTGCTTGCGCGGCTTTCGCCTTCTGTCCGATCTTTCCAAGCACCGCCGACATCCAGCTTGTAGGCCGGGCCACCTCCCCTTGAACATTCACAGCAGGGTCGTGGGGCGTTTTTACCTCTTTGAGTGGACTGAAAGCGAGAGTCGACGGCTCTGCTTCAGCTGCGTTCTCCGCCAGGGCACTCTCTTTCACTGGCGTCGCGAACCCCGCGGCGGATCCACAAGACGAAGAGGCGGAACCTGTTGAAGCCAGGCAGGAGGCAGCTGTGCTTCCCGTTGTATCACCAGCAAAAGGCGTTTCTGCACTCGCCTCCAAGGCGCGTGGGCGTTCAGACGCCACCGCCTGATTTGGGTGTACCGATGAGTAAGACGAAAAGAACGAGCGATTTTCTTTGTCGTCTTCGCTCTTGGAAACGCCCCCTCTCTGCTCGCTGCAGGCCGTCACTGAGACAGAATTCGACCATGAAGGCGGAAACAGCCTCAGCCCAGGAAAATCAACTCCCTGGCCCTCGTTCCCGTTTTCGTTCTCTTGGCGAATCCCTTTGCCCAGGTATTGGTGCTCCGACACTAAAGTATGTAGACGGTCTTCCTCCTCTCTGATCTCTGGAGGTGAACACTTCGACAGAGGGAGAGAGGAAGAAGCTTCGCTGTTGGCCGCGTGATGATGAACGGGAAAACAATGACTACAAGTTCCGGTGGAAGGGGCGAACTTTGATAGTCGAAGAGAATCGAGGGTATTCCTAGTAACCCTTCTTTCTTCAACAGCCTTTGCGTTGTGACCTTGCGCTAGTGCAGTAGACCTCCCCACGTCGGAAGTCTCGGGGGAGGTTTTGAGCAGCGAACTGTCCGCGAGAGAGGAAGTCCCCTGTCTGTTGTCGCCCTCACAAAACGATATACCTGCCTCGTTTCCTTCCCGAGAAAAAGATGAAGCCCCGGATGGGCCAAGCGACGGAGTAGAAGACGACTCGGTATTTCTTTGTCTTTCGATTAGCAGCTGGTCGGCAGTGTCACTGAAATCCACACGTGTCCTCGCACGTCTAGGTAAAGCAAGAGGCGGCTCTACGCCATTACTGCTGTCCTCCGAAACGGACAGGCCGATGGGGAAATCAACCTGCATGGTTCACCCGCTCGCCTCGTACATCAGGCGAGCTCACATAGGCGTACGTATAGATTCGCACATGTATGCATGTCAATGCATACTCTATGTATTTACAGAATATAAGCACCTAAAAACGGTAACCACATATACGCGCGTATGTGTATACTAGATATCTTGAGACGCATATACGAACAAGACGTATACGCGGTACTCTGTAGATTGAGACGAGTCCACTCGTGTGGGTTTGACGGTAACGCAGACCTTTCTTTCCTGTTTTTGAGAAACGCAATAGAGTAGGGTTGTCCTTTCAAAAGAAGAATAAGAGTAACAAATCAAAGGCGGCGCAGAACGAACTGCCCAGCTATTCTCGTACGGAGTCATGAACGGGGCTACTTTCCCACCAGGCGAAAATGCACAAATGCGAAAACAACCGTAATCTTAGGCGAGCAGGCAAATGAACCCTTCCCTCTCAGAGGACGGGACCTAATACGCGCCGGTATTCGCCGGTAGGAAATGGCAACTGGAGAGCACAGAAATGCGGCTGCTCTCGTCATGCTGTATACGTAAGTCTCTTGAGGCACTGAGAGGTGAAAACGCTTGGATGTTTTCTTGTCACAGTGCTACAGTGCTCGGAATGTTGCCTGCCATCTTTTCCGACAGAAGTGGACGATGAAAGGGCTATGAAAAGAATGGAGCGGGCACAAAACACGGAACGTCGACGGCGGCTTACGGATGTGAGACTGCGACTCTCCGTACACGGGGAACACTTCATCAACGTAAAGTGTTCGTGATAAACAAGACAACGAAGAGGTATCAAAACAATGGCGAGTGCTGAAAGGAAGGGTTGTCGGCCACTTCAGTTCTGATTCAACAGGACGGCCTCAGCATCGATCGAGACGGCTCGACGAGGCTTCTGAAGCGTCAGATGCCCGGGCGCCCGTTAGCTATGTGCTGCTGGCCAGTCACGTGCTAACGAGCAGAAAAACGGGAGACAAATCACATCCACGACAGATACGCATGACAGACAAGAATGCACATTCCACACAAGGGTACTAAATATCGAAGGAATGCACGGAGAGAAGATAGGAGATCCCTTTCTCTTTGGACTTTGGAAACCACAGCGGGAAATCGGTGACACATTTTGTCTCCCGAAAAGAAGACAGGTCCATAAAACGCGACCGCGCCTCCCGTCACGTCAAACGAACAGAGAGGGCGAAAGTCATACAACGTTCCCGTCCACACGCCTCCAGTCTTTACGCAGACATAGGCATATAATCACAAACCTATACCTATCATACATAGGGGCGCATGTATAGAGAATACATACTATTACACAGATGCGCATACAGGTGACTGACTTTGTCACTGGGCGTCGGGAATGCGTATAGAGAGAACGTTCAGCGCTCGGGGACGCCTGGTGGGCGGCGTGCAACGTTAGGGCCTTTTTGGAATAGGACCGGGTTGGCGAGCCTGACACACGAGACAGGTGTGTTTCAAACAAAAAATTGAGTTATCTCGCTATTGCGTTTCATCGAATTCCCTTGTTCCCTTCGGCCTCCCTTTAAGTTTTTACTTAGAGAAGGGAAAAAGGAGACAAGAAGGGTTATTAAAAAGCCGTCTAGGGGCGGAGAGACAGCAGGCGTCACCCGCGTCAGTGAGTGACAAGATGGACCTCGCGTGAGGAACGATGACCTTGCGCTTTTTGCTGGGGGATGCGCGCGAAACGGGCTCGAGCGAGGAAAGGGGAGAGGAGCAGGACGGCCAATAAGAGAGAGACAGGAGAAAGGGAGAAGGGAGAAAACGGGATGACCTGTCCTCGTCTTCTCTCTAGAAGTGTTACGCTCCTGTTTCGTTCCCCTTTTGATCCCCGGTGCACATGGTCGTAATCACCGGCAGAGGACGACGAAAAACCCAGCCAGTACATAAACGAAGACTCGACAACTTTGCATACGTGTTCCCCGAAGTGGTCCGACAAAGAAAAACCCACAAACAGCTTCAAAGGCGAAAGAAGTAACCTATCGACTGACCAAGGGACGACCCTACGAGCGCTAGAGCAGCTCACAAGCGACAATACGAAATCCGCAAATTGACAAGAGTCCGGAGGCAACTCTACAATGTCAAAAACATGTTAAAAACTACGCCTCTGAAAGGACACCTGATTTTGACTGCAAAGGAAACTGCGAGAAAATTCATTTCGCCTCTCCTATGAGTTTTTCGCTTCGCCTCTTGTGGAGACGCGACACACAATAACTCCAAAACGTCCAAATTTTTCTCTGCCCATCACCAGTACATACCAGGCTGTAAATATATCCATACCAATTTGATGTAGGCACAGTACAGTTTCACGCAAAGCAGTAAGCGTTTCCTGAAAGGGACAAAAGGTCATAGCCACAGTCGGGAGTAATCCGTGGTGAGCTGTTCACATCATAAAGGGCAACTCTCAGCATGGCACGCGCTTTTGAAGAGACAAGAGATGTGCTTACAACGATCTCAGATGCCCCGGGGCTGCCGAAGATTTGAGGAGCAAAACATCTGGCGTTTTTGTGTTTCTGACAACAATGAGCGTTCTCATCGACGCCCTTTAACCTGTTTTTTGCCGAAAGCGACACCGGTACACCAAGACGTTTCTCCCAAATCCCGTGAAACTGTGCAACATTAACACACGAATCTAGGTAAAAGAGATTGACGAATGCCCGTGACCGCTCTCTCTCAACGAGCCACGCGGGGACACTGTCACAACAACAGGCGAGCTATGATCGAGATCACACTTACGATTGCACTTTAAAATAGAAAACCTCGATTCCTCGAGTGGCTTGTTGACAGCCAATCTCGTGTACCAAGACGGCGAGATCGCAAAAGCCGCATTGGAAATTCAAAAATTCAGTTCATCTGAGGAGATTCAACAGGCGGGCACGCGATCGCTAGCCCTCCTGTCCCCCTACAGCGAGCACAGTTTCCAGGGAATCACAAGGAGCACTGGTGCCACCATATACTCGGTGAGCGCCGGGCCATAAATCTGGGTCTGAGGCAGAGCCCTGTTCGCACTCTGCCTACCTCGAAGATACGAGGAAACCTGTCACGAACTCGCTTGGGACAGGAAAACTGTTTACCTGAACAACCTCCACAATAAACGAAATACGCTTCCGGCTGAACTACTGCACAAACGAAAACACCCCGCTGCGCCTCGGCGTACAGCACTACACAGCTCTATTGGGACAAATCACCACTCGCCTACGGTTCTATTGGCCGAGCAAACAGAAAGACGCGGTCGGTGAGCTTCGCCGTGGGCCCTGTCGACTGCTGCTCAGTGCTGAAGGACTCAAACGAACAGCCACAAAAACCAAGTTTCTAGAACATGGAATCGTTGCACCTTTATTTAGACACATGTAGGGAAACAACCCAGATCGCGTCTCTAAATGAAGAACGCCTGAGCCTGGGGACGCTAGGGTGTCGGACAGAGCGCCACAAAAGTGACCTTCCTACTCGACGTCTCAAATACCATGGCTTCTCAGTGGCATCTTGGCTAGGTCGAACAGTGAGAGCTAGGACCGGGCGAACGTAAGAGAAGCAAGGAAGAAAATTTCATATAAGTAAACACGCCACCGAGGCGCTTGCGGGTGTCTGAGGCACGTAGGGCCATACCTTGCAGGAGAAAGGGCCTTTCGGCGGAGAGCTGCGAAGAGACACCCGCCCAGCCCCCGGCCAGGCCTGGTTCTGAGCAGACTCCGAAACGAGAAGCATGCCCCCTCCCCTGAAATGGCAGACACTCTGAAGGGCTATACACGTGGCCAAATCGTGTCTACGCGTCTTCTGCCCGTGTCGCTTTTCTCTTTTCCGATACGAGATTTGTGGCGGGCGAATAGCATCTGGCGAATGATGTTTCCTCACAAGACGGATTCCCAATGCCACTGAGGAAACAGGGGCAAGAGCGCATGTCACGGATCGACAGCGGACGTTCTGGGGAACAGGGGTGCGCTGTACATCAGCCAGGCAAGTGTAGGACCTCATATCAATCTCACGCCTATTTTGGAAGAAGGAACGAAAGTCAGGACCAGAAACTCCGGTCCATGTATTGCTCCATGGTTTTTCACCTGCTCAAGCGGGCTGCCGACAGGTCTCCGAAAAACAGAAAATGCTTCAGACTGTTCGAAAGGAAGTGTATGTGAGCGTTGGTCTCAAGTGTCTTTCAGAACCAAGACAGCAAGGCCTCGCGGAGACACCAGCGTCGGGGGGCTTCTGAATGTGTGGACCTCTTGAAAAGGCTAGTGATCTCTCGTCTGAGTAGACGAAGAAAACGAGTTATGGATCTTACACTGTCTGGACGAGCGGATTGCAAGTTGTCGCCGTCGCAGTAAATGATCAAATCAAGAAGAGGTTTCACCCTCCACCTGAACATGTTGACAGCTTGCTTGATGGTAGGGCAGGGGATGCTCTCTACTCTGCCACCAGAGCACGGCCTGTTGCGCAAATAAGTGGCAACGGGGTCTTCTCATTTGTTTTCTTCATCCATCTGCACTGCTGCCGGTTTTGGACACGCCCACTGGTAGTCGCCCTAAGACGATCCCGCACGGAATAGCAAGCCAGACCCATTCCCCGTATTACCTCGTCGGTACCACGTCAGCATTAGATAGGGCAAAAAGCCTACAACAAGAGATTCCTTTTCCGCGAACACGCTCTCAGGAGTTTTTGATTAATACAGCCTTCTACCTACAGGGAGAATCCAGTGTTTCCCCGTCCCAGGTAGCCTGGTTGTACACAACAAACACAGATTCCTCTGTAAGAAAGCGTCCTTAATTTGCCTTCTGTCGCCTTTGTTTTATTTCTTCTGCAGTGTTTTGCAAAGGCAAAGCCCTCTCTTATTCATAGATTCGGTTATGAAGTGAATACACGTGGTGAAGCATTATTCGTGGAGTACAAACATATCTGGAGCGAGACTATGAGTACCGCATCGCGCCCTATAGCCTGACTGCTAGCTTGCCCCGGAACGCTCAGGTGATTCACACCTTGCCGAAACACGCTTCGTATCTCTGGTTTGTACCGAGAACACAATAAAACAGTGAACGGACGGATAGAGCTCTTTCTGACACAATCACCAGTAAGAGGAAATAAACAATGACGCCCAAGTACCTCCGTCACACATACGGGCAACATTCGGTATACCAATTCCTTCATAATCCATGTTTCTAGTGACAACCAACGAGGATGACTGTCGCAGTTCGGCGCCGAGTCATCGTTCGCCCTGTGGGCTCACACTCCCCCCATCCACCGAGGACGAAGAGGCCAAAGCTGATCATCATAATAATACTACTTTTCCAGGGAGGGGCCCTCGCGAGCAGGGGGGCGGTTGTCGTGTGCGTGCAGTTAATCTAGCGAATAACTGCGATGCCACAGTCAGACGAGATACGCTTGTGTACCACAGAGTTTTCTACCGTAAGCACGCGGGCATTATAAGCGCGGCTGCCAACGGCAATCTGCGATGTTCCTAAGAAGAAGACACCGCTCTATAAAGTGCTTAGTGCCTTTCTACGACGAAACATCGTGGGCATAGCATCGGTTGTGTTCGTTGGAGATCCGGAGACAGTGGAGAGCCAGCTTCTTGAATATTTTCTGCGTGGCCGACCTTAAGCGCGCAAGACCTCATTTTCCAATTTTTGGCCAGCTTCGTATCGTCATTGCGGGATCTCACAGATGATCGAGATGTGTACAACTGCTGTCTGTTCGAATATGTTCCGTGAGGGATCGATTCTACCGTGGTTTCTGCGGCGGCTAGGTTGGTCACACCCGCTGCGACGGGCCACCCGTGTCCGGCAAGCCTGTTACCCGTTTTGTGTGCCAAACAATTTGCAACAAGGAATATGACTGCTGTTTTACTGCCTCCACAAGCACACGTTTTCAGCATCCCAAGTCCGCACTGTCGAAGTTCTCCGCAGGGGAAGTCATGTTGTCCGTGTGCGCAGGTGCTGCTGCTCGCCTGGGAAAGAGAGGAAAACAGAGGTAGGTGGTTGTGGTCTGAAGGGTGTGCTGACGGAGGAAAAGGGCGGCTGTGTGCTAGTGTTTGTGACGCTGTCTCTCAACACCGCAGGTTCGGACTGCTTTACCCGACGTCTCTCCGCCCTGTTTTCCCCGCGTAAAATCTGCATCACTTTGCTTTTTGTCGCTGTGCGTTTCGTACACACGTGTGCGGTAGGATTAATTTTCGTCGCAATTTAGTGGCTCGGTTCTCCCCCAATTCCCCGACAGCACACACAGCTTCTCGGAATTCCTTCCCTATTCCGGGGACACAAGAATTTTGCAGCAGAGTTGTTGCTTTCGAAAGCCCGTCTGTTTGGCTTTCTTCGCGAGCGTAAAATCACCCCCCGTGTGGTATCTGCTCTTTTACCCCTGCGAGAATTCGGAAGACGCCCGCATAAACCCTCCAACGGACGGCAGATACACATTCTACACAAAGCAAGTGGCGACGCCTTGGCGCGCTTGTCTCTGAAGATAGAACCACTTCAAAAAGCCCCGCAGTTCCACGTGCCAACTGCAAGTTGCAAGTTCCCCCGCTTTTTCACCGGATATTCTTGCGGTTGCCAACGTTTCGTGCCAAGCGGAACCACCGTCTACGAGGTCGACTTTCCCCTGCTACAGCTTCACCCAGGCGGTTGTTGTTATACGACCAACCAATCGCTTGCTTTTGCTTCTTTTGTGGCCAGTTCCTTTCCCGTTGCGTGAGAGGTACGTACACCGCGAGTTTGTGCTCTCCGCGTCTCGTGTGCCGCCAGTCACCGTTTGCCCACCTTCCCGTTTTTTTTTGTTCTTCCCGTAAAACCGTCTCGACAGTCTCCGGTCATCCAAAATGATTTCCATTCTGGGCAACTTCCTCGGCTCTCTGCTCGTCATCGGGGTGAGCTTTCTTTATCCGGCGTACCTCACGTTCCGTTTTCTGCTGGCACACCGTGCTACAGGAGACTCTGCGTCGCGGTCCAATTTCCCCGCGGCGGAGTACATTCAGCATGTGTTCTACTGGGTTCTATATGCGTGGTTGTCGATTTTCATCCGTCTGGTGCTTTCCAAGATTTCTGCTTTCATTCCCTTCTACCATGAGCTGCTGGCAGCTCTCTTCTATTGGCTCGCCAGTCCGGAGTTCAAGGGCGCCGGCTGGCTCTGGCTCGTCGTGCTGAGCCCGCACTATTTCACTCTGGACAGAACAATTCGAGAGATGTACGATTGCTACTGCCCCCCGACGGTCAAAGCGTACCTGTCTCAGGCGGCAGACGCATCCGGAAACGCCGCGGAAGAGGCCTTCCGGCGTGACCGCAGCGCCAGCAAACAGCTGGACAGAGACTCTATGAAAAGCAAATAAAGCATTCGAGAAAGGAGAGGGCTACCGAGGAGGGAAGGAGTACGTGCACGCCGGCGTACAAGTCGAAGTATGGAACGGAGGGGAAGAGTCTGCGACTGAAACAGAAACCAGAGGAAGATATGGCTGCTCAAAGGTGACGACAACGAGTGATCGCATGAGGAGTATGAGGCTTGGAGGGAAACACGGAATAACCGCTGAAGGAAAAAATTTGGTGGACCCATTCAGCCATTCGGAGTGTCGGGAAGACGCTATTCATAAACTTGTTTCTACCTTTCTCTACCTCTAGCATGTACGCGGCCGTCTGCCTTTCTCGTGACAGAGAGAAAGCGGGGGGACGCCATCCAGTGTCAGGAAGAGAAATGGAGAGTATAGAGACACTTCCGTGGGGGGCAATATGAAAAGCGCTGACTCGGCGAGGTTGGAGAGCAAGAGAGAAGTCTAGGCGAATAGGAAATGCTTTTCCGATGAGAGAAATTGGTGGCGGAAGACCTCTTTTTATGGAATAAATGTATGTATGTATGTATGTATGTATGTATATATATATATATATATATATGCATGCTCCACGTAGTTTCCGAGGGACGGATTGCAAAAATGATCGCAGTTGCTCCGTCTTGCCATTCGCTCACTCCCTCCTTGTTCTCGCTCCACCTCTATTGTTTTCCCCTCCGACTGGGGCTCTCTGCTTCAAAACATCTTTCACGAATGTCGTTAGGTGTTAAACCCTTTTCAGTTGCTGTTTCTCGTCGGACTCTCCCGGGTGTACGCTACTGGCAAGTATTTTTTTCCGTAGGCTTTTTTTAGGGAACTCAAAACGCCTCTGAAGATGCAAGAGCTTCAAGCCTCTGTTTGCACACCAGCAAGAGGACCCACGGCAGCTCTCCTAACTCAGCATATTCTAATCACTGGTGGCATGGAGCTGCATATATATATATATATATATATATATGTATATATACACCTGTTCATGCTATTCGCACGCGGGAGCACAGTGTGAGGTTCGGTTTTTGAAGTGGCTAGTGAACTGAACGCTCCATTGGTGTGTGACGCCTTCACTGGGCGGAGACGAAACGTGCTGCTTTTTATCTCCAAGCAGGAGCAATCCGTTGTCTAACGACATCGGACAGTTCCTGGGCAAAGTAGAAACTGCGTAGTTACTATCCGTGTCGGCAACACACACATGAAGGGGTTCACGTCGAGAACGTGCCGCCGCAACATGCAGCTCTAGCTGATCACAAATCTATAGATGTGCTGAGACGTTCCCTTGTGACTGCACGGTTGTGGCTCGGCGTCTAGCAGTGCAGATCGTTCTTTGGGGTAAAGGTGACACAGAGACGAGGTTTGCTCTCGCTATCGACGGCAGAGCGAGACAAAAAGAACCGAGGAAACACAAAGAGGGACGCGAGCTACAGCATTGGTGCCATCGTCTGGATCAACTGTGGCAAGAGGCTGCCTTCAACGGCTCCCCCAAGCTGCTGACAAAACACGGCTTGCAGACGTGGAAGAATCTACGCTTTGCAACTAGGCAGCAACTACCAACTTGATGCATGTCCTAATTTAACATGGACTGTCCAACCTTCAGACGCCGGCGGGAGGAGCGTGCGCATGCGGCCATTTCGTTCTGTTTCCGCATCAAACTGAGGCTCACGAGACGTCACAAGAACATGCACCGATCCGGCCCGATTGCCGCATTATATATATATATATATATATATATATACATATTTTTGTATTCACGTTGCGTGTGGGTTCCCCGTTTGACACACTTCTGGAACTACTGAAATGGATGGCGTATGCAAAGATGTACGTGGTATATGCTGCGTACGTAGATGTGCGCCGTCACCTAGAGAGCGAATTATCAGCTTGTGCCTTTTGTGCAGTGTTGTTGAGGCACCAAGAACGTCATGAACATGGTTCACCATGTCTGAACTGAGTTGTTGGGAGAGCATTTCACAGCGCACCAAAAATAACGGTCGCGACCTTCTCATGCCTGACGACCGACCGCATGCCATATGCACACGATTGCCAGTGAGCGTCCGCTCCAATTTTACAAGAAAGATGTCTAAAGCTGGAGACCGTAGTCACTATGCCTTAGACCCGACAATGTATCTGATGACCTCGTCTGTCTCCTGCTTCTCGACTTCCAGGTCCAGTCGACAGCGTTTGGCGGACTCAATGAGAGATGTGAGTAACGTGGCGCTTCGTTTGCAGCCTTCTTCGTCTCTCTCTCTTCGCCACCCTGTTGGATCCCCGCGTTTCCCATCTGTCATTTCTTGCAACGCTTGCGCTCGCCCTCCTGATCGAGGATCCTGCTCCAGCAAAAAGTCACCCGTACCAGCAGACAGAGAGACAACCGCGCTTGTCTCCTGCCTACCGGTTGGTGCCGCCAGCATACCCGAGGTCGAGAGGCGACCTGCCTTCCCTTCCTTTTCGCGGAAAGCGCAAACTGCCCCTTCCTTGCGATCTGAATTAGATGTTTGGCTTTCTTTCCTGTCTCGTTTAGCTTCTTGCTCAGCTTCTTCATCACGCTCCGACCCGAGGACTGGCAGCCACTCGTCCGGATCCACGACATGCAGAGGGACTGGAAGGCCCTCCCACGGCTCTGCAGCCGCTGGGAGCAGAAGACTCTCCATCGGGCTAGGCACGAGGAGATGCGCGACCGAGGCAAGGCCCCGTCTCTGCCCTGTTGGGCATCTCGGCTTATATTCGGGCAAGTGGAAAAGGGACGCCGCCTGAAGCCGCAGAGCGTCACAGATCTCTCGTACGGTTCGCCCTGACTTGGCTATCTGTCCCCACGTAACAAAGGCGTCGTCGCGGTCGGGCGAGAATCCGTCACCGGGCTTGGCTGTGCTTGACAGAAGACGCTTGACCTGCTTGCCTTTCTCTTTCACTTTGCGACGGAACACTCGTAGGATCTGGAGCGCGTTTTCTCGGGTGTAGCGCGCTTGCAAACCAGCGTCGAGCCCATCCTCTGACCGGTAGAGCGCTGTAGCATTATCCCTCCCGCCGTTCCTTTCCGCTTCGTCACGCACCTTGTCGACGTCTCCGACGAGAGCGAGGAAACACAGTTCGTGCTGGACCAGCAAGTCCTTCTCGTGGTCAAGAAGAGGACGCCCTGTCACCGGGTCCACAAGTCTCCTCTCTGCCTTTCTTGCTGCCAAACACTCGCTCTCCCTCCTCTCGACTGGACGAGGATCCTCTCGTTGACAGCTTCTCGCATTTGCACCCTTCCTGCCGTCTCGTCCACGCGCGCCCCTGCCAGCGCGCGCCTGTTCGGAGTCTATCTCGTCTCCAGGGGACTCCCTCGACGCTTCGTTCGCTAACCACCACTCAGCCGGAGGCAGGCGCCACTGCGACTCAGCCGTCTGACGGCGAATGATGTTTTCTACATCTTTTATGGTATTGGTGACGCGGCGAAGCGACGCGTGCAACGAAGAGGCAGCTCGGAGGGCCTGTACGAAACCGACGCCCGCGTTTCCGTCTTCTCGGTATCCTCTTCTCTCATCCTCTCTCAACCCCGTGCTGAAGGAAACCGCGGCGCGTTCTTCCTCGTCTTCTGTATATCCTTCGTTCGTGTCTCGAGTTTCCCCGTGCCGACTCGCTGAAAGAGCCGAAGAGAGAAACGACCGGAGATGAAGGTTCCACTGAGAGAGCAGCACGTCGGAGAGAGGAAGCGACGAAGGACGAGGAAGAAAACGAAGCCTGCGCGACTCGAGGGATCGCCTGGTCATCGATCTGATCGCGCGATGCACCCAGCGGAACGCTGGAAGGAGGCGGGAGCAAGAAGCGAGCCGGCACTGGCAGGAAGACGCGACGGAAGGGTAAGAGGCAAGAGGGGAAGAAGCGAGAAGCGCGCGGGAGAGAGGAAGATACCCTGCACACGTGAATTGAACGAGGGGGGAGGCAAGAAGGGCCATCGCCCGTTCCCTGAAAAGAACAAACACAGCGAAAGGACAACACCATTCGTTCTTGCGCCTCTCGTCCCCTCGCGACCACCGGCGTGCGGCCTCTTCTCTCTCTATTGTTGCCATCGTTTCTGGTTTTCACTGCATCTTTCCGTCGGCTTCCATCGTGTCTCCTCTCGCAGCTGGTGAAGACAGAGACACTCGGCGACAGCGCAGGCAGACGACTCCAGCGAACCCCACAGACCACAATCGAGAGGTTCTCGCCACCCTCGGCACACACTTTTGGAGGCATCAAGGCGTGACGTTCTTCGTGGAAAGAGACCGCCTCTTAACCGCCTGCGACTTGACACAGAGTAGCGGATCTCTCGCGGGGCGGACCCAGCGAGACCCGGGGACTCGGGTACAGCTCTCCACAAATTCAGCAGCTGCAGTGCACGGTCGCAGTCACAGGATGCACGCCTATCTCCAGCAGTTCCGCCAGTTCCGCAACGTTTCCGACATGCTGCCAAATCCTATCTATTCGAAGCGGTCGAGAACCCCCAGTGGGCCGTTCGAAGTGGAGCCTAGCCCCACTGTTTTTTGGGTAAGGCGGAAAAACCACCGACGGTAAAACGCGTGCATACAGAAAAACAGAGAAACACAGACCGTCTCCCGACCGGCAGCTGCAAAAGTAAGATCTGCAACTGAGGCGAAGAGAACAGGAGCGTCCTGGCCAATCTGGGAAGCCACGAGAGGGGAGATCAACGAAAGTCGCGCGAGTCGGAGGCTCGAAACGCTTGGAGAACATCGGGGAGAGTTCGCCCGGCCGCGCACCGACCGTGCAGGTCCAGCGAGGCGCCATCTGCAGCTGGGCTAGCTGGGTACGCTACACGACACGGGAGCGCCTGCGCAGGCTCTTGGCTTTCCTGAATCCACGTGCTGCTTCTCTCGGGCGTTTCTACAGACGCCCGCATCTCGCGTTGCCTACCGAGTGTCCGCGTCGGTCCAGCCCTCTGGGTCAGCGGCTATCGCCGCCAAGCGCCGGCGAAGCGCCACAGCCACCAAGCCTTGAGCTTCCTCTTCGACTCTGCCGTCAATGCGCGGCTCGCCTCCTGCCGCGTCTTCTGCCGGCTCTTGACAGTCCGGTCGCGTTCGCTCTCGCCCGCCCCGGGACCGTCGCACGCAATGCAGAGGGACGACGAGAGTGAAGAGGAGGCGCACGGGCGGCGTCGCGATTTCGTGAGGAGCTCCTGAGCCCTCCTTGCGGGTCGCCCCCCGAGAGCCCTCGCTGGCGTCTTCTTGGTACGTCGCTGAGGGCGACCGGGAGGCTGGTGCCCGGTCGGAACAGAGGGACTGGTCATCAGTACCAAATCGCGGCACGAAGGAAACAAGACGACTCAAGATCTCTCTCCACATCTGCTTTGCCCTCGCGTTTTCCTCGGCTTCGTCCCGGCACCTGCCTTCTCCCCGGTCGCCACGAGACACACACACCGGCTCCAAATCTTCCCAGAAAACCGGGGCCCAGGAGCCGGAAGACGACGGGCCGTCGCCTTCTCCGGCGTTCGCTTCTGGGACCGCGCGGCGAGGACAGAAGAACGAGAAGGCAGACGCCCTCGATGTACGCTCTCGCCCTTGGAACGCACAAAACACAGTCTGGGGGCCCGTAACCGCTATCGAGAAGGGAAGCGTCAAGAACACGCCTGTCGTGCCTGCCACGGCTTCTTGTTCCCTGAGAAAAAACGGCTCTCCCTCAGGCTGGCGGCTCGGGTAGGCGTCGGATACCCCCGCGCAGGCGTCCGTCTCTCCGGCTCGCCGCAGCCTTCTCCGGTCGGGTGAACACGACGAGAAAGGCAACTCTGGCGCGGCCGCGCTCGTCGTGCTCCTGGCGACTGCCCAGCGACAGCCAACGACATGCAAGCACGTGTACACTGGAGGCGACACAGAAGAGACCGACGGAGACATGCTCCATGCTTCTCGCTGTCCCTCCTGACTAGCAGGCCAGAGGAAGACTGTGCTGGGTACCACAAGCTCCTGCGCGGCCTTTTCCTTTCGATGTCCCTGTCGCTGTACCACCGCGGGAGAAGAGAGCGCGAACGCGACTCGCCCAGACAGCGAAAGACGCCCGTCTCGCGAGAACGAAGAGGACGGAGTTCCTGACTCCGCCTGTCTCTGGCGGCCGGGACCCAAGGATAGGGCAAGCGCCACCATGGACGAGGCGAGTGTGTCGGGGCTGACTGCACTGTCCGGCCGCAGTTCAATCGTGTCTTCGTCTCGGTCTAGCCATCGATCGCCCCCCGATCGGCCGGACTCCAGAAGCAAAGGCGGGCGCGCATGACTGCCTCCCGCTGCGCCGTTCGAGACATGCTGGAAAACCGGATCGCGAGGCAGCGGCTGGCCATCGAGGAGAAGCCACGCAGAAGTGAAGAAGACGAATTTCGCGAAAACACCCAAAGCATCGGTTCCTCTCTCTTCGCCTTCCAGCTCTTCTTCGCCTCCGCCGTAGCTTCGATCTGCCGCCTCCGTTGATCTGGGCTTCACGCCGATCGGCGGCGGCCGACGGCTCTCCAGGCCCTCGCTGTCGCGGCTGTCCCCCGGCGCGTACGGCGGAGACACTCTAGGCGCGCCGCGTCGGCGAACGACCGTAGCAACGAGGGCGCCGAGCGTCGGTTGTGTCTGCGGACGCGCCCCCGAGCCTGCTAGCTCGTCCTTCCTCTTTCGCCTCCGTTCTTCGCGCCAAACGACAAGCGCCTGCTGGTGTCGCGAGAAAGGAGACAGACCGCCCGCACCCGCTGTCGTCTCTTGAGAACGGGAAAGGGAAGGACGTCGCCGAAGAGGAGAGGCCGCATCGGGGGAGACAGGCGAGCAAACGCAGGGAAGAACGAGCGAGGTTTGGCTCTGCTGAGAAGTCGCCGGCCGTTGCCGGGTCGATCCCGCACACGCCAGTGGCTCTTCCGTCTTCTGCTTCTTCACTGGATGGTCACGAGCGAAGAACAAGACGTTCTCTAACTCTTGAAGTTCCGCCTCGTCGGCCGCCTCAGTCTCGTCGTCCGCCTCCGTGCTCTGTTTCCTGCTTGAGGAAGGAGACCGACGCCTGCTCTCTCTGCTGCCTGCACGAACGGCTTTTCCCGTGGGGCTCGCGGCCGCCGACAGCGATGCCACGGAGAGTCTCCCTCTTTTCCCTTCTTCCTGTCGCTGAGGGTCGAGAGCACGGGGCGTCAGGACCGCGCGTAGGGCGTCTACGCGTTCGCCTGTACAGAGCGCACAAAAGACGACGCACGCGCGCGGTTGAGAGAGGAGAGCGCGCAACAAAGCGAACGAGGGCAGAAGGCGCACGCGGCACAGCATGAGAGAAAAGAGGAAGAGAGGACGCGGATTTACGAGAGGGCTCAAAGACGAAAGAGGAAACAAACCGCAAGACGAGTCGAAGCGAGCGGTGAAATGACGGGCAAAACACGACGGAGACGCCGCATCGACTTTTTCCCACTTACGTCCTTCTCGCCACGCGTTCAATCCAACGAGTGTCAGCCACCAGTCGCCGTCCTCTCCTGAGAGGCGCTTGATTTCTTCTTCTTTCTGCCTCTGTTCTTCTTGTCGCCTCTGTGCCTCTTGCCGTCTCTGTGCCTCTTGCCGTCTCTGTTCCTCTTCCCGTCTTCGTCTCTCGGCTTCCCTTTGTTTCTCTTCTCTTTCGTGGCTCTTCCGAGGCCCGCCGAAAGCCTTGCTACGCAGCACACCGACCTCCTTCAGTCTTCGTGCCTGCTCTCCCTCAGTTCGGCCTTCTCTCTCTGTCCCCCGTTCTTCGTCCAATCCCTCTGTGTCAGACGCCGCCTCGTCCTCGCCTTCTCGCTCCGGCGCCTTTCCGCGATCGTCTCCGTCCCGCTCCTTCTCAGTCTCTGCGTCTCCCGATTCTTCTCCCTCCATGCGAGAGGAAAAGGGTGAAGGCGGAGGACAAGAGCTGCGGCGTTCGGCGTTCGCCTCCACAGACAGCGCCGAGCGCTCTCGGCCTCTCGCCGGATGCAACTCGCCCGTTCCGAGATCCGTCCCCGGCTCCCCCGACCCTTCTGCGCGCCCCGCCGTTCCCGGCTCTGTCTCCGCAGAGCTCGCCGCCGGCTGCGGGAGGGGCGAAAGGAGGGAAGGCGTCAGCGGCAGAGGCGAGGCAGGGGGGGAAATGCGGAGTGTCGCGCACGGCTCCACGCCCCCACAGAGACTCGCAGGCTCTGCTCCGCTCGCAGGGTCTGCAGAGCCGCGTGGGGGCTGCGGAAACGGTGCTGCGGGAAGCGCTCGCGACTCGGGAAACAAAGACGAAGCAGAGAGGCGCTCAGCCTGGTCGGCTGTCGGCGACCGCGAGAGGGACGACCGACCCTCAGCTGGCTGCAAACCAGGCACGCGCCCTCCCGCGCTCTCGCTGCCTTGCCGGTGTTTCTCAGGTTCCGCCGGAACAGACGCCGTTTTCGCAGGAAAGACGCACGCAGGCGAAAGGGAAGAAGCACTCACAGGCGGTGGGAGAGCAGAGGCGGAAGGCAGGGAAGACGGACAGAGAGACGAGGAAAAGAGAGACGCACCCGGAGCCTTGCTTGCCACCCTGCCGGCCGACGGCTGCGAGGAAGAGCCAAACAAACTCGACGCTGGAGGCGGCGCTGGCGTCGCCGAGAGAAACCGCTCGTCGCTCGCGCCCACAGTCGCCCCTGCAGACTGGCCACATGCGAGGGTTTGGGACGGGGAGACATGCAGAGGCTCAACAGGCGCGGCTCGAGGAGCTGACGCTTGCGCCGGCGCGAGCGGAGTTGAGGGAAAAGGCAGTGGAGGCGCGGCAGGCGCCGCGTCGCCGCCCTCCGGTGCCGGGTAGTCTGGGTCGAGGAGTTGCTGGCGCGAGAGACCCCGAGGCTGCTTGAGGAACGCAGACGGGAACGTGGCAGCCCGGACCTTTCGGTAGTTGGACAAATCCTGAAGCAGCGATTTCTTCAGCTCTCCAAAGTAGCAGTAGACCTCGCCGCGTGGGTTCCCCCTCTCCACGCGCAGCGAAAAAAACGAAAGAAACGAAAAAAAGGAGTCATCTGAAAACACACCCGCAGGACCAAAAACACCACACATGTAAACGCAGAGCCGCTTCCCCCTCATCACGCGTTTCCAGACATATGCACATTTGCATCTGCGCCCACTTACTGTTGCTTATGAATGCATACACACAGACGCAGACGATTACAGATATACATGAAAAAACATATGTATGCGGGTGCATGCCTACGTGTCGCTAGACGCATGCGTTGCTGTGCAGTGGCGACCGGCTGAGGACGCTCCGGCATGTCAAAAGAGCGACGAACGAGAGTTGGCCTTCAGTCCGGAACATCGAACCGCGCGCACCTGCCGCCGTTGCTGGGAGGCTGGCGAGCGAGACGTTTGAAGCCTGCGGCTCTCCGTGGCGCTCAAGCTGCTGATGTGCACGGTCCGCCCCGTCACCCGCTCTTTCTCCCCCCCGACGCAACTCCTCTCCAGGCTTGTCAATCGATGTGCGCATTCGTACACTCCTATCCTATTCATAGACCCGCACCCTATATCTAAGGATAAATCTCTAGACGTTGAATCTGTGTGACAGGGGACGCATGCAGCTCCGGAACTGCCCTGGCACTTTCTCGGCTGAGTTGAATGCATGCAGATTGCGTTTCCTCCGTTTCCGGTCCTGCGCCATGCATTCAAGCCCTTTGCACGACTTGCCAGCGACTGAACGCACGTCAGAGTCGTCCGGGTTTCTGCCTCTGTCTGTGGCTTCTTCTTCCTCACTTTCCGCCTTGCCGCCCCCTTTCCCTTTCTCTCTCTCTCTCCCTCCACCCGCTTGTTTGCTTCAGTGTTGCTCCCGCGTTCTCTCTCACCAGGTTCGCCGTCGAAGCCAAGGAGCCTGCGCATGCGCTCGAGTGTGATGGGGTGTTTCTCATCGTGGACGAGGCGGCTCGAGACGAGGTGTCGGAGAGCGCGTGCGCGCGCAAAGTTGGCGAATTTGTTCATGAGTACGCCGCAGAGGAACTTCCCAGTTCGCATCAGCTGGACGTACCGGCGAACGTTCGCCGATCTGAAGGCCGCGAAGACGGCGAGGGCAAACCGCACGCACTCGTGGCTGAGCAGGTCCGGCGGGAGACGCTGCAGGATGCCGACCAAGGCGCGTTCGCTGCCGCTCGAACTCATGAGCGACAAGATGCGGTAGCCCCAGAACTCGCCCTCGTACCGGCTCTGGTAGACGAGGATGTCGATCAGCGGGAAGGCGCCAGCGGCGGGCTGACTCGCGGCAGCCTCGCGGCACTTTTGCTCGTAGACGTGGAAGTCGCGCTTCGCCCGGAAGGACCGAACGGCCTCGTAGCCGTGCATCAGCTTGTCAAGGCAGGTTTGCATAAGGCCCTGATTGGAGACGCGGTCGAAGCCGGGGTTGTTCGCCAGCTGTTCCTCCGCGAAGATGAGGAAGCGGAACGAGATCTCGAGCGTCTCAATCGACGCGCGGTGCTTTTGGACGTGCTGCACGGTCAAGTGTTGCCAACATGCGCGAAGGCGGTCACGCAGAAAGTTGTAGACATCCAGAAAGGCGTAGCCGCGCCCCTGACGCGAGTACAGGTACGGTTTGCTCGGCAGACGGTTCGCCTCATGAGCGTCGACAGCCGCGGGATTCGTGAGGTCCGCGTCGACTGAGTACGTGAGGAGGTGGTGCACTGTGCGTCGGCACCACACCGCAGGCCGCGTGCTGATTGGGTGGAACGGCTTCCCGGCATCGCTCCGGCGGAACGAGGCAACGGCGAGGTACGGATTGATCTGGACACAGGCAAACATCCAGATAGATGAAACTAAGAGAGGCACAAACAACAGACACACTGAAGCAGACGAACAGCGAGATCAAGCCGGCGATCAAGCGGGAGATCAAGAGATGGATTGGTGGGGCGAGCGAGGAGGTGAAGAGGGATAGACAGCGAGACGACACCGCACGCATGGACTCGAGGGGCCAAAGGCGTATGCAGTTTCGGTGTTGATCCTGTTCTTCTCTCTGTGTCTCCGAGCTTCTTTATCCTCTTTATCCTCTCCACTCCCCCCGCGCCAGCCCCCTTCACCCTCTACACCGTGTGCCGCAACGGGTCTCGCCAGTTCCATCCCAAACCGTTTCTCCGCTCGTCCTTAATAACTTCTGTCTTTTCTTTCGCCTTCGTTTCTACGCCGCGCCGCTCCTCGAGCGTCGGCGCCTTCGCCTCTCGCCTCGAGGGCTCGCAGGGCTCCCCCTGTCTCGGGACGATGTGAAACAAGCAAATGCGGCGCGGGGACAGACAACTCTTTCGAAGCAGAGAGAAAGCGCTGGAGCGCGCCCCGCTGACGCAGGAGACTTGCGCACGCAGTGCCTGCTTGCCACGGTTCATGGCTCTGTTGGAGTGTTTCGCCGTCGACTCTTCAGTTTCTGTCTCGTGTTCACATGTTTGCGTTCTGTGAGAGGGAACTTACGATTCGCGCCTCAGGGTCTCCGACGACGGTCGCCTCTAGCCTTTCGAAATCGCTGGTTGTGCAAACTTGTTGCTTGTCAAGCATCTCCTCTTCGCTACAGTAGCCGTACAGTTTTCCAACGAAGAAGGACGTGGACGCGCCTTTCTCTGCTGAGGCGGCGCCTTCCCCGTCACTCGCGCCTGTGCTCTCTTGCAGGAAGAGTTGCATAGGATCCTGGATCTTGAGCAGAATGGGGTGTTCCTTCTCCGTATCTCCCAACAGCGGATTGTCTTTCCGGCCGTCTCCGAGGTGTCGACGTCTCGCGCATTTCGTCGGCAAAGGCGGAGGAACGGCGTCGCCCTCCGGCGTGCACAGACGCTCGCGCCCCGAGGCGACGTACGGATCCTTTCTCTTGGAGACAGCAGCCACGGCCGAAGGGAGCTGTGGAACAGACGAAGAGAAGGACGACGGAGGAACGGAGCGCGCCGCGCGGTCTGAGGCGGGAGGCGTGGCCGTTGGCGCTGCCGAATGCGGGGGAGAGAGAGCGGGAGAAGTTGAGGAAGACAGAGAGGCAGAAAAGAGAGAGGAGGAAGATGGAGAGAGAGACGAGGAAGACGGTGAAGAGAAGTTAGAGCAGGAAGAGGATGAGAAGATCGACGACGCGGAAGAAGAAAATACAGAAGAGGAGGAAGCGGAAGAAAAGAGAGAGGAAGAGTGCGAGGGCGCGGGGGATGAAGAAGAGGAGGCAGCCGGCTGGGGCGGAAACAATGAGGAAGACGCTAATGAAGACGAGGAGGGAAAGAGAGAGGCGGAGGAAGGAAGCCCAGAGGCAGACACGGCCGCAGAACCTGCAAACAGAGAAGACCCGGAAGAAAAGAGAGACGACGAAGCGTGGCCGAAAGAGGAAGAAGGCGCAGAAAACGGGAGAGAAGCAGGAAAAGAGGCTGCGCTGTGGGCAAAGAGGGAGGGAGACGGCCCTGGGAGAGCAGCCGGTCGGCTAGAAAACACGGAAGAAGACGAGGAGGAAAACGGAGACGGCTCCATTTTGACAAGAGGCTGGTGGACAGGAGAACAACTTTGGTTTCGCCGAATTCAAACACGCCAAACAGCCGCCCCCCCCCCCCCCTTCTCCGTTGTCCTGCACACGCCGCGGGCAAGGAAAGGAAACGACGAATCTTGAGAGGAAAGCGAGAGCGAGGGAAACAAACTGCGCCGAGAGGAAGACACCGGCCGTAAGGAGAGACTGCTGGCGAGAAGGAGGGACATACGGAGGGCCGGGAGAAGCCAGCGCCTCCACAGACAGCCACCGCGGAGAACGAAAGGGGGGAGGAAAGGAAATGCATGCGAAGAAGGAGGCATAAAGGGAAATGATTTACTGGGGGAAATGAAACACAGAAAAGGGATTTCCCGCGTTTCCCTTCTCTGAAGAAGTGATCATGGGCCACCCCGGACCGTGTGGATTGTTTTCCGACCGCGGCTGGGCAACTCTGTGGAGAGGAATTGGTTTCCGAGTGCATGCAGCTGAGAGGCACATGCGACATGGCGCGCGCGGATAAAGATCAACGAAAAGGCCCCGACAAAAGCTTTTTCCGAGAATTTTTTTAATGTGCAAACTGCTTCGGTTCTTCCTTTCTTCACTGTCCCGTCTGTCTCTTCTTTCTCGTCTTCCCGGAGTGGTGGTGGTCCTCTCGGCCGCACCTTTGACCAGCCATGAGCTTTTTGCCGCTCCCTGCATTGCCCTTTCTTTTCTGTTTTGTTTTTTGCGGGTGACTCGCTCGGGAGCGCTGCGCGGCGCAGACGCGTTTCGCGGGTTTCAGGAACAAGATGCGAGCTTAGACCGTTTTCTCTTGCGGCACTGAGCCGTTTCTGAGTCGATCAAGCAACGACATCGAAAAAAGATATTGACACACACTGGAAAGGCAGACAATGCAACGACGCAATCTTGTCTTCGCAACGCCATCGCGGCGCACGTGGTTCTTTTCCCAGCCCTTGTCTCTCCACGCGTCGACGCCCCTGCAGTCGCCTCTGCCGTCACAGCGGTCCTGGGCTGTCCCTTTTGTCGTGCGTCCTTCCACTCCTACCCACCCTCCTTGTTTGTTTTCCCGATCCTCTGTGTACCCCTCTTCCTTCACTTCCTCCTCTCCTTCCTCTTTTCCCCCGCGTTCCCTCTTCACGTCGGTGTCTCTCTGCGCATCGCCTACATGTCAAATCGCGCGCACGACGTGCCGCTCTTCTCCCTCCGCCTCTTTCTGCTCCTGCCGTTGTTTCTCTTCTTCAAGTTCGTCTTCTTCGGCCTCGCTGTCTCCCTTGGGCGCGGCTAGCTTCTCCCCCCGTCGCCTTCTAACTGGTTTTGTCTGTTTGTTCTCCCTGGCGTTCGTGGCCGCATCTGCCGCTGAAAGCCGCGCGGCGGAAACCGAGGCGGAGGCGAGAGGACAACACAAGGGAGGAACCAAGCAGGCCCGAGACAGCAGGAAGGACGAGCGTCACGCTGAACCGCAGACTGGGAAGAACGAGGTGACGGCCGGGCCACCGGCCTCGACTGGTCCCGGCTGTGAAGGCGCGCCTCGACAGGAAAGAGGACAGGCGCGCGAACGAGGGGAGTCAGAGGAGGAAAGCCCGCGTAAAACGAGACAGGAGCTACAGGAGAAGGGATGCGAGACAGGCGACAGCGCGGTCACACAGATAGAACGGCCACACATGTCCCCAGTCAAGAAGAAAGCCGCGACCTCGCCCGAGGCTGTGGCAGATCGGTAAGGCGAAAACCGAAGCAAGGGTACCCCTGCTCATTGACGCAGGAATACCCTTGTCGGGGGAGGTTGAGAGCCTATATCGAGCGCTTCGTGCGCTGCTTTTCTCGCTCTCAGTCGCTTTGGCTCCCCTTCCTTATGTCCTGTTTTTTTGTGGCTCCATCCGTGCTCGTTCGCCTTCTCTCTTCGTTTTTTATTGCTGGTCCTCCACTCGTCGTGCGGTTGCCCGCCTCGATGTGTGGGGAGTCGCACCTTTTCTCGACGTTTTTCTCCCTTTTTCGCGAGTCCGTCGTTCTCCATTTTTCTTCACCTTCCTTGGTTTGTCACCCCGACGGTTCGCCGCGCTTTCCTCGCCTGATCCACTGCTTCTTCGTGCGTTGGTGGCGCTTCGTGTTTCAGCTGCGAGGATTCTCCGACGCAGGCCGCCCAAGGCGACTGCCTCCCTGACGATCTCCGTCGCGCCTTCTTCGCTCTTCTCGACGACGAACAGTCTCGTGCTTCGTCCTCTGTCTCGTCTTCGTCGCTTGCCCCTGCCATGTCTCCTTCCCGTTCTTCCTCTCCTTCGGCTTGATCTCCTTTCCCCCCTTCCTCTCGCCGTCCCCTTCGTTCTCTCCTCCGCTTCATTCTGTCTTTCGCCTCATCCGCTTCCGCCGCCGGCGTTGTGTTTCGTCGTCCTCTGGAGAGTCTTTTGCGCCCCGTTGTCTGCACGGGCGTCAGGGCCCGAGGCTGTCAGCCGACTGGCGTGAAGCGTGACGAGCCGCATGCACCGCGCGCCCGCCTCAGGCGAGTCGTCACGGCGCCCCTTCGTTAAAATAATCCTGTCTCAGCGATTTTCACTCCCAGTTTCTTCCCTTTGGTGTGGCCGTTCGAAGGCTAAACCTGCCGCTCTCCGGCACTGCCTCATCTTGGCTCGGCGACCGCGGCGACCGCTTCGTCTGCTTCGTCCGCTTCGCGGTTCGTTGCCGCCGCGCATGGATCTTTTCTCCCCACTGATCTAAAGCCCGCCCGGGGCTCTGTCTCTGTGTTGACAATCGAGGGTCCAGAGAGAGACGTGACGCCCACGGTTCTGCAGTCTGCTCGCCTCTCAGCTCCGTGCCGACACACGCTGCGACAGATGCAAGGAAACGGTTTCGGCTTCAAGCACTGCCCCGTCGGGTTCGTAAGCTGGTCAGAAGAACCGCAACTCACCGCGCACTCCGCACAGCCGCCAAAGCTGAGAAGCGCGAGACGCAAACGCCTCTCTTCCAGAGAATGCGGCGAGGGCGATTGCAGCGCTCCGTCGAAGCAGGAAACTGAAACACGTGGCATTGTCTTTCCTCACCTGATATGCTACCATGTTGCCAACGGATACATATATATATATATATATCTTCCGAGTCCTCTCTGTATCGGTACATATATATATGCATATACATTTATATATATGATGTATATATATATCTTTATGTGATATTTGTATATTGGGAGATCTCTGACTTTTACGAGGTGATCGCGGGTGTCGGGAGAAGGGTCGGCGTTTCTGTGGAAATGGAACACAGCCGCTTTTTCGCGTGGCTGTTGGGTGCGCCTTGCGTGTCACGGCTTGGAGCGGGTTTTTCAATCCGCAGAACGAAAAAAAAAAACGGTTGTTCCACTTGCGCGAGAGAGGACAAAACCAGAGAGGTACGTTTCGCCAAGACACTCGAGGCCGCAGGGACGGTCCACGACCGAACAAATGCACAGAAACGAGATGGAAAGAGCGTTTACAGAAAGAACGGAACAAAGACGACACACAGAGACGCGACGACGCGCAACGGAAGCAGCCAAAGACATGAATTGAATCACAAGGTCAAAAGGGGAGGCATCGCCGCGTCCCTTCTTCTCTCGGCGGAGGAGCGAGACAGGAGAAGAGGGAACAAGAGCCCGCAAAAAACAAAACGGAAGCAGTGGACACAAAGGGAAGCCAAGAACGGTAGACGATGGCGAGAGCATCGGAGCGGAGAACGGCTGAAGAGTGTACAGAAAAACGTTTAGACTATACGGAACAAAGAAAAACGCTCAGAGCTGCATTCGGGAGTCTCGTCCCAGTGCCCCCCTCTGGTCATGGAAAGAACGGAAGCGTCAGCACGTCTGTCTGCCTTGCACGTGTCGTCCTTTTGCGATGGCGACGCTCGCCGCTGTCTTCTTCCTTGTCAGTTGCCACGCGGGCTCGGCGTCTCATCTTCCCACCTCGCACCAAGGGTGCGCGCTAGGGAAATCCCGTCTCTCTCTACTTTTCCTCCTCCTCGGGGCACGTTCGTTGGTCTCCGCGTTGCGTCGTTTTGTACCCTTTCACCTGCGGGCGTCTTTCTGAGGTCCCCTCCGTCGCTCTTTCTCGCGCTTTTGCCATGGCTTTCGTCTGCCGCGCGCGCGCCGGCTCTCCGTTCTCCTCCCGGCCTTACAACAGCTCCTCCCAGTCGTCAGGCACTTCGCGTTCTTTCTGAACACAACAGCAGGCGTGTTTGTCGTGAACAAAAAAGCCGTGCCGCAGAGGACTGGTCACGGGAGGAAGGGGGGAGAACGCAAACATCAAGACACACTCCAACTGGCTCTAGGGGGAGCTTGAAAACCTACACGTGCATGCGGGCAGTCACGCCGATCGAAACGCAGAGCGAAACGCGAACCAAAACGACGAATGGACACAGGGTGCAACGTTTTTCTCTGCGGAGTCACCCGTCCACCGCCAACAGACCGGCATTCAAATATCGCCACAGACGTACATCTATCTGCATGTAGACACATGCATGTCTATCTAGGCGTCGCCTCCCTTCTCTCTCCCTCTGTGGGGCTCATGCCTATCTTCCCGTTTCTCCACTCTCAACTCGTTGCGTGCTCTAGTCCGTCCAGTCCGTCCACCTCTTCCCTCGCCTCGCTCCTTCCCTTTGGTTTCCTCTGTGTCTGACCTCGCGTTCCTCCTCTTCCTCCGCGGCCTTCTTGGCGGGGCTCTGCGACTGAGCGAAGGTCCGATCGAACTGACTCGCGCCGGTCGTGTGGAAGTCGCACTGAAACCCCTGCGGAACGAAAACCTGTCCGGCAGCGCCGCCGCCGCGCGCAGCTCCCGCGCCTTGCCGCGCGGCGAAGGAGGCGGAGCGCGGGAGGTTCCCGCCCGGAGCGCCCTGTGCAGGCAGCGCGTACCGAGGGGCGTCCAGATGATCGTTCAGCCGGGTAATCGGCACGATGGAGCGCCTGCGGGACGAAAACGAAGGACGCGGAGAAAGGAGAGCGCTGCAGCCACGCCACACAACTAGGGCGGAAGAGGAACACGGAAAGGAGAAAGACGGCATAGTGGACCAGACAAGCAAAACGCGTGCACATGTCTCGATATATATATATATATATATATATATATATAATATACGTAAATATATATTGAATATACACATATATACAGATATGTATAGATGTGGAAACGAGGGTGTTTGTACACAGGCGGCAAGCCAGGTACGCGTATTTCTTTCGCGGTGGATGGACGCAATACAAACATGTGTTTTAAGGTAGTACGTTTGTATACCGCGTGAAAAGAGAAGAGAGAGCTAATGCAGGCATGTAGATCTCTACTACGGCGAGGGCGGCGACGGTAGGACTCCGCATGAAGACACGGTTGTGGCGTGTCAAGGACAGCGGATCAGCGACTGTTCTGTGTGAACCTACATGCTGCCAACCCATTGAATCCACGGTCGCCAGTTCGTTGCGTCGTTCCTGCATGAGCCAAAAATCAAGAAGAGAGAGACGCCGAGCTCCAGCGAACGCCCCGAAAGCTGGTCACGCCTTCCGACCCGCCGCGTGGCGGGCTGCGGCCGCGCTGTCCCCTTTCCCCCCAAGAAACACAAAGGCCCACACACCTTCCCGCAGGAACATACGCGCGTCTACACGCGCGAAGGCCCACAAATATCTAGCGTCCTCTATCTCATCTACGCGCACGTCGACACCGATACATCTTCATACCTATATATATATATATATATATATATATATATATAGGTAGTTCACACACGCCTATCCACACCACGCTATAAGCGCACGTTGGTGTGACTACTCACCTAGCCTCTTACCATCGATATATGTCCATGTGCACCGGTATCTATAGACAGCTATACATAGTCATAGGTGGATGCGAAGGAAATGCGAGACGAACAAAATGAAGGAAACGAGAATGTGCGCCGTGCGCAGAAGAGACGTTTTGTGTCGGTACGTTTCCGCTTTTCTTACCAGAGTGTTAGCTGGTCGCCGACGACAATGACGCCGCGTTTCGCGCGGGTGAGCATCACATTCATTCGGCGCGGGTCTCGGAGGAATCCGATTTCGCCTCGGGCGTTTGACCTGACCGCGCTGAAAATAATCAAATCCTTTTCCTTACCCTGAAAGCCGTCCACACTGTCCACTTCAATTTGGTAGCAGGCCGGGGGCTCCTGCGAACGACAAAAAGTGCAACGCATGCAGCGTGAAAGTTGACTCGCCGAGCGAGGCGCCACCGGTGGGACGGCGAACCGAGAACGTATATATATATATATATATATATATATATATGTATAGTTCCGTATATCTCTACAGACAGAGGTACACATTTCGGGTGTAAGCGTTCGGCACCTCCCACAGCTGCCCCGCACGGCACACAGCAGGTAAAGCGACAACGAGAAACGAAGTGACAACAAAGTGCTTGGAAACCCACACAAGGCCGCACGGACGTACTGATACGTGGAAGCAACGAAACCAAACTTGGCAACACACACAGGCATGCTGCCAGCATCTAGAGAACACGCGCCAGCATATGTATATACATATATATATATATATATATATACATATGCGTGGATGTATATACACCCGGATCAATATCAATAAATAAATATATGTATAAATATGTACACACATCTGTATAGGCGTATGTAAGAATATGTATGTCTATGGATATGCAGAACTGTGCATAGTGATTTGGCCTATCTCTATAGATATGATCGTTTTGTGTATCTATCTGGGAAAGCGTGTGTAGGCGCGTGTGCATGTGCACATGCACTTCTTCCTGTGCAACCCTTGACTTGCTGGCATAGGCAGGTGAGAGGCTGTGCCGCGTCTTACAAACGTTTCGTTGATGGCCTTCCGTAGCCGAGCCTTTTGGGCGTCGTACGGGGTTAGGACGCCAATCTGAGAAGGCAAGACGCTCCCCTCATTCGCCACCGACTGCAGGATCGCGATGATCGGATCGATTTCCCTGCATGCACAGGACAAACAGAGCGCGTGGCACTGCAACGGGAACAGCCTCCACAAAAATATCTCTACACACTTCTAACTTCTCCCATGCAGCTGCATATGTGCATACATCTAAGGAGACTATTTACGGCATGCATCTCCAAACGCTTACTCCCGAAATGTGTACCTGTGTCTGCAGGGATATACCGAACTATATATATATATATATATATATATATATACATACATACATACATACATACATATATATATATATATATATATACATTGCTTATGTGCGGCCCACTGGGATGCGCCTCGTCCTTTCGTATATGAATCTGTGTGTGTGTGTGTGTGTGTGTCCAGATGTCATAGCAACACGACGAACGCGTGTTTTCGATGCAGACTGCCACAGCTGCGGCAGCGCGTCGCATTTCTGCGCTCCTTCGAGGAGGGCTAAGCACAGCTGCAAGCATCACGACAAGGCGTGCTGGATTTGCGTAAAGACAGATTCCACGATTCGGTTCGCCTTACGCTGCGCTGTATTTCGAAGTGCCCTGAGAGGCCTCAGAGCCCGAGAGACCCGCCGCTGAGATGTCAACGAGGCAAACGCGACTGTTCTGCGAAGGCCAGCGGAAGCCGGCGACGGGCGGTCGATTTCGGTCGTCAACGTCTGCAGACCAAAGACGCGGAAACGGCCGGAAAATGGCGACAAGGTTCTACCGGCAAAACAAAGACGAGACGGCCGCCACGCGTGTGCGTATATATATATATATATATATATATATACACGAGTGGGTATATATACACATACGCGTGTGCGTGTTTGCACATGTTAGCGATTCCCAGTCGAGAGTCAGACATCCGGAGCGTTCTAGGATAGTGCAAAGCGTAGGGCGGGTGGACAGAGAGAAGCACGTGAAGAGTGGGAAACGCAGGTACAGATACGTGTTTCCCTCCGGTGTTTTGCGGGACTGGATGCACAAACAGGAATACCTGCACAAAGATGCAGCAGGAAAGGCATAAAAATGTACATTGTCCAGAACTGCGTTGACGGCCACAGGGAGGCCAAGGCTCCGAACTCGCGACCTGCGGACACACGCGGATTTTCCTTTAATCTTCTCCGTGCATGCGGCAAAAAAGCCTGTGATGCACCGCAGACCGCACACCCGTGCCTGCACTGGAGAGAGCAAGAAAACCGTCGGGAAGCGAATTACCTCTGCTTTGAATTTTTCCATCGTAGAACTGGAGGTTCGGGAAGTAGGCGATGGACGGATGCATGCGCCGCTGCTCATCCAGAAGTTGGATGGGCGCGATGCCGCTTCCCACGAAACGCTCCAAAAGCGACACATCCAGTCTGAGACAAATTCAGATCGACACACACACACACACACACACACATCCCGAATGAGGGCGCGGCCGCACGTGGCAACGGCTCTCACCGGCGGAGCAGTGCCGGGATACCGGAAACACACCGAAATACAAATCCTCATACCGCAGCCCGCTCTGACAAAACCGCCAGGCTCTGGCCACTCAACCACAGCGGCACGAAGAAGTGTTTGTGTGTCTCTCCAAGAATCTACACACATACACACAGGACTATCTACATACACATACATGTCTAGGTATTTGTATATGTACGTCTGGCTGCAAAGACACCCATTGAGAGTGGAGTACACATATACATATATATAAATATATAGGCTGTGGCGGCAAGCACAAACTTGTACAAATCTTTACCTTCATCGCAGAGAACGGTATATGGAACGAGAAGCACTCTGCGGATTCGGGTGTAGAATGTGCACTTGCGGGGCGTGGAAACACAACAGTGCTCTGCCGATAAGGCGAGAGAAGCGTTTGCGAGCTCACCCTCGAGAAGCTGCCTCGGGAGAGAGAATGGTGGGCGGAAGTTGTTTGTGGTCTCCAATCAACACAAAGTTTCGACATCCGCGGGCAAGCGGAATCAAGTTCGACGGCTCTGCGAACACACAAGTCCACCCCGAGTGCCTGCATGCAAATTTTGTTCACCGCAGTGGTGTTTGCATGCAAATTACGTTCACCCCGCTCGTGTTTGCATTGCCTCGTGCGTCGGCGGCCTCGCGAGCAAGAGAAGAAACGACTGGAAAACTGGGAATCTCTCACCGATCGCCTGGGCCCCCTCGTCAATGATGACTCGCGGAAACACGAGATCGTCAAACATCTCGTGGCCGCTTCCCACACACGTCGCGATGATGACGGGCTGTCGGCGAATCGCCTCTCTGAAGAGCGCCATGCGAACGGTCTTCGCCTCCCCGTACATGCCGTTCTGCTTCAGGCGCACGTAGTCGCGGTATCGGCCTAAATCTGGAAACATAGAAACCGGAAAGAGGAAAGAAAAACAGAGAAAGATCGGAAGACGACAGAGAGAGATAGAGACGAGAGAGGAACGACAGGGAGACGAAAGGTGGTTGGTGGACGGAAGAGCGAGAGACTGAAGAGCGAGAGACTGAAGAGCGGGACAGACGACGACGAGAGACAGGGTAGACGCCAAAGGAGAGAGCAAAGAGGCGCGCGCCTGGCCACACGGAGGAAAGGCCGCAAAGCCCCAGCTTTCCGTGAGGTGTCTCCAGATTGAATCACTTTCCTAGAGGTCCGTTTCGGCACATGTTCAGAGCTCACCTGCAATCGCCTCCTCCTGGAGATCCGACTCGCTGCCGTTCCCCACACGCACGCTGCGAATTCCGCGGGCGCTCAGACCCTCCATCAGGTTATCCGCTGACACACAGGCCGGGGCACACGCATGCATGTGGAGAAATGCAAGCAAACCTACATATACGCGCGCCCCTGACCTGGTGAGCAAGCGCTGATTCAGAGAGCGGAGGCTGAAGCAGACCACAACGCGCTCGGCAACGGCACTCAAGGGAAGACGGTTCTCTCGGCATCCATGCACATACATGAGAACTTAGAGAGAAAGATAGGGAGATACAGGGAGAGAGCGAGAGGTTGGCAGTCGTTGAGATAGATAGACATCAAGGTAAAGACAGATTTGCACCGATGCGTTGCATGCAGGTAGAGGTATAGGTGGCCAGGTGGAGGGATCAACGGAGATAGAGAAAAGTGTCCGAGCGAAGATGCCCCAAAGAGGGGCGAAACGGTTACCTGCAACGTTGCTATCGGCAACCGCGAGAATTTTCTTCGAGGGATCGTTCCGCTGCCACGCGTCGATGATGGCGCAGGCGACGTGCGTCTTCCCGGTGCCGGGGGGCCCTGCAGAGCCGGAACAAACAGCATTTTCTTACTTTTGGAGCACTGTTCGGCGGCCACGCTATGCTTCTAGCGACGGGAAGCATGCGGAAGAGCTTACAAATAATCCTCTCTCAGAGTGTCTACCGCGGGAAAAAAGCGCGAGAGGGGAAAATGCGACTGCGCAGCGTGCCTCCGACGGCGCCCCGCACCAGGCCGCCTGTCTATGCGCCCGACTCAACGCGCCAAAGACCCGCCCAAAACTCTGGACGCAAGACGGACTGGAACCAGAAGAGAAGACTGTCACCACTCACGAACGAGGCGTATGCAGAACCACACTAAAACATACACACAAATAGATATATATATATATATATATATATGATAGGCAAGCAGAACCACAGATCTGCATTGGATTCCTAATCAGACTCGAACTGTTGCATTATGGAAATACATACACCACAACCCAATTCACACGCATCCACACGTCCTGACAGCAATAAAGGTATGCTGGTGTACAGGTGTATATATATATATATATATATATATATGTAAACAGGTCTAAACCTATCAGTGCAATATATATGTATGTATATATATATATATATATATATGGGTGTCTTTCCGTGAGAGGCGTTGTGTGTGCGCAGATTACAACAAGTCACGGCTCTCGCTACGGAGTTCCGTTCTCTGGTTCCTCTGGAGCTGCGCCGACCGCAAGCCTGACGAACCTTGAACGAGCGTGAGACGGTTGGTGAGAGCCGACAGGCACGCCGCCTTCTGAGGCCGCGTCAGAGGGAGACCCGTAGGCAGCACGACGTCAGTCAAATCGGTTTCCGGCGAGGGCGTCCCGAAATCGTTCCTATCTGACGCCAGTTGATTCCGAGCTTGCAAGGCCTGCGAGGCATCGAAGACGCGTCGGGGCAACACAGCTGTGCCGGAGGCAGAGACGTAAAGGCTGCATCGGTGGAGCAATCTTGCGGGAGCCTAGAGTCGCCGTCCCGATAACCACAAACGCACGCCGCGCCTTTCGTCTGGTCCACCTCCCACGCGAGCGACAAAAAAACAGTCTGTGTCCTGTCTCCGTCCCCAGAGCGTTGGAACGCCGCAGACTGCTCGCCCCGTCCTGCAGAGAGAGGCGCGTGGGGCGACTGCGCCCGAGAAGGAGACAGGCGCGTGAAGCGAGCCAACCGCTGCGACACGTGCGGGTACACAGAGGGTGCGACACGGAGAGTTAAGCACATCGAGCGACGGTGGAAAGACTCCTTGCGAATACTCACCACTTGCGAAAGAAGGAGCGAAGGCGGATTGTTCGCAGCCACGTAAGACTGCTGAAGTCGCTGTTTCTTTGTGTGTTGCAGCGCGGACGCTCCGACGACAGCCGCCTCGTCGCGATTGGCAAACGAGGCCGCGCTAAACATCTGGGCATCTGCGAGCTCGTTCAGCCGATGAAGCGGATCGAAGTGCGAAGGATCCACGTCACTCAACAGCGGCACCGGACCACCTAGAGAAAGAAAAAAGCGACAAAGACATGGACGAAACGCAAGCATACATGCATATATATATATGCATATATATATGCATATATATATATATATATGAAATATCGATTATGCATAGGTCCATATAAATATGTATATTTGTTGACACATATTTCCATGCAGATAGATATTTGTGGATAGAGATAAGGGGAAAGAGTAGCGAGATAGACAGTGATGGACAGAAAAGGGTTGCGGTGTGTACACTGATATCTAGATAGACTCTTCGGAGCGTATACGGAAACAGTACAACGCACTTCACAGTCTTTCGTATATCTGGAAGCCTGTCGCCTTTGTGGCATATCGGTTCTCCGCTGTTCCATTTCCCTTCGCTTCGCGTCTTGGACTCTCTAGTCTACACTTTGTTTTTCTTCGTCTGCTTCGCGCCCCGTGTGTGCGTATTTTCTCTCTTCTTGCTCCTCCCCTGGTGTCGATTCCGGCCCGCCGCCGTGCTGGCCTGTTCTGGCCTTCCGCTCGTGTCTCGCTCCTATACTCTGTCTCTTATCCCCTTCTCTCTTCTCTCTTTTTCCCCCGTCTCTCTTCTCTCTTTTTCTCCCTTCTCTCTTCTCTCTTTTTCCCCTTTCTCTCTTCTCTCCTTTTCTCCCTTTTCGCTTCTCTCTTTCTCTTCCTTCTCTCTTTTTCTCCCTTCCTGTTTCGTGTTGCTTCTCCCGGTTTCCCTTCACGTGTTTCTGGTCTGTTCTTTCTTGTGTTTCGTGCGTTTCCTTTCGCGCGCTTTCTTAACTCACGGCCAGCCACGTCCTTCGCCGGCGGCTCTCCGGTGTGGAGGAGCAAGTAGCGAATCTCAGGGGTGAAGGCGTATGAGGAGGTTGAGTGCTGAACAGGACAAGGGGACACTGCGACGCCCGGATGCGAGGAACGCTTCTCGCCGACAAAACGCTCGTCACACACGCGCGAGACGGCAGAAGAGCCCCGTAGAGTTTCGATGGGCTCCCGGCCGCGCAGCAAAAAGCGCCGAGACACTCGGCAGGCCATCCAGAGCCGGACGACGCAGCGCACGGGGTGGAGGGGAAAACGGAAATGGTAGCGGCTCAGAGGCTCTTTCGCGGCAAGTGAGACGACAGGAAGAACGCCGCCGGAGAGGACGACAGACACAGAGAGATAGAGAAAGAGAGAAGAGCGAGAACGGGAGTTAGAGAAAGACCAAGTTCGAGAAAGAGCGGGAAACACAGAGGGAGATAGGTGCATCAGCATGTGTTTGGACTTTAACTCCTCGCAACAGGTTTTATCTAGTGTCACGTCTCTCCAAAGCGCTCCTGTTGCTCGTGCGTCGACTTGACGAGGCCTACCGAGACGGGCATTCTGTGCATGGTGAGGCTCCGCAGCGCCTCCACCATCCGATCGTGTGTGACCGCAGGGGTGAGGTAGTAGAGCTTGAATCGGCGGCAGGCTGCGAGGAGGGGAAAGGAATCCCACATGCGTCGTCACACGAGGGCGGGTCCACAGATGTCTACGTAGGGATGCAGGAGTCGACACAGGGAGAAAAAACGAGAGACAAAGAGCCGGCGACGGACAGATGCAGGGACGGCTCGGGTCTGATCGTCCAGCACGGGGTAGAGGCATGCAGACATGGACACACGCCCTGCCGCAGGACAAAAACGGGTAGAACTCGAGGAGAGAGGTGTCCGCATATGTGGCCAGACAGGAGCGTCCACAGACACAGGAGGCGAGCTTCGCATTTACGTCTGGGAGCGAATAAACAGGTTGAAAGGTGAAACGCAAAAAGACATACTGAGGATGGCCGCGTGCTTGGCGCCCTCGCCTGATGCGAGTCGGACGTTGACGTTGAAGTTCACGCTGTCGCTCTTCACGCTCGTCACTACGCCCACGAAGCACTTCCGCTGCAACCCAGGAGGTGAACACATGCAGACCGCCAAGTGAGACACAAGCATCGTAAACGCACGTGCTCTCGCTCAACTTTCACATATGCATATATATAAACACGCACATGTATACGCGCACACATGTACATGCATAAGCATAAATATGTAAGTATAATGTACACGTAGATACATTACGCATTTGTATATGCACATATGAGTGCAGCAGATACATCTACGCAATTTACATAGTACGCATTCGTATCTGTGCATAGAGCAGACTTCCTGGAGCTTCGTCCCCGGCACTCCGCATTTGGGGACCCCGCGTTTCCTTTGTGCGCCCCGTTGCGGCCTCCCCGATCGCTGCGGGCGTACCCAAGAATCTTCGGAGTTCCGCTGCTCCTCGAAGGGGCGTAGCAGCACGCAGTCATCTTCCCGGAATTGCACGTTGGCGAGGAACTCCCGGTCTTCCGCTGGGCACAAGGCAGGGATAGAACCGACGGAAGTCGAATGCAGCGCCCGACACACATTCGCCCGTGCGCCGCCTCGTTTCGACGCACGTGAAAATACGCCTCTAAACGTCTGGAGCGAGCTACACGGAACACGGCGCGATGCATCTCATGCCAGCACATATATATATATATATATATATATATATATATAATACAGAGAGAGGTGTATGGATGTGTAGGCAATACCGAAGCATGGAAATGGAGATCTTCCCATCTATATGAAGATATCTGCACGGATGCAGATGGAGAGGTGCATATATATATATATATATATATATATATATACATGCATATATGTATATATATATGTTGAGAGACACAAAACTGTTTTGGGTGTTCCTCCTTGCCCCGAGGCATTTGACCAGAGAATTGCTCAGTCGAGTCTCCGACACGCGAGGAGATTCTCCAATGAGACGTGCCGCCTAGAACCAGCCATCGTTGGATGCAAGTAAGCACATAGATATCAATACGCATCTGACTATGTACACAACCGCACACAGATCTGGAGTGTCCGGACACACTGGTTTCCAGCGCCTCTGTACCTTTGAGAGTGGTACCGAGTGAGAAGACAGGCATGGCGGCGGACTTGCAGTTGAGAACCATGTGCTTTCCTTCGAACATGTCTCCGTAAGCTTTCCGGTCCTCGATCCCTGCGGCCAGTTGCGCTTGCCACTCCAGCGCGAGCATCAGGCTGCGCAGAAGCGAAAGAACACTCAGCAGCCAGTGCGTTCGCCCGTCTCTCACGACCCTCTCTTTCGCGCGCCTCTGTCCCTCTCCCTCGACGGGTTGCCAGGAACGCAGAGACAGGTAGACAGGCCTACGGAGAGGCGCAAGCGGCGAGGCGCATCGAGGGGAGGGTGGGGCAGAGACACCTGAAAAAGCGGCGCTGGACGCCGTGGGTGGGACGACTCAGAAAGCAAGCGGCCTTTTCGGCTTGCGAGTTCGCCGCCAAAGGACGAGTGCCCTCTCGGCTCACCGATAATTCTGGAAGTACTGCCTGGCCAGCGGGGACGGGAAGTAGCTCTGCTCCAGCTTCACGTCGCCTAGCTCGTGCAACACAGCCTGAAAAGACGAGCCGGAGCGCCGCACACAGACGCGAGAGCGACACACCGTGTGTGCGGCTAGAGTCACTTGGGACATCCGACTCTGAAAGGAGAGACACCCAGTCCGTCAAAGCAAACACGCGAACGCAGAGACCCTACTGGAGCGGCGTGCATTCCCATGCCGACAGCGCTCGGCACAGGTGTCTGCGCCGCGTCAGCAGCCTGTGCCTTTACACGTGAGTGCCCTCAAGAAGTATCCACGTTCTATGCACACGTCTGTCAACGGTAATATACATGTAGGGGCCGGCGTCCACATCCATATATGCATGTAGAGACTTACGGTTGCACTGATGCACGCAACTGTTCTGTCTCTGACACTCTCTAACTACATCCGTATACATATATACATATATATATATATATATATATGCATCTGCATTTTAAAATAGATATCCACACATGCGTATATATATATATATATATACGCATGTATACAATTGCGTGTTGATGGAAAGGGGCTGTTTCGGAAACCGAACGCGGCGACGGAAGACCGCTCTAGGTGGAGCGATCCGGCTTGCGAAGATGACACGAAAGGCAGGGAAGACTGCGGGCTACGCTTGTGGGGGTCAAACCCAATTGTGGGACTGTTGCATGCGTTTGAACAGACGCCGAACGAGACAGCTGCGGGGGGTGTTACCTGTCCGAAATTGCAGTTGGTGAGCACCGTGCATTCGTCGAGCAGCATCTCCCAGACGTCCGGCGGCATCGCGCGACTTCCACTGGCAGGCGACGGCGAGGCTTCATCTGCGACGGATGAGCAGCGGAGAGAGGCATGCGATCGCGATCGAAGCAACGAACGCAGAGGAAGCGGTGGAGACCCAAGGCGCCGCCGCATAAAGGAACGCAATCGAGGGCAAGATGCGTCTGCTCGCTTCTTCTCCACGACGCGAGAGACACCCCCGTAGAAAGAGCGAGAGACACAGAGAGAAAGGAGATACACGACAGCCAAGAGAGCGGTGGAGTCCAGAGCCTTGCGGGCGTAGACCCGACTGCCAAGTTCTTTCCAGGCTGGTTATACACTTTACAAGCCGAACTTGTACGTGTCTCCAAACGCCCCTTTTCTCGAAGAAAAAGCGAGAAGCGATTTGTCGGGCCTCGCGCGCTTCCCCGAAGCGACACTTGCGAAGACCACCAACGGATGCAGATTGTGTTTTCTACTTTCATTTTCCTCTCGCCGGGAGCCGCGAAGGCTGCCTGCTTTCTCGCGGCGGGGTGCTCTGTCGCGTCCTCCGCCTACCTGAGGCCGACGCAGTCACGGTCTTCAGCGTTTGCAGGAGTGCGTCGATGAGAGATCGTTCGTTCTCTGCAAGGGCCATGCGCCACACTGTGGGGAGAAACAGCCGCCAGACGGCACTGGTAGTCGCCTCAAGCAACGCGCAGGCCTTGGCCACATACACTTTTCCTTCCTGAGGACATAGCGAGGCACACGCCCATCGCAGGAGTGCGGACAGTGAAAACGCGGGACAGAAGACGAAGCAGGCAGCGAGACAGACAAGCGAGACAGACAAGCGAGACAGGCGAGTGTGTGGAAGGCCTTTTTGGGGAAACTCCCAGCCAACCCGTCCAAGTGCATCTTCTACAGATGCGAAATGTATCGCGGCCATACGCATCCATGTATATATAAGGGCGCAGTTGAATACATGTATGCTAATCTGCATAGATACAAATATTTATATGTACGTCTGCACTTGTAGGGATAGCATCTCGCATATCGACATGTGCGCATGCATGAGTCAATTTGCATATCCAGAAATAAATATATTGATATACGCACGTGAATGCACGTGTGTCACGTTTCCTGCGCGTCCTGGCGTTCCAGGGTTTGGGGCTTGTCTCCTTACCGGTCGTTCTGCGACGAGATTCAAGAGGCTGCGAGCGGCCTGCCGGTCCGGCGCCTCGACGTGCTCAACGAAGCCAGCGTCGGCCATCATCTGCAGAGCCGCAGTGGCGCGCGCTAGCGGCTTCGACGACCCGATGCCGACGACGGAAAGCTGCATGCAGCGCGCGGCGGAAACAGAGGAGACGCGAAAAGCCGGCGTGGGAGCGGCGCGGGCGAGAAGGTCACGCAGAAAAGGGGAGAACACGAGCTACGCGCATCCCGTCCTCAATTGCCAAGGCCTCGCGTGCAGTCCGCCCGACCACAGACAGGCTGAAGAATCCGACATCGCGCGAGGGGGCCAGGCATGGCAGGCCCCGAGGCGGACTCGGAGACACAGGCGCAGTGCCGGAACCTAGAGGAGACACTGAGAGACGTCACGCGACGAGGGAAGAAGCGTGGACGCTCCCACCGATGCTGCCCTACGCGCCACGTCTTCGAGGATCCCGGTTGTTCGGTGCACGCCCGTTCCCCCGTAGCGTCTTTTTTCTCCGGTTTTGCTGGTCCTTCTTACCGTCCGGCTCCGTCCATCCCGCCCCGTCCATCGCCACTCCAGATTGCAGCGGTAGCCCTCCGCAGACACCGCGATCGTCTCTGTGGGCTGGGGCACGCAAGGACAGAAAGCAAGGCATGGAAGACAAAGCACACCCGCCGCGAGTGTTGCTCCTTCAGCGCCCTCCCTCGCCGGAAGCCCCGGCCAGACGCCAGTGCGTCGCGAGGATGCACAACTGCGCTGCGGTCTCCAGCTGACGCTTATCCCTCAAACGCCTCTAGCCACACGCTTCGCGCCAGAGCAACGCAGGTACGAGGAGAGATCTAGAGTGATGTGTACAGCGGGAGATACACGGCGAGAGGGAGAAAGAGACAAACAGATTGAAAAAGGAAGATGGGCACAGAGGCAGATATGGGCACTGATGCCTAGGCACCTCGGCCTATACATCTATATATATATATATATATATATATACATCTATATATATATATATATATATAGGGATATCGAAATGGTGTCAAATGCATAACGTTAGGCAGAGAGGCGGAACCCTTCTGGTTTCGCCTGTGTCTTCGGTGGAGCTTGCTGTTTTGCCTTACTTTGATTTGGTTTCTTGTGGTCAGGTTGTGGTGCTGCTGATTGATTTCTCCAGCGTCTTGCTTGGACAAGTGTGCGCCGTGGTTTCCTTTCCCGCGAGTTTCAGCTGCCTGCTGCTGGCGGGCTTGAGTCACCTGTCGATTGATCTTCTCGCGCTCCTCAGTCTGGCAGTCTTTGTACTGCGAAAGAGGCCAGACGAAGAAAGAATCGCCACCTTCCCAGCGCCCGAGAGAGTCTCTGCACCGAAGCCCAAACCTAGCCCGGCGGCGCTGGCCTTCCAGTGTATGTATACCATGAGCTGCAGTGTCTCGGAGGCTCTCTACGCGGCAAACGCGTCTCAAGTGTTTCGGCTCCTTCGGTTTCATCAGTCATCTTCCGAGGCGCCACCTCGCTCCCTGACGAATGCGAGGTTTCGTCATTTGCTTCATTCCAGTAAGGCGTAAAACGGAAAATAAAAACGCTCGGTTGTCTAACAAGGGGGTGTCTGCGTCGGCTCGTGCCCACATGTGTTTTCTCTCAGCCTCTCACCCAGCGTGTCTCTCCTTGCTCTGTGTCTCCTCTTTGTCTTTTTAGAGGGCGCATTTGTGTTCTCACCTTCAGCACTTTGAGGTACATGTCTTGCATGGCGGCGATCTCTGCCTCGCACGAGCTGTTTCCTCGGCCCGTTGACTCGATCCTCACTTCTTCGCCGCCCGACATGAAGGTCCACATAAATCGGTGTTCTGGAAACTCAACAAAAGACCACGGGAAGCTTGTGCAGATATGGGTGGACGTACACTCCACACACTCGTAATACATATATATATATATATATATATCAATATATGCATGAATAATTACGAATATATAGCTGTGTGTCTGCTAGCGGAGGCGATCTTTTCTACGTCTCCGCCCACCGCAAGGATCAAATAAGTACAGCCCTAAATGTACAAAATACTCACACATATGCATTCATGTGTATAGGCGGGAAATGCTGGCACCCAGGCGCGCGTTGAAAGCAGGCGCTACCCCCCATGCGTATAAAAGACGACGCAGCGATACGCAGAACGGCGGCAAGTGGTTCGCCAAGAAGAGAGCGACAACCCGGCGAGGCAACTGTCCAAGTGAGGCGGCGAAACGGCGGAGGCACGCGCGCACGGACAGGAAGACGACAGGCCGTACCGTTGCCTCCTGGGAACGACGCTTGTTTGCCGTGTATCTTGCCCCTAAGCGACGCGAAGAGACACCTCGTCACTTGTTCATACTCCTGCAACAAGGGCGCACTCGCACGCCAGGGGACCGTTGCCACAGTTTCACGTCAGAGACAGACTCCACGTTTTTTCACCACGACTGTGCATGCACGCGCATACACAAGCATATGTATGTACATACACACACATACATACTTCTATACAGGGCAATAGGGGTGTACGTATCTGCAGTCCATCGAGGACAACGATCTACATTTCGAGGTATAGTGTATGGACACCTGTCATTGAGCGGCCTGCCTCAGTGGTGTGCTGTTCTCAGCCTTCTTTTCCCCGTGTTCGTACGTGGAGCGTGACAGGCCCGAGTTGGCCGAGGAGTGCCTTGACGGCTTCCTTCTTTGCATCTTTCTTCGACCTGCCAATGCCCTCCGTTTGGATCTTTCGATTGCCCGCGATGGTCCAGGAGAGGGACGCTTTGAAGAACTGATTCTGATTCGACTCTTTGCCGCGTCGCGCATTCTTTGGCGGCGAGGGCGACGGCGTCGCAGACGCCCCGCCTCGAGAGCAGTCCTCGTGGACGACCGGCCGAAGCACCTGGAGACGACATGCGCAGAAACATCCACCACCCACGCGCGCGTGAGGGGAAGCCGAGGGTCTACGAGACTAAGAAGCAAAGCGAACTACCTGTCAATCGAAACCGAATCAGACGCGTCTCTTGCTCGGCATCTAGCTCTCGGCTCCTCCGATCTTTGGCGTAGAGCAAACCGCCTGCCATCTCTCCTTCGCTCCTTGCGCCCCAATTCTCCCCCTTCTCGTTCTTTTTCTTCTTTTGTTCTCACCGCTTGTCGGATGCCGTAGAAATGCAGCAGGTTCTCGTCGTCGACGATGTATTTGTTGAACTGCGGATTTCCCATGCCCCCGAATAGCTTGTCGACCGAGTCGGGCTGGTCCCGCACAGACGCGAAGGCCGCAGCGGGGACCGGAGCAGCCGGCGACCCGCAGAGAGGAGACGAGGGAACTGCATGCGGGGCGGTAGAGGCCTGGCGGCGGGGCTGCGAAGGAGGCCCAGGGCGTCCAGAGGGATACGCAGTCTGCGGGCCGGGCGCCGGCGTCGAGGACGGTCCATTGCGCGAGGAAGCGAAGGAGGCGGCGGCATCCTTCGAGAAGGCGTGAGCGCCCGATCTTCCAAAGTCGCCGCGGCCTCGCCGCGAGGGCGCGCCGCCACCGCGCTGGGGCTCCGGAGCGACGCCAGACGAGTAGCGCGAATCCGCGGGCGGCTCAGGGCCCTCCATCGCCGCTGCGTGCGCGAATCTGCGACTGCTCATCTCGGAAAAGCGCAAGAGCCCGGACGACGCAGAGGCCGGAAGCGCCGGGGACGCGGGAGATAGCTCGGAACTGTTGAGAGAAGGCCTCCGTGGTGAGGAAGCGAGACAGAAGAGACGTCGCTCAGGAGCAGGCGCGAATCCGAGAGGCAATGGAAGACTGGAGGCGGGAGAGAAGACAACCAGGCGGGCGGAAGAAGATGAAGAGCCGAGGGACGGAGCAGAGGGGGAGAGATGGGGGGACAGAAAGCGAGAGTGGTGGGCGAGAGGAAACGGGAACAGCTTCGCTCGAGCAACCGTAGATGCGGGGGGATTGCGGCGCCGAGACACGAAGGCGGAAAGCGGTGGACTGGGCACAGCTGACGCGCTGCGTCGGGGCGCTCCTCGACTCCAGAAGGCAGGTGGAGAGGAGAAAGAAGAGAGAGAGAGAGAAGAGAGAGAAGAGAGAGAAAAAGAAAAGGAAGAGAAAGAGAGAGAAAAAGAAGACACAGGAAGAGAAGGGCAGCGCTGAACAGGAAGACAGTGGGTAGACGGTGACATTGGCGGTGCAGAGAGAAACGAAGAGAAATGACGGCGAGGGAGTTCGCGGGGAAAATCGGCCTACAGAGACAGGAAGGACACGTGGCAACAGTCGCGATGAGAGGCAGAGATGAGAGGCAGAGATGAGAGGCAGAGATGGGAGGCAGAGATGTCAGTGCGTGGAGGGAAAGGGAGCAGCTACAGTGGACAGAACAGCGTGGCGGATGAACATGGCGAGCCGGCGATCCCGGGCCTCCAGGAATTGAGAGAAGGGAAAAAAAGGGACAGAGCGTGAAAAAGACAGAACACGACCCAGAGCTGGAGAGGTCGCCGCAAAGCGGAACGAGAGCGACCGCCGCCCCTGCCATGAAAAAACTGCGGCGGCGCCGGGGAGAGAGGCCCGAGCGGTTTCAAAGCGGAGTATGCAGCGAGAAGCGGACACAGACGCGAGCAGGAGGGACAAGGGTTCTGGAGACGAATGAGAGAGGAAGAAACAGAAAGGAGAAGACGCAGCGAGGGAGGCGAGAGAGGTCAAAAAGATGCCGAGGAAGGAAACTTTCAAAGGAAAAGGAGCCGAGGCACTCCGTCTCCCAAAGCGGGCGTGGACGCACACACGCTGAAGAGCACTCTGGCAGCAGAAGGGCGGGAAAAGGAGGAAGAGGCGAATTCAGAGAGAAAACCAGAAGAGGCGGGAAACGCGCGAGGCGATTCGGTATCAGGGAACGCTGCAGGCAGCTAGCAGGGAAGAGATTTTGCCCGCGAAAGGGACAGCGAGCGGGGTAACTGTCCAGAAAACAACACACAGACGAGGGCGGAGGACAGAGGCAAAAAAACAGAAAGAGCGAGCGAAACCCGAGGAGAGAAAGAAAGAAGTGCGATTTTCCAAGGCACAACTTACACTTTTGAGAGTCTTCAAAGCATGTGATGCGACCGCGTTCGTTCCCTTCTCTCGACACACTTGCTTTCCCTCTTCTTCTGGCTGCGGGGTTCTCGCTGCTTCTTTTCCTCGTACGCTGGCCACGACGGGTCCTCTTTCACCGCGTGCCTGCATAAAACCGAATCTGAGAGAGAGGGTCAGCAGCAAAGCGACGGATTTCCTCCCTTTTCTCTGTGAAGTCTCCCTTTCCCTTTCCCTTCTGGTCGACTTTTCGCTGATGCCCGAATATGCGCTCCAGGGGCGGCCGCCGCCGTCGCCTGGCTGCATGCATGCGCGCACGCGAGGAACTCTGCGGAAGGTGAAAAAGTCGGCGGGGCCAGGAACGAGAAAGGAAGTTGCCAACAGACATCGATCGTTTTCCACGAGGAGCCCGAGACACAGTTCACTTCCAAGAAGGTCCAGAACGGCCCAGAAGAACGCGCGTCGGCCCGAGAGGCAAACACCGAGGAAACCGAGAGGCAGCGAACGGTCGGCAGTCGTCCATTTTGTCTTGGTTCGCGGCAGGCTGAAGACACATTGCCACTTTTTGCAACAGACTCTAGGGGAGACAAGGAGACGGAGGGAGAAGCGATGACAGAGGAAGGGAAGAGACGATGGTAGGTAGCAGGCGAAACAAACTGGAACATCGACCTGTAGTTTTTTAAGAAAAAAAACTCCCTGCCTTTTGTTGTGAAGTGAGGCGAGAGAACCGAGAACAAACGAGAGCGAACCCGCAACATGGACAGAAAACAGAGATGTCCTCAGAAGCGAGGAAACTACCCCCAGATTTGTCTAGGCGGTTTCGGCCACCTATCTACTACGTATACGACCCTCGTGACGACTCTCGTGACTCCTAGAGAAGCCGGCGATGTTTGCCCGTAGCAAAGGCCCAGCGACCAGTTTGCAAGAATCGGTTTCCCTCATGAAAATGCTATTTCAGAACAAGGAAACAGTGTAGAACATGCCAACAAAACTTCGAACGTTTTCTTAATCCCACAGCCAGCTCTTTCGTGGTGATGCTCATGGTGGCCTTGCAGCAGTAACGCTCCCACCCTTCCGGCAGAGCTCAGTACAAAACCAAGGCTGCCGAATCCTCGTCACATATGGGTTCACCAGATTCGCCTGCGTCGATGAGGAGCCGTAGGTGTGAAGGATTTTGAGCTCTCAAACAGCATCGGTTATATTCATTGAGAGGCGGCTGTGCATGTTAGGCACTTCTTGACGTGGCCAGCTACCGAGTTAAGCGTTTACACACGGGTGTAATACCCCCGGCTACATGCTTGGGGCGTTCTGGAGAATACCACAGTGGGACCGATCGAGGTTGCCATCGTGCCTGCGGTTGCATGGAGTGAGATTCGCCATCTCTTGTTCCAGGGAAACATTGAGAGTCTTTCCATGAGGGAAGAGTTCCAGTCGAGCTACCACCGCACGCTAAGCCTCGGTTGAAATGTCTCTTCGATCAGGTACAGTGCATATAGCCTCCTTCGAGAAAAGAAAAAAGTATTGTGATTTCATGATTTTCATGATCCGTGTCGGATCATCTTTGTGTCCAACGTACTCAAGCTGGAGGCAACTGAAGTAGCTTCTTTTTGGTAAATGGAATGTTCGTTCCCTGGTCCACACCGTCGGCATGGGGATCCGGCGTTCAACTGATGACAAAAATCCCTGAGGAACCAGGGAAATGCATCTAATCTTGAAGAATGTTGAAAAGCTGCAGCCTAAAGCCTATGTGGAAGGAGACGTCTGCAATAGAGGTAGCCTTACTAGTCAGGAACGGTTTTCGTCAGACTCGGCGAACCACGGCTTCCCGTAGAGCTGCCAGTTTGAGCGAGAGCCAGAGCTGACATGAGGTGGTTACCGAAAGGCTGAGATGCGCAACTTCAACTACAAACTTTGCTCCTATTGGCCACAGAGCGACTCCTGCCTCCGCTTCGTGCGACATCGTTGCGTTTTTTCTTCTTCAGTTATGATGTGCACCTGTTTCCAGGCACGCTTCGAGAAACGGGGAAATCGCATTCAAAAGTAGACACAACAGAACGTGGTTGCGCCGCAATCCGTGTATCTAGAGCATCTGTGGTTCGGAGCAACGTCAAAACCCGGACGCCTTTGGTGGGCCCTTCGCTCAAAAAAATCGTTCTGATATGGTAACCGACACGGATTCTGCAATCAATCTGCGCTGTTGACAGCCCGTCTGACTCGTTCGCCGCCAGCTGCACTTTTTTTTCCTGTCGAACACGCGACGGACTGGCTGACTCACTCCTGGACACGCCGCTCCAGTGTGCAAGAGAAGCGGCTCTTATGGTTATGGAAAAGTTGCCTTTCCCTTGGTCTCTCCTTCGGTTTGTTGAACGGGAGAAAAGGAAACACCGGGGGATTGAGCCTGTCGAGCCCGGGAGGCATACGGCATTCAGAGGCAGCGGAAGGCGCCACGGGGAGTCCAAGGATCAGATGAGTGTGTTTAATAAATTTGGACGACGCTCTCCGCGGCCAGGCTTTCTAGATATCTGATGATTATGGCGTGCAAGCCTGGGGTCACCACAGGGGGGACGTAGATTCGGCACGCATGCTCGGTCACTGATAATCTCGCACACATATTTTCCCCAGCCTGGATTTTAGCGTCTCTCTCTGCAAGGAATCTGGAGAGACGAAAGGTGTGTGTGCTGAACAGCTGTCCGAGACTGTTGCTCGAAAACAATGCGACAGTCGCTTCATCACTGAGGAGGGGGTTTGGTGGCAGGCGAAGCCCCAGGGGAGCATGCAAAGGCAGTTGAGACAGTGGGAACGGCTGACACGGCGCGCGAGACAGCCAGTGGAAAGCGGCCGAGGGTCACGATGTGGGCGGCTTTTATGGGGAAAATGTACTAAAACGGTCGCGTTAGAAGTGAGATGCAAAGCAGGGAACTCGAGAGCAAGTCATCTTTTTGTCTCTTGTCGCACCAGAGGTGCGCCCCGCTCCGTCGCCTGGTCACCTGTGAGCAGATCTGGATTGCTGACCGCAGTGACGTGGAGACCGTAGGTGGAACTCGAGGTTTCCTGAACCAACTCTCCTGTCACAAATGGGGGCGGTGTGCAAACACGGACAGGACACCCACCGGGTTGCCACAACGGCTATCACGCCTCCACTCTTTCCGGAACAGTGATTCACACACACTAGCACCTTCCTCTTTTGGATCAAAACATTTTTTCCCGACCGTTTCTTGTTCCGTCTCTCTTTCGTCGAAGAAGTCTTGCCGGTGCCATCTGTCTCGCCCCGAGCATCGGTGCCGCTTGCGACTACCCATTTTTTTTTTCAAGTCTCCATCATGCGAGCCGGGTTTTCGTTCGTTCTTTTGGCAGTTGGCCTTTTGGCCACTGCGTCGGTGTACTGCGCAGCGGAGGAAGAGGCTGTGACTGTTTTGACAGCCTCCAACTTCGATGACACTCTGAAGAACACGGAGATTGTCCTGGTCAAGTTTTACGCGCCCTGGTGAGCCAGTAATAAAATGTGGGATTTTCCACAGCCGCCGGCAGCCTACGCCACGGTGTGTGGCTTGCTTCGTCGCCCGTGCTGCGCGTACGGGTTGTGCAGTTCACGTTAGATACTATCTTGAAAAGACTTCCCGCAACAACAGTTTTGTCGCAATGCTCCCGCACACTGGGATCGTGGGTTGAGGCAGTGTCTCACGTAACCTCAGAGGGCGCACATGCGACATCGTCCCTCGAGTGCGGGAGCCTTGGACCGCTCGTGTTCCCCACTTCCCCTTTTTGCAGTCTTCTTACACTGCGCCCTTGCGTGTGTGGATCCGCGTTGGGTGCGAAACACCTTTGGTCCTGCAGGTGCGGTCACTGCAAGCGCATGGCGCCTGAGTACGAGAAGGCTGCAAAGATCCTCAAGGAGAAGGGTTCCAAGATCATGCTGGCGAAGGTCGACGCGACCAGCGAGACAGACATTGCCGACAAGCAGGGTGTCCGGGAATACCCCACTCTGACTCTCTTCCGCAACCAGAAGCCTGAGAAGTTCACTGGCGGCCGCACGGTGAGTTTGTTGCGTGCGACACACTGAAGAGCCTCGGTCGCAGTTGCGTGGTTAGGCAGTGAATGAAAAGTTTCGAGTGTGTTTGTGCTGCTCTCGCAGGCGGAAGCCATCGTTGAGTGGATCGAGAAGATGACAGGACCCGCGGTGACTGAAGTGGAAGGCAAGCCTGAGGAACAGGTGACGAAGGAGTCACCTATTGCCTTCGTTGCTGAGCTCTCATCTAAGGACAGCGACATGGCGAAGCTGTTCGAAGATGTCGCCAACGAGTCCCGTCAGCTCGGAAAGTTCCTGGCCAAGTACGGCGTCTCCGACGAGAAGATCTACTCCCTGCGCTACGAGGAGGGCACTGAGCCGTTCACAGGCAAGACCAAAGATGAGCTGAAGAAGTTTGTTGACACTGAATCCTTCCCTCTTCTTGGGCCCATCAACGCGGAGAACTTCAGAAAATACATCGACCGTGACTTGGACCTTGTCTGGCTCTGCGGTACCGAGAAGGACTTCGATGAGGCCAAGGCCGCTGTCCGTGAAGCTGCGAAGAAGCTCCGAGACACCCGCTCCTTCGTGTGGCTGGACACTGACCAGTTCAAGGGCCACGCTGAGAACGCTCTGGGCATCACCGAGTTCCCGGGCCTTGTGTTCCAGTCGAAGAAGGGACGGTTCGTGCTTCCTGAGGCGACTTCTTCCCTGAAGGACGCAGCTAAGATCAGCAAGTTCTTCGAGGATGTTGATGCCGGGAAGATCGAGCGCTCCCTTAAGTCGGAGCCCGTCCCCGAGAAACAAGACGAAGCCGTCAAGGTTGTCGTCGGAAAGAACTTCGAAGAGATGGTCATTCAGAAAGACAAGGATGTCATGCTGGAGATCTACGCTCCGTGGTGCGGCTACTGCAAGAGCTTCGAGCCCATCTACAAGGAATTCGCTGAGAAATACAAGGATGTTGACCACCTCGTTGTTGCCAAGATGGACGGCACAGCGAACGAAGCTCCCCTGGAGGAGTTCAGCTGGTCAAGCTTCCCGAGCATCTTTTTCGTGAAGGCTGGTGAGAAGACCCCCATGAAGTTCGAAGGCTCGCGGACTGTCGAAGGTTTGACTGAGTTCATCAACAAGCACGGCTCCAAGCCTCTCAAGAAGGACGACAAGGGTGAAGAATTGTAAACTGTTCATAACAACAGTCTGTTCCGTTTCACGTGTTCGTAACGCTGTTCGTACATGAGCGGTTGAAACACGAAGCCCCGTTTGGCTCAAGTGTCACCGTCAAGATAACCGACAATAAATTGTTCTGACATACTTCCGGCACATGTGTGTATGGCAGCCATTCCACCGGCGGTGGTACGGCACATACACGGCCCCCGGTTGCATATCCGGACACCGAAGCTGACCCGTTGGCAGCACATTGCAATGCTCCACTCAGCTCCAGAAGTCATTGTCTCTGTAGTCTGCAGGTCATTGTATTCCTTTCCGCAACCGCCTGAAGCGAAACCCTGTCAGTTATGAGGATGCTGATGTGTCGGTTGTGTGGCACCGCGCTTCAGCGTCTACAGACCTTTTATCGATAGGAAGGGACCCACAGAAAAGGTTTAGCTTTGTATTATCTGTTCAACCGGAAGCTGGGCAGTGTACCAGTTTCGCGATTCAGTACCCATTTCTGGCGTCGCAGTGTAGATACACCTCAAGCAGAGTGTGTTGGAAATCAGAGGTTTTTGGATTGGGTAGCCTGGAAGTCGGTGGCCGGAGGAATGTGAAGGAAACAAATAGGGAAAACAGTCATGGAAAAAACCAAGGATACGGTTGAGCAAATCGTGTGTGTGCTGTTGGAGAAATGTCTCGAACAGCGAGTGCTGAAACTTCGTCGCGGCACGGCACAGGATATGCGGGATTTCTATGAGTATGCCCTGATGGCCGAAACTGAAGGTAGGGTTTCTTAATGGTGACGTGACTGAACTTGATGCAAACGAGTCCTACCGGTCAGTCCAACGCATCTTGGGACCAGCCGTACTGTCTGACAAGTGGAAATGTGAAATTGATTTTGAAGAGAGGTCAGCCATACGCTGTGTGTCCACCGGTCTGCTGGGTGCAACTCACACGCGTCATACACGACAGGCACAAGTCTGCCAGGCGGGCGGTCGAAGAACTCAGCCAAAAGAAAGACAAGATATGCGCCAGTTCAGCTGCAGGTACGCGTTGCTGAATTTCGCAAAGCTGGCGTTTAGAGTCTGTGCAACGAAGAGCGACACAGAAATCCAGAAAACGGAAGAACAGCTTCAGGAAATCCAATGCAGAATTGATGTCTTCGAGGAAGCTTTAGAACAGCTCTTGGTAATGGAACATCCTTCAGTTATTCTGCCGGTCGAGCTGCCATGGGGATGTGACTCAGTTTGACAGGGAACATGAAGAAACGGCCCTGCGGCAAGTGTTAGATGATGCAGAGGCACAGATGAATGCGATGCAGTGAGCCCGAGACGCTATCAGTCGGACCATGTCAGGGTTACCATCGAGCGACCGCAGGGAGGAAGAGTCACACCTACTCGATCAGAGCAAGGAAATCCTTGCTACCATCGGCCCCCTGAAAGATGAGTAGGCTGAAGAATTGACCAGTTTGTTGAAGAAAAAGAAAGGCCAACAGACTCTGTTTCGCACCAGACATGCGAAGGAACTCGAAGCCCTGGAGGCAGCCCACGAAGATATTATGAAGAAAATCAAGGTACACACGTTTCTGTCACTATCGCGCTTTTCGTGGCGAAGATCGTGCGCTAGACTGAGCAGCCCGATGACAGTTCGCCAAAACAGTCGATCTGTACACTCGCACGGCGAAAGCGAGATCTCATCCAGGTGAGCTTCACACCGACGCACCTGCCTGCCACAAAAGTACGTTTATGGGAGGACAGATATGCAACGAACTGCAAGCGGAACTGGCCCAAATCGAGGCATCTCACGGCCCAGCCACCAAAGGAGGCCTCGAGACGGGCGACACTCTGACGTGTGGCGTGAAACGGCGCGCTCCTCGCCGCGCGAAAGTTGTATCCGCGGCAACAAGGCAACCCCCTTCGTTGCTAGGTCAAGTCCCAGCTACTCTAGTTTCCGCTGCCACACTCCAGAGACTCTCTCACCAAAGCTTCACGAGTTGCGGCAACTGAGTTGGAGACCCCCGTCAGCTCGGTCGCGGGAAAAGCAAAACGTAAGACATCGGACTCTTGCCGCCGTGCCTGTCGCCTCACCACGGTCATTTAAGGCAGCAATTCTCTTCCGCCCTATCTAAGCATGTCCTTCAATGAGTCAAGCGGTGGTCACATCTGCAAGGGCCCACTAGCCCGCGAGCTTTTATGCTGTATACTGGATTGACAAGTGAAAAAGTTCGGAGTTTGCGGGTTACACGCGGACCACATGACGCGAGATCTGGTGTTGCGACTGTCACATCACAGGCCTTGGGAATGCAGGTTCCAATCAGTGATTCCTTGCTGCTTTCTTTCGATGTTTCGAAGACTTGTCGTTCCGTTTTCTCTTTCGTGACTTTTTCTTGTGATTGGAATCGCGCGAGCTCTTGCTGTCGTCACTGTCACTACTATACGTGTCCGAACTGCTGCTCGAAGCTTTGCGCTTTTTGTGTTTTTTCTTTTTGCCTCGGTCCTTCTTTTCCCCTTCTTTGTGTGTCTTCTTCCACTCCTTGGATATCTTCGCTGCAGCCGTGGGAGAAATCGGGACAGCATTTGCATCTGTGGCAAACGCGGGCTGTGCCACAGTCGACTGTCCAGGACGTTGTGGCTCGTCGTCCTCCAGCATTTCATACTTGTTCCCTGAAATGCACAGAAACACCGCACCACAACTGTAGCAGATGTGCGACCAGAATCCCCAGCTTCTTGCCAAATGCAGTCTCTCAGCACATCCGCTAGGGTCCGTGGGATTCACCTCCTGTATTATAGCACTCGTGCGCCATGTGGCCTTTCCTGCAGAAAAAACGGAAACACACATTCACCGGAATCAAACAAGTTAGCAGCAGCACGAGAGTCAGTCACAACAGCGATCAGGCCGCAAGCTCAACTCTGTCCGCAGCACGCACCCTCCACACCGCTGGCACGCGATGTTGTAGATCGCGTCGATCGTTATCCGTTCTTGCTTTTGCGTTTTGGCACGGGTTCCCCGTGACCGAGAGAGGTTGTTTGGGTCATTGTCCGCTCCATCTTTTTGGCTGATTCCTCTCATGTCCAGGCCATATTTGCCGCCTGCCTCCACTTTGGTCACCTGCACGCACCGACGCACAAAGGTATCGTCTCCCGCACTGACGGAAGGTCATTACCACCGACGGGAAACTGCAAGGGTGAGGGCAAGAGACTCTGTGCGACAGGCATGAACTGCTGGGAGAGAGAGAGAGCCGCGTCCGCTGTTCTGAGCTTACCTTCACCCAGACCTTATCACCCACGGCCAGCACGTCGTCCACTCTGTCGAGCTTTTGGCTCGAGATACACGAAATGTGCAACAAACCATCCCTGTCAAATCCATCTATCTGCAAGACACCACACCGAAAAGCACGCACAGAGAACAACGACAGCTGCGTGGCACCAGTGGTCGGAATTGCGTCCGGCACAACATGTGTATGGGAGGAAAAAAGACCTGGTGGGGGGCAGACTTACTGACACAAATGCTCCGAAATCTTGAATCCGCCGAACAGTTCCTTGGTGAATCGAGTCCAGCTCCGGAGTTTTTATCCCTCCTCCCTCTCCGCGGTGGCTGAAGGTTTGACGCAGCGACTCCCTTTCAGTGCCGTCATGCTGGTTGACGCTTTTCATGCACAAGCGAAGCTTTCCGTCTTCTTGACTTAGTACCTGGCGCAGCGAGAATGAGGCAGAGACATAATGCACACCGCTTTAGTGTAACGTTTGCTAGAGTTCAAATGACCCCAGACTGCTCACAGAAGCAATTTGAGGTTGTGAGGCGACACCAGGTATTCGGTGTCCGTTTCGTCTCGGTGCTGACAAAAGTGAACAAACCCGAAGGCTGACCGCAACGTACCTTTACCCAGATTTCCTGGCCAACCGCCAAGACGTCCTCGACATTTTCCACTCGTTGGTCAGAAATTCTAGAAATGTGCAGCAGCCCCTCTTTGTCTAGGTTTGGTACCTGTTGCCACACCACGTGAGGTCCACAGTCAAGACCGCCTCTATAACCAAGGAAAGAGTGAAAAACAAGAAATCGGGTACTTTAGTGCGTCTCGTGACCCAAATCGAAAGGCGCGCCCCGCCAGCTGCAGATTTCTCCATATTGGGCAACTAGCAAGGACAGATTCGCTATCGAGGTCCCCCCCAAAAAGCCAGCAAGATAGGACATAGAAAAATCTTTTGTTCGACGTGGAGTTTGTTGTGATACCCGCTTCTGCCAGGGGACGTAATGGTTCCACACTGGCAGCCTCTTACTTTAACAAAGGCGCCGTAAGACTGAAGCCTTTTGACAACACCCTTATGAATGTCTGTCGACTGTGGCTTTCCATTTTGTCTTTCCTCTGAAGGCGAGGGTTCTCGATCATAGCGAGGATCGAAAGCCTCCCCAAATTCGTCGTCGAACATTTCAACTCAAGTGGAAGGACGCAGCGAGAAAAAGAAGTTTGCGGAACAGCCTCCAACGCACGCGGCTGTTCATCTCAGCTGGTGTCGACCCATCCACGTCTGCTCCACATACTCTCCTTATTTTCCGCAGAGAGAAATAGCAAGAGGATGTGGCGGAGGCGGAGGAGGCTGAATGGACAGTGCACACACCTGAGAGGACGAGAAAACTCAAAATCTGTTGGGACTAGCTCGCACCCTCGTCCCCGAGGTTGGCTGTTATCGTCTTCCACAAAAGAACCCCGTGTTGCAACACCCGACCACAAACACGGAGCAAGACGCTATCCCTGAATCCAAAATGATAACGCGCTGCGAAGGACGAACCTTTTTGCTGTCACATACCTCCGCAGAACTCCGCCACAGCTCCTCAGCACCGTCTCTCCGCGTAGGAGCGCTTCCAATCCACTCGACAGAGAAAAAAGGGGGAACAGAAGACACAGACCACTGCTAGAAGAGACCCTCTCACGCGGTTGATTTCCAGTTCGGGCAACCTGCTGCCTGCAACAGTTTTGCCACTGACCTGGACGCTCTAGCGAACTCTCCCTATTTCTTATTCTGAAGGGTTCTTTTCGAAAACTAGGCGCGAAACTTTGCGGGCGGGCTGCAGCCGACTGAAAAAGCCACAGCAGCCGGCACATCGGGAAAACGCGTCTGTCGAAGGGCGGCACAGACCACGTTTCTGCCCATGAACAGACGGACGGTAAAACAGTTCCTGACGCGGAAACGAGTCTTCAAACCCTGTCTGATGGAGCCCGTTCCAGGCTCGACCGCTCCGCGAACTCTCGGCAAGTTTCAGCAGGGAAGCACTGAAGACGCGTGTGCGCGTCGCCAGTCGCCAGCGAAGATTTGCTCTGAGTTTGGCTCCGGAGACCAACGAGCGACAACATTCGCGTGAATTCCAAATTTTCACGCAGGACCAATTACCGCACGCGGCGATGCCTCTCCCACAACGGTTGCCTGTTTGGAAGCTTCAGTGTCTGCATTCCTACCGTGTGTTTTCCCCCGACCGTCCGATCAGTCCGCGATCGGTCGCTGCATCGAGCTCTCGAAACAGAACCCCCACGCTCCTCACACGAAGAAGGTGAACTTGTCTCGGAAACAGTATGCTTCACTCTTTTTCTTGGCAAAGGCGCTCTCTGCTTTCGGCCGCCGGTTTTCAATTTTCCCCCTCTGCCGCCTCCTCTATCAGCGTGGACGCCGGGGCGCCAGAGAGACAGCTTACACTGTCCAGAGACAGCGCCAATGCTGGGCTGTGGAATCACGAACTTACGAGGCGAAGATGTGGGCCACGCCGCTTGTGCTCCCTTTTTTGACAAGTCCGTTTGGTCTTTGAAACTCCCTTTAGGTTCCGCGTTTTCGCACAGGCGACTTCTCTTCTCAGCCGGCGCCGCTCAACGGCGTTTCGGCCTCGACACAGAGCCCGCGCTTTCGATGGACGACGAGCCGTCACGCGTTGCGGATCTGCAGAGAAGCGCATGTCAGCAGGAGCGCACGTACGCGGCTCGCCAAAGCTGGGTTAGAGTCGTGTCCAGCAGGAAAGACTTCCTCTTGGCGACGCCTTTCCCCTTTTGTATACGCGCGCCAAGTGTATATCCCCCGGGGCCCGGTTCCACGACTCCCCGAGGACCACAGCTGCCGAACCCCCTTTCTTCCTTGCTTCGAGCTTGGAACACGACTTCTCTTTTCTCCGTATCCACCTCTGACCCTTTTCTTGTCTGCTACCCATCTGCCTGTTATCCGCCATGAGGCGCGACGCCTTCCGGGCCATCTGACCTCCGGGCGCTCCCCTTCTGTGGCCTTTTTTCTTTTTCTTCTCTTCTTTCTCGTCTTCGTTCTCTCTTTCCGTCTCTCTTTCTCCTTCTATCCCTCTTCCTTTTCGTCGCGGGCTCTGTTCTCTTCAGAGGTCTGCTTGCCAGATTGCCTTTTCCGGTCCATTTCTCCCGTTCCTCGTGACTCGACGCGTCGCCACCCGAAGACTCCCCTGATGTCCCCCTTGCGCTGCTCCTTCAAAAGCTTCGTTGCGTCGCTCTTCTCTGTTGTCTCTCTCTTTCTCTGCGTCTGTTCGTCTCTCTCTCGCGCCGCTGCGTCTCCGGCTCTCTTCGTTTCTTCCGTTTCCCCCGCCTGGCCCGCGTCCTCCGCCTTTGCCGTGCTTGCCCGAGGCCCTACGTGGAATCCGAGGCCGCCTGCGTGTGGAGCGCTTCCAGGAAGCAGCAAGATGGCGATCTCCAGTCTCCCGCGTCGGCCACCCTCCAAGGCGGCTTCTCACCCGGAAAAGGCCGAATCGCGCCGCCCTCACGTGTTCCCTTTCCACAGGAACCCACTTCTCCCGACGCCGCACGCGCCTTCGCTCTCTTCCTCGTTTGTTCCACACAGTTCGGCTGGTGCTGAAGACACAGGGAAGGAAGAGACACCCGCTTCGAGCAGCGACGCACTGCTAGCCTTGCAAGAGGGCCTGCGTCTCCGCTTTCTGTCTAGACTGGACCAGGCTTGCCGACACATGCTCAAGCACGTCGACTTTGCCCCGTCGACGCGTTCCTCCCTCGCTGTTTCTGGGGACTCAGCTAACTCCGCTGCGTTTGACGAGAACGCCTGTCTGTTGCCGTTCGCTCTCGCTTGGGGCCATTCGCTCACAGCCTCGAAGTCCAGCGATGGAGACGCCGAGCCTGCATCTGAAGCTTCGTCGGCATCGCCTGCTGCGCGTTCCTCTTCTCCCGCTCTCCCGACTCGGGGGGATCTTTCGCAACTGCCCTCGTTCGCTTCTTTCCGGGAAAGTGGAGACGTTTTCGTCGCCTTAGACCCCTTCATGGAGAAGGTTCTGCTCTTGCCGCCCCGTCCCAACGCTCGTGCGGCGCGTCCGAGTGGAGACGCTTCCCCCGGTGGCGCCGCGTCCGTCGCCGACGAGAAGCCGACAGGCGGCGCGTCTCCGAGGGCGAATGCACCCGACGGCAAGGCGGCGCGACTGTTTCCTCCCGTGCCCGCCACAGTGATCCAACGCATCGAGACGCTCCTGGAACGCCCCCCTGTCGGGCTCATTGGTGTTGCACGGTACGGGACTCCGGCGTCTCCACCCTCCCCCGCTTTAGCTGCGTCCTCTTCCTCTTCCGCTGCTTCAGTTTCTCTTCCGCTCCCACGAGGCGATCCTCAGGTCTTGGTGGTCAGGCCGTTGATGGTTTCTGCGCCCTCGGAGACAGGTCGGAAGCGCAGGCGCGGCCGCGCGTCTTCGGCGCCGTCGCCTTCTCCAGCGCCTCTTCCGTCCTCTCCGGCATGTTCGCTGTCGCCCGCTTCACCCGCCGATCCAGGTGCGGCTGCCGCGCCGTCGCTGCTCACAGACGCAAACTACGCGCCTTTCCCGACAACCTTCTGGCTGAGCGACGAGCTTCTGCGGCGAGACATCTCGACGGTGGAAGTTCAGGGAGGAATGAAGCTGATTCAACAACGCATTGGGGACAGTGCGGACTTGCAAAAGGCTCTGGTTGCCGATCACCTGCGCTACATCGCCATCCGGTGGCTCTTGCTCGACGTCCCGGTCCTAAAACACTTTTACGAAGAGGAAGACAGAGCGACGGCACACCAGGAGACAGACCGCCCCGCGGAGACGGCGCAGGCGCAAGGACAGGACGACAGCGAAGACGGCAAAGAGCAGGGCGAGGAGCGGAGCCTGCCGGTGGCGTCGAGCCGAGAAAACCATGCTTCGCGGCGAATCCGTGCCAATGCCTCGCACCGGTGTCCCCTCTGTCGTTTGCTGCATGTCCTCCGCGAGCGAGGCATTGGAGGCATCGGGACTTTCTGCGCCATTAGGTGTCTCCACATGCACTACGCCTTCCACCTGGCCCTCCCGCCCACCACGGTCGGGGCCTTCGTCGACGAAGAACTCGCAAAACTCGAATCCGAATCGCCACACGATTCTGATCTCTGAAGCTACAAATGGCCGCAACCTGCTTATTCAAATGTACACCCATATATATATATATATATTTATGTATAATATGTATATATATATGTAATCTGTGTAGTACCGATATCATGTTTACATCGGTGTGAATAGGTAGGTGGAGTGATATGGTGTGCGCTTCCAAGACAAAGGGCGTGGCGAGCGGAGAACGCGGCCTTTCCTTGTGTGAAGCATATAGGCCGCGATGCCGTTCGCGGCACGTTTTACCTCGTTCCTTGTGTGCCGGCATGGTGCCATCGGCCGGAGAGAGTTTTATGAGGGATTTAGTTGTGCGGGGGGAGAGCGGCTGCGCGTTCTTGCGAGTGCGGCGAACTTCGTAAGAAGGCGGTTGTCTCCGAAAGGCGCGGGGCCGAGACTGGTACAGCGTGCAAGTCTGTCGGACTCGAAATCGGCGAGAAGAGCTGGAGGTGGCGGCGCAGACGGGTGCGCAGACAGACGGGAGTGAAAGACTCCTGAAAGACTGGCGCTACGAGAGTGTCGTCTCAGGTGTTTCGGATAGAAAAAAGTTTTGCGTCTCGGCGGATCGCACAGCTCTAAAGCTTGCACTGAAATCTCCGCTAGCGTCTCAAAGATCCGAAATGTGCAGTCACGAGACAACTTCATTAGCAGACCGCGGACGTGTGGCGTCTGCTCTCCTTAATCTTCATTTGTCAAATCGAATGATGCAAACTCGTGTCACAGAGCACGCATCCACAATCAAAGTCGAAGCGGATACAGAGAAAGAGCGAGAAAGAGGGACCGAACAAAAGATAGAAAAGAGGAGAGATAGAGAGACAAGGAGAGACAAGGAGAGATAGATAGACAAGGAGAGATAGAGAGCCGAGGAGAGACACAGATACAAGGAGAGATAGAGAGCCGAGGAGAGATAGAGAGACAAGGAGAGACACAGAGACAAGGAGAGATAGAGAGCCGAGGAGAGATAGATAGAGAGACAAGCAGAGATAGAGAGAAGTGTGAACGAGGAGCCATTTGGTTCTGTCTGTGGTCTGCTCGCTTTGTTCACACGGAGACCCGCCCCTAGCACACATGGTTTCAACACACTCGCGAGAGGACCGAGGACAGGCGCGGCGTCTCTCTGCCTCAACGCAAACGGCTGGCACATCCAGTCCCTTGTTCGTCTCGTTTTTGTTCCTCTGCTGCCTGAATACGAGTCTTTCAGGGCATTACGAGGACAAAACGCCACCGGGAAGCATGGGGGGACCCGCCGTCTGCCTCGCCTCTAGCACGGTTTGGCCGTGACAGGCTCCCCAGTTGCATGCCGTCTCCTTCGTCTCCAAAAAAGCTCCGAGGCCTCGCGCTTCGTTGCTTCGGCGAGCTTGCCGTCGCCTCCCCAGCCGATTTCTCTGTCTCAGCTATTTTTAGCTACAGACCTCCCAGCTTTCCGAAATGTGAACGATTTCCGTCCACAACTTGAGGTAGCGGCGAATGCTGGAAGCAGCCTTTCTGCCGCCTTGCCGCCGGAGCGCGTCCCTCTGCGCCGAAAGACCGGCCGAAGGCGACAAGCTAGAAGAGAAGGAAGAAGAGACAGAAGAGGAGAGTGGAAAGGATGACGAAAGAGACGTGGGACAAGTGGAAGAAGGGGGCGGAACGGAAACGCGAGATGAAGGAAAGGAGGAAGTGGACGAACCAGCAGAAGACGTTGAGGTTGAAGACGCGAGATGCCGGGACGTGTCGCTGGACGTTTCTCTCTCTCGCTTTATTTCGCCTTCCTGGCTTTCTCCCCGCCAAACGCGATGGACGACGCGACGGCGGTACACGAGAGTTTGAGGTGTTTTCGGTGTCGTTTCGTTTTTGTCAAGGCCGCCTGCTTTCCGCGAGATTTCCACGTCTCTCGCTGCAGATTCCGTCTTCACCTCAGCCGCGGTTTCGTGCTCGTTCCGTCCCGCGTCGCTCGGCGTCTCTGCCGCTTCTCTGTCTCCTCTTTTCTCAACGTCTGATCCCTCTCCTTTCTCTCCGTCTGTGTTCACCGTCTGAGGTTTGCATCGTGCGAGCGGCTTCGCCCGGAAGAAGGAAAGCAAGGGACTTGCGCGCGGCTTCCCGCCTTCGCCCGCAGGCCCCGTTTCAGTTTGCAGTTTCTCCGGTTCTACCTCTTTCGCGCTCTGACTGCCTTCTCGCTGCGAGTGTGCACCGAGTGAAGGCGCTGCCTCTGCCTGCTGCCTGACTGTCCGGAACGAAACAGAAAGGAAAAGCTCAGATGAGGCACCGGAAGCCGCAGAAGAAGAGAAAGCAGGCTGACGCGTGACTCTGCGAGGCGCGCAGAGTTCCAGTTGTTTCAGGAGAGGAATCTGCTGACAAAGAGAGAGAATGGAGTCGGAGGTTAAGCGCCGGGGAGTCTCGAGAGTAAGCGCGGAGAGCTGGGGACACGACGAGGAGATCAGAAAAGTGAGCGAGTGCGAGAAAGCGGGAACCGAGAGGGAGAGACACCTGAACGGGCAAGAGAGTCGACAAGCTCAGAGCGGCAGTGGAAGAACGATGGGGCGTGCTCGGCACGAGAAAGGCACAGCCAGAGCGGAGGCCGGCGATGAAGGCGAGAAACGGAAGCACGGGAGAAACCGAGACAGCGCCTGGGGCGAGAGGCAAGAAAGGGCTGAGAGGAAGCAGAATCCGATGCCTGAGGCCGAACACGAAGGACGAAAAACCGGAGGGCGAGGCAGAAAAAGAGAAGACACACCAAGATGCGGGAGAGTCGATAACCACGAAGCAACGTGAAGACGAGATTCACCAAGAACGGGTGTGGAGAGAAGGCGCCGAGACGAAACTGGAGATCTGTTCACAGCTCGGAGAGGGACGGTGGAGAGAAGTCCGGGCATTCTCAAGGAAAGCGGACGCGAGAGGAAACCGTGAGACCGATTCATGCCGCGCAACAGAAAGGCAAAACTGGAAACGAAACGGCCGAAACTTTCCTGCAAGAAGGCGCGGCAGGAATTGCGCGTCGGAGAAAAGAAGACGACGGAGTACACAAAGGGAAAGGAGACGGGCAGAACGGGGACACCCCCGAAAGATGCAGCAGCGGACGAAAACGAACTCAGAAACGAGACGTGAGAAGCGAAGCAGAGAGCTGAGACGCGAGAAGAGGAGCGTGACACGTGGAGAAGAGGCGCTGGAAGAGAATTGGGACGTTTCTGTCGAGGACGAAGTGTGGTACACACCAGAGCGGAAACAAACGGAAGGCACAGATTTTCAGAAATGGAAAGGGAGAGTGGAGGAAAGCTGTGTGGGCCTTACTGCAAGCTGGAAAAGCAGGGAAGAAGAAGCAGGGCGTTCGCGGAAACGTGCCTCATAGAGTGCATCCCACGCAGAGACTTAGAGGCTTCTACGAGGCAGTCTGCAGAAGGAGAAGACGCATCGCTGCAGGGGCGACAAGGCGACGACGGCGAACATGACGAGGGCGAAGCAGGGACGGCGCACGCGTTTGGAGAAGCGCAGGCGCGAGAGCAAAGGGGATGGCGCAGACCCGGGCATGGGTGCCCAAGAGCGCTTTCTTCTGTCTCCTCAGGGGAAGGCGTCTCTGTCTCTTGACGTGGAGTCCTCGCCTCCCCAGTCACCGCCACCTTTGCGCGTCCTCTCGCGTTTGCCGTGGAAGAAGGGAGAAAAGAAGGGAAAAAGGGAGAGGCGGCCGACTGCAGAAGCTCGCGGCTAGCAGGAAGCGACACCGCGAGCGCCTGTCTCTGTTCCCGGTACTCCCGATTCTGCACCGCAGAGTCCATTGCGTGCATCCACTCCCGGCACTGAAGCAGAACGAGCGAAGCAGCAGAGAAACCGCACGACGCTTCGGAGACAGTCGACACGAGACCGCAGAAACCAGGCGCGCTCAAAGTTGGAGACGACGAGAGAAGCGACCCCGTCATCGAGGCCACAAGTTCAGCAAAGCGGAAAATGGACACAATCGCGCCAGTGTCTCATCGTCTTCCAAACCTGTTAGTCGATGCCTGCCGCCACATCCAATGACGTTCCTGCTCTGTAGGCATATTAGCCAATACGGCCGTCTCCCGCACTCCCTGCCTCGCTCTCGACACTCCAGCCCACCTCTATGCTACCAATATACATCTATAAATACATACGTTTGCGTTATATGACGTATCTATGCTGGTGTATACCCACGCACGCATGCGTGTGCATATATATATATATATATACATATATACATATATATACATATATACACAGAGAAATAAAGGTTTCATATATCTGTGTGCATCGGAAGCTTGACTGACGAGTCACAGGTAGGCTGCTGATCGGTTTTTGGGATGCGGGAACACAGCGACACTCGGAAACGGAAAAGCGTTCTCCCTTTGTTGTCCTCAGCAATGGACATTTTCGCGGTGTGGCTGTGCCCTCACTCTTCCGTTTTGGTGACAAAAGGAACGAGCTCTCTGTCCTACACACCGGTTCTACCTCTTTCGCACAGTGCAGCGTTCTACGAATGACCGTTGTGGGAGCGGGATACTGTTTGCGAAGGACTCAAGCACGTAGCTGACTGCGTGCGCACGCGAGGTGTTTCGACAGACCGACAAGACGACGCGGACTCTGTAGATCTCTTCACTTTCTGTGCAGAAAATGTGCCTTGGCAAGACACGATTACGTTCCGAAACCGCAGAGCGCCGCAAAAGGAATAAACGCCGAGGGAAGGGAGGGAAAGCAGAGGAAGGGGGGACAAAAAAGAGAAAAGAGGAAAGGGGAGACGGAGGGAAGAGGAAGGGAAGAGGCGGAGGAAGGGAAGAGGGGGACGAATGGAAGGGGTAGAAGAAGGAAGAGAGAGAAAGCCTACCGTGAAGGCGATTGCGATGAAGGTTTCGGCATCCTCGAGGAAGGCAGCCAAGAGTGGCACGAGAACGGCGGGTATGGACAGGTTGGGATGCGTTCTGCTGTCTGGAGCCCCTTCGTCAGGCGCTTGTCTGCATTTTGCCCAGGCTAGCTCCGAGGCGAGGCGACTTGGAGAAGCCGACAAAGAAGAAGACGGGGAAGAGGTATCGGAAGAGGAACTGGACGGAGAAGCTGAGGCATGCGGCAGCGATAGGCACCCGAATGGCGAGTTGGAAGAAGTGGAACAAGAAGGACACGAGGAGGCAGCAAATGAAGCAGCTGAAGAGGAAGTGTGGCAACGTTCCCGAGGAGGACGCGTGACGGGGGCCAGCTCCATCAAGGGCCGTACAGGAGGAGATGTTTCAGCCATGTTGAGGTAGCACTCACGATTGTATGGTGCACCAGAGAGCGGGAGAGTCTTCCTTTTGCGGGTGGTGTTTTGGGACGAAATTCAAAGTGCTGGGAGGCGGAGGCCGCTGGAACGACAGCTTACCCCCTCTGAGGTTCAGCCTTCTGTCGTTCCGAGAATAGAAACACCGAGACTCCACGAACACAGAGGGAGAACTGTTCTTTAACGGTCAAAACCACTTGCTTCTCAAGGCATTCACCTTGAAATCCGGCAACAGGTTTTGGTTGGACCGCGCAACCCGCCAGTGGGTTCTGCCACATCAAGCCTGAAAGGCAGATGCAGAGAATCGGTTGCCTAGACAGCCCAGCAGCTTGACAGAACCACGAACACGGACGGGTGGACCCAGCGGAACGTAGACGGGTTGGATATGGATACGTGCAAAGCAGGGACTTTGGAGAGGGATGCGTCGGCGGTTCTCCATTCAGTTAGGCGGGAATATACGGCTGCGTCACTCAAATTGAAATTGCGAAACAAAGCAGAGGGTGTACGTACACTCAGCTTCGACTTGCGGAGAAGTCAGCGCAGCTGGCGAATTTGTCACGGACTTTCGCGGGTTGGTTCCTTTCGCAGCAAGTCGTCGATTGGGTACTCTAGCAGCTGGCTTTTTCAGGCGCCTCGCGGGTTGCCGCTTTTCTCGACATTCTCGAGGGAACACACTTTCTTCGCCGTGCGAAGCAGGCACACTTTCCCCTAGAACGTTCCTTTTTACTGGACTCAAGAGTGGAGGGGTGAGTAACGCCACGGTGACCGTGTCTGTTTGCCAAAGCTTGTTTCACCGAGGCGGAACGAGGCTCGACAGCTCGACGCTCGAGAGAGGCAGACAAAGGTCGCGGAAGACACAAAACGTTGCGGCAAGGCGTCGCTTCGAGACCGTCCGGAATCTCGCTGTGAGTCGAGGCAGTCCGGAAAGAAACGCACAAGGACAAACAGTCGACGGAAATGTGGATCATTTATGACGGAAGAAAAGCTGGCCCGCCAGTGCCGAGCCGCCGCGAACCGAGACCAGAGGGACGGAAAACTCGGTTAGGAAGGCGCGGCGGCAGTGGTCAGCTAGTCACCACCGAGGCGAAACGCGCGTTTCGATCCGAGAACTCTGACGAAGAAATCCGCGTTTGGCCTTCCAAGCGTACGGGTTCTGGTCGATAAATGACGAGAAGAACGAGCAAGAGTTGCCGTGATGTAACGGACGCAGTCCGACAGCCTGTCGCTGCGCTGTCTTCACTTTTGAGTGACTAACAAAGCCTGCATTTCTGGTTGCACCGACGCTCCTCGGAGCTGTCGGGGGGACCGGTCATTCTCGAGTGTGGACGGGCGTTCCTTGCCGATGGAGGAAGCAACTCACGAACAGAAAGGAGATGCAGAAGAGGATTGAACCACGAGAACAGATGTGCATCGAAATATCGAAGCGGTCCCTCAGCGGTTCACGGGAGCGGAGCACACAACGACCGCTAACATACGGCCAATAGCGCTGTCCAAGTTGTCACAAAGAGAGGCTGTTCTTGGAAGAGAAACCACACCGACGGAAGGCGTAGTCAGGTCATTCGCTCATTGACGTCTTGTAAGAAAGGCGACGAATCGGTCGGTTCTCGCCATGCCAGTCGCCGAGGAGACGCACCTCCGCAATTGCGTACGCGCCGCGAGGAAGCCTGCAGAGCTCGCACCTGCTGCGGGCTGTGTTTATTCTCCGGGGAGTAGGCCGGCTGTTGGAAAATGAAAACGCTTTGAAGCGCCGCTGTGAACCAGCAGCTGTGGAAGCGCCCACGTGCCAGAAGCCCGCCAAGACGTAGCGGCACCTCGCTCGTACCCAACGAGGCTGCTCGCCACACAGCGCTGAGGGACTTCACCAGAAAACGTTCCTTCCCTGTTCCTAGAAATGCCAGCTAGGGCGTCTGTATAGACACACACAGCGGGTTCTGGGGTTGGCTGTTGACTGAAACTCCTCGATCCCAAACACGTTTTTAAACTCGGCATTTGACCTTGAAAATACCGGCGAATACAAAAGACAGCTTCCGCCGAGTCGCCTCTCTGAGAAGCAGCACACTTCCTCTCAGCGTGTATCTTCACACTGCACGAGTCAGTTTCCCCTTGCTCCTTCACGTGGATGCAGTGACCATCCGCGACGGACAACACACGGAGCAAGCACGAGTTTCAAGCGAATACATGAAAGACAGGCCTCCTGTTTCCCTGTGTTGAGACAGACACGAATGCTCCAGTAGCAGGCGACGAGTTCAGCGGCTGGCCTGTTGTTCGGGCCGCTAGTGTTCGGCCACACCCCACGTTCCGATTTGCCACGAAAGCGCCGAGTCTGTTGACGCTTTCCTGTCGGCAAGTGGAGTGAACATCCGTCGCTTGCCGTGTGCACTGACGATGACGTGGCTCTAGATTTCGAGAAGCGAACGAGCAGCGTTTCAGAGATACGGGACTCTTTTAGTGTAACCTTGTTCCGTTGGCAACCAGAGTCGCCGGAACACCGCTGCAAGAACCTGGCAAGAGTGTGGAAGACAACTGAATCTGTAGAGCTGAATCCTTCACTCTTCTCAGGCTCTACCCCAGCGAAGGGTTCGTCAATAAAAAGAGCCGAATTGATATGCACGCCGCCCGGCTGTACACACCACCCACCATGTCACTTTATATGGACGTTTTCTGTGCGTTTCGTAGTCCGACAAACGTGTGTATTTTTGCACCCTCTTTATGCATACCGCTGGACGGAGAGCTACAACAGGACAAATACTCACCCCAGAAACACATTTGTCCCCATGGTAGTACATATCCGAGGAAGGCAGTGGCCATAGTAAGTCGATATAAAACTAAACCAGACCGGCAGCCGCGACTGCAGTTGCTACGACGTAACGGGCCGCTCTCTTTCGCACAGACGAGTTTGTGCTTTCGAAAGCCAATTCGAGGGTTCCCTGGGGCCTTCCCGTGCTCAACAAGTAGATAGCCTGTCAGTGTAAGTTTCAGAGAACCGAGTCCTAGTCAGCACCGGCAGTGCCTGGAGAGACGAGAAACACCCCGAAAACGCATTAAAAGCAGGAGCGGCACAACGCGGCTGGGTCCGAAGCGTGCGCTGCGTCCTCCGCGCTCGACGGATCGAAAAAACGCGACGGCAAAAGCGTCGCCGCGGGTTACCGCGTTAAGATAAGCCTCGGTACGCATCGCTGATTTGAGGCTGATCGTGTGAACGGTTCTCTTCTCTCCGCCTGCTAAATGCATGAGGGCCAAAAGATCCAGTCTTGCGCAAATCCAAATGCGTAGGCTATCAAAGTGTCGTTTATGTGGGAAAATGCAGGACGCCTTGACAATAACGGTCAGTCGGCCAGAAAATGGGAAAGACGTATTTTGTGGCTCGGAAAGTACCTTAGCATGAAATATCAAAGCCGACCCTTTGGTTCGAAAAAGCCGGCGCTGCAATGTCTTCACAAAAAAAACGAAGCGACGTCGCGCCGCGCCAACAACTCTTTCGGCACAGAGTGACGCGTCCTAGAAACAGACTTTTCCAACCAACTGCCTGACCACCTTCTTGACTCTCAGACGAACTATTTCTCCCTGGATCTTCGCCACGTCAAACGCACTCAGACGCCCCGCCATCGCACACCACAGACACTCACGGCCAAACACGATGCGAGGCGTCGCGCTGGAAGAAAGGGAACACGAAGGCGAGGAAGATGAAAAGGATGGAGCTGAGGACGGAAGCGAACGTGAGGAAGGAGGTGGACATGCCGAGAGTGGGGCAGACGAGGCAGATGAAGAGGGCGAGGTAGACCGTGCGGTAGCTTCCGAAACTGGGCGGCGGTAGCACAAACGATCCTCAGCGTGATCCGCTGGGGCTACCGCGGGTGTCATTCCACGGGAAGCTAGTGCTCGCTGAGGCCAGCCGGAGCCTTGTGCGGCAAGTTGGCCATTCTTCCCAGCAGCTACGCACTGCCTGTGAGCCTCCTGTTGACGCGACAGGAGGAACGCGAGCGGAGCGACCAGGTCGGACCGAAATTCCGCTGACGGCCATGGAGCCCGCCCCGCAGGTTCGTTTCCCAGCGAATCCGCGTCTACCCTGTCTCCGCGACAGCCCTTCACAGCCGGCCGGTTACTTGAAGGAGACGGCCCAGCGGGAGGCGTCCCGCGCGCCTCCAAGCATCGCGTTCTGCGGCCCACGTTCGTTGAAACCAGGATCGATTCCCCCACCAGATGGTCTCGCTCCGTTTCTACACTGTCCACGTTTCCAACTGTTCTCAAGTCATTCGCCCCTTTCGAAGCAGCGAATCGCCTTGCTTCTTCGTCCCCGGTTCCCTCGCCTTCCACCGTCACCATTCGCCTCCAGCTTGCCGTTGTCTCCTCACCCTCAGACCCGTCCTCGTCGCCGGCTCCTGTCTCCAGTGGCAACTCGGTCTCTGCCGATTCAGCGAGGGCTTTCGACAGGATGGCCTCCCAGCAAACATCACTTGTCTCCGCGATCGCGTTTCTTGCGTCTTCCCTTTCAGAGCCAAAAGCATGAGACGCCGCTGCTTGGAGGCGTCTTAAGAGGACGAAACGGCACTGAGGCCGCCCCGCCTGTTGGGCCTCGCCCTGGCGTGTGAACGTCTCTTCGGGTCGCGTCTCGCCTGGCGGCTCCACAGGAGCCTGTCTCCTTTCCGTCTCGTTTTCCGCTCCCAGCGCTCGTTCACCGCCCTCGTTCTCCCCTCTCAGCTCGTGCGTCCCGTTTTGCCGGTCTTTGCTTGCCGCCTCGCCTCCGGTCCCTTTTTGTCTTTTCTCGCGTGGCGCCTTGACCTCGGCGAGCACGGGGTCGGCCCGGCTGGCCGCCAGGCCCCGAAGACAGAAGAAAGGAGACAGCTCGATAGAGACATGCCACAGCGAGTGGACAAATGCATAGTTCCCATTCGTTTCAAAAAAGACAAACGCGCACGCTCCAACAAGCGCAAAGAAGATTCCCACAAGCAGACTCACGGGATCAGCGACACCTGCTGCGACCTGAGTACCCAGCACGGCTGCAAAATCCCGGCAAAACTGGAGACAGCCGCGCAGAAACGAGAATTCTCGCGTGTGGAGAGACGCGTCGCCTTCCCCGTTTTCGTCTGCCTCTTCTCGCCGTGCTGCGTCTGCCTGCTCCAGCTCTCTGTGTCCGCCCTTTTTCTCCCGTCTCGTGGAAGCGCTGTTCATCTCGTTCACCCCCTGCGTCTTCCAGTGCCCACATCTCTGGGGTCCGGATCCTCGCTCTCTGCCCCACGCCTCCGCCGACCCGATCGCCGCCTCCGGGCCTTCCGTTCGCCGACGCCTGTTCTCCCTCGCGTCTTCGATGGCTCGGGCTATCGCCGTCAGGAGACGCTGCCGGCATTCCCAGGCGCCGGGCAGCATGCGGCCGCGCTGTCTCCTTCGCTGCATCCACAGCCGTGGAAAGGTGCCTACTGTGCGTAGGAGCAGCAGGAGACCGAGACAGACAAACAGGTGACTCACCATCGCAGATGCATGCGGCGTGGAAAACGCGCGAAAGATTACCGCGAAGCTGATCCCGAGGAGAAGGAACTCAAGGCACGGAGGGAGCCGGAACAGCGCGACAACCACCAGGAGAATCGCGAGAAACGAAAACAGAAAGTCGAGTTTCTGCCAAAGCAGGGGAGACACAACGAAACACCTGTCGCCATCGAAGCACAGGTGGTACATGGAAGACGCTGCCACTGCACGCACACACCAGAGACACGCGAAAGCTGGAGATCGAAGATTTGGCGCTCCAACAAGTCCAGTCGCTCAGACCCGCGGCTGCCTGAGGCGACCGCCGGGGCTGAAAAGGTGGGCGAGAACCAACTGAAGCAAACACCCTTCTTCCTGCCTTGAGGCAGACCCAAGAGAGTCCCACCCCTTTTCCGGGCCGACGCGAAGAGCCCCCGGCTCAGAGATTACCACTCCCAGGACGATGGTACTGACCATACTAGCATCTGCGTAGTAGTTTTCGCGCGCTGGTAATACGAGTGGTACAGAAAAATCCACATATTGCGCCTAGAACAGAGCGAAGGCCGCCGGCGTCTATTTCTCGCACGCCCACATACACGCACGCGTGGTCGAGCCCATTGGCTCGTCTTGTGATGCAGTCCACTTACTGGCCGCACCAAAGACACAAACGCGGACTGCAGCGCGCAACGCGGCTGGCGCGCGCCACATTGCCGTAGACAGCGTCTCGCCCTGGCCTCCCGCGCCCGCCTGGAGCGCCCTCGCTGCAGGTCGGCGGTCGCTGGCTGACTTGGGCGCGCTGAGACTCGCCGCGTCTGCTAGCTCGCGCATCGAGGAGTGAAGAACGAAGAGAAACGCAGAGTTGGAGAGAACGAGAAGGCCCGTGAGGAAAGAAACATACCACCTCGGCAAGAGTTCCACATCGCACGCTGCGCCGCCAACCCCCAAAGTGCACCTGCAGTAGCTGAGGCGGAAGCCGTCCACGAAGCCGAGAGGCCAGCAATGCCCTCGGTGACAGGTCTGCAGAAAGCGAGGCACGAAAGACACAGATATCCGGGTGGAGACAGGGAGTCAGAGAACGAGGGAAAACAACGCGCGAAAGACACCAGACGGGGAGACCACCGGCCCTCACAAGCCTACCGAAAAAACACAGCTGCTATTTAGCAGCTGCACGAACCTCAGACAAAACAGAGAGTGTCGCGGGTGCGCCCAACCATGCCGAAGCCGCAGGTCCCTGGTTCGCGAAAAGGAATGCCGAGTCGATTTCAAAAACGGAGAGGCGCGCCGACAACACCCGCGCACCTGCTCACAAGGCTCGTCGGCGAGAATCTGCATCGTGAGACGCACGCCGGGCTGCTCGCCTCCGAGGCGCGTGCTCTGCGCTTTCTGTCGCGGTAGAAACGCGTGGTCTGATAAAGCGTTTCTGTCCTCACGCAGCTGCAACTTGTCTCTGCGTTCCCCAACTTTGGCCGCGCCCACAGCCCCTCCGTTGATCTCGCCCCTGGACCTGTCGCCGGCTGCGCCGTCGTCCGGTGGCAAGAAGGAACTGCTGGCCTGCAGCCGCCTTGCGCCTCGCGGCGAAACGACCACCGCGCGTTGCACGAGCCTCCACGAGGCCAGGTGTCGGCCTGGGAGGAAGTTCCACGACGGCGGCACAGTCGCCTCGTACAGGAACGCTTCGCTGGCTCCGACTTTCTTCGCGACCGAGAAACGGCGAGAAGGGAATCCAGGCGACGACTCGGCAACCGAAGATGGAGAAGCGAAAGAAGACGATCCGATAGCGGACTCAAGAGAGAGAGACATGGAAACCACAGAAGAGGTGGACGCACGCGAACCAGCCGAACGGGCCGCCGCGGATCGCTCGCTGCGTGTGTCCAGCGTTCGAGCGCTGTTCGCTGTTTCGACTCCTGGGAGGTCGACACCCCCCTGGGCGCCGCCAGCCTCGCCTTCTCCCTCGGGGCTTCCAGTTGCCCCCGGCGACGCACCGCTACTCCCGCGCCGCGGTTCTTCTCTCGCCCCGTGTCCTCGCCCGTCTCTGCCATGGACCTGGCCCCGCTCTGTCTCTAAACGGGGTTCGGCGCCGACCCTCCTTTCGCCATCCGGCCCCGCATTTCGACAGGTAAACGGGAGGAGCCACGAATGAGCAATCACAGTGCCTGTCGCACTTCCGCTCTGGACGTCGAAACTGCGCCGGGCACGCTCTGTCCCTCCCGCAGCCTCCGTCCCATCTGTTCTCGCCAGCGAAGGCCCGCGAAACGGCGCCGCTTCTCGACGCAAAAGAAACTCGACAGTAAAGGAGACAACGACGTCTGACCCTGAAGACAGCAGCCTCCGCGATCCGGCCCTTTCAGCGCCTGCCTTTTTCGGTTCCAAATCTCCATTGACCAGTCCCGACACGGGCGCGGGTGTCTCGCGCTCAAAGGCCTCTTCGGGATTCGGCGAAGCGAAGGAAACGCGCCGCTGCCAATCGCCTTTGGCCCAGTGCTCGGACGACAACACACGTCGACGGAGGCTCGTGTCGTCAACTCCTCGCTGTGTCTCCTGCATCTCTTCCGTCTTTGTCCGAGCGGCTTCTCCGCCTGCAGCAGGTTGTCCTTCGTCGTCGTCGCTCCTGCCGAAATGAACGGTTTGGTCTCCAACGTTCCTCATCGACTCTCTCCAGGCACCTCCCTCTGCCTCCCCACTCTCCCCGTCGCGTTTCGCCGCTCGCCTTGCCTCCTCTCCGCCGCCTCGTCGCCCGGCCTGCGTCTCTGTGCGTCCTTTTTTGTTCCAGGCCTCATTCGATTCTGGGCTCCCGCGCGCTGCCGCAGATCTCGCATCTCCTGGTTCCGCTGCGCTGTGCTGATTTTCTTGCTCCCAGTCAGCCTCTTCGCAGACGAACTTCGGACTCCTCCAAATGTCTCCTGCATCGAGAATGAGTAGTGCAGCGACGCCCCCTGAGACCTCCGAAGGCGCGAAGGAAAGCGCCGCCAGTACAGGCGTCTCTTCCGACTCGGGCCCGAGAGACAAGGACACACTTTGCAGAAGGTTGGGTTGGAAAATCGGAAGCGACGGACGGGAAAAGGACAGAATTGGCGTGGTACACCACATACCGCACGAGGCAGTCGAGGGAGGAGAACGAGAAGCCGGATTAGACGCGAGCGAAGACAGGAGCAGAAACGAGAGGAAGGAGGAAGAGGGATTTGGAGACAGAAGGGGAAGAGAGAGAAGAGAAGAGCGGCCACCACAGGAGGTGCACACGGGACGGGACGGAGGAAGGTGGGAAAGATGAGAACCCGGAGAGAGCGCGTCGGCCGGCTGCCTAGATCGTTTGTCTTGTCCTTGGAAAGAAAGCGCCTCCTCGCTTGCTGCGTCGAGGCTGTATCTCGAGCTGACCCTGGACAAAAAAGAGAGAAACGGAGAAATCAGCGAGAAGAAAGGCGGAAAGCGGAACAACGCGGGAAAGGGTAATCCTGAAGACGGACTCTCCTCGGTTTGAACGGCCGTGTTCTCTCTGTCTCCTTCGACTTCGCCAGCCTCGCCCGTCTCACCCGAGACAGACGAACCCAACCGGACAGGCACCGAGCTCGCGCGTTCTCGCCCTCCTCCCTCCCTCGCCTCCGCTTCCCGCCGCTGCGGCGCATGCAGAGCCGCCCGACAAGAGTGACGGCGAATGAAGAAGGGGACTTTCGAGAACGTCTCCGAGGACGGTTCGCCCTGCACCCGAAACGCCGGAAACGTGGCTGGCTGCCGCGCCCCAGCAAACCCCCTGTCGGATGCGGACGACGCCGAAGACGGAGGAGACGACGCAGAGGGAGGGAAAGCGGGGAACGAAGGGTTTTCTCCGAGACTGTCGCACTGTGTCGCAGACTCGCATGCCAACCATCTGAGCGCACTGTCGATTGGCATCGTCGTGTTCAGGTAGAACGAGAACGCCCACGGCCCACGAGCGGGAAGATCCAGAGTGACGCGCTGAGAGAGAAGAAAAAGACTTGGACCAAAGATTTCCGTCATCTCTCCTTGAGTCTCTTCGACCGAACCCGCGGCTTCTTCTCTGTCTGGCGTGTCCTTCTCTCTTGCCTTGATCTCCGTTCTTTCCTTCCCCTGATCTGCCTCAGCTTGCACGACCGCCAGATGCTTCGCCGCCCTGTCTCCTTCCGGGCCGCCTCCTGCGTCGCCACGCAGTTCGCGCCTTTGCAGGCCTTCTTGCCAAGCGCTGCCGGTCTCTCGAGACGCGTTGTCCGTCTCTTCGCCGCTCCCGCTTTCTGCGCTCTCCGTTTCCTTCGCCTTTTCGTCTCGGCCCGGGCCCGCGCCCCCCACGCTGGCCGCCGAAGAAGCTGCACTCTGGGCCAACAGCAAAGGGACAAGCCGCCAAGAGAGCGACGCCACGTACGCTGCCTTCCGCATCGCCACCGGGAGGTTTTCCCGTGGAACCGAGAACGTCCACTCCCGCGTTTGTCTTTGCAACGCCGGTGAGCTCCCTTTTTCACCCCAAAATTTGCCCTTCCCTGCCTGGGCTGCAGTCGATCTCTGCGTCGGCATGTCGATGCTGCGGAGGTTGAAGAAGCGGGCGAGAGCCGCAGGCACCGACACGAAGTCTTCTCGCCCACCCCCTGCGTTCGCCTGGAGCCACTCTGGAGGGCCCGAAGGCTCCGCGCCTCGCCTCGCGCCTCCTTGGGCCGTTGAACCCTCATCGTCCCCCCCGCCTGCGTCAAACGCGCGTTCTCCCGCACCGCGCCTTGCCCCCAGCCCCTCCGCTTTCGCAGCATGTGCATGCATTGGCTCGGAACGCACCAGGTCTCCTGGCTCCCCGGGACTCGCCGGAACGCTGCCCCCGTGCACGGCTGCGTCAAAAAACGCACATGTGTCGAGCGCCGTGGCAGCGTCTGTCGTCGCTCCATTCTCCCTCTGCGGGAGGGACGAAGGCGGCCCCGAAAACTGAACGCGGACGCATGCAACAGGCGAGAAGACAGCGTGCGAAGCGAGAGGAGAGGAAAGCCCAGGAGGACGAGCAGGCAGCGAAGACAGAGACGCCAGGGCTTTAGGCAGGAGCGAAACGACTTGATGCCATTCGAAGGAAAAACTCGGCGCCGCTTTGAGCCGCGTAGAAGAAGGGACCACGAGAGGTCGGAACAGCCGTGAGCGAAACGCATGGGGGCGCTTCCGCTGACGAAGGAGAGACGAGGACGACGGTGAGGAGGCAGACCGCGAATTCTGATCGTGAACCTCCTCCAAGCTGCCCTCGCCTTCCACCTCTTCCGTCAACTGATCTTCCAACAGCGTCTTTGGCGCAAAGAAGAAGAAGCGCGTGAACGCGTCTTCGACATGCTTGTTCTTTGCCTCGATTCCCTTGTCCGGGATCCGCTCTTCCGCCGCTTTCAGATCACCACTCCAAGACAAAAAGGCTTCGGGACCTCGTGGCCCTTCCCAGTCCAGTTTCTCAGGCACTGCTCGGCGTCTGGCGACTTCGTTGTCAGACTGCGGCATCCCCACTGAGATTTGCGAGGTCTCAAGCGTCTCCGATGCTTGCCCCGCTTTTTCAGACGCGTCGCCTCCGTTCTTTGGGTCGTTTCGTCTTCGCGGCGCCGCTCCCAGCTCCGCAGGAAGCGGCCCCGGAAGGCCTGCAAGAAACAGGTCCGCGCCTTCTTCGGCTGCGGCGGCATCCGGAGACAAGGGCAGTGAAGACGCGCGAGAAGGAACGGCAGCAGGGAGATGGAAGAAGTGGACATTCCGGTTATTTCCTGGGTCGCTGGTGAAGTCCATGTTCACCCGTTCATCTTGAGTGAGGAACGGAAGAATTCGCAGGAACTTCTCTCCGTGGAAAGACAAAGACACTGTGCCCGCAAGGGTTGCGTCTCTGCTGCGCGGTGCCAACTTTTGGCGATACGCCGCAAATTCGTCGACCGTGCAAGAAAGGATGAGGTAGTAAAGCCGGCCGAATGGGAGAAAAGACGAGAAAACGGGCGCGGAAGCAGACCCAGAGGCAGAAGACGAAAATGCAGAGCCAGCGGAAGGAGAGGCAAAAGGCGACGAAGAGAAAGGACGGTGTGAACACGTGCAGGAGCGCAGCCCCGGCAGCGACGATAGTGAAGGGTCGATGCCGCGTCCAGTCGACTGGAGCGACGAAGAAGAGGAAGCAGACGAGCTAGATGAAGAGGGGGAAGAACAGGACTGAGATGATGAGAGAGAAGAAGGAGACGCGCACTCAACCGAGTGTTGAAGGGAAGAGATACCGTCGACCGCCCGAACCAGAGGAAGGAAATACATTCCTGGAGACTTGACTTCCAATCGCAGATCGTAGTTCACAAACGTTGCTGAAGAGTGGAGCAGGGAGACAAGCGGAATGAGAGGTAGCACACGCAAGACAGCATTTGGCGTCTCCGTCATTTGTAATTATTACCCTTTTCACCGCAGGATTCGCGACGCAGACACTACAGGGGAAGGCCAAATGACGTACTTCACAGAAACCACACACGCGGAATCTGAAGAACTACGGAGACGTCTCTATTCTCACGTCCGAGTAGGCACAGTGAAGCGATTCCGTGCATGCGCTCGCCCGTCACGTGGTCCATTGTTTGTGTCCCACTCATATAGGCCTGCTATTTCCTGCTATGCCTGTAAAGAGGAACCGACTTTGCGTTTGATACTTGCGCATCTTGCAAATTTTGTCTCGTCCTCTGTTGCGCTCACGCGCACCAGGTAACGAGGAATGCGAATCCACATGGGGGATGTTCGTACGTGGAGTACCTAATGTATGAGCATATCTACAGATATAAGCTTTGTAACTTCAGCTTTGGCCATACGTACATCACCGAAAATGCATGTGTATACGCACGCCGTATACGCAGCTGTACACGAGTCTATATGTCCATCTCGATATGCATATACCTATATGGGCATCTCTGTATGATCACCTCGGCGTGTGCGAATCATAATACGACGTGCACGAGGACGGTTTTTTGAAACGGTCCACCAACCGTGACTGCCCGAAGTGAGAGAACGAGAGTGGGAGTTCGAGGGGGATGTTTCCAGTCGGAGTTCCGGGTCCGCGGAGAAAGTCTTTTTTGGACTTACGTGGCTTCCCCCATCGAAAGAAAAAGACCGCCTCTCTAGGAAGGGAGAAATGGGAAATGTCTATTTTCAACCTGGCGTACTCGGCCGCGACGACTTCCTCTCCGGTTTCTTCTTCTATGCCCTCCCTCGGCTCCGCGCCGTCATCTGGAAACTGTGACTTGCTGTGACCCGCCGCTGTTGAGTCCGACACGCCTCCTTCCCCGGTCTGAGAGTCCCGCTCTTCTTCTTCGTCGCGTTCTTCGCCCCCTTTTTCTTCGGCTGGAGAAGCCTTGTTCTCCAGAGATCGACCGGGCCGCAGACGATTTAGGGGCAGTTGCACCCGCGTGGTGCCGACGAGGGCGGAGCCGTGAGTCATGTCCACGCTTCTGACAAGAATCTCCACGAAGTCGGACGAGGCTTCCGTCTTCGTTGTCTTCTCAGGTTCGTCCAGAGGGAGAAGTGGATCGGAGCCGGCCCGGGGAGGAGGGGCAAAGAAAGCTCCATATGTGTGTTGCCCATCTCGTGGAGGGGGAAACTGTTGGATTGGACGCCAGCGAGACTGCACAGATGCGGGGACGTGCCTCTGGGAGCTTCCCCTCAATGGATCTCCGCTTTTGGCGGAAGCTGAAGGAGGAGAGACGCGTCGGTCTCCCGCTTCGTGGCTAGCTGCGTGTGCAGCCACGGGGGGCGCCGCGGCGGTGGGCAGCGGCGCCGCAGCTCCTGCGGGGTGTCGCGCATGTTCTGTAGGAAGGCTGGCCGACTGAGCCGAAACATAGGCAGAATCGGAGGGAGCGCTCAGGCTCGAGGTGCGCGAAGAAAAGTCTGGACTGGACCTTGTCGGGCTACTTCCTCTGTCGGCGCGAAACAGCTCCCAGCCTTCACGACCTATGGAAGTGGCATCTCCGAGGATGGCCGTTTCTGGCGGAAATGAAACAGGGCTAGAAAGGGGGACGGGGGATAGTGGGGAAAAGGAAGGGAAGGGCTCTCTGGAGTCGACGAGGCCTGAACCGGAGGCACTCGGTGACCACGTTTCTCCGCCAGCGACCACGCTTACCGAGACCAGCTGACACAGCAGAATCCCAAAGAGGCCGAAATGGCAGAAGGAACGGGCACCCCCGGAAGACAAACGCGCCAGGTAAAAAAGGCAATACGCCGCGCCACAGTAGCAACGAAAACGCGTCATCATCCCGGGATCACGTCAACGTGGAACAAGAACTCGGCACGGGTAAATGCAGCTCCGTGCGGTAAGAAAAGTTCGGTGTTACTCGGGGAGGCTCCCCTCCCCAAAAGGCTGCATTGTCCCGTGTTATCCAAGAACCATTGCAGTGTCTGGACAGCGGAAAAAATGTACAGTATCAACTGCCAACCGGACGAGTGGCGGTACAGACGAGACACAACCACCAGCGGTTAGTTCCTCGTGCGTGGTACCCCGCCAGCGTTGCATCAATGGCACGCACGATAACGACGGAAAATCGGGTGTGCTGCAGCGGAACAGAGCGGTTTGCCGGGGCCACAGGTGAAACCACGCACAAAGCGAAGTGAATTTCTTTAGAGCTTGACGCTTCAGGATGGCGAACTGCCCTTACATGGTACACATAACACAAACCCAGAGATTCTTCGGAGGAAGACCAAGCGGAGACAGAACGAAGTCGGAAGGGGACTATCGTGCGTGCTTCGAGTGCCCGCGCATTTGCCGCCCCTCGCCCGCCACTGCATGACAGGGAGTCGGCCGCCGGTGTGTTGAGTCCCGGACGAACTTTTCTCGTCTTCGATCTTCCCCTTATGAAGGGACGCAGGGATTGTTTCAGGAAAAGAGTATCCTCCCACCATAAAACGATGACGTACGCTTGTATATCGGTTCATGTTTCCCCCGAGGTGGGCGCGGCCCATTCCATCGCTACACTGGCGCTAGTCGACTGCCGGCACCTGGCTGAAGAACAACAGCTACACTAAGAGTAGAGGAACGAAATGCGTCTCCGTTGGTTTTGCGAACAAAAGCGACGACTGGCGCACTCGCACACGTGCATTGCCTCCGGAATGCAGAACAGACTCGAGGACTCTGCAGTTCCTGCCGTTGTGATAGTTCCAGCTTGAAAGTGTGGCCGGGTGGGCAGTCTCGGAAAAGTTTGGGGTTAGCAAAATTGAAAGTCTAAACACGAAGCAGCAGCTAGCATAAGGGAGGAGAACCAGCAATCGAAGGAGCTCTGTGGTGAGCTCCACTAAAGGCTCAGTGTGTCTGTACCTGCGCAGTAGCGCTGTCTGGAGTCCACGGATTACAACCCCCTGTCAACATTTCCTCGACGGGACTTGCTGCAGAAGTATCGCTGAGCCGCGCCACCTGGCGTCAAAGCGTCTAGAGGAGCGTGGTGGAAGAAGAATGGATAATCCAGACAGTTGGACACACCAGTACTGCTGAAGTTTCTTCGAAGGGGGCTACGCTGACTCTTGCCCACGTTCAGGAAGAGCCGCTTTAAGGGGAGCCGCCAATCGGCATTAAACTTCCAAGTGGCAGGGCCCGTATAATGTGACCTGAAAAATTCTTCTCGCCATTTCAGTAGTTGCTTGGACGCGGAGCAGCATGGCCACCCCACCGCCAATAGAGGGTATGTTGATCCGAATGGCATAGAGTGCTGCATTCATTCAAGGTATCCCCCTGAATTCGTCAGTTGTAAGTAGGCGAGCACAAGCAGCAGGAGGAGCCAACTCCGTGCTGCTTTTCGCCACATGTGTCCCGCTGCGCGTCGGCGCACACTGATGGAAGCGTCTTTGATTCTTTACGTCTCAGCTTTTCATTGTATAGGTCCCGGGACATGGGAACCGCCCCGTTGCGTCTGCATCGCCTCTACAGAGAAAAAGGGAAACCCAGCGTGAAACGTGCAAAATCGTTGACTCGGTTGCAGACGTCACCGTGCTGGCGATTGCTTTGCGGGATTTTCATATCCGGATGATAAATACAGGGAAAGAAACGGACGATAAACTGAGTGCGCCTCCGGCGGAAACGACATTAAACTTCGTTCTGGCCTTCTGCACGGTGGTCCCCCTGTTGACTCCTCTCGGCGTCTCTCCCTTGCTCCCCCCGTTTCGTCGAACACCTGCAGCGCGCTCCTTTCCCCGTTGTCACTTTGCATCAGAAATAGAATAACGCATAGCTTTCCGTGATAGAGTTCGCGTTTCTAAAATGCGTTCGACACCTCGCTGCAGCACGTCGCTGTCTCTGCTGCCGTGTCTCTTCTGCGCTGCCGTGCCGGTTTGTACGCCAGCTGTTACCAGATCCATCTGCTTCGGTTTCCAGACGTGTTCACTACTCGTAGCAGCTTTTTGTCAAGGCCAACGGCCCGTGTTGTCGTATGCTGAAGCGTCTCCTAGCACCACGTAACCGCCTCAATGGTCGCCGTCCCTGGACCCTAGGCGGCCCGAACAGAGCTCCCGTAGGATACATCGCGCTAGCTTCGCACAAAGCTGTGCTGTCTCCAGACTGACAGATTACTTCTTTTTTCAGAAGTGTCTACTTGTATACTGTCACCATGGGGAATGTGTGTAGAGGGGAAGGAAAAACCAGAGAACCCCGTACTCCTCCGAAATTGGAGAGGAGCGAGTCAACAGAAGCAGAACAAAAGGCCCTACGTAAACAAGCGGTGAGCGTCGAACGCTGAGGCTCGTGATTTTGTTCACAGAGCTTTCCAGTTCCCTTCTGTTGAAAGGAAGACATTTTATTCTGTCCGAACTTTAGGCTCACCCCTGTCCAAATTGATTTTTTGTTCGCACACGCCGTATAACCTGGAGTTTAACAATGACAGAGTGACGAGCAAAGGGTCGGTACATATGATTGAGTTTGGGTCCACAAGCAGGCGCTAGACTGTGAAGGAATATCAGATTCACTGTGGTGTCAGGCCACGCCTTGCTCTCCTCACGCTTTTCTGAGTTCCTTTCCTCACTGTCTTGCTTGTAAAAAATGTTTATGCCACTACTGCACAGTCGCGCTCCGTGCTTCGGCTTTAGTGGATCTAGGCCCGCAGATCTCGTATGAGACTCGTATGGTGAAGCTGTGTGATTCGTGACTTACAGGCACGTTGGGTGTGCTTTTTGGTTTTTATTGCTATGCGGTTTCTTTGTTGGGGGGTGCTCGTCCGTGGCATTTGAGGGGCGCGGCGGACGGTCAGTGACTGTGCAGTTTCCCCGGTGGTCTTCCCGTCGGTTATGCTTTCCGTTTTCGTCCTCACGGGTTGTGAAGTTCTTCCTTTTGATGCTACAGTGCTATGGCGGTATCCCATCGCACCTTTCTTTCGTTTTCAGCTTTTACGTTTTCGATAACCCTCGGACGCCTGCCTGGCGCAAGACGGAGGGAATCAATAATCTCTCTCCTTCTGTTTCCGCTCGTTCCCCGTTCTTGAGCACGTGTTGTTGTCTCTCTTTCTCAGTTTCCGGTGAGGAACAGATTCCTTGTTCCTTGTGTGTTTCTGTCGTGTTTAGTCTACACGGAGAATCGAGACGGCAAAACATGAGGCCCTGAAGAAGTTGCACACCAGCCGTGCCTTGTCTGTGCATGAAGAGCGCCGGCGTCTACACATCCAAGCAACCCGACAGAAGCTTGGTGAGTGTTATTGTGTCGTTTACACGTTGGCTTGAAAATTCCCTGCAGCACTGTGTGCTGGCTGTACCGCAATACACAGTGCACATTCAAGGTAGCCAACACTCGTTTTGCATCCATGCAGCTTGGGAGGTGGACCAATAGTTAGCTCCTCTTGTCGTCTTGCTATTCCATGGTAGCGTGGACTTCGGTCGCTTGTGCCACGTACCAAGGACTTCCATTTCACTAGTATTTTGTGTCTTTAGAAGTCCCGTAGCCGCTTTTTGTTGAACGGGTCTTCCCAGCTGCTTAGGCTGGATGAAAGGGGAGGCAGGACATCTCCACAGAGACGCTTGACTGCACCCTCCACGACTCTGTCTCTGTCGATACAATAGACTACTGTTCATATCCCTTCTTATTTCATTATGAATTTGCATGTGGAAGTCGTCTGCATTGTATACGCCTCAGCTGGCATATTTTTATGTCTGGAATTGTCACGCATCTGTAGGCATCGATGACAGCATGATGCCCACCATTAACCGCATGGGTTTTCGTACATGGCCTATGTTTTTACTTAGCGCTGGGCTGTTGTCGAACGATGGTGTCCATTAGCAGAAGTAATTGATTTGATACGTACATTCGTATCCAATGCGTCCATAGATCTATCTGTCAAACCGTTTGTCTCTCGGTCTGTCGTATCCGTGGCGCTGCCTTCTTTCTGTCTGGGTGACACGTGTTTGTGTCTCTTGATTGCGTCTTGGCGTTCTCACAGGATTGGATGAAACAGTGTACACGAGTTTTGGAGGCTTGAACGCAGACCTCCGAGACGAAGAGCTCTCGGAAGGTGAAGACCGACCACCTGGGCCTCGCCGTCCTTCTCACCCCCGGCAGGAAGGCCTCGATTCATCGAAACCGTTAGAGCAGAGATCTGAAAGTGGACAAAAGGCTATTTTCGGCTGCACTACTCGTGAAAAGAACATGGCAGTTTTGGGTGAATCACAAGCCTCTCCGTCAGATAACATTTTCGAGGTAACTGAACCAACTGCACCTGAGGCTGGCGCTGCGGAGAGAGCCGCTCAGGAAGCTTTGACACAGAAACTAGCGGAACTGAATAGGGAGCAGAGATAGCGGGAGGATAGGGGGAAAGGGGTGAAGCAGGGAACTGAATGGGCGATAGCCAAACATTGGACGAACAATTTTTCAAGGACGACGGAGAGACCTCCTGTTCCGACTCATCCAGCGCACGTATTCCACTCGAAAAGGGGACACCATGACAGCCGATGTTACGTTCAGGAGGTAGTCTTCTGGTGAGAAGGGGAGAAAAGAGGGCGGCTGATATCCAGCTGGCTGGAGTTTCCTGCACACGTTTAAGACAATGCAGTCGAAGTGAGATTCAACGGAGAGGAGAAGCAACTTCGAGGCGAAGACAAACAGGAGGTGTTGGACTTTTGTGTTGTGGACAAGAAACACCGGTCGAGGTTGAGGAAGAAAAAGAGATGAAGAGTAAAGAACAGTCGAGGCGATCACTGGCAGAGATGAGAGCCTGGTCGAGTTGCGAGAGGCTCAAAGGGAAGCAGACAGCGTTGCCGGGAATGGAAGCCGGAGCATATAGAGGGTGGCGCTAAGAGGCACACCGTGTCGAAGAAGAAAACAGAGAATGCCGACAATGGAAAGAAGCACGGAAGACAGAACCGAAAGACAAAAGCATACCGAAGGACGGCGAAGGGCAGAATGGACAAGTAGAAAGTAGGTGGCATCATGATGCAGCACGCTCACTGCTAGCACAGTGTGGAAGAGAAGAGAACCACGGGCGAAGATCACGTGTTGGGAGTGTTGACCATGGACAAGTTGTGTGAATCTGATGCATGATTCTACTTGGCAAAAACCGTTTCACTCTGCTGTCCTCTCTGATACTGTTCATCGTACTACATAGGATGGGCTTTTCCACAGGTGCGCGTCTTGCGACCTTAAGGCGAGAAGAAAGATGCCCGGAAGCGTTGCTACCACGGTGCCGAAGCGTTGTAAAACAACGGGACATGTGGGCTCAGGCCACGGCGCTGTTGTCGGTTTCTCGAAAAGCGATTTTGACAACCCGCCTGGGTTAAAACGGGCCAGTCTCCGTGCCCTTTCTGTCGCTGGCTCTCGACTTTCTCCCGCTGAGTTTTAACACTCCGAGCATGAAGGCAAAAACACCACCTGTGCCTTCTTCTCGCTCTGTGCCGACGAGGTTTCCCGCCTTTCGCCGGCAGCTTCAAAACGACAGAGTTCTTAAGAAAGCTAAGAAAAAATCCAACCAGAGCGGGCGATGAACGGACAGCAGCGACTGATACCGGCAGCCGCCAGCGATCATCGGCGACGGCAAACACTGTCGTCACAAAAAGTGGGGATATGCGAGTGGGTTCGCGAACTGTCCGTGCCCGACTGTGTTTGCTGTTTTGACAGACGCCACACAGAGCAAAAGGCTGTGATAGCCAGTCGGAACGCGTGACCGCGTGGTACGCCTGCGGGATGTGACATGTTAACCTGGTGAAGGAGGTCCAAATAGATCTAAATCGTACATGCAAACCGACGGAATGCTTTTTGAAACATCTCTCATTGAAGGCACAGGAGAAAAGGAGAGAGGAGATAGTCAACGTGACCAGATATTAGTCTTGACAGACATGGTGGCTCTCCTTGTATATCGGCGGAGATTCCACCCATCAGAAATCGCTCCCATCCAGTGAAGTTTCTTTTTATAACTCTACTCCACAAGACGACACAACCATGTTCTAATCGAAGCAACCCTTGTTCAGTCTTGAACAGTAACAGGACGAAAGTAATCCCGTACTATCAATCCCGTACTATGGACTTCTTACTTTCACATCGATGCAGCTTGACATGTCAAAGCTGGCACCATAGGACCTGTGTGCAAAACTGCCGCCTACTGCCGGCACACGGATTCTGGCAGCCATTTAGGGGCAAAAAGGCGAGGTAATTCCGAATCTATGCTTATACACGGCCTGGCCTCTTCATGTCCTGGAAAAAAACGATGTCCAGTCCGCAAAGGGGACGACTGCCGTACCCCTGGAACCTTTCAACCTAGAAGGGCAGTGACAAGATCGCATTCGTTCGCTCCACTTAAAGCCACAGAAGAAAACAAATGACAAAAATTCCCACCGCCATTCTTCCATACCCACCCACCCACACAAAACACATGGAGTGGACCTGGCGAAGAACAGCTCCAATGCAGTCTCCCTCGCCTCCCTTGTCTTCGAGCCTCTGCGAGTCAACGCCACATGCATTGCCCTCGCATTCCAACGTCCCCGCTGAAGACGGCGAAAACAACAGATGACGGTGTTTTCCTCGTTTCACACATTTTTGACGTCTTCGGACACTGTGAAGAAACACTTAACCAACAGGGGTTTCCCCTTTCGTCTCTGCCTATGAAAACAAGGTGACAACACTGCTTCACATGCTCCACACGAGAATCCGGAGAGCGAAAAACGAAAGACAAGGCATTTTTCCTTTCTGCAAGCGGCAACGGCATGCCAGAAACCCGAAGCGCACACGGACACAGCTGGCGCTCTAACGTGCTTTCTGCGTTTACCGACAAAGTCACGCAAAAGAAGAAACACAGAAACCCTTTCGCCCCGAGCGTTTATAAGGTCGAAATACAAAGTGGACAACCCGCGGCCGCCGACCCTCCTATCGGTTTGGCAGACGTTCGGAGATGCAGGCGAATGTGGGGCACACATGCTGCTTTTCCACGTTTCCGGTGATTTTTGCGACCGACAAAAAATGCAGCAAAACTAAGCTGTCTGCGTGGTTCTCGTCCCGTCGGGGAACGAATGGAGCTCCGCAGCGGCGGCTTCTCCTCTGCTCTTCCTGCCACACTGCTGAGGCTAAAGGAACAGGCATGAACTCCCTTGCATACGCTAACGCTGAACCTCCCTCTTGGAGAGTTTCCCGCAGACGCCGCACGTCTCTTCACCCTCACTGGCTTCGCCGCGTGTCCTCGGAAAGGTGACAATTCCTCACAGAACTAGAGATTCAGGAATTATGAGAGGGCGACACACGCGGCCACGCCCAACGATCCTTGCCTTCAAAGCAGAAGAAAGGAACGTGCCCGCAGCTCACTATCGTTCACCTCAGAATATCCGGAGGGAGACAGAAACGTCTTTCCTCTTAATTTGCTTTCGCTTGCATTTTCCTGCTCATCGGCCACACAAACGGAACATGCGGCAGTTTGCCGTTTCGCCTGACTCGAGTGCCGGCGACGTTCCATGACCACACCTACTTCGCTCATCCTCCTCCCGCGTGACCCGCTTCTCAACCGTCTTTCCAGCTTCGCATGCATGCGCCAAAAAAACCAAGGTTTGTACACTTGTCGCTTTGGTCTCACCAACTATGATGACGGCCCGCCGTACGAAGAAGTACCATTGTCACCGCTTGCCAAGCACTGCCTCCTTTTCTCGCCAGCACCATGAATGCAGCAAGCGAGAAGCCTACTCGTCAGCATCCGCCACCGGATGAGACAGGGTAATGTCACGAACGAGAAAACCAAGGATGGGGAAAGAAACAGGATCCGTGCTGTTTTTCGGTTTGCGTAGTCGTTCTCCTTCCCTTCTGCATCCGTCCCCGCCCCTAAGGTGTTCACGGCCCCGACTGGGTGTTCCGTGCTTTTCCTCTCCAACGAAGCGGCTAGAGGTTATGAGACTTCCTTCCTCCTTCCTTGCCTGATGGCGCTGCTTCTCCCCTCTACTAAACTCGCCTCCCTTCCGCTCTTGCTGCTGGTCGGACTGCAGCGCTTCTACGTCAGATTGCGACAAGAGGAGCGCCTGGCATTCTGCCCATCGAACCTCTCCTGTCTGGGTCTCCTTGTCATCGGCGTCGTCCGCAACTACAGATTGGGCGTCTCCAGCGAAATAAGAAAACCTTTCGCTCGTGCGTGGAGACTTTGGACACGAAGAAGCGCAAGTCGTGCCGGCAGTCGCGCCTTCACCTGATCCCGCCTGCGATTTTTCCTTGAGTTCTGTTATCTTGTCTTGCAATCCAGCATCGTTGGCGTCACCCGTTTCACGACGCATCTCCTCTCTTGCCAATATTGTGTCTCTCCTCTGCTCAATATCGCTGTCCTCTGTCGCAGACCGTGCTCCCCCGTTTCTTTCAACGTTCCTCTCCCTCACACCTCCGTCGTTTGCCTCCAGCGGCTTCGTCTTCTTCGGCGTCCCCGCATGCTGCGCGAGCGCTGTCCTCAGTGCAAGCAACTTTCTCATGTCCCTCTCTAGCTTCGCCTTATATTCGGCGACAAGCCGAGCTGCGAGGGCCGCGCCAATCTCCTCTTCATCGCAACAGACGCAGAGCCCTTTGTTGTACCGAAGACAATGGCCGCCAATGGTATACGAACAGTCAGGAGTGCCTCCACTGGAGAAGTCGGGTACCTGGAGAGAGTGTCGCGTCCTTGCGGCTTCGAAGCTGTCCTCGGGTGGACCCAATGCGGCTGAGAGGCAACTGCGCCCGTGAGGAAGTGAGTGAGTTCCTGCGCAACCGGAAGAACCTTGAGGGCACATGTCGCGTCGGCCACCTTTCGGTGACCCAATTTCCAGTTTGGGTAACCTCCCAATTTGTCCTTCGGTGTCTGTACACCCAGGACAAGCTCGGGTGATTGGATGGAGCTCAATCGGGCGCAATTCGAAGCCAAATGCCTCTGCAAAGACAGCGAACGGGGAGACGAAGGCCATAGCGTGCGCGGGGGAAGAGAAAAATTTCTTCCGCGGAGAAAAGAGCAACTCAATTGTCCGAATGCGAGGGAAGTGCGAGAGCAGAGAACGCACGTGGCGCTGGACAGGCCGAGGGACGACCGGGAGCGACTTGGAGACGACGAGAGGTAAGGGCGCGGAGAAAGCCTCTGAGGACGGAAACGAAGGCAAAGAAATAGATGACGCAGAAGACGAGGAAGACGAGATGCGGAGAGAACGGCGAGAGAGGGGTGGAGGGCCCTGACAATTCGGAGGCGAGGACGAAGAAAAGTCGCCGGCCGGCCTCGCGCCTTCCGCATGAGCTGACCCGGATGTACCATCCTCACGTGGACGGCGACGCGAACGGGAAGGAGAGTTCATCTGCATGCACGCGGCGGCAGTGGACACATTCGAACCCGAGAATCCCTCGTCTCGTCCTGAAGCAACTCCGTGGTTGGAGGTGGACATCGGACAGGACGTGGAGGACGGAGAACAAGAGTTGGAAGAAGCAACGGGCGATGTGTCCACGTCAGTACTCCCGCGTGGATATTCCCCCCCGTGCCTGCTGGCTCCACCCCTGTGCACATTACACTCCGTGGAAGGTCTTCGAGTTCTTCTTCTCTCGGGTGTCTGTTCTCCCCCTTCATGACGCCCGCCCCGTTCTCGCTCCGCTGTTTGTCTTTCCTCAGCAAGACCTCTCTCTTCACTTTCACCACTGCCCAGGCAGGCGTTGTCCTCTCCTTCGTCTCCTGCCTCTGCGTCGCTGCCACTGGGGCCTTCTCGGAGATCCGCTGTCGCCGCGTCCTCGCTGCTTCGCTTGCCCTCGTCTCCGGTTCGGCGCCGTTCTGTTTCTTCCTCGTGGAGCCGTCGCACCCGCGCTTCCTCCTGCACATCCTCTCTCTGCATTTGCTGCACAAGGTCGATTTCAGCTTTCCTGACCCGGTCGAGTTCCCCGGGAGAGAGTGTGTCGCGCAGATCTTCATTCCGGTAGTTGACGATCCGAAGGAGGTCGAGAGGCGGCCTCGCGTCCACAGGCAACGCAAAGACGTGACTCGCCAAGGCGTCGAAAAAGTAGCTGTTCTCCAAGACGAAACTGCGAACCTCAACACCGCGCAAACGCGTCTGGAGCAGCCACATCACAGAGGAGTCGCAGGGAACAGAGAGAGAAAAGATGACGAATGCGAAGGAAGGCACGGACGAGAAAAAACCAGCCAGATGGAGAGCGCAGCAGCGAGAGCGACTGAGAGAGACGGACACACACCCAGGGAAGGCGAGAAAGGGGAGACCCAGCGCGGCGAGAGAGGATGCACACACACACACGCACCGAGAAGCGGAGTGGCACCAGTGGCCGCACGAAGCCCAGAGCTGATTGACGAACCAGAAGGGAGCGCAGAACTGGAGACCGAGTTGTTGGAAGTAAACACCGCTCTCAGATTCCTGCAGAGGAGCCGAAAGCGCGGGATTGCCTACGCGCTTCCGCCAAACGAGTTGACAAGATGCCAGCTCACTGATTCGAATCCCCACATCCCACGTCTTTATATGGAGTCGCACACACCATCTCCTGCCTTCTGCCTGCTACTGTCTACGCAGTTGTCCACAGCTCGAGGCCTGCTTCCCTGCATGCGCAGGCAACCCTGTTCCAAAGAGGAGACGCGCAGGCCCCGGCAGAAAAGCACGGGACGTTCCCGAGATTGTTTGCTGCGCCACCCAAGTGCCTTGCCTCGATTCCAAGCACACCAGACGTTGCGACTCTCAACTGCACACTTACCAGAAGCGCCGCGCGTTCCGCCGTCGCAATCGTCGAGATGACGTCTTCGAGGGGGAGGCAGAAGCACGGGACGTTCCCGAGAATGGTTGCTGCGCGTCCTCGAACACCCCCCCGCGTGCGTCGCTGGTCGTGTCTCGGAGCGTCTGCGCCTCTGCTCCGCGGAGGCGCGTGGCCAGCCGCCCTGGGCGTCCCCCCCGTCCCTTCGCCTTCCTCGCCGACTCCGCCCTCCTCGCCTTCGCTGTCGCCATCGAGACCGAGACCAGCATTCGCAAACACTTCCAGATGCGTCCGATTCCCGCGCATACCCACGTGAACCGCTGGCGGCGAGGCGAGCGTCGAGGACGCCTGCCGAGCCGCTGCGGACAGAAATACCGACGGAGAAGCGGGAAAGACGGGAGACGAAGGACGGTTGGCCGAGGCAGGCGAGGACGCAGAGGACGCAGAGGACGAAAGGGAGGGTCGAGCGGTTAGGCTGCGCAGCTGGCTGGGTGTGGCGCGGGAAGAATCATTTCCGACCCGCGGACGGCGCGACAGAGGACGCGAGCTTGGCACTTCAACGTCGTGGGCTCGTCCATTTCGGTTCCTTTCTTCGGGAATCGGTTTTCGTGGCAAAACGCTGCGTCGCCCGAGACAGCGCGGGGGCATCCGCCCGGGCGACGCTCGCGCCGGGAGGACGTCGGAACCGACATGCAAACAGAGCGGTGTGGACCAGATGTCGATGGGGCGCGGTTCTTCTGTGTGTTTGCATCGGTCTCTTCCCGCCTCGCAGTTGTCTTCCGTGTTCTCGCGCGACGCGTCCGCCGACCTGGGAGAGGAAGAGGTCGCGGAGTCTTGACAGATTCGGGAGGGAGGCGACGAGCGAGGGCGACGGGAAGAAGCGAAAGTGTGAGGGGAGTGGCTGCGCACGCCGCGAGATGCGGGATCGTCGGACGAAGCAGGGACAGCGGGTCGAGGATCCTCAGGACCCGGAGCAGAAACAGAAAAGACAAAAGACGCCAGCGAGGAGAGGGTGGAAAGCATCTTGAAGAGGCTAGAAGGGGCCGGGTATACGGCGCTGTGGACGGGACATACGCAGTAGGAGGTAGAGGGACCGAGCGAAAACAAAGCCCGCAGTCAACGCGGAAAAACGACCGCCGCACTCGAGGTGAGCCTCTTTTCAGTAAGCACTGAAAAGCGCGGGAAGTACGGAACAAACACAGCGCGAGGTTACACTCGCAGCTGTTTCAAAGTGACGCGCTCTGGCGCATGTGTAGGGCACATATACCTCCAGCAGCTCGTCGCAGGAGAAAGCCAGACTGCAAGACAAACCAAAATCCGAGCTCTTTGCTCTCGAGTCATCGCTTCATTTTGCTGGGTCACGGCGCTTCTGTTTGTCCCCGGAACCAAAGTCTGTTTTTTCCCTCTCAGAATGTGCGAAGCGCTGCCACAGCTGGGCGAACGCACGAGACCCGGCTGACTATAGCGAGAGAGGCACAAGGCGCAGTTGCCTGGCGGAAAACATCGGCCTCTCTACGGACCTCCGTTCGCCCGTGAACGAAGATGAGGAAGAACCAAAAAGCAATCGCGACAGAAACGCACGCTCGCGTGACTCTGGGCCTCACAAAGGCTCAACGTCGACGGCGTCTCTTTCCACAGCAAAGGGGTGAGAACCTGCGAGCGGCGAGGCCTTCCTCGCTGGATAGGCTCTAGCCGAGTCGGGAAGTAGAACCGAGAGGAAGCGTGCAGATTGGCAAGAAAGTCCAAACGGAGGGACAGAACGCTCCAGTGTAAAACCCAGCATATTTACTGCCACGGCACACGCAGAGCGTCCATCTTCCCCCCACGTCTCTCCCTTCCCATCGCGTTCCGTAGGCACCAGGAGACTCTCGAGTTGGGGGCGAAGAAGTTGCGCACCTGGTTTTTTTTTCGCTTGCGTTCGACAAGATGGGACAGAAGGAGAGGAACGCCGCGAGTCTGTTGACTCCGCGTCTGCTTTCATAACACACAAAGGAGAGTGTCGTACGGGCCGTTTGTGCTTTCGTGAGAAAATGTTGCAGGGAGGGAGGTGTTAACTCCTTGCTCCGAGGTGATGCAGGCGTAAACGCAGTACGGCTGCAGCGGCGCTAGGAAGGCTCTGCTCTTTCTGCGTGGAGCGGCGTCGATTCGTTTTTAAAACCAAACGCTGAATTAAGTTTCGTCTCTGGCAGTTATTGCTTGTGGCGTGGTTCCGTGATGCGGGTCGCCTTCCTTCGCCGGCGGAAATCCGGTTTCATCGACCGGCAACTGGGCTGGTAGCGCTGCTGTTTCGATTGCCATCGTCCGACTCTTTTTACGGACGGTACGTAACCGCCTTTTTCGCCATGTGGAAGTGCGATCCCCTCACCTATTGTTTTACGTTTGTCTGCCGATGCCCCGTTCTTTTTCGTGGACAATTGCTCGCGTTTTCCTGCCTGTTTCGGATGCGTTTCTGCTAGCGCTAGCTCCCATGCCGGGTGTCTGTACCCCCGTTTTCCCCCGACTCCCGGGTTTCTGCTTTCGCTCGTGGAGCTTCGAGGAAACATCGTTGGCTTTTTCGGATCTCTGAGCGGTTTCGTTTGTCCTGCTGTCTCTCGCGGACGTGATCTGGCGTGTCGCCCCGTTGCTTCCGTCGCCTCCGACAACCTCCGGCCAGTGCCCGTGTATATCCCCGACTGCACATCCGGGGCACATGCATTTTTCACTTCTTTTTCCATGAGCCCATTTCTTCTTTGTCTTCGTCCTTCGCTCCCCTGCGCGAGGGGGAGAGGCTTTCCGTCTTCCTCGGAGAGGAGTTCGCCGCTTTTAAGTTAGCCGCTGTCGGCTTGCAATCGAACGCCGGCAGTCGATGCCCGGGGATGTCGATTGCCGATTTCCGCTGGGAAAAAGTCTGCCGTCTCAGGACCCGTGAGGGCTTCTGCTGATGGGCCAGCTCTGCATCTCCGCGGGGCTCCCAGTTCCCTTCTTCAACGCGTGCAGAGGCCGACTCGGCAGTGTCCCACGTCGATCCCCAAGTTGGCTCGTGTGCCGACCCGCTGTACGGGACAGCCTCACTCCGACGTAGAAAAATGGTAAGCGAAGAACCAGACTGCGGAACTTCGCCATCGGGCGACAGCGCCTCCTTTGCAGGTGCGGTCGAAAAAGGCCCCAGCTGCACGCGTTCTGGGGTCTGCGAACCCCACGCAGCAGAGCCGCTCCAACGGACCTTCAACCACGTCTACCGCGCTTCACAACTGAATGCAGCTCCCGTCTCAGATGCATTCGGCCATCACGCGAGTCAAGCTCCAGGAAAGGGACCAGCCGGTTCGACCTCTTTTCTAACCTATGGGAGAGCACTGCCCGCGTCGTGTTCAGAAAATCCGTCCTTTGCGCGGCCGTCCCCCTCGGCGATGGCCACAGAAGAGCATTCCTCTCTTGTCGCCACTCTCCCCGCTGACTACGCATGCGTGTTGCAGTCCCAGTCCACTTGGACGTCCTCGGTGCCTGGTCTCCCGGGCGGCGCTGGTGGAAGGGTGCGGGCTCTGGCCCGCATCAAGGCGCAGGCAGCCGAGCGCATGCGGAGGAAAGCAAAAGAAATCCGAGCTCCGCCTGATGGCGGTGATTTCTTCTCGGATTCATCGGAAGGTTTGACAGCGAAGGACGAGCCGACATCGGACTCGCCCAGCAGTCTGTCGGAGGCTGCGTCGTCTCGGTCCAGTTCGTCTGACAACACGTCTTCTTCCGGTGTAGCTACACCTGACAACAGAAGCGTCCCGAGCAGTGTCGAGAGCAAGCGGCCGGCCGACCGTGAAGCGGCGGGCTCCTCTAGCGAAACCAGCGACGACAGTCTGTTTTCCGATAACCGGACGTCAGACGACTCCAGCGAGGCGAACGATGGCGCTCGAACCCCCAGGCCGACTGCGCGGGCGGATCTTTTCTCGCTGTTTCGCGCGCGTGTGCCGGTGACAGGCCTGGGACGGCCGGGGACGGGACGACGGTCCAGCGAGCGCGGCGGCGAGTCAAGCAGATACCTACGCACGGCCTCATGGAGAGCGCGACACGGGCGGAGCAGCGGATCTGCAAACAACTCCCTGACCACGAGCCAGAGCAGCTTTCAGTCGTCTGTGGCGTTCACGTCGAGTGAAGACACGAACGTTTCGTCCGACACTAGTGTCGTCACCATGGAGATGAAAACGGCTGAAGGCAGCGACACAGATGTGGAGCATCCAAGAGAGAGGGGGACTGGAGCCACTGGGCTGTCGCACGTTTTTCAACGCCGACCGGCGTACCACTCGCGGTCGCCGACCTCTGTCTCCCCGTCCCCTGGACTCAGCGGGAACATGCATTCCTCGGCGCGCCGCCGACACCGCGCGAGGAATCACCGTTCGCTTCCTCGTCACCCCTGCAGAGTTGTTCCGCCCAGGCGGCTCGCGCCGGCTCTGCGAAAAACGTTTCTCTCTTCCACGTACAGTTCCCACGCTTCTCGTTCGCTCTCTGCAAGTTTCCGAGCGGCGAGCTTCGGGTCTGGCGAGCTGCGCGCGTCGCCGCACTCGCTGGGCCGCGTGCGCGTCGCGCAAGGGGCTCGCACAGAGAGGCGCGCGCGGCGCTCCGGGAGGGTGCCTGCGCTTCGTCTCCACTTGCTGTCGCGAGCCGCGAGTCTTCAGAGGGCGGACACAGGCGTCGGCGAGCGGCGGAGAAAGGGGATTGGGAGCGAGACACAGTCGGCCAGCAAAAGCAAGGCCGCCGGCTGGCTGCGACTCTTCACGCCGCTCTTTGGCATCCAGCAGGACCACGCGCGCGGCAGCCCGTGGACAGCTTTGTCTTCTGCGCGCTCGTCGTGTCCCGACGCGGGCGAACTGGAAGAGCAGCTGAGGGGCGAAGGCTCACGCAGAGCGCCTGTTGTGACGGGGAACGGCGGGAAAAAAGCGAGAGGGCCCGTCGATCCACCGCTGGAACCCCAAAGAGGCGAGGCAGCCGTGGGGCGGGCGAACGGCGAAAACGCGACGGTGCAGAGCGCGTCAGCTCGGATGGCGCGGTCCGGGGCAGACGCGAGAACCGCTGAAGGAGCAGAGATGGAAAACAGGCCTCGAGTATTTCGTCTAGGCGAAGGGCGTGAGAAAGGCACCACCTCACGGACCTCCACTTCACCCAGCGCCGTCGGGAGGTCCGGACGAGGCGAGGGTCTCTCTGCGTCTCGACACAGAGTGCATGTGCGCCTCTCCTCTGTGGATTCCTCGCTTTCACCTTCGTCGTCGTCGCCTTCACCTTCGTCGTCGTCGCCTTCATCTTCGTCGTTGTCGCCTTCATCATCGTCGTTGTCGCCTTCGTCTTCGTCGTTGTCGCCTTCGTCTTCGTCGTTGCCTTCGCGTTCCCAGTCTTTGTCTTCGCGATCAGAGTCTCTGTCCCCTCCTCGCTCGCTGTCCTCGTCGTCGCGCAGCGCGTCTCCGCGGCGGCGAGAGGAGCCTCGGCCGGTCGATTCGAGGGCTGCTGGACACGCTGAGAGGCGAGGGAAGCGCGACAAGTCGGCTGCAGGGTTGAGCTTCTTCGACTTGCTCCGTCTCGCTCCGTCGTCCCGGAGCCGAGAGCGGAGAGGGAGACGAAGGGACCGCCGTGCGCCTTCTGTTTCCCCGTCTTCGCCCGGAGTCCCCGAGGCCGAGAGAGAACGCTCGGTGCGGGAACAGACCTATGTGGGCGCGGGAGCTGGAGGAGGCGCAACCCAGAGCTCGCCGCGCAGCCAGTCACCGCGAGAGACGAAGGTTCGCCGCGACGTCCGAAAGGACAAGGCAGAGGAAGCGCGAGAGGCGCTGGGATACGAGCGACAGACGGCGCGGGTGAAGAAGGAGGTTGAGGAAGCACGCGGCGCGGGGCGACTGGGGGAAGAAGGAAGAAAAGATCGCGAGAGGAAGGGAGACAGCGTGGACGAAGGCGGAGACGCGCAGCGTCGTCAGAGCGCAGACCAGTTGAACCCAGGGAGTGATCTGAAGAGCAGCGGTTCTCTCACCAACTCTTCACAGTCTCTGCGCTTCGCTTCCCCCTTCTCGCCGTCGCCGTCTGCGGCCTCACCGCCCTCGTCTCCCCGCTCGCAGCCTGTCCTCGTGTCATCCGCCGGGTTGTCCTGCGTCCTGTCGGACTCTTCCCAGACGACGGCGCCGCCATCAACAGCGCCGGGGGCGTCCGTCGATCAGCCGACGCAGAGCCCAGAGCGCAGCGACACGCCGTGCACAACGCCGCAGGACAGTCACGTTGATTTGGAGAAGGCGGAGGGTACACTCCGCGAACAGGCCGAAGGAGGAAACGGGCGAAAAGGCGCTGCCGATGCGAAAGAGGCGGTAGGCGATCGCAAGGTGGGCTATCAGTCGCGTGCGAGTCTGGAGTCTTGCGCTTCCCGATCCACGGCATCTCGCGCCTCTCTCGCCTCTTCGTTTTCGTCGTGTGGTTTCTCGTCCTCGCTGGCGTCTTCGCATTGTGAATGTGGAGGCCCGACCAGCTCGTCGTGGACAGATGAAGAGTCCGAAAGGAGGCCGGAGAAGAGGGAGAGGCCGACAAGGAATGAGGCGACGCGCACAGCGGACTCATCCCTCGTGCCGACATCTTCCACCCCGACGCGCCCTGAGGGCCCATCCTGGAACGCTGCGCTGTCCCGACGCTATTCAGATCAGCCTGAGGCGCATCATCCACACAGCGAGGGCGGCCTTGATTCCTCTCCTGCTGGGCCTTCCTCGCCCCCGTTCCGCTCCCCTCCCTCTTGCTCTTCGTCGTCTTCCTCGTCCTCCCCTACTTCCTGTTCTGCGTCGTCCTCTTCTTCATCCTCTCCTTCCCCGACGTCCTGTTCTTCTTCATCTGTTTCGTCTTCTTCGCCTCCCTCTTCTTCCTCCCCTCCCTCGGCTTCTTCCTCCTCTTCTTCGTCCTCATCTTCGTCCTCGTCTTCTTCGTCCTCATCTTCGTCCTCGTCTTCTTCGTCCTCGTCTTCCTCTTCTTACTCTGCGTACTGTTCCGTCGCGCCTCGAGCGGGATCTGAGCTGGAGGGTTCGGGTTCTTCCCGAGAGTCGTCTGTCGCCTCTAGCTCTTCGTTTCCGCCCGGCGCGTCTCGCCAGTCGGCCCCCGCTCAAACCGTGCCCAAGTCGAAGTTCCAGTGGGTGAACCTCGACCGACTACCCCTCACGTCGCAAGTGGCGTTCGACGATTTCGCGCAGGTCGTCCGCCGGCGCGCCTGTGCCGGTCGCCTCTGTGGCTTCTGTTGCTGCTGCATTGGCTGCAGTACAGACAGCGCGCACCCACCGGCGGGCAGTGCACCCGCGTCCGCGTCGCGGAAAGACGGCGCCTGCACGTGCGTCTGTGGGACGTGCTGCTGCCGAGATCGGCAGAGTCCGGACTCGGAAGAAGGGCTGAAGCGGCGTGCCTCGACGGCGCATGTGTCGCGCCAGGCCGCGCTCGATCTCTCCTTTCTCTTTGATATGCGGGACGGCGGAGCGCTTGCCTCGGGGTTCTCTGGGTTCTCGAGCGCGGGTCAGGCGCCGCTTGCGGGGTCCGCGGCGCCCTCGATGGCGACGTTCCTCGCCACGCGCCTGCCGTCGTTCCACGCGGGCCTTCCTCCAGCCCGTCTGGCGGAGCTCCAGGCGAACGCGGCGGCGCGGCTGGCCGCGACGATGGCGAACAAGGTTGCGCTGGCGGCGCGCTTTCTGGTGCATGCGCCCGCGAACCACCTGGTCATTCCGTCAGTCGACCTGTTTGTGGACCAGCGGAAACTGCGGTCGCTTATGATGGTTCCGAAGCGGAGCGTCACGGAGCAGGTGATGCGCATCCTCCAGCGCCTGCCGCGGTTTGCCTTGCCGCTGTACGAGTCGTTTCTGCTCGAGCAGGTGTGCGAAGACCCGGTCCTCCACCCGCGTCTCCAGGGGCTGGAGATCCCCTTCCGCCTCCTGACGCACGACTTTGTTTTCCTGGGCAGCTACGCGTACCTCGCAGATCTCCCGCCCTGGTCACGCCCCCCCGTCAAGGTCCTGCGCATCTACAAATTCCAGCAGCTGCAGCTGGTGGATGCGGGCGAGAGCCGCGAGGTCCCGGGCGTGTCGTCTCCGCGGCGCGGAGACAGATTCGCGCGCGGCCGCAGCGATGCGCTCAACCCCACTGAGGCGGCGCTCGACGCCGGAGGGTGGCGAGGCAGGCGGGCACTTGTTTCCCGTGGCGGCAGGCCGGGAGGGAGCGACCGCATGGAAAGCCACGGCAGCGACGCCCACACGGCGTCCAGCTCCTCGACGTCGGGATGGGGGTCCGAGGCCCGAGAGACGTCGGACGCGCGGACTGTCTCGACCCTGGACGGAACTGCGAGCGCGGTTCTTTGGAGACGCGGCGCGAGCGGCGGGGACGACAGCCGCCTCGAGTCGGCCTCGTCCGCCGAGGGCCAGCTCTCGAGCGCAGGGCGGGCGTGGGTGGAGGGGGACACGCGCGCGAGAGAGATGCGAAGAGCCTCGGGGGCGATGAACGAGGACGAGACTCTGGGCAGTTCTTCCCCGAGTCTGGGCCCTCGCCCCAGAGGCAGCACCTACGCCGCGCCGCGGTATGGAGCGCGGCCGGATGACCTCGAGGCGGAGCATCTGCAAGGTCTCGCGCTGTACAATTTGAAGCTGCTGATCCGCGACTTTGAGGAGACGCTCGAAGTCGTCGAACTCCATTACGGAGAAATGTTCTTCATTGAGGGCGACGTGTTTGCCTACTTTCGCGGGATTGCGGCGTTCATGGAAGACCAGCACTTTCAGCTAGAAAGCATCAAGTGCCGGCGGAAGGACGGACCGCCTATCGCCCTGCGGCCTCAAGGCGCTGCTGCGTTTCCAGGAGGCGGGGGGCGAACGTTTGACCGGGCGGGCTGGAGCTGGGGAGGAGAAGGCCGCCGGCGACCGGGCGCGAGCGGACGTGGCGACCGCGAGGAACAGCCGCAAGCACGCAGCAGCCGGAAGGCGTGCGGGATGTGTTGTCGCTGCGCGGCGCGGCAGGCGGCGACGGCTGCCTGCCGTGAAAGAGAGGTGGGGGCCGAGGGAGAAGCAGCGAGCGACGCGCGAGAGGAGCGAGAGCGAACAGGCCGAGAGTGGAGAGGTCGGGACAGCGACGCAAACCCTTCCTCCGAAGAGGAAGAGGGAGGCTGGAGGAGAAGACGCCAGGAGCTGCGGGGGTTCCGAGATGAAGGCGGCTGGGGGAACGCGCGGAGACAGGGGCGGGAGGGCGCCGAGGGCGGAAGGAGAGAAGACCTTGATGCGGCCGCGGGCTTCGGCACGTACGCCCCAGGTCCAGGGGGACGCGACTCCGACTCGGAGACGGAGGACGACGGCGCAGGAGACGAGACAGACGATGAAGACGTCGATGGATTTGTTCGCTCGCGAACGATTGTCGATGAGGTCTACGGCGCGCGAGATGAAGGTGGAATCGGTAAGCTCAGAAAACAAGACGGATGCGGGGAACTGCCGCGCGACCTTTGGGCTTTCATGGGGCAGCCAGTGAAGACGTTCCCAGTATAGTTGAGGGCCGAGCGCGAACACGCGAACCCTCTCTGCGCGATTGAAACGAAGGCGCCGTATGCCTTTCCCCCTGGGACGAAAAACGAAGGTTCCGATTCCAAACAATGCAAGCAAACAGATAAAGCTTGAGATGGTCCTTCGGAGAGGTTCTAAGAAGGGAGAAAAGGCAGCCGAGACTGCTCCGGTGGTTCCAGTGCTGTGATGGCTAAACTACAGGGGCGAACGGGAGACTCCATCGATTCCATGCTTGGGCCTCCGTTCGTCGATGGGGTGAGCACCCTTCGCAAGCAGACGTTTTTTTGCGCAGTCAAGGTCACCAGCTGTGTGCCGTCGTTTTCGAACTGCTTTTTGAAGTGGCTGCTTGGTGTGTCTCTTTCTCGCCAGGTTCGGGACTTGCGAGGACCTTCACGAATTTTGTCCGGGCTCTCGACACGAGCCGACGCCGGCGCACAGACGTCGTCGTCGAGGGGTCGGTTGCCCCGTCGTTCTTTGGCGTCGGGTCTTCGCCGTTGTCACCTTTGTCGCCTTCTCCCGGCTTTGCAGCCGGCCGCAGCCGTCGCGACGACTGGGGCGTTCGCGGCTCAAAGGTGGCCATTCATTCCGTGACGTTCGTGAAGAAACCGCCGAGTCTCTTTCCGCCGAGTCTCTTCGAGGAGACAGAAAGGCCGCCTGGCCGGGAGCGACAGGCGCGCCAGAGCGGCGAGGCGGGAGGCGCCAGTGGGGGCGCGGGAGACAGAGAAGGAGACTGGGAACAGGGCGCGGAGGGCGAGGCGGGACGTGGCGAAGGCGCGCAGCCCCATGGGCGCCGCGCGACGTTCCTCGGCTATCTGCTGGGCGACGAGGAGGTCGATGAGGACGACGATCTTCTCACCTTTCTTGATAGCGCCTGGTATTAGCCGAAGGCGCGAAGAAAAAGGGAAGAAGTTCGAAGCGGAGCGAGAGGACGAGAATGACGGAGTAAGGCGAGAAGACGAGATACGTTTCAGGAGCGAAATTCGAAGGCGGGGGATCTCCTTCCGGATTCAGAGTGATCGGGGTTTTCAGGGGTGCGTTCGGGTCGAGGAATTGGGGGGGTGCGGGGAACACTTCGGTTCAGAATTTTTGGTGGGTGAGTGAGAAGTCAGAAAGGCGAGAGGGCGATGACATTGCAGACGATCGAGAGGTACCTGAGGATGGCGAGAAGAGAGGATTGCCTCCGTTGCGATGTGGGAAGTCAAACAGAAGATCGAGACGGGAGAGTGACGTGTGGCGCGGCCTGAAAAACCCTCGCTTGCATGCCTTCTCTCGCTGTTCAGAGTGGCTTTCGAGTCTTCGGAATTGCTGTCTCTGCTCATTTCCTGCTTGGGTGGTGTGAAGGCGACTCTACTGAACAGGAAAAGGGGCTGAACCAGTGAGAAGAAAACCGGGAAAGAAAAGCGCCGGAGACTGAAGGGTCGTGTTAACGAGTTGTGCTAGGAACTTGGGACAGGATCCAGGGACGGATGGCACTTGTACCTGCCAGGTGTTCGCGCGGGTCGCGGAGGCGAATCGCTCGGTGCTGCGTTTTCGTCGGAAATTGCAACTTTCCTTCTCTCTGCATCGGCGTGCAAATGCCCACTGTTTTCTCAAACCGTAATAGAGGGGTAGAATGCCATGCTATCAACGGGGGCGACCGCGCGATCGCCGCCTCGCGCTGGAGCTTTGTTTTGCCTCCGACACAGGCCTCACTCGCCTTACCGTTTTATTTCCAGATGCGTTCCGTGTGCACGAAACTACAACACAAATTAAGCTGAATGTCCGTGTCGCCTCTGTAGAGGAGAGAGACGTGAACAGGAAACTGCCGGTGTGGTCCGGCGAGGCTTATGGAGAGCTCCGTAGGTCTTCCAGACTCTTCGCACTAGAGGCGGTACGTCGCTGTCGGCCGCCTGGATGGGAAGTGGATTCCCAGTATAAGCCGTTTCTGGTGCTAGGCGAAGCCCTCGAGCCGTGACAGGCCGAGAGAGACGTTGGAAGGGGGCGTCTCGTGTCTGTCTGTGTGTGTCAAGACAGTTCGGAGGTGCGTTTGAGACGCGACAAAAAGCCGAATCACCCGAGTGGCCACGCCCATGTCCAGCGGCGGGTTTGTGGAGGAAGCGTTAATGCCCTGTTGTCAAGTGTATCGCGAGGTCGGTCCCGAAGCCGTCAGTCGGCGATGCGTCGCCTCATGTCTCACCAACGCCCTGTGTTTTCCCTTGCTTTCTAGCGTTTGGTCTACTTTCGATTTCCGCCCGTTCTCTCATGAGCGGCCTCGTTAAAAGTCCGCTGTTCCTCTTTGCCTGCTGCTCGGTTCTCCATTGCGCCTTCTCTGTGTCGCTTCCGCTTCTCACTTGCTGCCTTCGCATCTCATTTGTCTCTGTCTCATCTCTTTGTCTCTTTTTCGTGAGGCAAAGGACATAGGAGATCGCGTTAGGTCTTGGGAAAACGACTTCCGAACCCCCAGTATAGACTGGTACAAAGAAGTTGGCGCGGTTCAACCATTCGCAGTGGGGAGTGCATTTGCCTGGTAATTTTCAGCGAGCGATGCCGCGAGAAAGAAATTGCCTTCATGTGACAAGCTTGCAGAAACGAGGGAACCGTTTGTGTTCCGGGACACTCTGGACACTTGACAAGGAAATAGAGAACGCAGGCCGCAGCGCGAAGAACAGATGAAGCGACACAGCGAGCGGGAAGTGCAAAAAGTGCCCAAGAGGCAGGGCGGGATAAACAGACAGACGCCATCCGAGAGGTCGGCGAACCTTTCAAGAGAGACGACAGGATGAGAACTCGAGAGACGAGGTCTGCTGCGAAACCGCCTCCGCGTCTTCTCACGCACCTGTTATTGAGAGGATGGCTGAGAGAGATGTTAGCCGTTGCCGAAGACGGTTTTCCTTGTTCTTTCCGAGCCTTCGTACAAGATTGCTTCTTCGAACGTAAGCCGTAGCGACTGACGCTGTTAAGGCGACTTGGACCGACTCACCTTCTCCAGTTCGCGCCGGCGCTTCTCGCGGAACAGCCACCTAAGAAGCCAGGGGAGAAAAACCAAGAGAATCGCACAAACAGAGCGAGAAGGCAGAAATGTGGCGAAACCTGATGTAAACAAACGCGGAAAAAGGTGAAACTCCCGACCGTTTTGACGGGCGCGGAGAGATGGAGAGACAGAGGTGAAGTGAAGGCACGAAACAGGCAGGCAGTCCACGTGGACACCTGGAATGCGGCTAGTCTCTATCTCCTTAGCCGCAGGCATGGGCAGACGCATCCGAGGAAACAAGCGCGCCTTCTTGAGCGAGATTCGCAATGCATGCATCGCTCTCTGCATTTTTGTGAACGGCGGCAAGGCCCCTCGACCTAGCGTACTTGATGGGCGTGAAGTGAAAGTTGAAAGCCGTGCGAGTCGAGAAGTCCAGATAGAGCCGATAAACGTCTGGGAAATACTCGGCCTTGTTGCAGAACACGACAATAGTTGGGGGCTGGATAGACACCTGGAGGCGAAGCAGACTCCGGAGAACAGAGGCGAGACTTCGTGGAACTTCAGCGACGGGAAAATCTAGAAAACGCGGACAACAGGCGGCCGATGGCGTGTATGTACTGCGGAGCACTAGCCGCCGCCAAATCAGAAGCGACGACGCTGATTTCGATGATTTCGATCCTGCGCTGAGCGCTTCAACCTCTGACCATGAACCGCTGCGTCTCGAAGCGTCGGCATCAGTTCTCAGTCTGGATATATAGAGAAAGAGAGCGTTAGGTTTAAATATTCATTTGTCAATTGCTCTCTTGCCACCCACAGTGTCTAGGGGTGAACTGATACATCCACCTTTCTCCTGCTGAATCGACACTGCGGCTTCACTGCACTCAACTTTGCAGGATGCCTCTTGATCTCTCAACCCGCCAGGAAATCCGGCAGCCAGCGTTTTCCAGATCCCTCTCTAGCCCTATATATATATATATATATATATATATATATATATATATATGCATACATTTAAGGTGTGTGGAGGTGTACATGTCTATACCATATATTTATATATATATATATATATATATGCATGTATACCCGTACATATATATATATATATATATATACGTTGGGGGGTGAGAGACAGTGTTCACCTGACGAGAGAAATCGGTTGGGCGCATCATGGTTTTCCGTTTAAAGGCATCTCAAAATCCTCAGCTTTGCCGACCTGTTGTGCGACGTAGATTTTCCCGCGTTTGCGGTCTTTGAACAGAGGAGGTGGATGTACAGCTAAAGCATCTCGAATCACGAAATTTAAAAGTCCTGTCCCTAGTCGCCTTCGATGCTGAGGAAAAAGCAAAACAATCAACTGAGAGCCTGCGACCGTAAATATACGTGCGCAAATTTTTTGCCGTTCCTATGCAAAAGAGAACCCCGGTCCTAAAAAGAACTCTTCGAGCCGATGCATGACTCGACGCAAAATCGAAAATCTGCATAAATCGATAAAATACGTACGTCGATATCGACAACTGCGTGAGTATGTGGCCGTCTACACAAAAACGGTCAGATGCAAAGAATTGCATACAGTGAACAGAGAGTGTGTCTAGTTTGGCGCTCGCTGGCTCCCAAGCCTCACACACAAGATCGTGAGGGAACGAATAATCCAAATGTGCATGCACAGAGAAAGCCAAACGAGCGTACGGAAATCAAAGATATCTGCACGTACACTTCGCCAGTTCGAAGGCAGCGACAGATGCCCACACCGTTCAGTATGCATACAATCATATATATATATATATATATATATATATAGAACGATGTGACGATGTATGCAAATACAGATAAATATATATATATATATATATATATCGATGTGTATATGTCCACTTGTACATGTGCATATGTAATTCGGGCAATGTGCAAAGGATTGGGTGTCTTCTGTTCCTTCGCAGATTTTGCTATTCGACTGTGCGATACCTGTTGAAAGGCCTCGTTGATTGCCGGCCAGATACTGGACGCATTTTTCCCGGTCAAGGCAGAGACGCAAACGATTGACGCCCATCGTAGTGGATAGAACACTGAACGAATGTAAGTCGCAACCTGAATGCAAACCGAAAACAAGAGCCATTCACCAATCTGCACGCATCAACATAAACACATGAATATCAACCTCTACGTATCTCTCCATGTGTTTACCTACCGACCTATATATATATATATATATAGGTAGATAGATAGATAGATAGATAGATAGATAGATAGGTGTGGATGTACCTGTGTTACACTGAGGATTTGTGTCACCGTGATGTTAGCAGATTCATCTGTCTTTCCTCGTCAGTGAGGGCATTGTTGGGGCCTTGCGTTCGCCTGAATTGTGTTTCTGAATCCCGTGCCACGCTTTCCCCACCTCGTGGTGCGCTGTCGCCTCTGTGTCGACTGTATCCCATTTGTTCATCACGATGACTGCCGCACGGCCTTCTTCTTCAATGCGTTTCGCGAGGAGGACGTCTTGCTTCACGAGACCGCGTTCGGCATCGCAGACGAGGAGACAGACGTCGCACCTCGTGAGAGCCTGGTCGTGCAAAGCGGAGGAAAGGAGAGCAAAGAAGACACGGACGCGCAACGGTGAAGCAAAAATAGGAGAGGCTCTGGAGAGGGAAAAGCGACCGAGACGACGGCGACGTGCTCCGAGTGGAAGGACGAAGGAACCGGCGAACGGAGAGAGTCGACAGAGACGTCTTAGAAGAAGGTGAGCACAGAACTGGCGACGGCACGGGTGACCGTTTGGCGCGAGGTGCTCGAGCGAAGCGCGAAGTTTCCGCAGATGCTTACTCTTTCCGCCCGCTTCACCATGACAAACTCGGTGCCCTGTTGGGCCTTCACGACACGCGCCCGCCGAATCCCCGCAGTGTCGACGAGGCGATAGACCACTGAGTCTGCAGACCGAGGGGAAGAAGGTTGAGCACGACTAAACAGAAAATCGTCAAGCAAACCCTTGGTGCGTGCGCACCCGTCGAGGGGAGCGTTGGGCCGCCAACAGGTACATATATATATATATATATATATATATATATGGAGATTTGCGAGAGGTGCGGCATTCAGCTCCAGGTATAATGGATGTGTAATGAAAGAGCTTCTATACCTCCGAAGAGAAGCAGACGTATCGACGTTGTGCAGGGGATCAAATAAGTAGCTCCAATAAACAACGTCGAAGCTTTGAGAGCCTCATATAAGCATCGAAAAATGTATAGCCAGATGCGTATCGATAGAGCGTTCTACGGAGCCATGGCAAAGCATTCTTGCACAGTCATATTGATATATATTTATATATATGCATAACAGGAGACCTATACATGCATATACGTCCGTCAAATAAGTAGAGGATCATTTCCAGCCATTCCGACATGTAGTTAGACAGGCCGAGCTGCCAAAGACGCCGTGGAACCGAATGCGCATCCGCGCATAGATACAAACACCTTTTGTCCTAAGGTAGCACTTCACACATGCATTCCCACACAAATGGGGAGTGGGCGCTAGGAACGGTGTACGCACACTCTTTTCCGCATTTGTAAAGACACGGGTAACGTGGCGCGTCGCCTGCGGACCTCGTTCGACAAGCTCGTCGACGGCGTCTCGCGTCGTGCCTGCTTCGGGGCTGACGAGACTCCTTGAGACACCGAGAAGGCGATTGAGTAACTGTGATTTGCCCACATTAGGTCTGAAAGGACGAACAAAAACAGAACGAGGCACATCCCTAGAAACAAGAACAATTCGAAGGAAGTGAGCACGAAAGGAAGGAACAGTCCGAAGCAAAGGGACTGCGCGATGGATCGAGTCACCTCTGGAACCTGCGCTCCCCGCTGCAGCCCCATCAGAGCGATCGTCACGATCTTTTAGACAGCGTTTCTGTTTCTGTTTGCGAATGTTCTCTACCTGCCGACAATCGCCACATTCACATCTTCCTTCGCAAAGGTGGAAAAGACCAGCTGCGACAGAGCGTCCCGATCCGTCCTCTGCCTCGATGGTCCGGCAGCCTCGGCGTAATCGGGTGCGTCGCGCGTTTTCTCGCCCCTTTCAGTCTCTCGCTGCGCTCGGCTGGCGCGCGAAGACGACCGCCTGGCATCGGGGGGAAAGTGCTCAAAGCAGCTGCAGGCAACGCGGAAAGGGGAAGCAGATTAGAGCTCCACCCTGCGAGGTCGGCAGACCAACTCGCCGCTCCATGGTGTCGCTCTCTGTTTCAGCAGGTCTGTGTGCTTCTCAACTCCGCGCTGCCGTCGACGAAGCCGGTGCAAAAGCGCCACGTCCCGGAGCGCGTCCGTCGTCTTTTCCAAGGGCCTGTTTCGTCTCTTCTTTTTCAAGGTCGCGTACGCGACGCTACTGGGTGGTTCGGAGTCTCGCTCAAAGGTGTTCTCTGTTTTCCTGTTCGCCCTCTCCTGTTCAGTTCTTTCCCCCCCTCGAGAAGGCAGCCATGGAGGCCGCGAGTCGCCACGGTAAGTACAGAGGGACGCTGAAAGAAAGGCGAACGTGAATTGCCAGTTTGGGGTTCTCAGTGAAACATCGCTTACGCATCTAACAGGTCAGCCAGGCCGACGCCTTCGATCGCGCTGCAAGGGAAAGGCTGTCCGAGGCCGAGTTTCCAGAATTCCTGTAATGCATCCAAGCACACGAGAGCGACGGCGAGAAGGCAAAACCCTTCGAATCCTGGAGAGATGAAAAGACGAGTCGAAGCACAGCCTCGCTTTGCGGAGACGGACCAGGCACACGGCGACTGAGCCTGACATCTGGAGAGTCCAAACTGAAGCCTGACGCGCCTCGCATGCCGCGTGCGTGGCCGCATTCTAGGGTTTGCTCGCGCTGGCCTAGGCAACCACACGGCGCATCGAATGCGCGCAGCAAGGACTCCACAGCACCAGCACGAGTTCGACACATCTCTATACCTGCGCATGGGTACATGCTGTAAACACCCCTTCTCTACGTAGATCACCAGATGCTCAAATGTAGAAATAGCCACTTTGAATCCATGAACATGTATATTGAAACAACAGCACACATCGGCGGGGGTGCGGCCAGGCAAGTTCGCCGGAGGCAGTAGGGCCGTCGAACGCACCACGAGGCGCCTTCAACAGTGTGAGAGAAGACGTGGAGAGACAAGATCTGCTTCATTCTACAGAACAGGTTTTCCCGTGGAGGGGAAACGACTGAGCAGCAGACTAGCACCTGGGTTATGACTGCCCGCTCGGCCAAGTGAAGATGCAAGGCAGCGGGGAAAAGGGGACAACGCCCGAACGGTCGAGCCCCGCGCTGCCGATGGTTGCTGGCAATACACCCATGTACCGCATGCAGAGCTTTAATGCTGAGCCCGAATCGCGGCTTTGCCGGCACGAGCGACGGACCTGCGCAGAGGCGTGACCGGACTGATAGTTCTCCGTTTTGTTGACGCACACGACGACCGGCGTGCCCGCGCGCCGCAGGAAGTCGGCAATGACTTCGTCCTCTCCGGCCAAGCCGTGCTGAAAACACGCCAGAGACGGAGACCCGTGCACACCGACGCTGGGAGACAAGGCTCTTCCGCGACGGCCGCCCCGAAGACGGCCAACCGATTCAAAATCCGAGGCAAGAGTAGGAAGCAGACGACACGAGCAGGTTCCGTCGCAACGACAACGAGCGAAGAAGCGAGGCGAGAGAACGAAAATCGTAATCGAAGAGAGAGAAAGAACGGAGAGAGACCAGACAAGGAAGCAGCGACAGCAGAACAAAACGCTAGAGGGGACACGAGGAAAAAGAACAGCGAACGGCGGAAGAGAAAGTTGGAGAACAGGAAGGGAAAACACAAGTGAAGAAGAGCGATCGCCAAAAAAGCAAACTCCAAGTTCAAGTATGCGGGTTGAGGAAGGCACGGAGAAGAAAGTGGAGAACATCAATGGGCTTACGCGGCCGTCGACAACGAAGATGGCACATGTAGCCTCCGCGAGAGCAAATTGCACTTGCGTGCGAATCTGAGGGGAGCGCAACGACGCAGGGGCCAAAATGACAGCGAAGAAAACCCAACCTACGCCCTTCCTCCCGGAATCCCCTGTCAAGTGTCTGCCGACTTGAGGACGCTTGGAGGCGACAATCATTTTTTCGCAGACTTCGGTGGAGGCATCGCATCCCTTTATTTCAAGACGGAATTTCGATTTTGACGCACAATAACGACTTGACTGGCAAAGCATAGAAAGCGTCTTCGCGTTTAAACTAGGCATGCATCCTACAGGAATCCATCCCTCCAACGCACAGCATGCACATATCAATCAATCTATCCATGAATATACATGCATTTATAAGAGACCACGAACGAGCGAATGGGCAGCCACGATTGATAGGAATTACTTCTTCTGATATTGCCTGCACAGAGAGGTATATATATTATGGATATACATACATATTTGAGTACCTGCATTTGCATGGAGGCATGAGTGTTCAATCTCCATGACTATCGATCTATCCGTCCATCTATATCTATCTATATCTATCTATGTATCTATATCTATCTATATCTATCTATCTACATCTATCTATCTATCTATCTATCTATATCTATCTATATCTATCTATCTATATCTATCTATGTCTATCTATATCTATCTATCTATATCTATCTATCTACCTATATCTATCTGTCTATCTATATCTATCTATCTATCTATCTATCTATATCGATCTATCTATCTATCTATCTATCTATCTATCTATCTATCTATCTATCTATCTATCTATCTATCTATCTCTCTATCTCTCTATCTATCTATATCTATCTATATCTATCTATCTATCTATCTATCTATCTATCTATCTATCTATCTATCTATCTATCTATCTATCTATCTATCTATATCGATCTATATATGTATATCTATCTATATATATATATATATATATATTCGAGAGAGTGGATACCGTGCACGTGTGGCACCCCTACGTAGGTACGTGCACGCGTGTTCGATCAAGCTCAGCTGTAAGAGACAGAAACACAGATGCAATTCTGGCAGTTGACGTCCGTAACGCAGTCCCCGATTTCCCCACAACTCTTCCCTCTCTAGCATCTTTGCTTTTCCCGTCTCGCGCTTCTCTCGGCCCGTCGCCGGTCCCACGCCATGTCGTCCGCACACCTCCTCAGCGTAGAGCGCCGCGGCATAGCGGTCTTCTTCGAATATAAGCCCGCCAGTATCGACTACGACGAAGGGGCAGCCTCGCCAGACTGAGAACGCGTAGTGCCGGTCGCGGGTGGTGCCGTCTTCATCGCGAACGATCGCGTCTGCTGCAAGATCTTCTTTGTCTTTCAGTTTGTTGAAGAGGCTGCTTTTGCCGACGTTCGGTCGCCCCAAGAGGCAGATGCGAGGAAATTGACCTGAAGCGGATGAAAGCAAGACAAAATTGAGGTCTTGAGAACTGGGGCGCACGCCGCGCGGCGAGGCGCGGCCGAGATAGCATCCGACGGTTTTTTCGTCGACGTTGTAACTCTCTGTTCCGACTCAGACGTGTGCAGGTCCGACTGCGTGTCATGACAGGAGGCCCGCCGCACGCGCGACCACGTTCCGTACGATTCAAGACGTGAGACTGGAAAGTCAGGGAGAGGGCGAGATCAACAGCGAGAAAGCTCGACTTGCCTCTACCGCAGATAGCAGCCCGTGTGAGCCGAACACCAGATGCAGGCAAGAGGACGACGTGAACGCAAACCGGTGCGAGGCAACCACACCAAAGCGAGTCGCATGCACGTCCGCCTCCGGACGACACTCACTTTCGCTTCAAGTGAAGGGGGGGCGTGCCCCACTGTGTTGCCTACTTTGGGTGCACCAGAAGCCGGGGTTGATGGCATGCGCGACAGATCAAGCGTGTCAATCGACACAGGTGAGAAACGGAAAGCGTAAGAGGGCGGAGCAGGAGGGTATATGCACGTGACACCCATACCGGGCACTGTGAATCGCAAGGCGCACCGACGCACGCTGGAATGCACTCGCCACGCAGAGAAAGGACACGGCAAGTCTCCACGTGAAAACACAGGCTCGCACGAAGCGCACGAAGCCCGGCGGATTACGCCTGTTGAGCAGGCACCTCGGCAACCGCGCGGAAACCCTCTCTTAAAAGCGGCCCGGATCGAGGGCTTACCTTCTTGGCGAATCAGCTTCTGGGGAGGTGATCGACGCGGCGATGGCAGCCGCGTCCCCGTCCCTACAGGATCTGTGTCTCTTTCCAAACCATCGTGCTCTCCCCTCTCAGCTTTCGACGATTGGCGGTGCGGTCTCGCGTCCTGTTCGACTGTGTCGCCATCCTCGTCTTCCTCCTCGACCTCAGCCGGACGCGCCTTGTCTCTCACGAACCTGCTCCATGGAGCCTGAGGGAGACACGAGAGCCCCTGCGTCTCATCTGCGCCAGACTCCAACAGCGCCCGCCCTTCTTCTTTAATCTGTCGCCTTCCTTCTCTCAGACTCTCGAGGACACGAGCTCTTTCGTCTGCTTCCTCAGGCGGCAGAGCGTCACGACCGAGTGCCGGCTCGCAACCCTCTTCTGCGTCATCTTCCGCCTCTTCTGTTTCATATTCTTCGTCGTGTTCTTCCGCCTCCACTTCATCCTGATCAGAGGTGGATCTACGCATGCGCCGCGCCTGTGCCGAAAGGCCTTCGCTTGCTTTCCTCGGTTTGCCTCTAGGAACCAAGGAGCTGGGGAGGCGCGCTGGAAAAGATCTCAGACTCGCACCGTTCCTCCCCGCCTCCGCATGTGCGTCTCCTTCCTCTTCCTCGTCTCCTGCCAATCTCCTACGCCGTCCTTTAGCCGCCTGCGAAATCCCGCCGTCTCTGAGCTGCGTTGCTTCTCCATCTCTTTCGGAGAGAAGGCCAAGCCCCTTCGCCCTGCCGCGTCTTCGCGTCTGGGGGCCGTTCGCCTGTACTGCACTGCCTGGCTTTCGGCGGCGGTCTCGGAGAGCAGCTGGAGACGAATCAGAAGAACGAAAACGCGAAGAACCGAAAAGGACAGCTGCAGGCGAACCAGTTGAGGGGGGACGTAACCGCCGCCTTCTCTTTGCCCAAAGGAAAGAAGCACAGACGCCGGCTGTCGCCTCACTGTCGCATCTCGCGGAAGTTCGCCGGTGGCGACTATCGTCTGTGAGCACCCGATTCCCGAGCGTCTGAATCGACAGGGGAGAAGCCGCGGGCCAGAAAAACGGACCCTCAGCGGAGGAAGAGAGCGCGGACTGAGAATGAACGCCCCAGGAGCGCGCACCTCCGCTACGTCGACACAGGAAGTTGGAAACGACGCTGGATCGTCTCTGAGGCCCCTGACTGTGTCCGCCGTCTCGCATGTGGCCCAACCTCCAGGCCCTGAAGAGAAACAGAGAGGTCGCCCGTGTCACCCCCTCGCGTCCTCTCTCTTGTCCCTCGGATGGAAAGCGTGGACCTGAGGCATGCAGACCACTACGTCTCCCGAAAGCATGATCGTACAGCCCCTTCGCTTTACCTACGGGGTTGGCGCGTGGAAAGTTACGGCGCCACGCTTTAGTGTCAGCCGACTGACGCCCAGACGAAAACGGAAACGGCGGCGACGGAGTGGCTGAAAAACACGAGCTTTTGAACGGCAGAAATCCTGTGGGGAAGGGAAATGCGTGGACAACTGCCCGGCTCCACGGCCGCGTGTTCTCGCATGGCAGACCTCTCGGTGTATGTACACCTCGCTGGGCCGAGCCGCGAGCGGATCTGGGAATCGGCCCAAAAGAGTCCAGGGACCGCGACTGAGGCCGCGTACCAAAAATGGTTCCGCTTTCGGCGTGACCTGCGCTGTCGCGCGTTCCGTCTGCGCCTCTTAAAAGCTCTGCGACAAGCTCTAGAGGGGAAAAGACCGAGTCGGATCTAGAGAAAGCCTTGCCGGCAGGCGGCCGCGCGTACCCTGCCAGGGGCTTCCAAGTAGGCGCGCGACCGCCCGGTTGGACGCGTCTGACCAGCGCGTAACAACAAGGAAGACGCAGAAGCACGGAAAGAAGCAGCACGGGAAGAAGACGGCCGACGTCCCTTCGTCCCCCCGCCATAGGGTGGAGAAGGGAACGAAAGTTATTTCAAGTTTCCGTCCACCGAGCGTGGTCAGCAGCTATTCCCGTATGCGGACTGAGCTCGCAGATATTCACAGGCTGAAGAAAATGCCCGTGGTATGGACACAACGAATCGCCGGTGGTGACGGAGGCCTCACCGCATGTCAGGCAGAAGCGACGCAGGGCAAACCGTTGAGACTCGGACTTTTTTGCTTCCAACTGACACGCGAACAAGCCAGAAGTCGCAGACCGGTTCCGCCTCTTGTTCGCCTCCACGCGGCGCAAATCCTTCAGCACAATCCCATGGAGTCTGCTGCCGAAACACTCCTCGGAGAGGCGGATGGAGGAAGCAGTTGTCCACATTCAAGAAAATGCTGGACCTGTTTGTCGTGCGATGGAAGCACTGAGCTGGGGCGTATCCCTTGCGGTAACACAGTTAGGAAAGTACGGCGCTTTCAGCGAGAGAACGGCTTTTCGTGGACGCGTTCGCCCCGACCCGGCGCAACTTCTTTGGGGCTGCTTGCCGCGGCAAGTCAGGAAAAACACGACCTTTCTCTCACTTGAGGAAGGCTGGAGCACGAGACAAGACGAGGGCGAGGAGGAGTCCGAAAGTGCAGCGAAAGGGACGTGTCGCCTGCCGCATAACGAGGCCGTGGATCTAAGGCGTCATGTAGACAGGTGACGACCGCACTGCGCGTTGTCTTGAGGCGAGTCCATCGTCTTGTGCCCTACGCAACAGCGCTGGATGTTTACGTTGTTCGACTCTAGAAAATGTGCGGCCGAAATTTTTCGCTGTCGCAGCACTTGAGTGAAAAACAGATGATCCGAATTCAGATAAGAAACGGGAAGGAACGAGCCAGAGGCAATGGCAAGCAGGGGAAAAAGTGACATGCGCACACATCGCTGTCGATTTCTTTTTTGTGCTTCTGGTTATGGTGATTTGCCATGCAAGGATGCATGCATCTTCACGCAGTCAAGCGGTTTTGTGGGGCGGGAGAAAACTCCGTGCTTGCGAATTTTGCAAAACCTTTTTGCGTCTAAAAGGTGGAAGATTCGACATTGGTCCCTCCTGTTGAGAGCTTTTTTTCAGGTTTTTGTCGACAGGCGCCCTGGTTGCATCTCGACCACGGTTTTACCCAGCAGCTATACACTTCTCTAGTCTCTTCTCTCTCAACAAAGGCGTGGCTCTGGAGAACAGCAATGATGTAAAATCACCGGTTTCTCGCCACAGAGCCTGGACATCTGCTGTGCATCTGCTTTCTCTCCTGTTTGTGCTGCTGTCTCTCTCTCAAATGCCCCCGTCTCTCCAACTCCAAATAGAGGGCTCGTCCACATCCGTTTGCTGCCGGCTTGTCGCTGTTTGTTTTTTACGGATTTCCGCGCCTCCTTCACGCGCCCCCCTTTGCAGCCACTGAACGGGGGCAGAGTTTAATGGTCTCGTGTCACTCCGTTCCTGCTTTTCTGCTTTCTGGACTCTTTCGAGGTTGGCAACCATGACGGCTGCTAGCGAGAAACGCTCCCCAGGAAATGGAGGGAAGAAGAATGAAGAGAAACGCGCCAAAGCCGGAGTGAACAAACAACTTCGGAAAGAACGTCTTCGTGCAATCGAAGCCGCTTCACGCCTTCTGCCTCCGCCCCCCCAAGATGACGCGTGCGCAGCGGGCTCGGCTGCTGGTCCGTCGAGCTCTTCGCTGCTCCCGTCCTCTTCCTCTGCATCTTCCTCCTCGCTATGTTCGGCTTCTCACTCCTCTTCTTCCAGTCCAGCCTCTACCTCGTGTTCGTCTTGGTCGGGTTCAGCCGACCCGGCCTTGGCATCTCTTTCCCTTCTCGAGTGTGCCCCACGGCAGCCTCTCGTGGTTGCTAGTGGCGCTTCCGCATCTTCCGGCACTCGGCCCACGATCTCACAGACAAGCCTCGAACATTTGGACCCAAACATAGACAAGAGCTTACTTTGCTTCTCATCCCAGCGTGTAATGAAGAAAAGACAGGAACGGCGTCTCCAGTCGTCCCTTTCCTCTCGGGACCCCGAGCGCCCGTCGGCAGTTCCCGAGGAATCACAGGAAGAAGCGGGGCAAGCAGAAAGTGCAGAAGGTGGAATGCACGAACTGCCACGCCTGGACCTAACTTCCGCTCCTGGTCGCTTCGCGTTTCACCGAGTAGACGTCGATGCTCGGGCTGCTGCTTGTGTCACTCTAGATGCGAAGCACCGACGGCAAAAGAAGTTGATTGGGTCTTCAGCTGGATGTACACCGCAGCTGGCTCTTCTTTGCCCTTCGCCGTCGTGTCAAAATCTGTCAGGTACTATGGCAGACGTTCCTGGCGATAGACCCGCCAAGGATTCGGCATCTCTTCTCCTTCCACCGTCAGTGAAGGCCAACGCGGAGCTAGCAACGCTAGTGGACGCGGGAAAATTACAGCAACAAGAACGCCTCGCGAAGCGGGATGCGGCGAAGGCGCATTTGGCAAACTGGTACGAGATTCCAGCGCAAGAGCTTTCACCAGGGCTGCGCCGTGAACTGAAGGTGCTCGAGTTGCGTGGCCACATGGACCCGAAGAAGTTCCACAAGGAAGGGCTGAAGATTCGGTCAGAGAGAACCGAACGACGGATTGGATCCGGTGTGTATGTACAGCACACTGCGCACCTTCACGTTTGCACTGTTAAAGACGGATTCGGTAGTGGAGGTGGCGTCGGGGCGGGTCGGGAAAGTGAGGCTGTGGGTGCCACGAAGCGGAGAAAAGGAAAGGGCGGTTCGCTGCTGTCTTCTCTCCTGAAGGACACCAACGTGGAGACGTGGACACGGAAGAAAGTGCGCGATCTCGGCTCGGCCAAATTCGAGGCAAAGGGAAGGAAGAATTCATGGAAAACTCTAAAGAAGAGGAGGTAATGGTCGCGCAGGCCAACGTCAAGCGGCGGGAGGGACTGCGAAATACTTGGCGCTATGGAGAGCGCTCTGATTTTTTTCCCCAGGGTTCGAGGGCGGTACTGCGGTTAAAGTGCAGAGGCGCACTGTCCGTTCTGGTACGTGTGCAGATATTTTCTCGAGAGATGAACCGAGACAGATACTGACGTGGGCGGAAGCGCAACGCTCAACAGTCTGTGGATTCAAATATCAGCGCCTCATGCACCTACCACTTGTGAGTTTTGAATCCGCTTTGCGGAAGCAGAAACGAACTCGCGGAAATGGTTTTTCCCGTTCTGCGGCGATATACGCCAGAGAGGTAGAACAATCACGCGTGTGTTGCGGAGGCGTCGAGTTTGCAGCGGGGACGCGTAGCGTGCCGAGATGATAGCGACGCATATTCAGAGCATCTTACGCTGGCCTGCGAACCTCACAGAGTCGTGCCTAGGTGCTTGAAACTCCATTGCGCCGGACCGAATACCACCGAGCTGCAGACTCATTTACACGTAAACGCGGCCGCAACAACAAACGTTTAGGCTCGGCTACGTCCGGTGAATCTTCGGCTCTTTCTAGGTTGTGCACCTGGCCTTCGGAGTCGAAGCGCGTGTATAAGCATGTCGTGGCTACACCATCAATCTTCTTAGCCCGAAGCTGATCCACAGATGAGTGTTGCCTGTTTTCACACGGAGAGCCTCTCCTGGTAACAGCCTACTGACAGAGTTGAAATCTCTTGATGTGAACACGAGGTCGTGCACCAACTGGCACATACACAGAATGCTGTGAAGAAAGCAGTGTTTTCTGTTTGTGTAAGCCCCTCGCCTGGACCCCGCCCTGACGAACGATAGTTTTTCTTGTCTATACGCCATTACGTAGAAAGCTTCGAACTCACTCTTCGTTACATCCGTCCAGTCGTCTGCCACGACTGACGGGATCGACGGCATGAGGCAGAACGAGGGAAAGTTTTATTTGCCACTGAGTTATTCCCCGGTCTGCTACGTGGCTACAAAAGTGTCCTGTGTACCCAATTGCAACTGACAAGGGATTCACAACGCGAGTGGTCGTCTTGACTCTCGTCACCACGCTGCTGAAACTGGAATCGTTGCCGGAGCCACAGGAGACAACGAAGGTCCTTTATTCCTTCCGGTTAGGAGTGCAGCAGAGGCGCCCCGGTCCCAGTGTCGCAACAACGGGCTGCGCCGGCGTTGTTCAAACAAGCAAGAGTTGCGCAGCCGAATAGACTTTGCATCACTGCAGCGACATGACAACTCATCCTGACTGCATTCTGAATGTACTACCGGTATGGAGCTGTGCCCGGCACGTGAGCGAAGCAGTCGCACATGGCTACCAGGCACAAGGGTGAAATGGAGCGACGGACACCACATGCTACCGAGTGTGCGTCATGAGTGAAAGGGATAGTTGCAGATGACTCGAATTTTCTCTGGGGGTGCATGTACCAATTTCTTCTTTAGCAACAGTGGAGACATTCATTCCGACAGTCCATCTCTCGAAAGAACGTGAGCCGTGCCTCACTTCTTTTTTATAGATACCAGAGTGAAATAATTCACGAGAGAGCTACTGAGGAAGTAGCGAGGCAGTAAAGCCAGACTGGCCCCGTTTGCCCGGACAGAGATATCACACCAAATGTAGAGGCTTCCTTGGGCGAGAGTAGGACTTTCCGTCTCATTCTACTACATCTTGGTATCTGCTGCTGTCCTCATACTTGTTCTCACGTCATCGTCGCTCATGCGGATGTGGAACTACGGCAGGCTTTCTCTGGAGTCTTTCATCGGCGCAGCTGAACTCCACCACCACGTTTATAGCCGCCTTCCACTACACATGGAAGTCTTGTGAGTATGCTGCCGAAATGTAGTATACAAGCAGCGCACATCCCCCCGGCGTACACACAGTACGAAGCGGGGGTCTCCGCAAAGTCCAGAACCCCCGTCTTATCTCTCAGATCAGTATTTGTCCTCCATCAGTTCGTTCGCTGCTAGGCGCTAGGAGTCGTGAGGTTTTTATTGCCCTTGATACGCGCCAAATCCTTATGCGAGAGAGCAAGCACGCTGGAGTAACCTTGACTCTTCGATTGCCAAGTGGATCGTAATGATACAGGAAATTTTTGTTTGCTTATTCAGCTCCTCAGTTTTGGCGGATCATGACTGCGTTACGGACTGTTTTCCAAGGCGTAGCATCGGCGCAATACATGCTAGCATTTTGTCATGCTCCTTGCCACGACCGAGGAAGAAAGGGGGGGGTGGGGGGGGGGGAGTAACCCTTTCTCGAGATGGAAAGGAGAGTGCACATGTTAATCTGTTAATCGAGGCACAGTGGAAACACGCCACGAGCGCCAGTCCACTTGCGCTCGCCAATGCATCTGCGTCAGCAATATCGACCGCCGCATGAAACCATGGCGACGCTGTTGGCGTTTTGTTTGTGCTTATTCTAACTGATCACTACCTCTGCGCATCGACAACGTAGAGTGCTAGCTGGAAGTTGCTCATTTCCAGTGACCATCTTGCAGTGTGGTGTCAGCACACCTGCAGGAGTGGATCTGTCCTGCCTACGCTCTGCGCGAGACGCATCGCCCGCCGCAACAAGCTGGATGTGCAGCAACCCCCGTTTGCAAGTTATACAAAAAGCAATACAACACTCTGTATACAGTCGAATTGCCGGCAAAGCAACCTGTTCCTTTGACACACCCAATAAGCAATTCCGCATGCGTCATCTTCTGTGTTGCCTCCTTACGCGAGTATCGCTACCGGCCGGCGGTGTATCTGCAGGAACCGCGTACCCAAAAGTAACGCGTCTCGAACTCGTGCATGTTGTGGCTGTTCACTCGTTTGCTGCTTTCCGATGCAATGACAATTTGGGCGGGTTGTTAGGCTACGATGACCGCTGAATAGATTGCAGAAAGCTGCTTCGGAGAAAATTCACTGCACTAGCCAACCTCAGACGCGGGGTCATTTGCGTTACATACAGGATATCACCTCGGTAATTGTGCCCTGGTGGACCAGCTGCAAATATCGATTTTTTTCGTGTCTACAGATTTTTTTACCGGCGAAGGTGGTAGACGGCGTCCCCCACGGTCGGCTCGCTTTGTCGCTTCAGCTCCAGGAAATTGCTCATTATTTCGTTTATGTGGCACCGGCGCGCGTAACCCCCGTATGAGGTACCGTACGTGCCCCACTTTGCCCGTGTCGTTTTGTTCCAGAACTCCCCGACCATCTCTGTTTGAAGAGAGTTTGTGATCCGCCAAGCGGTTTCGATCGCGCCGGTGTTTGTTCTGTTTGGGGAGACCTTTTTGCTGTTTCGGCTCCGTGTCATGGCCCCGCTGGTCACCAAGGTAAAATGCGTGCTCAAGGCATAGGGTCTTACACCAAATAAATCTGACAAAGCCAGTGCCGTTCGCCGTGCCCTTTGAAAACGGCGTAGAGCTAACGAGGATGTGGCTTCGCCATTGGCGAAAGCTGTCGACGAGGCATGACTCAACCGAACAGCTGCTTATCAACGCGGGACGAGCACTTGAACGTGGGGTGTGCTTAGTTTGCTCATATCTCCCTTACGGCCGCTTGAGACTCAATCCACTCCAACAACGCAGAAATGCCTTGGACCAGAAAAGCGAAGCGAAGGTGATGGACCGAATGTGCGAGGTCAGTCTTCCTTGGTGTGTCGACTGCTCTCGTTGTCGGCCCCAATGACACCGCTTCACAAAGGCGGGGCACAGTTTCTCTTACGGCATCGACCGTCGTTCAAGAAAGTAGTGATGATGTGTGAACCGTGTCCCTCTTCTTTGTCGATAGCAGGCCAAAAGCGTCCGATGGCACCGTTGGTGAAGCGGCTATTCTGCACTAGTGGGCCACGAGCGATGATGACTCCTTGGCGCTGCTTCGTGCGAAGCGCATTCGTTTCAGTGGCTTTTTCCCTTTTGGTTATCACCGTGTCAGCCAAGTCAGAGGGAAGAAGTTCGGGTGATACCGAGACTAATCTAACGTCACAAGGTACGGCGTATCTTGATCCACATTCTGTTGCCGGCCACCGTCCGGTGGATTCCTCTGCTGCAACGCGAGAACAGGCTGCGCGGCCTTGGAACGACTCATCAGGATTGAGCAGCCCTTTGCCGTTTACTGGCAATCTAGGCTCGCATGGAGGAAGCCGTTCGAAGGGACACGAGGACGAAGAAGCTCCACGGCTCGTGCATCAGCTTGAGAGCCCGCGCGTTGCTGGTACACCAACCACGGATAAACAACTACGGTTGGACGTTACTAAGAGCGGTGAACATTTGGGTGTCGGCACTCGTTTCGTACCTTCCGTTGGTTACCCGTTGCCTCTGGAGGAAGGGAAGTTCGAACAAGGAAAGCTGGATGACGCCCCGCTTGAGCCGAGCCACCGGGGTCCCGTCGATGAAAGACACTCACGGCAGCTCCCTGGGAATGCCGTTGGAGCGCAAGTCGCGAGGCAGTCGTCAGCCGAATTGCATTCTCTGTCCAGTAGCAGTCCGTCGTCAGACACTCGGGTCGGCGAAAACAAAGGAAGCGAGTTTTCAACAGACACCGTGAAGTCTTCCCCTGCTACGGCTGTGCCGGTAGCGACCGGATTAGCGACGGTGAAGCGGCGTGCGGGAGGCGGGGGTTTCTCAACAACCGCGCTGCTGGCAAGGAGAACACTGGAAGAGGTGGGAGGTCTGGGCAGGGGCATTGGCTTATATCTCTATGGGATCGTTTTTAGGGGGAACCTGCTTATGCAAAAACATGTGCTGGATAAGATCAAAGGAAATCTCAGCGTTCTAGAGTTCGTCGAGCAATGCCAGCCTCAATTCGCGTCGTCTCATCGAGCGCTACTAGATGAACTCTATGTGTGGCAAGATACTTTGCAGAGGGTCACGCAACGCGAGCAGGCGCTGGTTCTTCAGCATCAGGCACAGAAAACTGCCCGTCAGAGATGGGCACGCGCGCAGGCCAAGGAAGTCTCCGGGGCGCAGCCGTCCGCAGGCCCAGAGCTGGGTTCACAAGCACCGCCTGAAAGGACACATATAACTGAAAACGTCTTACCAGAAACCGCCGCACACGCTGGTGAGCAGGAACCGTTGGAAGAACCGCGAAACGAGAACATGACAAATTCACGGGGACCGGGGATCCCTGGCTCCAGTACGCTTGGCGCGGGGCGTAGACCGGCGTTAGTCCCACCAGATGCAGGAGAACAGTTCAATGCTCCTGAGGTTCAACCCTCGTCCACGACTTCCCTGACGCAGCCTGGTGAAGACGGAAGAGATAGAGAATCCACATTCCCTCGAGGAAAGGCAAAAGAGGAACCAAGGCGTACGCCTTCTTTCCGAGGCGCGCTGGTGTCCTCTGTTCCATCTCCTGCTACGAGACATCAGGAGTCTGAAGGAGTCTTAGATGCTGCGGGACCAGAAAAGTCCGAAGTCGTACCCGCTTCACATTTCAGTGTGGTAGGACCCGATTTGGCGGGAATGCATCCGGAGACTGAGAAGATGTCTTCTGATATGGACTTTGAGGTGGCAGATGTAGCTTTGTTCGAACCGGCTTCTGACGGACCAGAAGCGGTTCGTCACGACTCTGAATTTCAGGACGGCACACTGGGTTTGCCTGCGTTGGCTGATGAGAGAGTCGCGGGACCGCTTACCCCTCCCAGCGTGCAGGGATCCGCAGGCGTCCCGCCGAATCCGGCTCTCGACAAAAACGACGACAATGTCTCAGCTGATACCCCGGCGAACCGCCTACACACAAACTCGGTGACTGTTGGTCAACATGACGTAAGCACCCTAGAAGGAAAAGGGACAGGGTCGTCCACAGACGGTCTTGTGTCCCCGACGGCGGAGCAAAGCGAGAAGTTGGTACTGGCTGCATTGGGGGCGACGAGCGGTGATAGTACCGCCTCCTGGCCAGCAGGTTCGGCGGATGGAGCCCCTACCAACGAAGCTGTGGCTCAGCAGACTGCGACCGACATACAGGAGGCATCGCACAGGAGTCCGGGACAGTCGGGTCCCGCGCAGCTGCCCACATCGGAATGGAACGACATTGAGCCTGGCCTAGGGCAGGCCATGCATGGGCAGCAGAGTTCAGAGTTTCAGTCGCTGGACGATGAAGTGGATACGTTGGATCTTTATTTGTCCTTGCTTCAAAGTACGTTCTTCAAGTGCGGGGCGCTTCTATCTCGAGCACTTCTGGCGGACGATAGTAAGGAACTGACCTGGTTCTACCAACAGGTTCTGCCCAATGAGATGTACCTGGCCCGCATCTCGGTTGCGCTGCTGACCAGTCAGTACCGTCGTGGCGTGCGGACAGCTGCCTCGACCGAACGCCAACTTCAAAAGGTCCGGTCAATGATGTTTCATGTTCTCGTTGTCGACGAAGCTTTTCTTAATGCAATTTATGCAAAGGATGAGCCCGCCGTGTCAGATCGCCTTAAGGAATCCGAGCCTGATGAATACCGGAAGCCGAATGCACGCACCAAAACTCAAAAAACAAAGAAAGACAAAGGCCGAATCGAGGGAACGCGGGTGGGCGCCGTCATTGAATTTGCCAAGGCACACCTTGGGAAGCCATGGGTCGTCGGAATTCTGACGTTTGCCTCTTTGGTCGGGCTCGACCATTATGGCTATAGAAGGTACTACTATTAGTGTCATCCTTTTTTTCCCCAGTGGCGCAATGGGCAGCTGGAGAGAGCGCTTGAGGCCCAAGGCTTGCCGCGGGGCTAGGAAACGGAAACGTAACATTTGTCTTGTGTTCTTTCATGCATGCTCAACACGAGCGAAGGCATCGCCTCTCGTGTCAACCTTGCCAAACGGGCGGTGAACATGAGTGTGATCATATCACTCAGAGCATCGCTCTGTATGCGCAATTGCATCAAGGACAAAGGGTGCACACGCGCAGTTTCCATCGTGCACTTCAGCGGACGTGTGCACTATGTATGTGACAAACTGTGCAAGGCCTCGCTTACACGAACGCGGATATTTGGCACTCAAGTTTGGCAGCAACTGCCTTCGCCATAACGGCTTCGACTTTGAACGGCGTGGGGGCCCATATACCCGTGCACGTGATTGGTTCGGATGCTGTTGCTCCCGCAAATGCGGGTGCATCCGAGCCGGTCTCTTGTCGTTTTAAAGGGAACATGTGCTATGTGAGTAACGGGGAAGCGACTCACGGGAGGGGGAGGCAGTACGCGTTGAAGTGATACAAAGTATGAAATGCTCAGAACGTTGTTCCAGATGACTCCTCTCGAGTTTCGTATCACCTTTGCAAGAGTCGATGTACTGTGCGGCAGGGATGATGCCAGATTTTAGAGAGGATTCAGGTGTGAAGGGATACATGCTACATCGGTCCGGGGTATGTGCCACACACAAGCCCCGAAAAGTGTGGCCCACCGCATTTCGCGGGGAGAAATTGAAATTACTGCCTCCGCCCCGTTCAGCTTTTTCTCATCGCAGAGAGCCGCGAAAACTTCATCGCTGTCGCGCCGAGGTCGCGTGCTGCCGTACGTGCATAGACAACACGATGCACAGACAGTTCATGTCCCGTCCCAGACGGGATATTTTACATAAGCTTCTCTGCGCATCCACGATTCTCCCTTCGCCTGCTCTGCTTTCCGTGTGTCTCAAACAGTGGTTGTGAAGCACCTCGCGTGATGTTCTGCGTGACAACTTTCAGATGCGTGTAAGCTGCGGTATGTTGCTACAAGTGGGACTCCACTAGACGGCGCCCACAACGCTGCTGTGTGTGACAGTGAAAGGCTGCCGCCGGTGAAGTGTAATGTGAAGGGAGTCCGTCTATGTCAGCCGTCAGCTTTCGACCAGTAGCCGTTGCGAGGTTGGGCAGCTCATCTCAACCGGAACAGGGTCCCGTTAGTATTTTTGGCATGCACAAGAATGCAGCGACAGATGGAGTTCTGGCTGAGTCGATCGGCTGGTTCTCGTCGTGATGGGCGGCGTTGTGTGTTCTTTGCAACATTTTGCCGTGCATGGCACTTGTCTTTTTTGTGGTCATTCGCTCGCTCGGTGTGCCTGGGATCGCACGCTCAACGTAGTGAAACGTTTCCTCGGGGAGCGAGGGCTGTCATAGCGAGACGCACAAGGCGGTCGGTTTTAACTTTGACATTCGTTCACTCTAAATTGGCACATTCACCTGAGGCCCGCCGTTCGTGCGTAGCGACTACACACATTGCTTGTAGCGACTCTCGTTTTCAACACGGAAACAATCTGGTCCTTGCAGCCAAGTTGCGCCTTAGACAGTTTGCCGGGGACTCGCTTCACACCTCCACAACGAGCGCGGATACGGACGTGTTGAATCTGCGTCAACCATGCCCACTTTTGGGCGCGTTGCACGTCGGCCGCGCGAGTGCCGGTGAAACGAATATCTTTGTGTGTTTTAGTTTTTCACACTCATACAGACGCATGTTCTGTTACTAACATAGCCGCGCATCTCTATGCACCTGTGGGTTCCGTGGCGTCTCTCCGACACACAACAAGCAACGCGACAAACCGCCGAAAAGTCTGAAAAGGCATTCCATGGACAGTGCTTCGCTGCGTCCCTAGACGGATGTCTTTGTACAGTGAGGCGCATGAAGGTGTACGGATATGGAAGCTGTGGACACGCGTACTGTGAGGGAGCCAATGCCTCGATCCTACACACCGCACGAAGACTTGTGCAGCTCTTCATTCCGTGACGAGTATGATAGATACAGCCATTTCTGTTTTAGCGTAATAACGTCATTGTGGCTGCACGTTCTGACACTCTTGGTCGACCGCGAGGACTCGGCATTCTGCTGTCCAGGTCAGAAAGCGCCTCGGTGCTTCATCTTAGGCGAGTCTCATCGTTCGCGACAGGCGCACGGCGTCAGCTGTGGCACTACCATTTCCCTCCGCCCTGCGTTCTCTCTCTCTTCCTCTGTTTATCCACCTGATCTCTGTCTCACGTTCGATTCCGTTCTTGGTGTTTCTTGTTGGCAGCGGAAAACATTTTAAAATCCATCTGAGCGCTGGTATTTGTCCAGCTCGCTATTCCTCCGACGAGCGACTACCAGAGATGTACAGACGGTTCTCTATAAAATCAGGAAGGAACACTTTCTGCAAGGTAAGACCCTGGGGTGGGGCGCAAAGAATTCCGGAATCACGAAAGGTCGCGATGTCCGGGTTCGCGGATCGCAAAGACGACAAACTGGGCGTTCTACTCTCTTCGTCATTTCCCCGTTTGCCTTTCCTTCGGGAGGACAGCCGAGAATCTACCGTCAGGGTTCGACGACCCGCTCCGCGGGCGTCTTTGGCGGCTGCTGAAGACTTGGAATACACGTCGTTCGCGTTCACCTCGTCGTGCCTGCGTGGCAGCAGCCTCCCGAGCTCAAGCGCACGTCGGATGTCTTCCGTCGACAGCCGGCCTAGGGCCACCTAAGGTAAACAGAAAAGAGGAAAAAGGAAAGCCGGGGTGAAGCTGAAGAGCACACGAGCTGAGGAAGGATAAGAGACAGGAGATAACGGTACACCCGTAGGCCAGGTGGATGACCGAAGTGGAAGACGTCTATGGTGACGCGGCGATAAAGACCGTCACCGCACGCGCACGGGCGCAAGGCGAGAATGTGAACCAGGAATACACAATGATGAAGATATCAGCGAAAAGCGGTGGAGCAACCGAAACCTAACAACAAACCCGAATGATCATGACTGACGAATTGACGCGCACCAAAGCGAAGACGCAGCGCCATAAGAGAAAGGGTGAACCGACAAAATGAAACTCGGAAGATCAGGGAGCCGGCCGCCGCCCTCTTGTCACCGAGCATTTGCATGCGACCGAAACAAAGAGAAGTCGCACCAGCGACCCAGGAAAAAAACGATGAACAGGTTATAGCATCCAGGGAAACCAGCTCTACAGCACTGACGACGATTCCGAAAGCCTCCGCTCAAAGGCAAGAACCGAGCATCCGCCGCTGGGTTTCCTGGCTTGCTGTTTCGCCGCTCGCCACGGGCTCCTTTTCTTCGGCGTTCCCACGGCATCTCCGAATCCGTTCTCAGTCTGCATGCGCTACGCCTGCGCCAGGCAGGAGATTCCTTCGCCGTTCTCACCCTTCTCCCCGCCTCGCCCACAGTTTCTCCGATCTCTCGCCGAAAGAGAAAAACACGCGAGGGCGTTCCGTGCATGGGCCAGTCGTGCAGAATAGGCGGCTGTGCACATGAAGACTCACCTGGACGAGGGCGCCTACCATCTTGCGAACCATTTTGTAGAGGAAGCGATTACCAACGACGTCTATGCGGAGTCTGATAGAGGAGACGAACGAGAGAAGCGTCCGCAGATCCACAAGCAAGAGGTGAAGACTCCAGAAGCGGGGTCGCGCCGACAGAATAACAACGAGCAGAAAAGGAGACACAAACGCACACGCTCTACACACATATGGGTGGGAGAGATCCTAGCTCGCTACCCTTAGTGCGCGCACGCAAACACTCGTTTCACATACACGGGAATCTGTATATATATATATATATATATATATGTATTTATTTAGTTGCATCAATCTATCTTCTATCTCACTCTCTACCTGTCTGTCTGGCTATCGGTTTGACTACCTGACGCCCCATCCCAATATATCTGTATATGCATGTATGTATATACATGCCCTTTCGGAGGGGACCAGGGGGAAGGCGAGAATGTGAAGGCCTGTGGAAAGGTGACAAAGACTGAAGGAGAGAGAGAACGAAAGAAGAGAATCGCGCAGAGACAGAAGGTGACGGAGTGGGCCACGACGAGGAAAGGAAACGAAAGAGCAGACAGACAGCAGCGAGGCGCGCTCCGTCTTCTTACCCTTGTGGCAGGTCATGACCATCGGTGAAGGAAGGCGATGCAAAGACAGCGGAGCCTTGCGACAGGACAGAAGCGCCGGCGAAGTGACAAAGTCGCTCGTTCGCATCATGACTTGTTTCTGTTGCGCCTCCCTCGCTGTCCTCTCTCTGCGTGTCTCGAGGATCCTGCGAGGCATGCGCCTCCCCCCTGTCGCCAGGAGATCCCTTTGGGACTGGAACCTCAGAGAAGCGAGCAGACGAAACGCCGCACGATGGCTGCGGCCAAGGATCGAACTGGAGAGGAGAGATCCGGATGGAATCGATGACACAAAAAGGATTGTCTTGCATCAGATGCCGCGCTTTCTCCTTCCCGCTGTACTCGCAACGGAAAGCCTGAGGAAACGAGGAGCACGAACGTGAGGAAAAACATGCGACAGAGCGGTGAAGCGGCGACTGCGCAGACAGCGCCCGGCGAGGCAAAAACCGAAGCATCACCGTCCAGAGAGGAGGCTCGGCGGGGCGAGCCGACAAAACGCGCGGAGATGCCAAAGGGAGAAAACGGCAGAGGGGGACAGGCACGGACAGCCCGAGAAGCTGGAGAAGAGACGAAGTAGCCGACACCGAGGTGACGGAAGCAGGAGCCCACTGGAAAGAGAATTCGATACCGAGCTCAGGGCGACGAGTACCTGGGGTGAGGAGGTACGAAACATCGAAAAGAGACAGATGGAGAAGGCGAAGACACACCGGTGACGTGGACAGGGCCACAGACGGTTCACAAACCAAGAGTGGGACCGCACCACGGAGACACACCAGGCTTTTCCGCGATCCGAAAAGGGGCTGTGGCGGCAACCCGAGTCGAAGCTTTCATCGTCGCCCGTCCTCACCGCAAACGAATGAAGACCTTCCATGGCTTTCGCAGCCTGCTTCATTTGTTCCAAGTCGAAGGCGAGCACCTTAAACAGATTGGTTTTCCGCTGCTCAAGAGAGAACAGTTCCGGGCTGTTGGCTTTGTCGGTGCCGTTTCCACTCCGTAGCGGAGTGATCCCAGTGACTGCGGGGACTCCTTGCGCATCCGTTTCTCCCGTGCCCGTCCGACGTAACCCTGAAATACGTGCGCGGCTGTTGCCGCTATCTCTCCGGAAGGTGGCCCTCGCTCCAGCTGTCACCGCGTGCTCGATGGGTTCCCACGCGCGACCGTGTCCGCCCTCGGCAGCGTTCTCCGTGTCTCCACGTCGTGCGGCGTCTCCTCTGGTGCTGGAGGTTTCGCCGCCTTGTCGGTCCAGCAAATCTCCACGGCCTTGCTCTCGCTCCTTCGCGACGTTTTGCATCTGGAGGGCCCAGTTCCGGAGACGCGGATCCTCGGCGAGAACCCAACAGCCGTTCCGGAGGGGCGGAAAGATGACCGGCGCTAGCGAGAGAAAGTAGGTGTAATGCTTCCCCCGCGCTAGCTGGTAGACCGTCGGAACACCTGCGCATAGAGCTGCCGCTTCAGGCGACGCAAACGGCGGAGGCAAACCGTGGCAAGCAGGTGGACGCAAGGGCGAAGAAGGTCGAGCCGTGGCAGCCGGCGCCGCGGAGTCTCTGTCAGTCGCTGTTTGCGTTCCCTGGTTGCCCTCGCCGTCTTCTGGGCACCCCACTGTCGCAGTAGAGTTTACGCCTCGTCCCTTCTCATCACCCGATTCTCGCCCCTCGGCAATCCGTGGAAATGCGGTTTCCGCTTCGGGGTCGTGACGCGTAGGCGAGGGAGACTTGGCGAATGCTTGAAAGACGCCTTGCTGCGCGAGAAGGTTCAGGTCGAGGCCAGCGAGAATGCGCACATCTGAGGGGAGTCGGCGGTTCACGCCGGCGACAAAGCTCTCAAGCGGGATGTGGAGTGGGTGATAGTAGGAGACGTACTGGCAGATCTGAAGGCAAAAGAAAGGAGAAAAACAGAGGCGCGTGGAGAGGCGCGGAAAAGCCGAGCGCCTCTCACAGAACAGAGGGCCGAGACAGGAGGAGACAAAGCTGCGTGTGACAGTTTCATCACACCACAAGTCGCTTGTCAGAAGCTGGATCCCATTAAGGAAGACGCACATTTCGCATCCGTGAGGAACGCGTAAATGAGGAAAAACAGCCTCACCTTGAAAGTGTTGCATCGCTGTCGGCAGGGATGCTAGAACCACTCAAATGCTAGAAACAGACAAGGAAGCGATTGAAGTACAACGAAAACATAGAGAACGCCCCTGGCGAGACTGAAGCCGCTGAAAACTGAGGGACTGACGGAGGCGCGAAACACGTCTCTCTGATGCAGGCACGCGCAGCGACCGGCCGGCCCGCTTTTGGCAGTGTCGAGATCCATCAGCCACTTCGCCTCGAAGCGGAAAGACGCGCTTGAACAGGGGAACTGAAAAAGGTATCCCTTACCGCGCCTGCTGCATGCACGCCGCGATCGGTCCGACTCGCGGGCCGAAGAACGACCGGCGGAGCTACAAGGGGCATCCGGCTTGCAATTCGCGCGGCTTCATCCTTCGTGTGCAGTTGATCTTCGCCTGAGACATGTCGGCACCCTCCCTCGCCTTCGACTGTTTCCGCTCCATCTTTCCCTCGCGTTTCCTCTGGCTCTCCTTGCACGGTAATCGCTGAGTCTACACGTCCGTTGTCGGCCTCTGGAGCGTCCGCTCGACTCGCGCACTTCGCGGCCTTCGGCAGCGCGTCTTCAGCAGCGTGAGCCTGGCTCTCTTTCTGGAACGACGCACGCGCCTGGTTCTCTGCGCGCTTCACCTCGCTGAGCAACACGTCCCATTCGCGGCGCCGCCGTTCAACAAATGCTTCAAAAAACGCGTCATTATCCGGCAGGCTCTTGGAGGTTTTGTGCGGGCGTCCGCGCGCTCCCACTTGACTGGTTCCCGCCTTCAGTTGAGCGACGACGTGCGGTTTGTGGTTTTGCTCTTCGTTGCAAGTTTGTCTCGACCTGCGCGCCCCTTCGGCAGCTCCAACGCCGCGTTGCGGAGCGTCATTTTCGTCCGTCGTCGACTTCGTCTCTGTGTCCCGCTGCAGTCTCGCCTCTTCCGCCTCTTCTCCCCTTGCGTCTTGGTCATCCCTGGTGTCAGAGCCAGGGGCCTGGCGATTTCCAGTTGCGGCTGCTTCTTGTGCGGACGGGGAAGGGTGAGAGTGTTTCCCGCTCCGAAGAAAAGAAAGAATGTCTCGCTGGCTCTGACGGCTGAGGGGATGCACTGCTGCAAAGGCCTGCCGTAGGACCCATTCTACAGTCCGAAGCTGTTTCGGGCCGCGAGGAACAGAAGGAGCAGAAAGAGCAGAAGAGGCAGACGAAGAGGAGGGAAACGAAGACGACGGAGAACAAGAAGAGGGAGACGAAGAAGAGGGGGAACAAGATGAGGGAGTTGAAGAAGAGGGGGAACAAGATGAGGGAGATGAAGTGGTCGGAGAATAAGAAGAGGGGGAGGGAGGGGAAGAAGGAGAAGAACAAGGAAGCGAGGATGCAGAAGACGAGGTACAAGAAAGAGGAGGAGAGCTTGACAAACGGGCTGATGATTCGGGGTGAGAACTTACGAGAGATGCGACAAGCGTGCGGTCTTGAGGAGAAAGATTCGCCGCCCACCCGGAGAAGTCGGTGCCATCGTAGGCAACGAGAAGGAGCAAATTTGTTTGCGGGATCAGAGACGCGGCAGGGGGTAGGGCGTTCGAAGACTCCGAAGAACACGAGTGAGAGGACGACGATGAAGCGGAAGGGTCTAGCGAAGCGGGACACAATGGAGAAGAAAGAGAACAAAGAGAAGAACGAAAGGATGGACACAGGCGGACACAGGGAGAAGAGAGAGAAGATGAATACGACGGCAAATGGGCAGCAGGGGAGGACGAACGAGAAGAAAGAGAGGCTGGTGAGGGAGAAAGGGAAGAATGGGTGAGGCAAGAGCAAAGAGAAGAGCGACAGTGCCGATTCCGACAGGCTCGCCTACGTGAGAGAGACTGAGGCGAAGACACGTGACAGGCTTGGTCCCCCAAAAGAGAAACAGCTGGAGCAAAGGAAAAAAGAGAGGGGGGAGGAGTGCGCGCTGTCTTCAGTGAACTGGAGGAGAAAGAGAAACGCGAAGAGGTTGCACGTCCGTGTCTTCCCAACAGAACGGAAGGTAAACGACAGCCCCGGTTTTTCCTTTTCTGGATTGCAGGAGAAGACAGAGAGAGAGGTGACAAGGAACTGGTCTTTTGGTGCGGCGACAAGGGAGGAGAGGATGCCAGAAGACAGTCACGCAAGCCCCATTGGTGCAGGAAGGCCGGAGGAACACAGAGGCGAGCCCCACGTCTTTGAGACGACCGTGGACGACGTAGACCCGAAGAAGAGAAATAAGAAAGAAGAGAAGACCAAGGCAGCAAACGACGAACGGGCGACACCTGGCCCTCCTGACTGATTCTGTTTGCACTCAACGGAAAAGAAGGAGGCGCCTCGCTTGCGCGTATGCCCGCTGAGAGAGGACATGCGGGGGCATCTGCGTGGAAAAAGGAGGGCTTTTCTGCCAGAGGGGAGTCGCGAGGGATCCTGCTCTGTGCTCCACTCGAGGAACTTCGAAGCGGAAACGCCGCCGCCACAGGCAAAGCGAAGAGCGGAGAGAAGGGAGACACAAAAAGAGCGAAGAGAAGAAGGGAGAAAAGAGACCAGACGAGGAAGAGAGCATGGAAGCGAGGGCGCCGTCGACTGGTCCGTTGCGCCTCAAAACCTTGGTTTGTTTTAGGACGGGAGACACTGAGAGAGAACCCCGAAGACTGGCGTGGCCGGGAGAAAACGAAGAGGAGAAAGAGGGAAAAGGCAAGGAAAACTGAGAGACTCTGAGGTCGGAGGAGGCGACTGTCTGTGGCGTCGAAGAAGGGTGGGAGAGAGGGAACTACGTAGACGAAGAGCAACAGCACGCGCGCACAGGAAGAGAGACAGAGGGAGAAGGGAGAGAAGAAAAGAGGAGAGTAAGGAGGGGAGAGGAAAGAGGCGAGGAGCCTCATTGCCTCCCTCCTGTAGCCCCGCCTCGGAATCTCCAACTCGACTCGGATGTGTCTCTCTTTTTGTTACTTGAGGAGTCGCAGAAAGAGGAACGGAAGAGAGACAGGCAGAAGTTGGAAAAAGAAAACTAAGCCGTCCGCTAAGGGAAAAGAGCGACCAGAACCGCCTGTCCCAAATCACGCCCCCTCATATTCTCACGTTTTCGTTCGTTTCTCTTCCTTTCTGCTACACTCTTCCCTTTCTTCCGCCGCGGCTTTCTTTTCTCCTGTTGCCAGAGTGTCTTGTTGTGCTAGCTTCCCCAGTACGTGTCGCGCGCTGCGCAAAGTTCCTCCTTTCTTTTCTCGGGCTGTCTCTGTCTCTTCCAAGCTCTCTCCTGGCATGCCGGCGGACACACGGACGAGGAGCACTTTCGCGCCGAAAACGCGACAAACAAAATCGAAACAGGGGAAGAAGAAGCGAGGGAAAAGCCTCGAAGAAACCCCTTCTACGTGCTGAGATGTGTGTTTCTGGATTTTTTTAAAGACTTTCCCGGTTTTCCTTTGCTGCCCTCTTCTCTAACCGATACCCGCAACAGCTCTTGGGTGGAGTGGACTGTCCCTCTTTGTCTCTCTACGCGTCTCCTGAGCGCCCCTTTTGGAGCAGGCGCTTAAACGCACGCGAGAAGAAGACAAAAATTCGATTTTTCTCGTCTTCTCTTCTCCGAGGCGCCGTCTCTAGTGACGGCTGCGAGGGCCTTCGCCTGACACAGCGCGGTCTCCGTCCTGTCTCCTCTCCTAGTTTACCTGGTGCGCCGCCTAACGCTCGGTGAGGCGTACAGACACTGCAAGAGACAGAGGTTGTCCTCTCTTCCTCGTCTCTCTCCTCGCAAGAAACCAGTGCGTTGCTCTCGCTGTCTCCCTCCACTTCCGCGCCTTCCCTCTCTCCGGTGACTGCAAAAAACGAGAGGTTGACGAGTCGAACCACCAAATAGAGATTTTCGTCTCTCCTCCAGAGAATGGTCCAAAAAGCGAGGAAACGGGCACTCACAGCGAAAGGGACACTGCGAGCGTATCTGCAGGTTCAGGTTGCGAAGTTGTCTCCCCTCGTTTTTTCCTGTCCCGCCGCCACTCCCTTGCCATCCGGCAGTTCCCGAGATGGCCCGCCTCATCCGCCGAGCCCCTCCGTGGTTGCGGGGATTCTCGATCCACGGAAAACGACAGCTGAAGAGGAAGACGCAGGTCCGCAAGACGCAAGGAATGAACTACCAACAGACACGCGAGGGGGAAACACGGGAGAAGGGAACGAAGAAGGAATGCGTCCTCTCGTGAAACCGCCCGCGTCGCCACGCTTTCAGGCTCCCTCGTCTTCGGAGGAATCCAGCTGCTTTCCAAGCTCCTCTCCTTCACGGACGTTTGCGGCATCCCGGTCTCTCTCCACCCCCGCAACCTCCTCTTCCGATTCCTTTCCTCGCGTTTCGCGATTGTCGCATGTGTCCTCTCCCCTCTGTTCGCGTTCCTCGTCTCCGCCGTTCCATGTCGATTTCGTCTTCTACAAAGAGACGGACTTCCTGTGCTCCGGACTTCCTCCGTTTCACGTCGCGTCTTCGTGCCCGCGGTCTCTCAGTCGCAAAGCGCGAGGAAGAAAGACAGAAAACACCGGAGAAAGGGGCGCACGCGTCCGAAGAGAAGATCGTGCCACGGCGCTCGCGCGGAACCTCTCTTTGTCTTCATGCTGCCGTTCCAGGTGTCTTTCGCCGTCTGTGGCCACTTACTGTGAGAGGCGGGGACGACAAATCTCTTCCTCCCGAGATGCTCTTTCGCCTTCACATGCTGTGGCGCTCCGTCCGCGAGCGCCTTTTTGCAAGGGGACCAGCCCCGTGCGGAGACGGACGAAACGTGAACACCTACGGAAGCCGCTGAAGAGGACACGCGCGGCTCGAGGCGTGTGCAGCCTGCGTCTCTCGTCTCCTTCGGACTGTTCAGTTGAGTCTCTCGATTCGCCCAGAGAAGCAGTCCAGTCAACTCTTCCGACCGGAAGAAGACAGAACAGGAACTCGGCCTTTCGTCTCGTTTTCCGCTGGCTCCTCGCGCTTCTCGTGCTTGGTGGGTCTGGGCCGCAGGAGAAAGGCGCGATGGATGCCGCCGCGATGCTTCAACGAGAGGCTCCCGTGCCTCGCTCGCCGCCGTTTGCATCTTCGTTTTCGATGCGTTTGCTCGAGCCGACCACATGCACTTCGGGTTATTCTTCACCTTCCTCCAGTTCCAACTCTCCTGTCTCTCTTCCTGGGTCTTTGGTCGCGATTCCCGCTTCATACGTCGCCTTTGACCCTTCTGCGGTTTCCTCTTCTTTCTCGTCGCCTACGCCTCCAGCGAAGTCTGCGGCGTCTCTCTGTCCTGCCATTCCCTGTCTCCCGCAGTCCTCCCTGAGACGTTCTGAGATGTGCGGAGGATTCCTTCCAGTGCTGGCTCCGCGCGACCCGTCTATTGAAGCCCCGTCGCCTTCTTTGGCTGTGTCTCGCCGTCGCTGTCGCCTGCCGTCGCGCTTTCCTTCTGCCTCGCCGAGTTCGCTCGCTGGGCTTCCGACAAGTCCCCCTTCGCCTTCTTGCGAATGGCTTTCATCGTTGCCCCACACACACGCGCCGCTCTCGTGTTCGCCGCCGGGTGTACATACACCTTGCCGCTGGTTCCCCCCGCGTTCGGCGACTGAGGCGTTCGGGTGTACGTACAGCTCACCGGCGCACATCAGTGTGTCGAGGGTTTATTGTGCGGCTTCAGAGGTAGTTTCTGCTTCTCCAGAGTGGAATGTGTCCGCAATGTGTACCAAAGATGAATACGCAGGATCTCGCATTTTCTCGCGTAGACTCCATCCTAGCCGTGTTTTGCGACAGCGACAGGGGACGCCAGACGGCACAGCGTTGGCGGCTTCTATGTCTCCCCGCCCCGGCGATCGGCTTAGAAATGGACTGTTCAAACGGTAGGTTAGGAAAGAAGGAAACAAAGGACAAGAAGGGCGTAACGGCGGACACGCCTGAGAAGAAAACAAAGGCAAAACGCACTCGTCACACCCCAGGCGTAGACCATGCATGCCAGTAAGGCTCAGATGGCAAGGCACAACCACGAGACACTCAGAAGATGCAAGCAGACCCTCCCAAACACAGAAGGCAAGAAACGTGTCAGCTTTCTCTCCCTCTCACATCCGATACGTCCTCTCTCTGTCACTGGATACCGCTGTGCTCTCCGTTGTAAACCGTTTCGTCTCATGGCTCTTTTTCCGCGTTTCCGTTTTCTGTGGCGCTGCGTCAGCCCCTGTGGTGTCTTGTCGCTTGCGGACGTCTTCGCGCGCCTGGCGTCTCCCCTCTGGAGTCGTCGCGACATTCGCTTCTCGTCCCGCTTTTATGTTGCTGTCATGCGCCGAGAGCACCCCGCGATCGTTGCTAAGATCGCCGTTGCCCTTTAATCGGTGTCTCTGCAGGTTTTCTTCGTCCTCGCCTCACCTCGCGCGCGAAGGACTGCCGCGCGCGTCGCCACTTTCCCTCTCGTCTGTCGCAACGCGTCTCGTCTTTCGGCTTCTGCCTGCGCGGTGGACAGCTGCCCTCAGTCGCACTCGCGCTTTGCTTCCGTCCTCCGCTCGCCTCAGAGGCCTCCTCCTCGGTCCTCTCGCTTGCTCGTTCCTCGGCGCGTCGGTCGTGGGTGGAGGAGCCTGGCTCTTCCGTCGTTGGCTCAGAGACACGCAGGCGCTTTATAGAGAAGTAAGGCATATCCAGTCCTCTCCGTTTATGTTGGCTCTGGATCTGAAAGATGTGTGTCGACGCATGCACGTCGCTGTTGGGGGGGGGGGGGGGGGGGGGG